>NC_136383.1:111647255-112369755 GCF_965140285.1 Lepidochelys kempii | reverse complement strand
GTGACCAGTGGAAATCAGTGACAAAACAGCCTTCTTAACAATACTTCTGTTTAATAATATGAGCAAAGCATTTAGCAAAAAAAGATTTTGAAACAGCAGTCTACACGCTTCATCTTGGCTAAAGAGTTAAAAGATGCCTTTTTAAACACCACTACAGTTCTTTTGATATTTTGTGTTTGAGTCTTTTACTATCCAGGCATTGTCTCTTAACAATTCTCAAGTGTTTGCTGAGAAGTGGCTTATCAGGAGCCATTCTTCCTCTCCCTGCATGCTTTTTCTCACAACACCCTATTAAACTAAACCAATATATCAATACAGTAAACATACCAAAAATCAGATCAGTGTATAGTATTAATTACTTATTTACAGAGTAGCTCCAAATCCATCCCAGCATCTTAACTCATGGATAAAGGGAATGCCATAAACAGAGGAGATGAATGGCAGTTATCTTGCTTCCTATTTCTAGTTTTTGTTGTCATATGAGTAAAGGATTTATTTTCCGTAGGAAGAATAGACTACCATTGCCATAATTATTTTCACTTGATTTCTGTTGTCCGCAGTAGGTTTTTAAAGGAAGCCATTATTTGTTCTGTTAGCACTTAATTGTTGCCATAAATCCACAGATCTTACTACTTGTTATATTGTGATGCTATATATGTAAAAAATTAGCTCAATGCTGTGTTCATCTTTCTCCAGTTGTGTAATGGTCGGTTGTATACAGTATTACTCCCTTTGTATTATTGAGGTGCTGGTTGCAATTCCATAATTACGGTTGAGATCTGGTTTTCACTCAAAGCATGAATTCAACCTTTGTGTGACAAATACAGTGTATCCTTCCCAAACTTCTAGCATTTATTGGGTACAGAATGAATTTTCTGAGAATTTACAAGTAAATCTGTGAATTAGGGACACCCAGAGCTTGGGGTGGTGCCCCGGATCATCTTGACTAATAGCCAATGATGGACCTATCCTCCATGAATTTATCCAATTCTTTTTTTAACCCAGTTATATTTTTGGCTTTCACAACATTCCCTGGCAACAAGTTTTACAGGTTGACTGTGCATTGTGTGGAAAAAGTACTTCCTTATGTTTGTTTTAAACCTGCTGCTAATTCAGTTCATTGGGTGGCCCCTGCTTGTGTTATGTGAAGGGCTAAATGACATTTCCCTGTTCACTTTCTCCTCCCTGCTCATGATTTCATAAACCTCTATCGTATCCTGCCTTAGTCATCTGTTTTCCAAGCTGAACAGTCCTAGTCTTTTTAATTTCTCCTCATATGAAAGCTCTTCCACACCCCTAATAATCGTTGTTGCCCTTCTGTGCATTTTTTCCAATTCTAACACATCATTTTTGAGATGGAGAACCAGAACTGCACACCATATTCAAGTTGTGGGCGTGCCATAGATTTATATTGTGGCATCGATATTTTCTGTTTTATCTATCCTTTTTCTAATGGTTCCTAACATTCTGTTAGCCTTGAGTGCTGCTTCTCTCTGATAGGATTTTTTTAGGGAAGTATCCACAAAGCCTTTGGAGAGGGACGTTGTCCCAGGCTCTCTGAAAGTCCAAGTACTCTATATGCACTTACTCCGCCTTATTCACATGGTTGTTGACCCCCCCCCCCAAGAATTCTAATAGGTTAGTGAGGCATGATTTCTTTTCTTTATAAAAGCAGTGTTGACTCTTTTTTCCAACATATCATATTCATCTGTGTATCTGACCATTCTGTTCTTTACTATAGCTTCAACCAAATTGCCTGGTACTAAAATGAGGCTTACTGACCTATGATTGCTTCTGAAGACTTTTTTACAAATCAGCATCACATCAGTTATCTGCCAGTCATTTGGTACAGAGTCTGGTTTAAGCTATAGGTTATATATCACAGTTAATAGGTCAGCAATTTCTTATCTGAGTTCCTTCAGAAGGCTTGGGGGAAAATCATCTGGTCCTGGTGACTTATTAATATTTAATTTATCAATTTGTTCCAAAACCTCCTCTACTGACATCTTAACCAGAGACAGTTCCTCAGATTTGTCACCCAAAAAAATGGATCAGGTGTAGTAATTTTCCTCTCCCATCCTCTGCAATGAAGATCAATGCAAAGAATTAATTTAGCTGCTCTGCAATGGCCTTGTCTTCGCCGAATGCACTTAGAGCACCTCGATCCTCCAGATTGGTTGTTTGGCAGGCTTCCTGCTTCTGATATACTTTAAAAAAAATTGCTGTTAGTTTTTGTGTCTTTTGCTAGTTTCTCTTCAAATTGTTTCTTGACCTGCTTTATTATACTTTAATACTTGATCTGCAAAAGATTATCCTCACTAGGATTTGAGTTCCAATTTTAAAGGATGTCTTTTTCATCTCTGGCTGCCATTTTTATTCTGTTGCTTAACCATGGTGGCATGCTTTTGGGGAGAGCGTTTTGGTCCTCTTACTGTTTTTTATTACTTTGTGTCTACATATAGTTTGAGCCTTCTATTATGATATTCTTAAATAGTTTCCATGCAACTTGCAGGCACTTCACTTATGTGACTGTTCCTTTTAATTTCCATTTAACTAGACCAGAAGTGGGCAAACTACAGCCCATGGGCCGTTTTAAGCCATCCGCGAGCTCCCGCTGGGGAGCAGGGTCTGTGGCTTGCCCCGCTCCATCCGGGGCACTGGGTTGAGAGCTGCACCACGCAGCTCAGCCCCACTCCAGCCGGGGTGCTGGGTCGGGGCCGCAGCATGTGGCTTGGCCCTGCTACAGCACTCTGGCCAGGGCGCTGGGCCAGGGGCCACACCAATGGGAGCTGAAGGGGCGGTGCCTGTGGGTGACTCAGCATGTAAAGCTTCCTGGCTGCGCCTCTGCCTAGGAGCCAGAGAAGGGACATGCCACTACTTTCGGGAGCCACTTGAGGTAAGCACCACTTGGAGCCTGCCCCCCTGAGCCTATCCCCATGCCCCAGTTCCTACCCCAGCCCTGATCCCCCTCCCGCTCTCCAAACTCCTTGATCCCAGCCTGGAGCACCTTCCTGTTCCCCAAACCTCTCATCCCCACCCCACCCCAGAGCCTGCACCCCCAGCCAGAATCTGCACCCCTTTCCCAGCCCTGAGCCCTCTCCTGCCCTCCAAACCCCTCAGTCCCAGCCCAAAGCACCCTCCTACACCCCAAATTCCTTATCCCCAGTCTCACCCCAGAGCCTGCACCCCCTCCCGGACCCCAACCCCAATTTTGTGAGCATTCATGGCCCGCCATACAATTTCTATGCCCCGATGTGGCCCTCAGGCCAGAAAGTTTGCTCACCCCTGAAATAGACTCCTCATTTTTGTGTAGTTTCCCTTTTTGAAGTCAAATGCTACTGTATTAGGTCACTTTGGTATTTTTCCCCTACAAGGATGTTAAATTTAATTACATTATTGTTGCTATTGGTCAGTGGTTCAGCTATATTCTTGGACCAGATCCTGTGCTCCACTGAGGACTAAATTAAGAATTGCCTCTCCCCTTGTGAGTTCCAGCACTAGTTGCTCCAAAAAGCAGTCATTAATGGTGTCTAGAAATTTTATCTCTTCAGCCCGTCCTGAGGTGACATGTACCCAGTCAATTTGGGAATAACTGAAATTCCCCATTATTATAGGGTTTTCTGGTTTTGTAGGCGCTCTAATCTTCCTGAGCATTTCACAATGAAGTAACTCACCCAATCACCACTCTTCCTTGTTAGCTAATTTACATGCAGAATTTATGGTGACTGACTCGGTGGTATGAGGGACACTGGGCACATGTCAAGAGTTCTTATTGGTTGCTTACTTGGCCCAGTTGTCATTGCTCTTAAAGATTCCGGGTCTGCATAGTAGTTTGGTCATCCAGGCTTGAAAGGCTCCCTATAGTTCTGCTCCTTGTCTCCATGGTGCATTGAGGCAGCACTCCTGAGGAACTGAGGCAGTAGTACAGGTGAAACCCTTAAAGCAGAGACCATAGGATTTGGGCCTCTCCCTGCTCACCCTTCACAAAGTCACCAATGCAGCCTTTTAAACCAATAAATCAATTATACATTAAGTCCACATTCACCAGTACTCTAGTTGCTTTGTGCTGCCCTGATGACAAAAAGTAACCGTATGCCTGGTTTAATTGGCGAGGACACCAATCTGGTTTGTGCTACATTGATGTATCTGTCCTTAAAAGTTGAAATTAAAAAAAAAAAAAAAAAGATTCATAGCTGATATTACATGTTTTCAAATCATTAAGAATATCACACAGTAAGATTCTCTTTGGGTTTTTTTCTTTAATGTTCATGTAGTAATTTTTTTCAGTTTAAGGATATTTAAACTTTAAGGAAATTCCCAGACAAAAACTATGTTAAAGATGGAATAAAGTTGAAAGTAAATATCAGTAATTTAAGGGTAAAAACATTATAGGGATGTTGTGCCTAAATATGTGATGCCAGCCAAAAACCATATTATTGTGATTAAGGTATTTTAATACTAGTGATCCTAAATTAGGTGAAATTAACTTTTGAAGACTGATTTTTTTTCATATTTCTCTTTCCCCTTATGACATCACTGCAGGACATAGTAAATGCTGTTTGGGTGCTCTAACGCTGCATTTCTCCCCTTAATGTTTGGGTTTCTAGTAACCTTAGCTCTGAATGTCCTGTGTGGTTTTTTTTAATGCTTGGCCTTCTGGTAATTACAGCATTCTTTATACAGTGTTTTTGTTTTTTTGCCCTTCAATTATTGATAGATACTCTCAACCTTAACCCCATATTAACACAGCTTTTTGTCTGAGAATATGCTATGGAAAGATTTCATTCACCGCTCTAAATTTAACCCCTGTTGTAAAATCATTCTGGCATAGGGAAGAACTAGAAACAACATTTGTGAAGTTTTATTGGCAGAAGTGAGACAAAAGTTAAGGACTTGGCAAGACAGACCCTACTGCTTGTGTTGCTTATCCCCTTAACTGCATCAGGCAATAGCCCAAAAGCCAGTCTAGCTATTTTAATGATCATTGTTTCCAGTGAAAGGTGTATATACACAGTTCTATGTTTTTAGAGTACAGAGCATTAGACTTTCTTCTGCAGCACTTCTCATTCACACCAGACTGAATTATTTGGTCTTCAGGACTGTATTATTTCATCATGGAAACTGCCAAAAATGTTGGGAGATGTACAGTAGTGTTTGCCTAGATATGAATGTATCACACAGCATTGGCTGGCCTAAGAAGTAAGTATGTGTCGGTGGGGGGAGAGGGGCTATAATTTTTTTACCAACAAGAGATGCCAGATTGTTAAAGACAAGCCCACACATACACTGGTAGACATAAACCCATGCACTAGCTATGTGATTGTGAGGATATAGGACCTTAGGTACTAACGCACAACTTTGAAAATGTGTATAGATATTAGTATTTGTGTTATGGTGGCTTGGAAAGTTGTGCAAGGTTAATGGAGAAAAATGAATGGCAGTGGTCTCTTCCTACATAGTAAGTGTGCTGAGCATGAACTTGTCATTACGAACACAATCTTCAGGGAATCCGTCAAATATAAAACTTTGCAGATACATCTGAATTTAAAGCACTGGCACCTGATTTACCATGACATTATACAGCAATGGGACATCAAGATCACCAGAGCAATGTGAGGAGCAAGCTGTTGGACCCAACCACAAGATGACCAGAGCCATTTTCATTTTACATGCCCCCGCAGTGAAACAATGCTGAACAGATTAAACAGAAATTGAACATAGCAAAGTTGAAACATCCATTTCATCAATAAAAACTGAGGGGAAACATAGAGGGAAATTTTTAAAACATTACATCATCAGCCAATAACACTCAAAAAGTGGAATATATTCAAATCGGCCATCCTTCAAGCCTTAGAAGAAACTCTAGTCAAAAAGTAACGATGATACCTAGATGGGTTTGATGAAAATGTTGATGATGAAATCAAAAAGATCTTCAAGGAAAAGAAAAATGTGTTTGTCCTGGCAAAATGAGAATCAAGCAACATCAGAGAGAGACAAATTCAAGTACCAGCAAGCAAGGCTCAAATATGGCTTCATATTCTGTATGATAACTGGTGGGGAAAAGAAAGCAGAAGTAGTACAGTATTATGCCAATACTAACAACAGAGTTTTATGACTCCCTAAAGGCCATTTATGGCCCACTGTAATCAGGACCAGTTCCATGGAAGTGTTCAGAGGGCATGACCTTAATCAAGGACAGGAGAGGCATATCTGAAAGAGTTACCGAATCATCCCTCTACTGTTAATCCATAAGTGCTAAAGGAACAAATACATTATCCCATATATGAAGAAAATTGCCCAGTTACTAATCATTGAGGAAGTGCAAAAAGTTGTCCAACAAATGAAGCCAGGTAAATCACCACACAAACACAGTATACCACCTGAAATCTTTAAATGTGAAGGCCCCAAAACTCAACTATCTATATGAAATTAAGAATAATTGGAAACCTGAGAATTCCTCAGGATTTCAAAGATCCAATCATACTTACACTTTTCAATAATAACAGGCAATAAACCTGACTGTGGCAACTACTGGGATATCTCCCTGCTATTTGTAGATGGTAAAATCCTCACTTGTATTTTGCTCAATAGGCTTGTCAAAACGGTATCAGAGAAGTGTCTACCAGAGACCCAGTGTGGATTTAGATCAGGTTGGAGCACCACAGGCATGATTTTCACTTTGAGACAGATTCAGGAAAAACAGATTGAACAAAACATGGAACTGTATCCTGTCTTTGTTGATCTAAAAAAAGGGTTTGACACTGAGCAGAAATGACCTCTGGAGAATTTTAGAAAAGTTTGGCTGGCCACCAAATTTGTGAACATCAGACATCACTTCTGTGAAGACATGACTAATCAAGTACTATCCAGTAGTGGCCTCTCTAACCTATTCCCTTTAATGGTGGGTGACACAACGCTGCATGCAGGCTCTGGTCTTCTTCATAGAAGTTCTGAATTACTCAACTGACAACCTTCAAAAGAACATTTACATAAGGTACAGAACTGATGAAAAACTCTTCAATCTCTAAAGACTTGCTGCAAAGCCAAAAGTTTGTTGAGGAACTCATGTGAAGACCTTTTAGCAGATGATTGTGCTTTATTATTCAGTCATAGTGCAAGTGATCTACAGCTTATCCTTGTCAGGATCGCAAAAGTAATTAAACAGTTTAGAGTTGCCATCAACCTAGAAAAAAACTGAAGTCTTCTTCCAACCAGCCCCATCAACCACTACCACTTGAGCCATGGACATGTAACCCTTCTGCCCGTCAGAGTTGGCAGCAACAAGGGCCGGGTTCAATATCTAGGGGTTCCATTCCAATAACACAATGCAAACGGGCTCGAGCCCCCACCCAGTGACCTGGGACAAATATATACCACCCCCGCTGGGCGCCTCCAAGAGGCAATACTTCCCCTCTCGCAAGCACATAGTCTGAGTGTAGCAAAAGTCTTTTAATAACAGAGAGAAACAATGTGGCATTATGTTGGGGAAACACCACCAACCGGATTCATAACACAACCCATGAGCAAAAACAACCCCACCCCAGGCAAATTGGGGCAGGCCCTTTTCCCTTTGGTTCTTGAGTCCAGCAACCCCAAAAGTCCAATGCCCCAAAAGTCTCTGTCCCTGGTCAGGGCAGCCCCAGAGTTCGAAAGTTTATCGGTGGAGCTTTACCTCCCAACCTGGGTGGAAATGGGACGGGGGTAAGAGGCACCTTACGTGATCTGAAGCTGACCGCCCCATAGCTCCATAGCGGCGCTCCGCTCCGCCAGCCGCCCCACAAAACTCCTTCGCGCAGCTGCACTCCGCTCCACCAGCCGCCCCACGAACTCCTTCGCTCAGCTGCGCTCCGCTCCGCCAGCCGCCCCACGAACTCCTTCGCTCAGCTCCACGGCCCACAAGCAGCTCCTGCCATCCACACACTGCTCCGTGTTGAACTGCTTCACCAGCCGTCCCGCAAACTGCTCCACAATATATCTTCAGGCTCCCCCACTACTTAACACAACACTCAGTGATTTCAGCGCTTAGGTGAATTCAGCTTATAGTAGGGGAGCCCCAGTGCTGGTGCACTGTCAGCCCAAAGTGAGCTCAGCAGCCTATAACTAGACTTCTAATGAAATCAAAATTAGCTCTGATATTCCACAGTGGAGAGAGGAGGAAGTGCAATCAGCATGTAAGGCCCTCACCAAGGGGCCCATGCCACCAAGTATTAATACTTGTCCCCAGCCTCTTTCCATTCACACAGTTTTGGAACCCATGACCCTTGCCTAGCGAGTGCTACTTAGATGATGGTGAATCCCTCCATCGTAACAAAAGGCCACGTACAGTTCCAAGCACAGTTCCCATAATCAGGGTAATAACAATTTATTCTTCCTGCCCCAATAACAGAGACACTGGGGATCCCACAGCAGCCAAAGTGACCATTTGGGCAGCTATGGTCTCATTCTAGGTGTGGTGGGTGTGCCTATGCAAATGAGATCGGCCCCTGAAGTTCTTTTCCACAACTTGCCACACCTCACCACCAGATGTCAGGGTGGAGCTCATCCTGACACTGCTTACATCCTCCCCCCAGCCGAGACTTTGTCGTCCCGACAAATCACACTCCCTTTATACCAACTCATTGGTTTCCTCCAAAGGGCCTCAGGAAGCCCACTTTAGCTTCCACAAGCCTGTGTGCTAAATGTATTGGCTCCTCACTAGTCACCCCAGGTGCATCATAAGTTAACCGTTTCACTGGTCTTATCACCCTGTCTCGTCTATTGAGAATCTCTGTTGCCGAAGTAAGGGGAACATCCTCTTGAGTGACGGATGGAGAGGCTTCCCTGGAGGGTCCCTCGGCTACTGGCGTAGGCCCCTGCACTCCTAGTTCTAACGCTGGAGGGTCCAAGGTGCCCAGGACATCCTCTACCTGTCTGTCCCCATTGTCCAATAACCTGTGTGTGTCATCACAGGGGGGTCTCATCAGCAGCACCGGGGTATCAGAAAGGGGCCTAAATAGTTCCGCCATTGGGTTTAGGGCGGAAGAGGGAAAACTCTCGTTTGGTTCAGCTGATCGAGACTGAAATCTTGTCTCCATCCCAGGATACACCAGGGTTGTGTCTTCCTCCTCAGACTCACTCTCAGATGTGCAGAATAGGGGTAAGTTAGCTGCAGGGGGCCCACTGTCTGTGTTGGATGGCGGCTTTGGTCTAGCACCTCTGTTCTGCCCGGCGGCCCTGCCGTGGCCCATCTCACAAGGGGTGCTTACCAATTCCCCCACAGGGAGCAAAAGGTTTCTATGCACCGTCTTCATTTGCCCTGGACCGTCTTCAGGTTTGATCTTGTAGACCGGCAGATCTCCCAGCTTTTCCATCACCAGGTAAGGTATTGCCTTCCATCTGTCAGCTATCTTGTGTTTGCCAGCAATACCCAAATTTCGCAGCAGGACTCTGTCCCCCGGCTGGAGCTCCTGCGAACGCACTCTAGCATCATATCGATGTTTGTTGCGGTCTGCGTTCTTCCGAGCCGCAGCGGTAGCTAAGCGATAAGCATCCTGCAGCTTTTCTCTTAGTCGGGATACATATTGCTGATGAGTTTCATAGCTATCTCCATCCTCTGATACACCAAAGCACAAGTCTATGGGTAATCTTGGTTCTCGCCCAAACATCAAGAGATATGGGGTGACTCCCGTAGCATCGTTCTTTGTGGCATTGTAGGCATGCACCAGAAATGCGACATGCTGGCTCCAGGTTGCCTTCTGCTCTGGTCGCAAAGTTCCCAACATATCTAATAGGGTTCGATTGAACCTCTCTGGCTGAGGATCACCTTGGGGGTGATAAGGCGTTGTCCTAGACGTTTTAATTCCTGCTATCTTCAGCACCTCCTTCAGAAGGTGACTCTCAAAATCCCGCCCCTGATCAGAGTGTATCCGAGCCGGGAATCCATAGACTGAGAAATATTTGTCCCACAATACTCGAGCAACGGTGGTGGCCCTCTGATCACGTGTGGGATATGCTTGTGCATACCGTGTAAAATGGTCAGTCACTACTAGAATGTTTCCAACACTCCTCTTGTCTACCTCTACAGACAAGAAATCAATGCATACCAACTCCAAAGGTTTGTTGCTGGTGATGTTCTTGAGATATGCAGCCCTCGTGGGCAGAGTTTTCCTTTGAACACATCGAGCGCAAGTCTCACATTTCCTGCGAACATCTTCAGCCATTCGGGGCCAATAGAACCTACTACGAATAAGTTCCAGGGTCCTCTCCATCCCTAAATGCCCAAAGTCATCATGCAGGGCCCTCATGGCCAGGGCTCTGTACTTTTTTGGCAGTACTAGTTGTGCTCGTTGTTTTTGTAAAGGGTCAGTGGTCATTCGGTGTAGCACTCCCTGAATCAGTTTTAGTTTGGTCCATTCTCTCAATAGTAGTTTACCCTCCGGGTTAGGTGGGACAACCGCAGTTGGGCTTCGCCCCTCCCTTTTGGCAAGTAGTGTATCACGAATGTCAATATCTTGCCGCTGGGCTTCTTGCCAGTCAGCCGCATTGAGCATGGGCAAAGGAGATTGGTCTAATGCAATATAGTTCACCGAAGCAGAAGGCATGCATTCAGGGGGCAGGCCCAAAGCTTCTGCAACACATCCCTGAAAGTCTTCATGGGCCTCTGGCTCTCGGCGACTCACACTGCAAATAGCTCTCACTCCATCTGTGGGTATCACAGCAACTTCTGGAGCCTGCGGACGCCTGGACAATGCATCTGCATCTACATTGCTTCTCCCTGATCGGTACTGAATGCTGAACTCATAGCTAGCCAAGGCGGCCACCCATCTCTGCCCTGTAGCATCCAGCTTAGCACTTGTTAACACATAAGTCAGTGGATTGTTGTCTGTCCACACCTGGAACTGAGCACCATACAAGTAGTCTCGAAATTTCTCAGTGATGGCCCATTTCAAGGCCAAAAACTCCAGCTTGTGGGTGGGATAGCGAGTTTCACTATCAGACAATCCTCGGCTGGCAAAGGCTACAGGTTTACATTTGCCTTCCACTTCCTGGTACAGGACTGCTCCCAGACCCTCCAAACTGGCATCAGTATGCAGGATAAATGGTTTGCTTGGGTCAGCAAAAACTAGGACTGGAGCATGAGTTAGGCAAGTAATGATTTCTTGAAAAGCCCTTTCACATCTCTCATCCCACCGTGGCCCAAATGGTGCAAAGGGGCCATTGTGTCTCTGCACAGGAGGCTTTGGGGACCTCCCCTTATTCTTGGACTTAGATTTGTTCTTGCTGGACTGATGTCCCCTGGTAAGATCATTCAGAGGCTTTACAATCGTAGCATAGTTTTTCACAAATCTGCGGTAGTAGCCACTAAATCCAAGGAAGGTCTTGAGTTCTCTGTAGTTACTTGGACGTGGCCATGTAGTGAGTGCTTCTATTTTATCAGGATCAGTACTCACACCTTCTTGGGACACAATGTGACCCACATACTTCACTGAGGTTCTGCAGAACTGGCATTTGTCAATTGAAAGCTTCAGACCATAATCCTCCAACCTATCAAGCACTTTAAGAAGTCTTTCTTCATGCTCCTCTAAGGTTCTTCCAAACACAATCAGGTCATCCAAATAAACTAACACTTGCAGTAAATTCATGTCTCCCACAACTTTCTCCATGAGACGTTGAAAGGTGGCAGGTGCTCCAGAAATCCCTTGGGGCATGCGTTCGAACTGATAAAACCCTAATGGGCAGATGAAGGCTGTCTTCTCCTTATCTTCTTCTCCCAGAGGGATCTGGTAGTATCCACTTCGAAGATCCAACACAGAGAACCACTGGCTTCCCAGCAAACAGTCTAAGGCGTCTTGCACTCGAGGCATAGTGTACTGGTCGACCACCGTACGGCTGTTTAGGGTGCGGTAGTCAATACACATCCGGATTTTCCCATTCTTTTTGCGGACTACCACAATGGGTGAGGCGTATGGGCTGCGGGACTCTGTAATGATGCCATTCGCAGCCAGCTCCTGAAGATGATGTCGCACATCTTCCATCTCAGAGAGAGCAATCTTCCTAGATCTCTCCCTGAAAGGTCGAGAGTCATGTAGTCTGATATTGTGCTCTACTCCTTTTGCACATCCCACATCCCACTCATGCAGTGAGAACACCTTGGATCTTTCACAAAGTTTCTTCCTCAGGCGATCTTTCCAGTCCTCGGACACTGGTGAATCTCCAAAGTCAAACTTTGCTGGGTCTATTGCCGGAACTGGAGTTTCATACTGGGGTTTTACAATCGACTCAGGCTCAAAGAGGTCTGCTATCTTTTGTCCTTGCTTCACAAAAATATCACGACTCGTTTCATTAGCAATCAGTATAGTCACCCTTTCCTGGGCTTCAGCAGGTAGGGTTATGACTCCACTGGGGACCAGCACTCCTTCAGGGAGCTCTCCTCCCATCGGCTGCTCTATCATTGCTAACGTCCCTTTACTGCCTTTCAGACAGGTACTCATGACAAGCACTTCTTGCTCCGTCCTTGCAGGCACTACTAAGGGGGTTGTGCCCGCGTACTTCAGTGCCCCAAGCGGTAGCTCAGATGTGTCCCTTTTAGCGCTCTCAATTTTCCTATAGGCTTCAGCACAAAGCGTATGGATCATCAGGGTATTCAGGTACTGGTCCCCAGCCCGCCTTCTGCAGTAATCCGCGAGTACCTTGAAGAGACTGGAGTTGGTCCCTATCAGCACAGACACATCAGAAGTCCCTTTAGGGTCAGGGCATATTAAGGCAGCTGTGTCTACCTCTTCTCTCACCCCAGCAACCTCCTCTGGGAATTCCAGGTGCACTATGACATACCCTTGATAGGGGTATTCATCCATGCTGAGGCCACATAGGCCAAGGCCAGTCAGTGGCTGTATAGGCAGGTGCCTAAGCATCTGTTGGTAGAATGACTGAAATATAATAGTCACTTGAGATCCAGTGTCAAGCACTGCTTTACACTCCACCCCTTCGATCCTCACCATGACCTCTGCTCGAGGCCCTATCAGTCCTGCAGGGATCCCAGCTGGACAGTCTTTTCTGGGGGAATCTTCAAATCCTGCAGACCTGGGGGGTCCCCGTCCCCAGACCCTCTGGCAGCTACCGGATCTCTCCCAACTGATCCTCAGCTTTCCATACACTAAGGAGGGGTTTTCTTCATTACGGCACTTGGCAGCACTGTGTCCATCCTGACCACATCGGTAGCAGAAGAATTGACCTTTCCCCCTTCGCCTGGGGGGGATGGTGGCTCTAAGTGCGGGCTTCTCAATCGCCACAGTTTGAGGCTTCTTATTCCTAGAAGTCTTAACTCGGTCAACGGTACTTTGCAGCTCAGCTATCCGTTCCGTCAGGACCTGCATTTGTTGGGCAAGTTCCTCTCTGGTGCTCACCATCAGTACACTGGCCATTTGCAGTGGTGTTGTGCTGGCTGGCTCCGATGTTTGGGCTTCCCAAAACTCACTGGCGGCCTGCCTTTCTTCCTCCTCTCGGACCTCTTTTATCAGCTGGGAGTAACTTGGGGGATGTTCCCGTCGTTCTCTTAGCCGGAGATGAAGTAGAATCGGGTTCTGATACTGAGTTCCTCTTATAATTTGAGCCAGTCTGGTCTGATCCATCTGCTCAGCAGTCACTGCTCCCCTCATGACAGCTCTCTGAAGCAGTCTCTCCAGTCTCTGTATGTAGGCTGAAGCCTTCTCGCCCTTTTGTTGTCGGGAATTAAGGAACTTACAGTAGCTGTCTTCAGGGCCCTCTACGCTCCCAAAGTTGTGTTCAAGGGCCTCTAGGCAGTCCTTCACACTGACCCCAGGGTCAATGAGCTTCAGGGTGCGAATCACATCTAATGCTGGGCCGCCAAGGCTCTCTATAAGGCATCTTCGCTTCTCTGCATCTGGTACGGCCCACTCTTGCAGCATTTCAGTGGCATGCTCTAACCAGGGTTCAAACTCCTCCTCCCCAGCAAATAATCTTAACTTACGACAAGAGTCTGACTCAGCATGGGGCAGCACAACCTTTTCCAATATTTGCCCCAGAGCTTTTGTCCAATCATCAGCCGAGGCTGCAGCCTCCGAGCTAGAAGCTGCTGAGCCAGGGCCCAACAAACCTGACATATTAGCCATTATACAAACAGTAATTTCCTCAAAATATAAGCACAAACAAACAAAAAATATAAATTGTTTCCCAATGTAGTGGATCACTCAACAGGTGCTTGCGAGGGGTACTGACCCAGGCGATCCCGGACGAGCCCCCAAAAATGTAACCCTTCTGCCCGTCAGAGTCGGCAGCAACAAGGGCCGGGTTCAATATCTAGGGGTTCCATTCCAATAACACAATGCAAACCGGCTCAAGCCCCCACCCAGTGACCTGGGACAAATATATACCACCCCCGCTGGGCGCCTCCAAGAGGCAGTACTTCCCCTCTCGCAAGCACATAGTCTGAGTGTAGCAAAAGTCTTTTAATAACAGAGAGAAACAATGTGGCATTATGTTGGGGAAACACCACCAACCGGATTCATAACACAACCCATGAGCAAAAACAACCCCACCCCAGGCAAATTGGGGCATGCCCTTTTCCCTTTGGTTCTTGAGTCCAGCAACCCCAAAAGTCCAATGCCCCAAAAGTCTCTGTCCCTGGTCAGGGCAGCCCCAGAGTTCGAAAGTTTATCGGCGGAGCTTTACCTCCCAACCTGGGTGGAAATGGGACGGGGGTAAGAGGCACCTTACGTGATCTGAAGCTGACCGCCCCATAGCGGCGCTCCGCTCCGCCAGCCGCCCCACGAACTCCTTCGCTCAGCTGCGCTCCGCTCCGCCAGCTGCCCCACGAACTCCTTCGCTCAGCTCCACGGCCCACAAGCAGCTCCTGCCATCCACACACTGCTCCGTGTTGAACTGCTTCACCAGCCGTCCCGCAAACTGCTCCACAATATATCTTCAGGCTCCCCCACTACTTAACACAACACTCAGTGATTTCAGCGCTTAGGTGAATTCAGCTTATAGTAGGGGAGCCCCAGTGCTGGTGCACTGTCAGCCCAAAGTGAGCTCAGCAGCCTATAACTAGACTTCTAATGAAATCAAAATTAGCTCTGATATTCCACAGTGGAGAGAGGAGGAAGTGCAATCAGCATGTAAGGCCCTCACCAAGGGGCCCATGCCACCAAGTGTTAATACTTGTCCCCAGCCTCTTTCCATTCACACAGTTTTGGAACCCATGACCCTTGCCTAGCGAGTGCTACTTAGATGATGGTGAATCCCTCCATCGTAACAAAAGGCCACGTACAGTTCCAAGCACAGTTCCCATAATCAGGGTAATAACAATTTATTCTTCCTGCCCCAATAACAGAGACACTGGGGATCCCACAGCAGCCAAAGTGACCATTTGGGCAGCTATGGTCTCATTCTAGGCGTGGTGGGTGTGCCTATGCAAATGAGATCGGCCCCTGAAGTTCTTTTCCACAACTTGCCACACCTCACCACCAGATGTCAGGGTGGAGCTCATCCTGACACTGCTTACAGACAGTACAAAACTAAAGAATGTCAGTCACTTTACGTACAATGGTAATACCATCTCAAGTGAGCATTCCCTGGATCAAGAAATATCAAACATAATACAAAAGACAGAGAGGGTTTCAGAAGATTTAGCCATAGGATACTCAACCAGCATACCATCAAACTGTCAACAGAAATAATGATATACAATGCAGCAGTGATAGCATCCTTTTTTATATAGGTATGAAAAACAAACAATTACCATAAACGCATCAACTTGAAAAATTTCACAGACACTGACTTCAATCTATTCTGAAGGTATGCTGGAAAGACCGTGTCAAATATTAACATCCTTGAAAGGGTAAAATCAACTAGTATCCAGACAATGATTATCAAAGCTCAGCATAGATGGGCAGATCATGGTAACAGAATGGGTGGTGACAGACTCCTGAAAAAAGTCTTCTATGGTGAGCTAAAACTTGGAAAGTGCAAGAAGGGTGCTCAGTGTAAATGCTGCAAAGACACCCTTAACAGAATCACACTTCATGACATAAATGTTGGTAACTTCAAAGACACAGCCAAGGACAGACCTGAATGTAGAGGAAATATCACTAAAGGTTGTAAACACTTTGATAAAGGCAGATGCAAAAAACTGATTAGAAAAGGGCCAAACATCATGCCAAGTCTTCAGTCGGAACCTACAGATTCCTAGGTGACATCTGTTCATGACCTTGCTGCTCATAGACTAGACTATAGAGCCACAAGAGAACACACGAGATGCTGTGACATTGTCAGATATGACAGACAGCTGTACTAGATAATGGAATATGTGAGTTATCTTCTATAACCAACAAAATACATTTGTATATTAATCAAAGGTGACATTCACTCTGTATATCAGAATTGTGTGAAAGTTGCCACCATAAATAAAGCTCACCTGTTTCCAGAGGATGCACACAAAGCTTATAGGCCATTTGATTCCTACATAAACACTCAAAAGAGGGCTTAATTGGGACTTAAGTACTGCATGGACCTCGTACCGACGGCTGATTTTCACCCTATGTTATTAGCGTCATGCTAACCTAGCTTTATCTGTGTATCTACTTGTTTTACAATAGAACACAATACTTAGCCAACATTTTGACCACTACTATGGAAGGATTGTAGGAAAGCTCACATGAGCTGAATGCAGCCAGGAACTGCAGTAGTTTATACTAGGTCCAAATGCCTCTATATATCAAATGAACAATACATACCTAAAAGTGTTATTGCCCTGTAGGATAGTAGTGTCTCTAAGTGGAGTTCAAGACAGTTCTCCCTGCGCTGTTAGTTTCAGCTAACTTTGCCTCTCTAGATAAATCCTATACAAAAAATCTTGATAGAGCTAGAGTCATAAATAGAGATCAGTTGCCTAAGGAAAAAAATACAATTAATGTTGCAGTTTATTATTTTAAAATAGTTTGAAAGGTAGGACATTCAAAGGTAAAGAAAACATCATCAAGAAAAGAAATATTTGCAAGTCTGAAAACCCAGTAACAAGGTTCCACAAACAAGTTTAACTTTCCTTCTGTGTCCTGTCATACTTAGTAACATTCATGATGTAAAATCACATCGGTGGCAACTATCACAATTGCATTCCAAATTTTTGTCATTTGTCCTTGGTGTGCAATAGGTCAGCTCACAATGTAATTTGTTTTGGAGCATGATGTACTGTGTAGTCTCCAGCCTTTATTTGTCCAGAGGATGGTTTAGGGTATATATCTGTTTGTGTCAATGGATGTTTGGGTCTGACTCTCAACAGAGAAAATAAGATAATTTAGTGATCTTTGTACTCGACAGAGGCTAGACCGTAAAGATTTGAGTTTATTTGATTTTGACTACAGTGATGGTTTGGGGAATATATCTGAACTTATGAATTCCATTTAATTTTTTTGAACTCTATTTCTGACTGTACAAATTAAATCGAGAAGACAGACCATGTCTGAGGATCTGAAACAGGACCATCAAGGGCCATGAACAATTGAATAGCCCTCCCCTTGCAGGATGGTGCCTACTGGCCAAAGAATATTGACCAGCTAATGAATCTTATCTGCTTTAACAACCATGGTGAGGGGAAGGAGTGGGAGAATGGAAAAACCCCAGTAGGAGAGAAGAAGCCAGCTCTTGGAAAAAAGACACTTTCGCAAAGGGGTGTTACATAATCATTAGATTGAGAAAACTGAGCTGGAGGAGTTGGGGGCAGGAGGGACCTGGAACCCTCAACCCCACAAAGGGTATTGATCACAACCCAAAAGAGAATCAAGAGGGGTGTGGACACAGGAGGGAGGGGTTTGCATGCAAATGTGTGTTCTTTTTCCACAGATTTGTACTTCTCTTGTGCTTCCTAAGATTAAAGTGTGTGTGGTTGAGATTCGTTTGCAAAGACAGTGTGTTCCTTGCTTTAACTGACATGATCCCTGAAGTGTTAAACTATACACCGAGTGCCTCATGGGTGGCATTCTAGGGAGAGTGTACTAAGCTACTGGATGTGTGTGTGTTTGTGTTTAACATTGGACTAAGGCAACTGGGCTCTAGGGCCCCGCATCCCAAGATTGGGTACCAGATGCGGAATCTACACCCGGGGAATGTGCCCCAGAGGACAGACTTAGACTATGTCCACACTTTGAGCTAGGGGTGTGTGATGGGGGCTCCGATGGCTGGGCAGCCTAGTGGTTAGCATACCTGATTTCCAGCCCCTTGCTTCTCTGTTAGGGCAGTAGAGGTGCCTGCTCCTGACCTTAAGTTGTGAATCTTCAGCTTTCCACCTGTATCTGGGCCCTTCCTCTCCATTGGGTCCCAGCCCAGGACTCTGGGAAGCAACACTGGCAGGGTCCTTGTTGCAGCAAGTCTACATTTGCTTCCCTGGGCTACTTCCTACCAATAGTTCCCTTCAGTTTGTGGTGTGGCTCCTGTAGCCCAAACAGTCAGCTGCTCACCCCCCAAAAATAAGTCCAAAGAAGCGGGACCTGCAAGACCTGCTAGTTCTCAAAGGGGATGGGGGCTAGACTAGGCTCTGCCTGTCGACCTTACCTGCTCTTTGGTCCCCTCTCAGGCTCTGCTTTCTGTCTGGCTTCCTGGAGAAGGGTTTCTCTCTCCTGTCCACCAACCTTTGCCTGAGCTTCTGAGCTCTCTTTTAATCCGCTCCTCCAGCCAGAGCGTGTTCAGCAGGCCTGGAGGGGTGGGGCTAGCTGGGCCCAGTGTGGGGTCTGTATACCCCATCACAGGGTGCAGTTCCCCTGCTTGCATACAGGTACTCATGGTAGCTTGATGAGAGCTCATGCGAGTGTAAACAGTGCAGTGTAGTGTAGCTGCAATGCCCTAGGCAGCTGTGGCATGGAGTAGCCATACCAAGTGCAAAACTCCTGAAACTGGTGGGTACATACTTGGTGCAGCTAAGCTGTACCTCCCATGCTACCGTGGCTGGCCTACAGTAGAACCTCAAAGATACGAACACCAGAGTAATCGACTAACCAGACACTCTGTGAAACTGAAAGTCATCAATCAGGCAGCAGCGGAGGAAAAAAAAAAGAAAAAGCCAGTAAATACCGTGCTGCCAATACTGTACGGCCTTGGGGCTTTAGCCCTGGGGCTCACAGCTTCAGCTGTGGGGCTCAGCCCTGATCCCCGGCACCCCCCATGGGGCAGAAGCTGGGAATGGAGCTGCAGAGCTGCAGCCCCAAGTCCCAGTGCTCCCCCCAGTCTAAAGCCTTGAACCCTGGTGATCCCAGGAGGCAGAAGCCCTGAGCCCCCTACTTGGAGTCCTGGCAGCCCCTAGGGTTAGAAGCCATGAACCTTTCCCTGCCCTCCTATCCCCAATGACTGCAGCCCCAATGCCCCCGTGGCTGAAGTCCATAACATCTTGTTCAGAGTTACAGACCATTTCAGAGTTACGGACAACCTTCATTTCCGAGGTGTCTGAAACTCTGAGGTTCTATTGTATTCATATTTGCACTGACTCTCATCAAGGTACTGTGAGTATGTGTACATGAGCCGGGGAATCACACTCCTAGCTCATTGGGTAGACGTAGCCTTAGAGATGGTGTCTGGAGTGGATGCTGCTCAGATCCAGTGGGCTGAGCAGATACACAGGTCCAACACAAAAGCCTAGTGACCATCTGCAAAGGGAGAGTCATAGAATCCTCGAATATCAGGGTTGGAAGGGACCTCAGGAGGTCATCTAGTCCAACCCCCTGCTCAAAGCAGGGCCAATCCCCAACTAAATCAGAGTCAGCTAGGGCTGTAACAACTAATCAGTGGATATGACGGAAGAAGGAAAAGGCTTGGAAGAACTTTTGTGATTTTTATTGTATAGCTTTAGTACTAGCATTTGGAATGTTTTTAATGTGTGTATCTGATAAGTGAATGAGTCTGAGCCCAGTGGCTTTGATGCATGATTATGGATACTTTTTGAAAAGAACATAACTTGTCAGTGGCAAGTTACCGTTAAAAGAAAAGGAGTACTTGTGGCACCTTAGAGGCTAACACATTTATTAGAGCATAAGCATAAGCATCCGATGAAGTGAGTTTTAGCTCATGAAAAATTTGTTAGCTCATAAATTTGTTAGTCTCTAAGGTGCCACAAGTACTCCTTTTCTTTTTATGGATACAGACTAACATGGCTGCTACTCTAAAAGTTACAATTAGACACACAAGATTACTACTTGTGTGTATGTGCCTAAAATCTTTTTTGAAATGTCTTAAAATCTAAAAATGCAAGAAAAATGAATATTATATTTCAAAAAATTCCAGGCCAGGATCCCAGAAGGGAAGGCAGACATGGCTATTTGTTGTTTTTACATCACCTTGGGTCCTCCATCCAGGTGAATTCCAACTGAGGGTGTTTATAGAAAAGAAGTGGGGGAAAGTATAAAATATATTCCCTACACAGCTTCACCTGCTGGGGCAGAGCCACAGCTGATGTAAATTGATGCAGCTCCACTAACTTCAGTGGTGTTACACCACTTTATGCCAGATGAAGATCTGACCCATTGCATGCACTTCTGCTTCCCTCTCTGCATATGCCTCCTTGAGGAAAGGAATTCATTTCAGATCCATTTATTTTCGTGTCCTACCTCCCCCATGCTGTACCCCATCAGCACTGGGTGACGTGATGATACCTCACCTCGTGGCATTCAGACCTGTTAAAATGGCTACCAAAATTGATGAGTGCTCCCCCCGCTTGGATCTACTTTAACCACTGATGAAAGGATGGTCCATTTGCCCTGTATTTTCTACACCCACCTTGTATGTGACATGCAATATGAAGAGTACATCTCTGATTGATGCTTTGCCCAAAACCAAAAAAGCAAGCAGTGCACTGATGTGACCCATGAATTCAAAGAAGAGATTATGGACTTCTGGCCTACAGCAATAAAGAGTATTTTCATACAGGAAAGAGCACTTTCCTATATACAAAAGACAATCTGACTTCAGTGTGTAATGAAAACTAATGGTGGACCCATGTGTTAAATAAAATGGCTGAAAACAAAAATCTTAGTAACATCTTTTTATTATGTGCCTGTCAACTTTTGTGACTGACTAAATCGAGTGCCCAGTTATGCTGTTTGTTCACAATGTCAATGAAGCCATGAATTCTATGTTTTCCTTTAATACTTGACAATCAGTAGAAATAAATGTGCAGTAAATGATAGAGCACAAAGGACAGCAGTAGGTTTTTTTCCATCTTCTTTTGGATCCTGGCAGTGTGTTCCTTAACTTGCCAGAAAGAGCTGCTGCTGAGGGAGGCAGCATCCCTCACTTAACTTCTGGTGGCCTAGTGAGCTAGAGAACAGATTGAACTACAAACCCTAACTCTATAGCTCTATATCATAAGCCCTGGTCTACACTAGGAGTTGAGGTCGAATTTAGCAGTGTTAAATTGATTTAACCCTGCACCCTTCCACACAATGAAGCCCTTTTTTTCGACTTAAAGGGCTCTTAAAATCGATTTCCTTACTCCACCCCCGACAAGGGTATTAGCACTTAAATCAGCCTTGCCGCATTGAATTTGGGGTACTGTGGACACAATTAGACAGTATTGGCCTCCGGGAGCTATCCCAGAGTGCTCCATTGTGACCGCTCTGGACAGCACTCTCAATTCCGATGCACTGGCCAGGTAGACAGGAAAAGGCCCGCGAACTTTTGAATTTCAATTTCCTGTTTGGCCAGCGTGGCAAGCTGCAGGTGAGTGCAGAGCTCATCAGCAGAGGTGACCATGATGGAGTCCCAGAATCACAAAAGAGCTCCAATATGGATCGAACAGGAGGTATGGGATCTGATCGCTGTATGGGGAGAGGAATCAGTGCCATCAGAACTCTGTTCCAGTTTTTGAAATGCCAAAACATTTGTCAAAATCTCCCAGGGCATGAAGGACAGACGCCATAACAGGGACCCGAAGCAGTGCCGTGTGAAACTTAAGGAGCTGAGGCAAGCCTACCAGAGAGGCAAACAGCCGCTCCGGGTCAGAGCCCCAAACATGCCACTTCTATGATGAGCTCCATGCCATTTTAGGGGGTTCAGCCACCACTACCCCAGCCGTGTTGTTTGACTCCTTCAGTGGAGATGGAGGCAACACAGAAGCAGGTTTTGGGGATGAGGAGGATGGTGATGATGAAGTTGTAGATCACTCACAGCAAGCAAGTGGAGAAACCGGTTTTCCTGACAGCCAGGAACTGTTTCTCACCCTGGACCTGGAGCCAGTACCCCCCGAACCCACCCACGGCTGCCTCCCGGACCCGCCAGGTGGAGAAGGGACCTCTGGTGAGCGTACCTTTTTAAAATACTATACATGGTTTAAAAGCAAGCATGTTTAATGATAAATTTGCCCTCGCATTGGTGGCTCTCCTGGATGTACTCCCAAAGCCTTTGCAAAAGGCTTCTGGGGAAGGCAGCCTTATTCCATCCACCATGGTAGGACACTTTACCACTCCAGGCCAGTAGGACGTACTCGGGAATCATTGTAGAACAAAGCATTGCAGTGTATGTTTGCTGGCGTTCAAACAGCATCCGTTCTTCATCTCTCAGTGTTATCCTCAGGAGAGGTTTCAGAGTAACAGCCGTGTTAGTCTGTATTCGCAAAAAGAAAAGGAGTACTTGTGGCACCTTAGAGACTAACCAATTTATTTGAGCATGAGCTTTCGTGAGCTACAGCTCACTTCATCGGATGCATACTGTGGAAACTGCAGAAGACATTTATATACACACAGAGACCATGAAACAATACTTCCTCCCACCCCACTATCCTGCTGGTAATAGCTTATCTAAAGTGATCATCAAGTTGGGCCATTTCCAGCACAAATCCAGGTTTGGATAAGCTTTGGATAAGCTATTACCAGCAGGAGAGTGAGTTTGTGTGTGTGGCTTTTGGAGGGGGGTGAGGGAGTGAGAGAACCTGGATTTGTGCAGGAAATGGCCCACCTTGATTATCATACATATTGTGAAGAGAGTGGTCACTTTGGATGGGCTATTACCAGCAGGAGAGTGAGTTTGTGTGGGGGGAGGCGGAAGGTGAGAAAACCTGGATTTGTGCTGGAAATGGCCCAACTTGATGATCACTTTAGATAAGCTATTACCAGCAGGAGAGTGGGGTGGGAGGAAGTATTGTTTCATGGTCTCTGTGTGTATATAATGTCTTCTGCAGTTTCCACGGTATGCATCCGATGAAGTGAGATGTAGCTCACGAAAGCTCATGCTCAAATAAATTGGTTAGTCTCTAAGGTGCCACAAGTACTCCTTTTCTTCTTGGAACGAGAGCACGTGTGCTATGTATGTAATGTTAACAGCAAGGTTTACTGTGAAAGAGTGTACCCATTGTTCTATAAAATGTCTTTTTTTTAAATACCACTGTCCCTTTTTTTTTCTCCACCAACTGCATGTGTTTCAAGGATCACAGGATCTTCTCCTTCCCAGAGGCTAGTGAAGATTAGAAGGCGAAAAAAACGCACTCACGATGAAATGTTCTGAGCTCATGCTGTCCTCCCATACTGACAGAGCACAGACGAATGCGTGGAGGCAGACAATGTCAGAGTGCAGGAAAGCACAAAATGACCAGGAGGAGAGGTGGCGGGCTGAAAAGAGGGCTGAAGCTGAAAGGTGGCGGCAGCATGATGAGAGGAGGCAGGATTCAATGCTGAGGCTGCTGGAGGATCAAACTAATATGCTCCAGTGTCTGGTTGAGCTGCAGGAAAGGCAGTTGGAGCACAGACAACCACTACAGACCCTGTGTAACCAACCATCCTCCTCTCCAAGTTCCATAGCCTCCTCACCCAGACGCCCAAGAATGCGGTCGGGGGGCCTCTGGCCACCCAGCCACTCCACCCCAGAGGATTGCTCAAGCAACAGAAGGCTGGCATTCAATAAGTTTTAAAGTTTTAAATTTTTAAAGTGCTGTATGGCCTTGTCCTTCCCTCCTCCACCACCCCTCCCGGTGCTTCTCTCCTCCATCACCCCTCTCAGGCTACTTAGGGGGATAATTGCCAATTTGTGTGATGAATTAATAAAGAATGCATGAATGTGAAGCAACGATGGCTTTATTGCCTCTGCAAGCGGTGATCGAAGGGAGGAGGAGAGGGTGGTTAGCTTACAGGGAAGTAGAGTGAACCAAGGGGCAGGGGGTTTCATCAAGGAGAAACAAACAGAGCTTTCACACCGTAGCCTGGCCAGTCATGAAACTGGTTTTCAAAGCTTCTCTGATGCACACTGCACCCTCCTGTGCTCTTCTAACTGCCCTGGTGTCTGGCTGCGCGTAACCAGCAGCCAGGCGATTTGCCTCAACCTCCCACCCCACCATAAACGTCTCCCCCTTACTCTCTCAGATATTGTGGAATACACAGCAAGCAGTAATAACAGTGGGAATATTGATTTTGCTGCGGTCTAACCGAATCAGTAAACTGCGCCAGCGTGCTTTTAAATGTCCAAATGCACATTCTACCAACATTCTGCACTTGCTCAGCCTGTAGTTGAACAGCTCCTGATGACTGTCCAGGCTGCCTGTGTACGGCTTCATGAGCCATGGCATTAAGGGGTAGGCGGGGTCCCCAAGGATAACTATTCCCAGATGAGAAAATAACCTTGGGGATGTTGAAATGCCTATAAAGTCCCTTCCTGCAGCTTTGAAACAGACCAGAGTTCCTGAAGATGCGAGCATCATGTACCTTTCCCGGCCATCC
This sequence comes from Lepidochelys kempii, assembly GCF_965140285.1. Taxonomy (NCBI): domain Eukaryota; kingdom Metazoa; phylum Chordata; order Testudines; family Cheloniidae; genus Lepidochelys; species Lepidochelys kempii. The sequence goes on along the minus strand of NC_136383.1, from coordinate 112,345,075 downwards.
CACGTTGATGTTGCTGAAACGTCCCTTGTGATCCACTAGTGCTTGCAGCACTATTGAAAAGTACCCCTTGCGATTTATGTACTCGCCGGCTTGGTGCTCTGGTGCCAAGATAGGGATATGGGTTCAGTCTATGGCCCCACCACAGTTAAGGAATCCCATTGCAGCAAAGCCATCCACTATGACCTGCACATTTCCCAGGGTCACTACCCTTGATATCAGCAGATCTTTTATTGTGTTGGCTATTTGCATCACAGCAGCTCCCACAGTAGATTTGCCCACTCCAAATTGATTCCAGACTGACTGGTAGCTGTCTGGCATTGCAAGCTTCCACAGGGCTATTGCCACTCGCTTCTCAATTGTGAGGGCTGCTCTCATCTTGGTATTCATGCACTTCAGGGCAGGGGAAAACAAGTCACAAAGTTCCATGAAAGTGCCCTTACGCATGCGAAAGTTTTGCAGCCACTGGAAATCGTCCCAGACCTGCAACACTATGCAGTCCCATCAGTCTGTGCTTGTTTTCCAGGCCCAGAATCGGCGTTCCATCTCATGAACCTGCCCCATTAGCACCATGATGCCCGCATTACCAGGGCCCGTGCTTTGAGAGAAGTCTGTGTCCATGTCCTCATCACTCTCGTCACCACGCTGACATCACCTACTTGCCCGGTTTTGCTTTGCCAGGTTCTGGTGCCGCATATACTGCTGGATAATGCGCATGGTGTTTAATGTGCTCCTAATTGCCAAACTGATCTGAGCAGGCTCCATGCTTGCCATGGTTTGGCGTCTGCACAGAAAAAGGGCACAGAACGATTGTCTGCCATTGCTCTGGTGGAGGGAGGGGCAACTGATGACATGGCTTACAGTGTTGGCTTACAGGGAATTAAAATCAATAAAGGGGATGGCTTTACATCAAGGAGAAACAAAAACAACTGTCACCCAGAATGGCCCCCTCAAGGATTGAACTCCTGGGTTTAGTGGGCCAATGCTCAAAACCCTGGGTTTAGTGGGCCAATGCTCAACCCACTCCACTATCCCTCCCTCTGGTATTTCAGGCAGGATTGAATCTCCATTAAAGTTTTCAACGTGTCCCTGACAGACCTCACCAACAAATTGTCGGCCGTTGATTTCATGGAGGGAAGGAGAGAGGAGCAAATGAATACAATACAAATCTGGTCTATTTCTTGTTTTGATCCACTCCATCTATCTTTTACATCTTTGGCTGGCAGCAGATGGTGCAATAGGACTGCTAGCCATCCTCTTCTTCTGCCTGCTCACCATAAGATGGTACAATAGGACTGCCTGCAGGACTAAAGAGAATGACCTGGTCGAGTCACTCCTAATTTAGTCCCTGCGCCCATGTCTGCCCAGGCGCTCCTGACCGACCTTACCGAGGTGGCCAGGAGCACCTCAGACATAAGGAGGATGGTTTTCAGGCCAATTGCATCATCTGCTGCCACAAGGCAATGGATTGCTGCTGCTGTGTAGCAATGCAGTACCGCGTCTGCCAGCACCAGAGACATACAGTGACAGTAAGCTGAGTGGGCTCCATGCTTGCAGTGCTATGGCGTCTTCACAGGTAACTCAGGAAAAAAGGCGCGAAACGATTGTCTGCCGTTGCTTTCACGGAGGAAGGGAGGGAGGGCCTGATGATAGGTACCCAGAACCATCCCCAACAACGTTTTTTGCCCCATCAGGCACTGGGATCTCAACACAGAATTCCAATGGGCAGCAGAGACTGCAGGAACTGTGGGGTAGCTACTCACAGTACAACACTCCGGAAGTCGACGCTAGCCTCGGTACCGTGGAAGCACTCTGCCAAGTTAATGCACTTAATGCACTTAGAGCATTTTGTGTGGGGACACACACAATTGACTATATAAAAACGATTTCTAAAAAACTGACTTCTATAAATTCGACCTAATTTCGTAGTGCTATCCTGCTGAGAAGTGGAGACCCCCCTCCATCATTCGCTCAATAGCACAAACCTAGTGGAATAGTTTGGTTTTCATTTCAAGTTCCTACTAAACCTCATACTTATGATCACTAAGGTGTGACTCACTACTGAAGATTATTTGATATCTGTTTTCTATCATAAATTCTGCTCCTTCTTTTTTCTTGATTAAAAAGTACTAGGTTTGGAGACTGAAGACAATGTTTTTTCATTTTGTGGCCATTCTTGAAAAGGACAAACAGGATGGGGACTGTTTATGGAATCAGCTCCTGTTTTTTTAATGTATTTTGAACCCATCACATATTCAGAAATATGAAGTTGGAGACTTCAAATATCTGTTCAGCTTCCTATTTTAAAACCTTCATTTAAGTTGCTTAGTGGCAAAGATTAGGGTTGGAGTTGTCTGTAATAACATAGTGCATCATAATTTGCTCCTATTATTAATTCCCCCAAAGAGTTCAATGACCTTTGTAAAATAAAATCAGATGAAATTGACATATTTGTTTTAGAAGATGCTAATCAATATCTATTTTGTTAGCCAATATGGTTATGTCGGCTGTTACAATGATTTATTTCAGTTTGTTGCCTAAAGATGGGTGAATGGTTCATAAGAGTGCTAAACATGGCAAGGGTTAATAAATTCAAATGAGGTTGTCATCTTATTACCAGAGAGCAGTGAGTGAAGCACAGCCATTTAATTAACCTAGTCGCAATGAATTTCAAGCAACGTGCAGCTAACACTCCATCTATTAAAACTGTGAAGCAGATGGTAGTGAGCAGTTTTGTCAGCCATAAATAGGATACCAATTTAAATTATTTGCTGCACTGGATTTTATAGGATAAAATTATCTTGAAATTACATGGTGGGATATTTAATTATCTAACTCTTTCTTTTAAAATGTATATAGCCAAGAAGGTTCTTGGTGCAATGGTAGAAAACTCAATGCCTTCATGAAGTTTCAGAACCAGAAAGCTAGAAAAACAACAAACTGTGCTGAACTGGTTTTGGAGTGCCAGAATGTAATTGCCTATAGGAGGGCATTTTTTTTCCCAAGCCAAGGCAGTTGGTGGTTGATAGACTTACATCTGTAGCACAAGGGATGATATCCTTTGTAAAGCTTTAGCTTAGCTCAGGGATCTCAAACTCTAATCATCACGAGGGCCACGTGAGGACTAGTACATTGGCCCGAGGACCACATCACTGACACCACCTCCCCTCGCTGCCCCCCGGCCCTGCCCCCACTCCACCCCTTCCATGAGGTCTCACCCCTGCCCTGCCTCTTCCAACCCCTTTCCCAAAGTCCCCACCCCAACTCTGCCCCCTCCCTGCCCCTATTCCAACCCCTTCCTCAAATCCTGGCCTTGGCCCCGCCTCTTCTTCACCTCCTCCCCTGAGCACGCGGCTCCCCACTGCTCCTCCCCACTCCCTCCTGGAAAGCGCTAAGCACCGCCAAACATCCTGGAAGTGCCTGGAGGTAGGCAGAGGAGCGGGGACGGGGCATGCTGTGGGGAAGAGAGCTTGGCAGCCTGCAGGAAATAACTCTGGGAGGGCGTGGGGAGCTTGGCGGGCCACAGAAAATAACCCCGAGGGCCACGTGTTTGAGACCCCTGACTTAGCTCATGTAACTGTTGAGACGATTCGGCATATTAAGTCTAAGTAACCATTGGAAGGTTACATTTTTAATACATTGGCAGCTTCTGTTTTGCTCTAGATAAATGATTGTGATAAACATTATCACATTTAACATGCTCCCTTCCACTTTGCACCATTAAATTGAATTATGCTATCATGCGATTGTACACAGTTTTGCAACACCACTACATATTACAGGCCTGGGGGCAGTTACACATTACCTGATATAGGTAGTCATTTCACTTTAACTAACAAGTGAACACTGTTTCTGGTCTCTGTAGAGGGAACTACAAGCTAAAAAGACAAATATGGAACAGGGCAGTGGTGTAGGTGCTGCGGAGTGTTCCTCGTGCTGCAGACTTGTTAATGCTGCTTGTTCTTGGAGCGCCAATGTTAGCTGCACTAGCAAAGCTTGCAGTATGTTGATTCAGCAGACCTTAATGTTGTTCATAAAGGGAGACCACAGGCTCGGTTTGGCGGTGAAAGCGCTTGGCCTGGTTTATTGTCGACAAAGCACAGTCCTCGTGCCCCATAGGAGCTACAGGTACACTAACATATGTGTGCCTTTGACAAGGTACCCGTCCAATCAGCACTCCAGGATGCTATCCCCTAGACTGGCAGGAAGATGCTCCTCCTAACACTGCTCCTTTTGTACACTGACACAAACAAGTTATGCATTACACTCCAGGTGTTACTGTCCAGTGGTGGACTTGGTGGACCACCACCCGTATACCGTGTACTGCTAATTCGAACAAAACATCCTCATCCATTATCCTGTCATCCCATTCTTAACTTATGAGTGTGTTCCTGTACCCTCTCTTGGGAATTATTTGCATAGTTACTTGAGAACGCTGGGTGTTCTTGTAGTGTCCTCTCAGGTCAGGAATGTGCTTGCTTGGTTAGCTAATACCTAGTGTGTTGCTATTTTGCCACGGCTAGGCCTACTCTGGTTCACAGTCTTTGGCTCATGCTGTTAGTTATGCCAAGGGTTCCAGCAAGGCTTACAGACATTACATGCCTGTATAGTTCTCACATGCGTTTGGAACTTACCAGCTATTGGATTGACTTCATTCACAAAGTTGCTGCTGTTATATGAAATCCACTATAGCGAAGCAGCTGGGGAGGAGCAGAGAAGGTAGCTCTGTTAGAATCACCGTTTGCCTCAGGATTGTGCTTGAATTTCATTTCCTAGCTAAGAAGCAAATACTGTATCTGTTTGTTTGCAATGAGAATACAAGTATGGGAGAAAAAAGTGAAGCCTCAATCTTAAAAGCAGGTAGGTCACTAAAAATGGGAAAATGTTGTGCTTCCACCAGAATTTGAGAGGAAGAAAGAAAATTGTCTCTAAAACCCGAAAGGAAATAAATCTGCTGGACTCATTCAGTTCTGCACTTACTTTCTCCTTTTTGAAAGTGCAGCGTGGCAATAACAAGACTGCCTTGTGTGAATAAGGTTCATTAAACTGACAGAAAAGTAGAGGCTGTGCAATTCTTTATTTGAATGACTCTCTGAGGCTCCTTATTTGAACAACTCTCTGAGACTTTCTCTTTAAAGACAACACAAAGCAAGGGTGTCCTTTGTCACCTCCTTCTGATTGGTCTGCCCATTGAACTGCTTGCAATAGCTATCAGAGAGTCTCAGGACGTCACACTCCATGACTAAGGACATAAAATTGCTCTTTTCACAACTGACATCCTGCTTCATCTCAGTAAAACACAAGTCTCTGTTCAATGTCTTAAAGAAGTCTTCTTAGAGGCCTATAGCTCTATATCTGGTTTTCATGTAAATATGACTAAATCAGAGGTGATTCCTTGAGCAATCATCCAGCAAGCGTCTCTCTAATTTTCTATGCCAATGGCTCCATGAGGAATTCAAATACCCGATAGTACAAACCTCACCCAATTTAAGTAAACTAATAATACTAAATATAAAATTCTTTTTAACATACCTTACATCAGGAAGGCAAAAATGACATAATATGCCATTATCTATGTTTGGCTGAATCAAAACCATTATATGAAACATGCAGCAATTTTAAGTGGCATGAAAAGACCATGAGAATCAGCTTATTTGAGCTCCAAAGGCCAACAAAAAAATAAAATGAAGTATTCACCTCTCCCAAGAACTTTCAGTAATTGGATAGCTGTGATCTAATATCTTTGGAAGTGGTATACAGAAACTCAAAACAGCAGCCCTATCTATTATTATTATTATTTATTATTTATTCTTTCTGATTTATGGTGACAGAATTTTGCTTCCTCAGGAAAGCAGACAATTCTCGTGGAAAAAGGAAAATCAGATTACCTTGGTATAATGCCAAGTTCTCACTGACTACCAGATACATCCAGGCTACTAAGATAGGAAGATGCTCACTTTAAAAGATGGATGCCAAAAGGCTATCAAGCATTGGAGAGTTTTTCCAGATCATGGTATTAGTGAACTTTGAATGGCTCATAACTAAATTTAATCTTTCTTGCAACTTTTAAATATACCTTTAAGTTATTCACTTCCTTGAAACTGTTACAAAGGAGAAACCCTGCAACTGGGGAAGAGCCAGTTAGAAGAAACACTCAGACAGTGGCCCAAGCCAGTGGCTCTCAACCTTTCCAGACTACTGTACCCCTTTCAGGAGTCTGATTTGTCTTTCATACCCCCAAGTTTCACCTCACTTAAAAACTACTTGTTTACAAAATCAGACAAAATTCCAAAAGTGTCACAGCACACTATTACTGAAAAATTGCTTACTTTCTCATTTTTACCATATCATTATAAAATAAATCAACTCGGATATAAATATTGTACTTATATTTCAGTGTAAAGTATATAGAGCAAGACAGAAACAAGCGTCTGTATGAAATTTTAGTTTGTACAGACTTGGCTAGTGCTTTTTATGTAGCCTGTTGTAAAACTAGGCAAATCTCTAGATGAGTTGATGTGCCCCCTAGAAGACCTCTGTGTACCCCCAGGGGAACCCGTACCCCTGGTTGAGAACCACTGGCCTAACCCAAAGAAGCTCCTGTATCTAGCATACAGCTTCTTCACTGAGAAACACTAGAAGGTGCATAACCCAAGTTCTGTGACAATTTACACCAGCTGAGAATTTGCCCCAGATCTTAAAATACCTAACTCACAGGGGATCTGTGAGGATAAATATTTTAGAGAGTGAAAGGCACTCTGCCGGTACAGGAATGGGGGCCAGGTAAGTTCCTTAGATCATCACTGGCAAAAAGTACTTATGTATTCCTTTTGAAGCTTCTAGCTGCAACATTCACTAGTAAATGCAGTATTCATGTTGCATAGACTTTACTATTTTCCTTCTGTTTTGAACAAAATAAATCCAGACTTACCTTCAAGATGTATCGGTTACCCTCACTCATACTTTATTACATATGCTGATTGTGGGCATTGATCCACCACTTCACACATTCCAACTTGGCAGTTGATTCAGTTTTAACTCTTCATTATACATTCCAAAAACAGAGCCACAAGACCAAGTATCTAGTTCTAATATAGGAGTTCAGAATACAATAACTATGGTGAGCAAAAAGGTGAGTGTACCTTACTTTAAACGCCCTACATTACACAGGGGGCAATATGAAGAGTTTTAACCATCTGAAAACAACACACAGGATCAATAGCTTCAAAGGAAGCTTCTATAAATGATGGGGTGCACATGAATAACCTGGGACCCTGATAAATAATAAATGTACAGTACCATAACATTTACTAATAATCATAATACCTAGGGCTTACATAGAATTTTTCATTAGTAGATTTCACAGTGCTTTACAAAGAATAGCAGTATCACTGTTGCCCTTTTAAATATGGGGAAACTGAGGCACAGCGAGGTTAAAGCAATTTTCCTGAGGTGACCCAGCAAGCGGTAGAGAGGGGAACAGAACTCAGTGAGTTCTGCAAAAAACAGAAAACATGCATCAGCGATCAAAAGCCTATGAACATTTTTTAAAGGCATATGCATTCAGGTAGATGAGTGTTTTAGGCTCTCATGTCACATCAGCTGACACAGTGCAACGCAATGTCCACATTGTAGAGTATTGTTAGTATAAAGAAATAAAGATGTTTAAGGAACTAGTGGAAGAAGTCAATCAGTTATGAGTCTGGGTCACCCAGCATTAGCTGTTCACAGCTATTCAGATTGGGCCAAATCCCGAGTTCCTGGCTTTTATTCAAACTTCAGTGGGAGTTTGCCTGAGTAAGGACTGACGAAAAATGAGGGCTAGAATGTGTCCTCAAGCTAAATGATGAGAGGAGTAAGGGTGAGTATAGCTGCCTTGACCTATAGCTTTGCCCAGACTGAGGCTCCAAGCCTTAGGGGAAGAGCAGGGGCTACATGCCCAGTTCTCTCCCCCATGAGCAAGTTGATAGGGTAGAGTTGGCTGGACTTGAGCAGGGAGGATGCTGCATCCTGAAAAGGGGCTGCAGGAAATTATTCCTCCCCCTCCTCCAGCGCTTGTCTCCCAGAGTAGTGAAGGAGTTGTGCCCTATAAACCACAATTCCTTCCCAGCTGTCCTCTTGGGACAGCACAGCTCCCTGCCCCTGTACAGGGCTGAACCTAAAGGTTCCATCTAGCCCAGAACAAGGCCCTCAGGATTTGGCCCCATTGTAAAGAGGTACTAATGAATATTCTCAATACTTCAAAATTATATTCTAAGTCTGTTTTAAAATAGACATTAAAATATTAACTCTTCCCCAGTTCAAACAATGTTGTACATTTCAAAAGAAGGATTAAACATGAATAAGGATGGATGCACTACATAGATTAGCTATGATTAAATTATAAGGGTTATCATCCTCATGCTTCAGGGCATATAGTCGTCACCAGCTGGGGTTAGGAAGAAATTTCCCCTATGGTGCAATATTGCATAATTAAGCAGATCATGAGGATATTTACATCTTTCTCTAAAGCATCCAAGTTTGGCTGTTGTCAGAGACAGCATAATGGACTACTGTAGATGGACCATTGATTTGTCCTACTATGACAGTTCCTATTGTAATGAGTCTTCATGAATGAGGGTTTGTTTTTTTTTAATTAAAATTGGAACCAGAACAATTTCCTTCTGATTGGCTGGTCCCAGCTGTTAGTCATATAGCCAAACAAAGCTGCCTTGAGCTCCGGCCTCATGTTGTATAGCTCATTTTAAATGTATCATGAGGAGTCTGAAACCACACTAGAGAGAAAATAAAAAGAAATGTTTAGTACAGGGAGACCAGATTGTATATCTCTTTCTCTGAGCATGAACAGATCTTGTGGAAGGCTCTCAGGCTCCCAAAAACTTTTTAGATGTGTTCTTCATAGAAGGGATAGTGTCCCAACTTTATATAAAATCCTCTTTATGGAGGTTCATTACAGTCTGTTTAAATAACACCCTATTACAGATCCAGTGTTAATGTGTTTGGCTTACTTCTCAAATTTGCCTATTGGTACTTTCCATCACTTGACCTACTTATCTTGAAACATTTATAATCTGATAGGGGAAGTCCATATCTAAACGTCCAGCTTCATTTGTTTGTTTTTTAAATCTGCCATTCCATTGCCAAGAAATTAAACAAACAGATGCCACTCTTTTTGTGGGGCTCCATTAAATACAATGTCTTATGCACCATCTGCTGGCTCTGCAGCAGCAATTAACAGTTACATGCTATTCCCTGAGCAGCACTGACATCAATTGATGATTCTGGGGTACAAGCAAGTTGTTCTTCTCCCTACCTGGAAAATTTAAATACCTATAAAATGATATATTGGTGTAAAGGACTGGATCTGCTAAGAAGAAAATGAGGAACTGTAGATAATTTTTCAATTGTAACGAATAAATGTAATTTCTACTCATTATACATTTAAAGTCAATAATGAGCAGATCCAGCAAGAATGACTGGATGTCCATGTTTATGGAAAACCAACATTCAAAAGTGTCAGATTCTGTGCTAGCTTTTTGACTGCTAGTTTTCCATATAATGCATAGTTGTGGGGGACTTGGATGGCTCTGAGGGTTGTTAATTGGACACAGGCTATTGCCTTCTAGATCACTGGTTCAAATCCACTTTGGGTTAGCAGTTACTGAAAATCACAACCATCTGACGACTGCTTGGTCCTGTCTGCAATAACATAACAGTCTCAGCCCATTGCCTACTGTGCATGTGTACCTCACACAAAGCAACAGCCCTGGTACTATTTGACAGATGGTGATGGGCTGAATGGGCCTGGGCTGCTACTCTCATCACTTTAGATGGTCCCTTCATTGGAAGGCCGGTGTGAGGAAATTTGCATTGCCATTGGTAGTGCTCGGTCTGCTGTATAGATAGATGACTTCCTACAGCCTCCAGCACTGTCAAACCAGCTCCCTTTGCAGCATTGAAAATTACTTTTACATGAAATAGAAAAATAAAATAAAAACCAGTTTTATTTTCCTCTAAATACCAAAGTTCTGGGATTATCATTCTAGATCAGGAATTGGGCCTGGGTCTCAGTTACACTGAGGCCACTTTACACCACTCTTCCAAGGAATCCGAGCCTGCAGCAGAGCCAGTCTCCAGGTGATCTTCTGAGCGCAGCTGGTCTGTAGTAGGCTGCCTGATTAGCTATGCTGCCTGATTGGTGAGAAGAGTCAGCAGCAGCAGCAGTTGGGTTGTTGCTGAAAGTATTTGCCTACAGCTGATAGCTCCTACTTCTTCCAGTCTCACTCCTGCCTTGGCCCTGCCCCTGCCCTACCTCACGCCGCGTAATCCAGCTCTGACCTTCAGCTCCGATTTCTGACTTTGGGTCTGACCCTTGTGTCACGGTTCCTCCCCCACTCTGAACTCTAGGGTACAGATGTGGGGACCTGCATGAAAAACCTCCTAAGCTTATCTTTACCAGCTTAGGTCAAAACTTCCCCAAGGTACAAAATATTACACCTTGGACTGGCCGCTACCACCACCAAACAAATACTGGTTACTGGGGAAGAGCTGTTTGGACGCGTCCTTCCCCCCAAAATACTTCCCAAAACCTTGCACCCCACTTCCTGGACAAGGTTTGGTAAAAAGCCTCACCAATTTGCCTAGGTGACTACAGACCCAGACCCTTGGATCTTAAGAATAATGAACAATCCTCCCAACACTTGCACCCCCCCTTTCCTGGGAAATGTTGGATAAAAAGCCTCACCAATTTGCATAGGTGACCACAGACCCAAACCCTTGGATCTGAGAACAATGAAAAAGCATTCAGTGTTTTACAAGAAGACTTTTAATAAAAAATAGAAGTAAATAGAAATAAAGAAATCCCCCCTGTAAAATCAGGATGGTAGATATCTTACAGGGTAATTAGATTCAAAAACATAGAGAACCCCTCTAGGCAAAACCTTAAGTTACAAAAAAGATACACAGACAGAAATAGTTATTCTATTCAGCACAATTCTTTTCTCAGCCATTTAAAGAAATCATAATCTAACACATACCTAGCTAGATTACTTACTACAAGTTCTAAGACTCCATTCCTGTTCTGTCCCTGGCCAAGATGACTACAGACAGACACAGACCCTTTGTTTCTCTCCCTCCTCCCAGCTTTTGAAAGTATCTTGTCTCCTCATTGGTCATTTTGGTCAGGTGCCAGCGAGGTTACCTTTAGCTTCTTAACCCTTTACAGGTGAGAGGAGCTTTCCCCTGGCCAGGAGGGATTTCAAAGGGGTTTACCCTTCCCTTTATATTTATGACACGCCCCCCAAATCTCAGCTAGGGTGAAACACTGGCTGGGATTTCTTCCTGGAGCTCTAGGAAAACAGAGTTAATAAGACACATGCATCTCTAAATATACTACCAAGTACATAAAGACTAACAATATTTTCCACATCTCAAGGACGATTTTAACCAGTTGATTCTGGGAAACTTTCACGGGAGAGTGCATCAGCCACTTTGTTAGAAGCTCCTGAGATGTGTTGGATGTCGAAATCAAAATCTTGGAGAGCTAAACTCCACCGAAGAAGTTTTTTGTTAGTTTCTTTGACGGTGTGAAGCCACTTTAGTGCAGCATGGTCGGTTTGCAGGTGGAAACGCCGTCCCCAAACATATGGGCGTAGCTTTTCCAGAGCGTAGACAATGGCATAACATTCTTTTTCAGTGACTGACCAGTTGCTTTCCCTCTCAGACAGTTTTTTGCTGAGAAACACTACAGGGTGGAATTCTTGATCAGGTCCTTTCTGCATTAAAACTGCTCCCACACCACGCTCGGATGCATCTGTGGTTACTAGGAACGGTTTGTCAAAGTCTGGGGCCCTTAGTACAGGGTCAGACATGAGTGTCGCTTTAAGCTTGTTAAAGGCCTTCTGACACTTTCCGGTCCACTGAACAGCATTTGGCTGTTTCTTTTTGGTTAGGTCTGTCAGTGGGGCAGCGATTTGGCTGTAGTGCGGTACAAATCGTCTGTAATAACCGGCCAAGCCTAAGAAGGATTGAACCTGTTTCTTTGACTTTGGGACAGGCCACTTTTGGATAGCATCCACTTTGGCCTGTAGGGGGCTGATAGTTCCTTGACCCACCTGGTGTCCAAGGTAAGTCACTCTGTTTAGGCCTATTTGACACTTCTTAGCCTTAACAGTTAGTCCTGCCTCCCTTATGCGCTCAAGGACTTTTTGTAGATGTTCCAGGTGGTCTGCCCAGGAATCCGAAAATATGGCCACATCGTCAAGGTAGGCGACTGCATATTCTCCTAATCCCGCTAGGAGACCATCTACAAGTCTTTGGAAAGTGGTGGGTGCATTTTGCAGCCCGAAAGGGAGTACATTAAATTCATACAGCCCGAGATGTGTGATGAAGGCTGACCTTTCCTTGGCAGATTCATCTAGCGGTACCTGCCAGTACCCCTTGGTTAAGTCCAAGGTAGAGATGAACTGGGCCCGTCCCAGTTTCTCTAATAGTTCATCAGTGCGTGGCATTGGATAGTTGTCTGGGCGAGTTACAGCATTTAGCTTACGGTAGTCCACGCAAAAACGTATTTCCCCATCTGGTTTGGGAACTAGAACCACTGGAGATGCCCATGCACTTTCAGAGGGGCGGATTACACCCATCTGTAACATATCCTGGATCTCCCGTTCTATAGCAGTTTTAGCTTGAGGAGACACCCGGTAAGGGTGGACCCTAATTGGGTGAGCATTACCTGTGTCAATGGAGTGGTATGCCCGTTTGGTCAGTCCTGGGGTGGCTGAGAACGTTGGCGCGTAGCTAGTGCACAGCTCCTGGATCTGCTGTCGCTGCATACGCCCAAGGGTCATGGAGAGGTTCACCTCTTCCACACCACCAGCACATTTCCCTTCGTAATAGACACCTTCAGGCCACTCAGCGTCGTCTCCTCCCTGGGCTGTAAACTGACAAACCTTTAATTCTCTGGAATAAAAGGGCTTTAGAGAATTAATATGATACACCTTAGGCTTTCGGTTGGAGGTGGGGAATGCTATGAGATAATTAACAGCTCCCAGGCGCTCCTGGACCACGAATGGCCCTTCCCACGATGCTTCCATTTTATGGGCCTGGAGCGCCTTTAAGACCATGACCTGGTCTCCTACTTTGAAGGAACGCTCTCTGGCATGTTTATCATACCAGGCTTTTTGCTCTTTTTGAGCATTCTGTAAGTTTTCTCTAGCAAGGGCTAAAGAGGTTCGGAGGGTGTTTTGTAGGTTGGTTACAAAGTCCAGAATGTTAGTTCCTGGAGAAGGTGTAAATCCCTCCCATTGCTGCTTCACCAACTGCAATGGCCCCTTAACCTCACGGCCTCAACCTCAAATGGGGAAAACCCTAAACTGGGATGTGGTACAGCTCTGTAGGCAAAGAGCAACTGCTGCAATACTAGGTCCCAATCATTGGAGTGCTCATTTACGAATTTACGTATCATGGCCCCCAAAGTTCCATTAAACTTCTCCACCATGCCATTTGTTTGATGATGGTAAGGAGTGGCAACCAAGTGATTTACCCCATGAGCTTCCCAAAGGTTTTTCATAGTTCCTGCCAGGAAATTAGTCCCTGCATCTGTGAGGATGTTGGAGGGCCAACCTACCCTGGCAAAAATGTCTGCTAGTGCCTGGCACACACTTTTAGCCCTGGTGTTGCTTAGAGCTACTGCTTCCGGCCATCGGGTGGCAAAATCCATGAAAGTCAGTATGTACTGCTTTCCTCTGGGTGTCTTTTTCGGAAAAGGACCCAGAATATCCACAGCTACTTGCTGAAATGGAACTTCAATGATGGGGAGTGGCTGGAGAGGGGCTTTGACCTGGTCTTGGGGTTTTCCCACTCTTTGGCACACCTCACAAGACTGGACATAGGTAGAAACATCCTTGCCCATTCCCTCCCAGTGGAATGACCCCCCCAAACGGTCTTTGGTCCTGTTCACCCCAGCATGGCCACTAGGGTGATCATGGGCTAAGCTCAAGAGCTTGGCCCGGTATTTAGTTGGAACTACCAACTGTCTCTGAGGATGCCAGTCTTCCTGGTGTCCCCCAGAAAGAGTTTCCTTGTATAAAAGTCCTCTTTCTACAACAAACCTGGATCGATTAGAAGAGCTGAGAGGCGGTGGGTTGCTCTGTGCCGCCGTCCACGCTCTCTGGAGGCTTTCATCTGCTTCCTGTTTGGTCTGGAACTGTTCCCTTGATGCTGGAGACATCAGTTCCTCATTGGATTGGGGACATAGGCTTGGTCCCTCTGGAAGCGATATAGGGGATGGAGCTGTTTCTGTTGACTGTGAACCGCTCTCCGCTGGTGCACTATGTTGGGATTCAGGCTCCGGCTGAGCCTCTTGTGTAGGGTTATCGGCTGCTGCCAGTTCAGGTTCGGTGGGGCCCTCTGGTGTTGAGGTTGCAAGTACTGGATTCAGTGCTGGCACGGGGTCTGGTGTTGGTTGTTTGGCTGGTTCCGGTTCTGGGACTGGTTCCGTCTGGGTCTCTGGGATTGGATCCACTACTGCTGTTGCAGACATTGGCCTGGGGTCCGGGTCCATCACCTCTGACCGGGCCCTGATAGAAGTTTCCGGAACAGAGCTAGGCCCCACGGCTTGTTTAGCCTGGCTGCGGGTGACCGTTCCCACCCTCTTGGCCTGCTTCACGTGATTGGCCAAGTCTTCCCCCAGCAGCATGGGGATGGGATAATCGTCATAGACTGCAAAAGTCCACATTCCTGACCAGCCCTTGTACTGGACAGGCAACTTGGCTGTAGGCAAATGGAAAGAGTTGGACTTGAAGGGTTGAATCGTCACTTGGATCTCTGGGTTGATTAAATTGGGGTCCACTAAGGAAGCATGGATAGCTGACACTTGTGCTCCGGTGTCCCTCCACGCGGTGACCTTCTTCCCGCCCACACTCACAGTTTCCCTCCGCTCCAAGGGTATCTGGGAGGTATCTGGGCCTGTGGACCTCTGGTGTGATTCCGGTGCAATGAACTGTAATCTGTTGGGGTTCTTGGGGCAGTTGGCCTTTACATGCCCCAGCTCGTTACATTTAAAACATCGTCCAGCTGACGGGTCACCGGGGCGAGGTGGGTTGCTGGAGAACGGGGTGGTGGGACGATAAGGGGTCTGGAGGGTTCTTTGGGAGGTAGGTGGGGCTTTGGGCGGCCCCCGGTAATAGGGTGTGGTCTGGGGTGGTCCCTTCTGGTCTCCGCTCCAACTGCGACCAGTTTTCTTCTTCTCTGCCACCTCCACCCATCTGGCTCCAATCTCTCCTGCCTCGATTACAGTTTTGGGTTTCCCATCTAGGATGTATCTTTCTATTTCCTCAGGAACACCCTCTAAGAATTGTTCCATTTGCATTAGGAAGGGCAAATTTACTGGAGATTCAACACTTGCTCCTGATATCCAGGCATCCCAATGTTTCACAATGTGGTAGGCATGTCGGGTAAATGACATGTCTGGTTTCCACCTTAGGGCTCGGAACCTCCGACGAGACTGCTCGGGTGTTATCCCCATTCTGACTCTCGCCTTGGATCTAAACAGTTCATACTTGTTCATATGTTCTTTAGGCATTTCAGCTGCCACCTCAGCTAAGGGTCCACTGAGCTGCGGCCTCAGCTCTACCATGTATTGGTCAGTAAAGATGTTGTACCCAAGGCAGGCCCTTTCGAAGTTTTCTAAGAAGGCCTCAGTATCATCACCTGCCTTGTAGGTGGGGAACTTTCTGGGATGGGAAGTGGTACCTGGAGAAGGATTGCTAGGGTTTGTTGGTATATTCTGCTGGGCCTTTATCCTCTCCATCTCCTCCACATGCTTCCTTGCCTCCATTTCCCTCTTGTGGGCAGCCTCCTGTACCTCGTTCTCCAGCCGCATGAGTTCTATCTGTCTTTCATGTTCCCTTTGTTTTTCCTCAGCCTGAAATTTGGCTAATTCCAGCTGTAGTCGAGCCGAGGATTTGGCCATTCTAACCTCTCTGTTTTTAACTAACTTTACACCCGAGGTTTAGAAATAAACAAACAAAACTTGGCTGTAAAATTTTGCTGTGCTGGAATAGAATACCTATTCTCTGATAGTGATTGTCAGCCTACAGAAAAAGACAATTCCCTTGTCTCTGCTCTGGGCCCAAATTAAAGCAAAAAACCTCCAACTACTTGGAAACCTGCTTACCCAGCCCAAAGAAAAAAAAAATTCTTTTCAAACCTGTGCTCCTTGTAAAACAAAAAAAAATCAAAATCCTAAAAAAAACCCTGCCACTTTTGTCTCCAGGCAAATGGGTAGAGCACACACCCCCTATTTACTTTTAGGAAGAAAAGAAAAAAAAAACCTCTGGGTTGGAAGACTGTGAATTTCCCTGCAGGAGTTAAGTACCCTGCCTCCAGGCAAAGAAAGCCTGCAATTCACAAGATAATCCCCTTTTGTCTCTGCTTGGCCACAAAGCAGAGAGAAACCAAGCTGCTTTCAGTTTCAAAGCTGCTTCTGGACTTCCTAAAAATTCCTTTTTAAAATCTGTATTTCTAGTTCAAAAAATCTCAACTGGATCTCAAAATGATTTCAGGTTAATCCCACCGCTGCCACCATGTCACGGTTCCTCCCCCACTCTGAACTCTAGGGTACAGATGTGGGGACCTGCATGAAAAACCTCCTAAGCTTATCTTTACCAGCTTAGGTCAAAACTTCCCCAAGGTACAAAATATTACACCTTGGACTGGCCGCTACCACCACCAAACAAATACTGGTTACTGGGGAAGAGCTGTTTGGACGCGTCCTTCCCCCCAAAATACTTCCCAAAACCTTGCACCCCACTTCCTGGACAAGGTTTGGTAAAAAGCCTCACCAATTTGCCTAGGTGACTACAGACCCAGACCCTTGGATCTTAAGAACAATGAACAATCCTCCCAACACTTGCACCCCCCCTTTCCTGGGAAATGTTGGATAAAAAGCCTCACCAATTTGCATAGGTGACCACAGACCCAAACCCTTGGATCTGAGAACAATGAAAAAGCATTCAGTGTTTTACAAGAAGACTTTTAATAAAAAATAGAAGTAAATAGAAATAAAGAAATCCCCCCTGTAAAATCAGGATGGTAGATATCTTACAGGGTAATTAGATTCAAAAACATAGAGAACCCCTCTAGGCAAAACCTTAAGTTACAAAAAAGATACACAGACAGAAATAGTTATTCTATTCAGCACAATTCTTTTCTCAGCCATTTAAAGAAATCATAATCTAACACATACCTAGCTAGATTACTTACTACAAGTTCTAAGACTCCATTCCTGTTCTGTCCCTGGCCAAGATGACTACAGACAGACCCAGACCCTTTGTTTCTCTCCCTCCTCCCAGCTTTTGAAAGTATCTTGTCTCCTCATTGGTCATTTTGGTCAGGTGCCAGCGAGGTTACCTTTAGCTTCTTAACCCTTTACAGGTGAGAGGAGCTTTCCCCTGGCCAGGAGGGATTTCAAAGGGGTTTACCCTTCCCTTTATATTTATGACACCTTGGCTCTGGGATCTGATTCCAGTTCTGACCCTTGGCTCCAATTCCTGACATCTGACCCATTCCTGGCTACCGAGTCCTGCACCAACCACTAAGTATGACTGCCCACATCCTGGTCTCTGCCAGTTTGAGCAGCCCTAAAAAGCAGAAACAATAAGAGATCTAGAGCTGATAGAACCAGCCTGGATCCTGTCAGAGATACTGGGATCTCAACAGGCCTTGTAGGCACAGACTGTGGTCCTGCAAGCTCAAGCCACACTGCTTCAGCTCATGCCCCACAAACCCAAGCTCCCCCTACCTGGCAAGTTCAATGGTGATCCTGACAAATTTTGTGAGTTTTCAAAATAGCATTGGCTCCTATTTCTGGTATGCCTGTAGTCATACCCCACTGACCAAGCTCAAATGAGACTGATTATCAGGCTGCTTACCATGGAAGCCCTGGCTTGGTCGTCTCTGCTCCGGAAAAAATCAAGCCCACTTCTGGGAAAATTTTAGGACTTTGTTCAAGCTGTGATACTGATCTTCGCTTTCCCAATTTGTAAGCGGACAGCCAAAGTCATGCTTCAGGCGTTGTGGCAGGGACAGCGGCCAGTTGCTGCACATGGAACGGAGTGTTGTGGCTTGGTAGCAGACACTGAGCAGAATAAGGACACCCAGCATTATCATTTCCAGCTCAGCCTAAATGCCAATATTAAAGATGAACAGGCCTGGGTGGAATCCTGTCCACCTTAGTAGACTGGCTCATCACGAACAATGACCACCTCACTGAAGGCTGCCAAGAAAAAAAAATTGTCCTCCTGCCAGCACTGCTGGTTCCAGTGCCAGCTCCTTTTCCGAACCCATGAAAGTTGATCAGATCCGTGACATTCCACTCTATACGATTTTATGAAAGTATGCTGATGAGTGTGAATATAATGTAACTAAACTATGCTTCATGCAAAAGGTCTCTTGTAAGGTATCATTACAAAGCTTATAATCTACTGAGTGTGGTCATCCTATTTGTATAAATGTATCACTCTTGTATCCAAAACTAGAAATATGAAATATAACGCTGAGAGCCTATTGTAATTATGCAAAGTGTGGGGCATTAATGGTAGTTTGGAATCTTGATGGCTCCCATCAACCAGGACAACTGACTGTGGATGGCTGTGTTTGCAGGCAGGCCTTCCTGTAAGTCAGGCTGGGAGGAATGAAGGCTTGGGGTCTTACAGTGACGTGATCATGTCACCTGAACTGGAATCCATCTTTAACCTGGTGTTTTTCCATTGAGAAGGCGGGGTGGGAACCCAGAGGGACAAAGGATTCCCGCCTTATGCAAAAGATGTACAAGGGGATGGAACAGAACAAGGGGGAGGCCATTATGAGAAATCCCCTAACTAGCACCTAAGCTAGAACAAGGGCTGTACCAGGGGAAAGGATTGTGTCCAGACTAGGAAGGCATCCAGTCTGTGAAAGAAGCTTATGGAAACATCTCTGAGGGTGAGATTTTATCTGTATTCAGTTTTATTACTGTACTAGGCTTAGACGTGCGTGTTTTATTTTATTTTGCTTGGTAATTCACTTTGTTCTGTCTGTTACTACTTGGAAACACTTACATCCTACTTTCTGTATTTAATAAAATCACTTTTTACTTATTAATTAACCCAGAGTATGTATTAATACCAGGGCAGGGGCAAACAGCTGTGCATATCTCTCTATCAGTGTTATAGAGAGTGAACAATTTATGCGTTTACCCTGTATAAGCTTTATTCAGGGTAAAACGGATTTATTTGGGGTTTGGACCCCACTGGGAGTTGGGCATCTGAGTGTTAAAGACAGGAACTCTTCAATAAGTTGCTTTCAGTTAAGTCTGCAGCTTTTGGGGCACGTGGTTCAGACCCTGGGTCTGTGTTGGAGCAGATTGGTGTGTCTGGCTCAGCAAGCCAGGGTGCTGGAGTCCCAAGCTGGCAGGGAAAGCAGGGGCAGAAGTAGTCTTGGCACATCAGTTGGCAACCCCAAGGGGGTTTCTGTGATCCAACCCGTCACAAGATCTAGCCCCACCTCTCCAACATAGAGAAGAATTGATGCTGGGCTTCAGACCTGTGCCTATACTGAGGGAAGCCAGGACACTTTCCTTCAAGTTGCCCTGACAACGTCCAATTTGAGTCCTGGTCCTTAAAGAATTATCTAGCCGGGTAGCAACCATAATAGCACTCCTGCCAAAGGAGGCTCAGTTCACCTGGTTCATGGAAGTTCAGCTAGCCTTTGATTGACTGAAGAGGGCATTCACCTCAGCAATGACCCTGAATCACCCAGATCCCACTCAACCATTTGCAAGTGAGTCAACACCTCACATTTTGCTATCAGTGCAGTTTTATCTCAACGTGTGGGTCCCCACAGCTAACTCCAGCCTTCTGCCTTTTATTCTTAAAAGCTATTCCTGGCAGAAAAAAATTATGATATTTGGGATAAGGAGCTACCAGCTATCAAGGTGGCTTTTGAGGAGTGGCAGTTCAAGTCCTGACAGACGACAAGAACCTGGAGAACCTATGGATTACTAGATGCCTTATCTGATTACCTCCAATCACCGGTGCTGGAACTGGGAGTGGGGGGGTGGGGAGGAACCAGGGGACTATGGCCCCCCACTTTTTAACAAAAGAAACATAAGAACAGAATTCATGTCCCCTGTAGATTTCCCTTCCCCCCCCTGCAGAATAATAGATTCTGGTGGGGAGGCACTGCAGTTACACCTTTCGCTCACCAGGGCTGCTGTGGCGCCAGAAGAGAGGTCCCAGAGCCCTTGCCTCCATCTGCTTCCTGACGACCCATTCACAACCCCGATGTGCCAGGCCCTGAATGATGGGAGCACCTGACTTGACTCTGAGTTATGACAAGAGAACGTTCTTTTCTGTCTCAAGGGTTATTTGTGTTTATGTTCTGGAGGGACAACTTAGGCTTCAGGTACTGAAACTATGCCATGATTCATCACTTATGGGCCATTTTGGCCAATTCAAGACCTGGAATTTGGTCTCAAGGAGCTTCTGGTAGCCAGGAACTAAGAGCTTACATCCAGGATTATATAAGGTGTTGCAACCTCTGCGCCTGTACTAAAAACCCAGGATCAAAGCCCCTAGGTCTCCTTCAGCTTCTGCCCACACCTCTGCAGCCTTGGTCTATTCTATCAATAGACTTCATTATAGAACTGACACATACCCAGGGACACTCAGTAATCCTAATGGCCATCAACCTTCTAACAAAGACAGTGCACTTCATCCCATGCCATACTGTTCCTACTGCATGGGAGACGGCTCATCTCTTCCTGGAAAATGTCTTCTGCTACCATGGGTACTGCTGGGCATTGTATTGGACCGGGGTTCCCAGCTTATCTCCTGATTCTGGTGAGACTTTCACAAACTCCTGGGCATTGAGTGCTTCACCTCATCTGCCTATCATCCACAGACTAGTGGGCAAACAGAGATGGTTAGTCAAATCTTGGAGCAGTATTTTCTCTGCTTTTGAGTTACCACCAGAACAACTGGTTCCCCCCTGCTGTGCCATGCCAAATTTGCATATGACATGCAATCCATGCCTCAAACCACTTTTGCAAACTATGGTTTTCATCCCTGCTTCCACCCAGACTTACCTGTAAATTCCCCAGTACTGGCCATTGCAGATTTAGCCTCCCACCTATGGTGGGTGCATCAGAAGCTCAAAGTACACCTACAGTCTGCGATAGAAGCCTATAAACACTATGCAGACCAGGCCCATCAGGCTGCCCCCAGTCAGGCTGTATGGCACAAGTTATGGCTGTCTGCCCAGAATCTTAAATCAAGCCTCCTGTCTGCCAAACTAGACTACCAATACCTGGACCTCTTCAATTTTGTAGAAAAAGTAAACGCAGTGATCTTCAGATTACAGCTGCCCGAATCCTTGAAGACCTATCCCGTCTTTCACATTTCACTGTTAAAGCCCTACACCAAGAACCCATACACAAACTGCTCCAACTTGCTGTTGCTGCCCAGAACAGTCCATGGACAGGAGGAGTACTTGGTCCTCCAAATTCTTGAGTCTGAGTGGGTTTGAAGAAGGATCCAGTACCTGGTGGAGTGGGAAGGATATGGTCAGGACAAGCAGTCTTGGAACAGATAGGTCTGGGGCATGAATGTTCTCTATCACGAGAGTCCCATCAGAAGTACCTCAAGAGGCCAGGCTCTGAGGCCCCAGGAGTCACCCTCAAGGGGGGTGGTATTGTCAGGAATTGGGGCCTGCGGCACAGCCAGTTTCTGGGCAACCTAACAAGCACAGCTGGGCTCTAGTAGGCTGCCTGATTGGCTATGCCACTTGATTGGTGAGAAGAATCAGCAGACCAGCTCTTAAGCCCACTAACAGCAGCAGTTCAGCAGCTATTCAAAGCATTTGTCCATGGCTGCAATAGTTCTGGCACCTGCTTATTCTGATCCTTGCTCCTGCCTCATTCCAGTCCCATTCCTTCCACGTTCCTACCTTGCCTCACTCGCAGGTTACCTGGCTCTGACCCTCAGTTCCGATTCCTGTCTTTAGTTCTGGCATCTGGCCTCTGACTCCAAATCTGACCCTGGGCTCCTATTCCTGGCTAAGGACTCCTACTCTAACCACTTGGCCTAATTCCTGCTCCAGCCACTGGCCATGACCGCCCATGTCCCAGTCTCTGACAATTCTGTCAGGGACAAAAGGACCTCCTCAAGAGGCTCATTTACGCTACCAGAGTGGTCTGAGGAGGCTTTAGTGTAAATATAGCTCTCCTGTCTGCATTCCCCTCTGCTGTGTCCTCTCTCAAACATCCAGTGCATACCTGCCTGCCAATCTCCTTGTCAGCGCATAACGGTAATATTTTCAAAATGTATTGGAAATTTTGCCCTGTGGCAATTAGTGGCAGCATTTATATAGTGTGGGCCAGAATTTCATAGGCAACTGCACATCCACATGCACTTGCTGTCAGCAAGTGCACACAAATACACAATGTGTATATGCAAATCATGTAACGAACTAACTAACTTAATGGGGTTGATATCACAATTCTAGATCTTCATCAGACAATCTGAGTAGATCTCTCCAGCTTTGGTAAAGGGCAGTTCCCCATGCTGCCTACACTGGAGAAGAATATTCATGAGGGGATTGTGTTAACCTCTGTGCTTGTGCATGGTAGCTTGTTTGTGGGTGAGTTTTTAACACTATCTAATATATATTATATTTATCTTGACAATAAATATTTACTCAAGTTGTTCTTAATACTGTTTATACTGATCATCTGTAAAAGAAACTGGAAAAAAATCACTCTCATAAATCAGATAAGATTTTAATTATTTCTATTCCCAGTAAATTTGCTCAGGGTTTAAGAGATAAATTAAAGCAGACAGCTTAATACATTAACCTTTCACCTCTGGAGACCTGGGCTCAAATGCTAAGTTAGATTGAGAAGTGAAAATTAGATTGGTGATTTCCCCTTAGATGTGGTCCAGCATCACAAAACCACTCCACAGCTTGCTGCATCTGGCTATGTCTAGACAAGAAAAGACTGCCCTGAATCAGGGTGTCACAGGTTGACCTAGAAATACACTAGCAGAGTTACTGAAGGAAGCCTGCACAGCTCAAGCACAATGGATGTTTGGATGGATGGCTCTAACGAGTGCTCTTAGTCCCTCAGTTTTATGGTCACAGCATTCATGTGGTGTTTTTACATCAACTTAAAAGGCCAAAAATTATCAGAATAGACAATAGAGAATAAAACTAATTTAAAATAGCATCTATACATGAAATCTCCTAGTTTGATCATACATTTTGGTTTGTGTCGAACGAGTAAGGTAGTCAAACTAATTACTTATTTTTATTAATAAATTGGCCTTAGTCCTGTTTTAGTGAGCCATTTGGATCTTTCCTTGCGTGTGTTTCTTGTCTATTTCTGCTGCTTTACCAGCAGTTTCTGCTATTATTGTATCACTCAATCTCACCAACACTCGGTCTCTATTGTCTCAGCTCTGCTGGAAGAAGTATCTCACATTGGTCTCTCCAGAGGACTCATGGTTTTGGGGGTAAAGCCTGGGAATTGGTAGTTATGGACTTTGTTTCCAGCTGTCACACACATGCTCTGTGTGCTTAGGCAAGTCACATTTTCAGACATGGTTGCCTATTGTTAGGACTATAAATCCATAATTAGGCACCTAAATAAGTGGATTTTCAGAGGAGCTGAGCCCTCATGGATTTTCAGTGGAGCTGATTGCTTCAGTTGGTAAAGAGATGGTGAGCAAATGTTTACAAGTGCTGTCTGAGCAATGTTCAGCCAGTTCCACCAGTCTCAGAAGGGATACCCGTGACTTCCAAACACTGCATTGAACTCTGGGTTTTTAGTAACCATAGACTGCTTCACCATTTAAAGCAGCCCATGGAACTCCGGTGAAGCCTAATGCCCTAGAAGGGAGCAGATAGCAGGTATGCCACCCCCAGATCACAGCAGATCACATTTAAGGGGGCAGTGAGCATACCAGACTTGTCATTCACCACCACTCCACCAAAGGAGGAAGAGATTTGTCTGCCACCTTGAAAATGTGGACTGGGGGAATTGAGGGAGCTGGAGCTACCAGTCTCCAAAGACCACAGGGAAGCTAAAGCCCACAACCTTCTAAGGTTTAACTCTCACTAGTTAAAAAACAAAACAAAAAGCAGATGCACTTGAGACAAGTTGGGATCAACAGTCATTTCCTGACCCTGTATCTATTTATATTCTTATTGCTGACTAGTATAAAGTGCTACCATGTGCAGAAGCATAGGAGACTTCTGATAGAATCTGGCGCTTCTTTTGGCATCTTGTTTTCTCAGCCTCCTAGGAGATGGAAACATTGTAGAGATAACACACACAGTTCCTGGTGCAGGTGTGGGAAGAGGACTATCTTGTCTCTCAACAGTATCTAATGCCACCTGGCTAAAAATAGCTCTGGAGGAGATCCAAAGGGACCTCTGTCCTGCCCTCCCAGACAGCAACGCAAAGTCTCTTTGTAGGACGGCTCAGTTGTAAAGGGTGAAAATTTGGCCTGCATCCCTGAAGATGTTGAGGTGGTCATCCAATTCCTTCCTGCCTGGGCTCTAATGATTTGACTGCTGACAGAGCTCTACCAGGAGGCTAGATGTGGGAGTAGCTTGACAACAATTATTTTTGTGGAGACTTAGCACTGACTGGTAGTGGCCAAACACACAGTAATATATACACACACTGGGGTGGGGAAACAGAGGAAATTAATTGACCAACATAATTATCAGTAGGAGAAATCTCTCAGGGGAATTGGCTACTCTGAATTACTATTAAATTATTATCACATGATTGGGGATCACTTGATGGAGCCATCCCTTCCCTCTTCTCACATTATGTCCCTAAATAGATTTATGCTTCTCAGACCCTTAAGACCACCCTTGAGAGACATCCATTTAAAAAAAAAATTACCCGTGACCCCTGGCTATGAGTTCGTGACCCCTGCCTTTCTCCATACACACACCCTGTCCACTTGTGATTTGTCAGCTGACTAATGAGATTGGTTGAGGGCTCTGCATTTTATGGGCATTTGAAAATAATATAATTTCCTGAAACATACAACATGTACAACTAAATTTGCCAGTGCATTACTAGTATTAATTTCTGGCCTAGATGGAACAAAAGTCATCCTGGGGTGCTTTAACCTCACAAAAATGTGCTCATTATTGATGTAGGTCAGAAGCAAGCTGAAGAACATGCTGTGAAATCCAGCTGATAGGGAGCTTAATCGTTTATTTTTTTCTTTGGATCTTTTCATTCATTCCATCTGGTTCTAAAGCACTTGGAACACAGCAACAAGGATTACAAAATTGAAAACAAACCTTTGCCAGCAGTAGAACCAGATCAACAGTCAGAGGACAATAGCTTTTTTTCATTCCACAAAATACTACTAAGCACTGTATAGCATCATGCGTGTTTTCAATTTTTTTTCTCCTGATCAAGTTATACAAGAACATTTACTGGCACCCATGATAATTTACTTATCTTGCTTTTTGGGGGAATGTATAATGATTAAAGGTTTGGTTGTGAGTGATGAGAGAGAACTAAACTATTAAAATGAGCATCACTGCAGCAGAGAAAATAAAGCAGCACTGAAACTCTTAGTAAATCCAAGCATCAGGTGCATTAATTACATTGCATCGCATGTTGGTTTATTACTATGGTCACTTGTGCCTTATGATCTGCATTAACACCTGTGTGCCATGGATATGTTGGTATTTTATGAAGCAAGATGAATATTGGCCAGATGGTGATTCCAATAGGATGTATTTCACATAGCATTTCCCTGCCCTGCACAGTTCCCCATAAAGGAATCCTGAATGTCACACTAAACCAAAGCAACAAAGAAAGTTGCAACAGTAAATTTGAGATTAACTACCTTAGTGATACTTTCACAGAAGATCAAATGACAGCTAGGTCCTAGGACTTAACACTCAGATCTTGCCAACAAATCTACTGTCTCCCCACAGCACAGTGACTTCATTTGTATATCCATTTCATTCCATGTGGAGAGGGCCAACAAAACTGGTGCTGAAATACAACTCCATGGAAAACTGGGTCAATGTCACGCCAAAAACACATAACACAAATGACTTGGTCTTTTTTTTTTTAAGCAGTCTTTGACCTCATGTCTATAATTCAGGTTAGTTAATATACAACACACATCCAGCACTGCATAATTGTTACTACAACAATTTAGTACTTGCACTTAAGCTTCTTCAGCACTCAGATGTCCAAAAAAACCAACAAATATATATGGTCCTTTGGATACTTAGGATACACGGCATGCACAATAAATTTATTTCTTCCTTATAAAATACAACAATTGCTTGACAATCCATATGACAAACCATCAGCATTCCTTATTAAAATGACATAGGATAGTTCAGAAATCCAGTATTATAAAAATAGAATAAACAACTTATAAATGGTTACACTTCCTACAGGCAATTAATACCTAAAATCAAAACTACACACACTAGAAAAAACAGAATCAGATTGGACAAACATCCGTCAGAGATGATCTAAATTTACTTGGTCTTGCCTCCATGCAAGGGACGGGACTTGATGATTTCTGAAGGTCCCATCCAGCCCTACATTTCTCTGATTCTGCGATCCCCAGGAACTCTGTCATTACCCCAGAAGGCAGAGTTAAGGCTGTCTTGGTGGCTGTGCTTGGATATTGTTGATTTGCTTAGGGTGGGGATGGCATGGGTTTGAGAGTGGTTGTGGGTGTGGGAGGACATGATGTGTGCAGCCATCTGGCTTTGTTTTGTATTTCCTGCCTTTTGTGGTTTTAAATTAGGCATTATTTACCATAGCAGCTTAAATGTTAATAAAGTTGTTAGAATACAGGTAAGAAGCTATTCTATTCTAATCTACAAAGGGGTTCATACAGCCCTCATCTCCATAGTCTCTGAGCGCCTTCCAGTCGTGCAGTAAGCCACATAACTAACCTTTGTCTCTCTCTCATCCTCTCTCTGGGGGAAAATTGTGTGTGCATTGGAGTCTTTTGTTTTGGTAGATTTTGAGTTTGTTTCTTAAATGTACATGCTGCTCTGTGCTTACGTTAGAGAAGGACAGGTGGAAAAAGTGCTCCTTGGACTTGGTTTGTGATGGTCCCTAGTTCCTGTGGGAGTTCATTCCACAGTCTCAGAGTGACCCCTGAGAAAGTTGTTTCTTGCACAGATGAGCTTTACAGTGATGGTAGAAAGTTCCACTGTATCCAACGAGTGGAGCTGTCGACTGTGATCTTTGGTTACAGAGGGGTACAAACCCAATAAAAACTTTCTACATGAGCAATACAGTTTTCAAATCAACACACAGATGTACAAGGAAGTAATGCAGGGAGCACAGTGCAGAACTTACATAATCATCCATCTCAGCCTATGCAGGGTGTTTAGTTGCCCCATTGAGGGGGACACGTAGCAGCAACAGAAGGCTGGGCATAAAAAGTACAGCATTAATCTAATCTGTTTAGTAATAAAATCATGGGTAAGGATGTCTGCATTATTCATAGACAGTGAGTGCCTCATCCTGGCAATATTAAATGGAAGAAAGCTGAGCTTGCAGCATTTGCAATCTGCTTTGACAATTGTAGAGCTCAGAGTTCAAGATGATAACACCATTGTTCTCAATAGAATCAGCCAACATCACATTCTGATCTATGAAAATGAGAGGCCAAAGAAGTTTTAACCCCCTGGGTTGTTCTTCTATAGAAGAACAATGACTCACTCTTGGAGGAATGTTGGCAAATCCTATTACGAAGCATCCAAGACAAAATAGCAGTCAGACAACTTGCTAGTGCAGAGACAATTTATAAAAGATAGATATGCCCAGTGTCATCTGTTTAGCAATCCTATCCCAGCTCGCACTGTTTGATGGTGTTACCCAAATGGCAGCATATATACTCTAACTGGAAACTGAAGCCAAAATAGAATCCTAAGGGATGCCACAAGCAATTTTAAGGTAGATCTCTTATTACCTCAGAAATGTTTGGCCACAAGTAGAATTCAAACCAAGCCAGAGCAATACTCAATAGTACTACCTTGGAGAAACTACTTCATTATTATTTATATTGCAGTACCTCCTAGTGGGGCTTTTAAAGACCAGGCTCCATTGCCCTTGGGATGGTACAAAAGCACAAAAGAAGATGCCTCCTGTTCTGAAGAATTTATAATCTATGTTAAGCAAGACACAACAAGCGGGTGCAACTAACAACCATAAGGAATAGCAACAAGAGGATGATAGGAACAAGTAAGAAGAACATGTATCCGTATATGTGCACAGCTGGATAGTTTCAGGTTGATTAGCTTGTGAGTGTGTGTGTGTATATCTGTTAGTAAATGATTATATGAACTTCAGAAGTGCCTTAAATTGGCAGTGAGACAGTGAAAGAAAAGAAGGGGTGTAATGTAAGCATAACTTGAATATGGGGTTGGCTGGAGGGGGCATTACAACTTGATTGGAAAACTGATTAAAATTTAGCATAAAATTGAGCCAAACCCCTCTGGAGCCCAAATACAGTTATTTTCTTAAATAATGTACCTGATTTAAAAACTCTTGTTACTGAATGTGCATCATGTCTACATTTTGCTTCAGCTAGACAAAGGGAGGACAAAGGGTAACAATGGTAAGATCATATGGTTACACTGATCGCACAACTTGATGGTTGTGTATCAGCTAAGTGGCTTTCTTTTAATACATAAATAAAATCAGCTCTTTCCGACGGTGACACATCCCAGACAGCATCAACCAGCTAATTTCCTGCAGGTGCCATAGCAGAAGCAGGTCTTAATGTAAACCCAATGGCCAGAAGCTTCAGAGGGAAAAGAGCTCTCTACTTCCTCTGGTGGTGAAAAGGGAAAGATGTCTTTATTTGTATAGCCTATCTACCCACAGTTCTTCTAGTTATACCTGGGGATGCACCTTAAGTAGACATGAATTTGGAAGGTAGTGGGCTACCAGAGCACCTCAGAGATAATATGGCGTTCATTTCTAAACAGTTAGGACTCTACTGAAGGGTCCTAAATGCTCTTGGCTCCTCTCCTGGGGATGTTGTGGTGAAATACAACACACACTGAAGACTTCATGGTAAGAGATGACAGCAGTGGAACTGACTCAGCTCCAGTGAATCCCTGCCTAGCCAGCACCTTAATAAAGTTAAATCACTATGCTAGGTGAGATGGTGGTGCCCCCAGGTGTGGTCAGACAAACCTTGGGACTGGAGACAAAGCTGCTAACAGACATTTGGAGTACTGCTACTGACTAACCCAAACTGAGGGGAGTTTGGTGGATGGGTGAGGTAGTGCACTGAGGGATGTTACCTGTGGGACAGTCTTACCAACTGGTAGGAAGGAATTTAGCTGGACAACTGCCATAGTTACTGGAACAGGGTGAGTATTTTACTCTTCATTTGTACTTATATTCTGTTGCTGTATTTTCCCAAGTTTATGACTGTGTTCCTTTTCCCCTAATGCAGATGTCCTTCGTTGTACACAATCATGGAACGCTTGGGAGTGGGGGATTTCTGCCTGTTAAGGGCACCTAAGGCAGGGTACATTTAGTTTTCCTTGGTTTCTGGGTGGGGGCTCAATCGGTTTAGTTATTTTTTTCAAAAGAGACCTTAGATATACTGAACCAGGCTACTTGTACTGCCATTAACCACTTGGCAGAAGGGTTATGCAAAGGAGGAAATGGTTACAGACTAATTCAAGGAGGGCATTCCATAAATAACAGGCTGTCTGTGGTTATAGTAACAGTTCCCTATTGCACAGGAGAGTTTTCAACCTTGCTTAATTAGTGTTTGTAAAGTGCTTTGAGAGAGTCCCCAATGCTACAGAAATGCAAGCTACTATTGTTGTTGTTTGTCACTAAGGTGACTGTGCTTGTCAAAATAAAAAATCAGGACCACTTTTGGGGTGACATCATAAGAAGCACAAAATAACCATGTGTAGCCCCCATCTTGTTCACTGGCCCAGTATGAAGTTGTTCAAGATAGGGGAAACCTGCCCTGTGACATTTTTTGGGGAACCGGGCCTCAGGCTCCTCCATTGGCTCTGTGTTGTGTGTCCTTGTGTATTCACCTCAGACCAGACACACTCAGACAAACCACCAGGGACAAGTTTTTATTCTGTAAAGAAACGTAGAACAGGATTACGGTCCAGCAGCCTCCTCTCTGCTCACCTGCCATGTGCTCCCAGCTTCAGTCAGTGCTGAGACTTCCTCCCTGTACCAAAGGGTACATCCTGGCAGGAACCAGGAAGTTCTCCCAATATGCTTGTTTGTAGTCTTCAGCTTGTAGTTTCCATGGCTGGTGCTGAAGCACACTGGACCTTGGGCTACACCTGCAAAGGACAAAGGTGCACTTTGTAACAAATGTGTGCTGCTTTCTCAGTATGGAGGATTTTTTTTTCTAGTAACAATGTTCTGAAAGAGTTTATCATGAAACACTGAACAAGTATGTCATGGGGCTAGTGGCACTTCAGGAAGGATCAGGGCCTAACTGGTCCTTGACACCCCAGTGGAGAATCTCTGGGAGCATCAGGGGCTCTAAGTGATGCCCCTTTAGCTAATCAGAAATGGAGCAGCCGGGTTAGAAGGAGACTGCTAGAACAGTATGAACAGGAAGTCGGCCAAGTAAGCTCTCTGGCTATTGCAGCCTGGAGGAACCCACAGGAGGTGGGAATAGGCCTCGGTGGGGACAAACACCCAATGAGGGCTTAGGGATGACAGAAAGAGCCCCAAGAGAATGACAGCCTCTGGGGCAGGAAGACAGAGGGGAGCTCCTGTAAGGTTGCCAACCCTCCCAGGATTGTCCTGGATTCTCCAGGAATTAAAGATTAATCTTGAATTGAAGATTATGTCATGTGATGAAACCTCCAGGAATACATCCAAGCAAAATTGGCAACCCTAAGGTCCTGTCAGTAAGCTCCAGGAAGACAGCTGGTATCTGCCTGGAGACCTGAGAGGCCTACAGTTTGAGCCTGGCTCTTGGGAAGGGAGCAGGATGACGAAGAGTGTGCTGACAAAGAGGGAGGGAGCAAGTAACTAAGAGGTTAGCTCTCTAAGGAGGTGTAGCAGAACAAGAGATTGAACCCCAGTGTGGATGGGGGTGGAGCAGTCAAATTTAGGAAGCAAGAGGGGCTATTGGGAATCTACTGACAAGAGGGGGTGAGAAGACTAAGACTCTGGTGAAGAGGAAACTGAAGCCAGGGACTGTCTATTGGATATTAATTAATAAAGCCCCCCTTGAACAGGGGCTTATTTAAGGTAAAATCTAACTTGGGATGATTTATGTAGCCAAAAAGAGAAACTAAGGCACAGTCTGGGTCTGGACTTGTGTCAAAGTGTAATTAATATTCATTCTGCGCAAAAAGCATCTTTGATAGTGTCTGTGTTCTTTGACTTTGCTCTTAACTCCAAACACGATTCATGGCTCCGAACTCTCATTTTGCTGGACTGTTTGGTCCTGGTAAACACAGGGCAAATTCTCCTTGGTATAACAATCTGTCTTGATTAAACATTTTGAAGTTATTTTAAAACTAGACATTTCACAAAGGGATCAGCCCTGACACCTACCAGGGCAGAGGCTATTGAATCCCTGAGGATCCAGTCTGAAGAGGGGCAAGAAGGGGAAAACTATAGAAGCCCCTCTATGGCTGGGTAATCCAAGCTTTGGGAAGGGTTTGGCCAGGGCACTTGGCTCTCTCTCTGATATTGTCTCCTTCCCCACCCTGAGGACAGGCTGGGGACCGACAGAACTGCTAAGTGGCAGTTCTGCAGAAAAGGACCTGGGGATTACAGTGGACAAGAAGCTGGATATGAGTCAACAGTGTGTCCTTGTTGCCAAGAAGGTTAACGGCATATTGGGCTGCATTAGTAGGAGTGTTGCGAGCAGACAAAAGGAAGTGATTATTCCCCTCTATTCAGCACTGGTGAGGCCACATCTGGAGTATTACGTCCAGTTTTGAGCCACCCCACTACAGAAATGATGTGGACAAATTGGAGAGGGTCCAACGGAAGGCAACAAAAATGGTTAGGGCTGTGGCACATGACTTATGAGGAGAGACTGAGGGAACTGGCCTTATTTAGTCTGCAGAAGAGAAGAGTGAGGGGGGATTTGATAGCAGCCTTCAACTACCTGAAGGGGGTGTTCCAAAGAGGATGGAGCTCGGTTGTTCTCAGTGTGGCAGATGACAGAACGAGGAGTAATGGTCTCAAGTTGCAGTGAGGGAGGTCTAGGTTGGATATCAGGAAAAACTATTTCACTAGGAGGATGGTGAAGCACTGGAATGGGTTGCCTAGGGAGGTGGTGGAATCTCCATCCTTAGAGGTTTTTAAGGCCTGGCTGGACAAAGCCCTGGCTGGGATGATTTAGTTGGGGTTGGTCCTGCTTTGAGGACTAGGTGACCTCCTGAGATCTCTTCCAACCCTAATATTCTGTGACTCTTTGAAGTCTGTGAGACTGTAGCAGGTAAATGGTCACTGTTGTGGAAATCCCCTACAGGAAGGCACGAGGCCAATATTTAACAGAGAAGTTGCTAGCAGCACACACTGCCAGGGAACTGGAGATGGGCCAGGAAGCCTGGAGGCATATGAACTCCATTCAGCTGATGAAGTGATTCTGCTGCTACCCTGAGTGCAGATCTCTGGGGATGAAGAGGTTCAGGGCCCAAACCTCTGGCTTCTTTTGCCAGGTGGTGAATAACTGTCCTCTTAAAAGAAGAATTGGGAGAAAAAACAGTTTCCAGCTCCTTGTGCAGAAATAGCTTGAGCATAGAAAGACTAGGAATTTCTGCTATGCAATACAGCATATGGTTTTCTTTCCCCCCACCCCAGTCTCTATTGTTAAGCATGTGTGATATCCTTATGCCTATCTCGAAGAATGAGATATGCATTTTAAAAAGGCAGGCATCAAGCAGGTGAGGAGAGAGAGGGATGTTATGTTGAAGGAAAGGAATTATAGGAAATTTGTTAAATGTGACCAACAGGAAGGAAGTTCAAAGAAAAATGAGCACATTATAGAGCTGTTGTCCTCAAAATACCTGTTTCTATTGAGGGGTTCATTTCAGGGAGTATGCTGAGGTTAGAAAAACAGACATGGTGCCATCTGCTGGACAATGGAAGAAGTAACTCAAACAGGAGGCTTGAAATATGTTATTATAGTATTAATTTACACAGCACTATATAATACTATTGTAAGGCATATTCACTATTTATATTGAAGAAATATTCAGTGTGCAAAAAAACAGGAATGTTATACCAATTGGCCTTAAGCGGATCCTGCTGAGGTTCATGGCAAAACTCCCATTCCCTTCAGTGTGAACAGGACTACACCCAAAGTCAACAAAAGGACATTTATGGCACTAATGACACAGCGTTTCTCAGGCGTTGAGTTGTAGAAACAATCTATTGGCTGGAGGTATAGAGCAGTATTTTGCCTGTGAATTACTGAGCATACCACTCAAATCCTCTTTTGCAGATAATCTGTCATTTAGAAAAATCCTCAAACAAAATTAAGGAAATCAATCAAAGCAGAAATGCCAGGCCAGAGAAAATGAATGGGCAGAGATGTGCAAATATCTATATTTACCATTGCCAGCACAATATCAGGATTTTGTGGGTTTCTGAAAAGCAAAACAGACTAATTCCGTCTCACTTCACATTTTCTGCAAAAGATAAAGGGAGCTTTTATAGGCAGGAAGAATTGATTCAGCCACAAAAAATTATAAATTTCTGCACACAAATTCACAACCCCCCCCCACCCAAAACATGTGTTTTTTCCCACCCCCTCTTCCTGGGATGCTTAAATATATAAAGATTCCAACAAGATCAAAGTCAAAGATCAAAGTTTTGACTTTGAAAAAATAAAAATCAATATTTGAAAACATATTCATGTGAGGCTGTTAACAGTTTGACAGAAGCTTTCTTAACAGGAGCTGTAGACTTAGCCTGCCCTAACTTCTTTCTCATGCCCTTTATTGCAGATGCAGTTTGAAGGCAGCTTTCCTGAGCTGGCTGCCTGTCTGATGCAATGCTAACTCGACATTTTTAAGTATGTCACCTTCAGGAAGAATTGCTCCTTTCAAAAATACCTGTTCAGTGTCAGCAGTGTGGAAAGACATGATGCAGCATGGAAAGACAAGACTATTTAACCAGAAACTATGGTACAAGCAGAAACTACTTCACATCTGCAATTTTAAAGTGCTTCTACTGGAGTTGGTGTTTCACAGACTTGTCAAGATCTGAAATCTAATAAATAGGTGCATTTGGAGGGGAAATAGTGTGAAGCCTGTTTTCTCTGGTGAAATAGACTGGAAAGAGAGTGGGAGTGAGGGGATCAGAGGTTAAAGTAAGGGAAAGCAGGCAGGGCACAGCTTTTAGCAGCAGGAGAGTTCTCCCGGGATGGGGTAAGTAGTTATCTCTAGAATTGCCCTTCCTGCTTGGCTGGTGCCAGGAGAGTTTGCCACCTCATGTTTCCATCTACTTTAACCACTGGAGAAAACTATAAATAACTACCTAAAAAATAAGACCTCCTAAATAAGGACAGCAATGGTGTATGATCTTCTGGTTCTAAAACTGGGTTAAGGCGTCTTACTCAGGAAGAATCCAGACTTCCAGAACACAACAGCAAGGGCCTGGTTTTTAAAGGTATGTAGGCATTAATTCTCATTGGAGTTAGGTGCCCAAATACCTTTAAAAAATGGCCTTAAGTCTCTTGATTACCTCTAAAGTTAGAGGAGAAGATTGAATCTTCGCACGTACACACGTGCGCACACACACTC
This sequence comes from Lepidochelys kempii, assembly GCF_965140285.1. Taxonomy (NCBI): domain Eukaryota; kingdom Metazoa; phylum Chordata; order Testudines; family Cheloniidae; genus Lepidochelys; species Lepidochelys kempii. Next base: position 112,310,251 of record NC_136383.1, on the reverse strand, counting down.
CCATTACACTATGAGTGATAGTTATCCTAGTATTCTTCCACTGTTCAGACTTCTGAGTATGAGTTCAAAAGAAAACATGGCTGGCGCCCTCCGGGAGATAGGGCATGATTCCAAGAGACTCCCAGCAAAACCGGGAGGGTTGGCAACCCTATCAGCCACTGTGGAACCTGCATGGGCCATAATAAGCAAAAACTTCCCCAACCAAACCCCGCAACCGGGGTTCAGCCTATTATACCCTCCACCTATGCCCCTGCCCTAGCCTGTTGAAAATGAGAGAGTGAGCGAGGGTGGGGGAGAGCAGGCGATAGAGGGAGGGGGGAGGCCTCTGAGAAGGGGCGGGGAAGGAGCGAGGCAGGGGGCAGGGCAAGGGTGTTCTGTTCTTTGCAATGAGAAAGTTGGAAACCCTATTACTGAAGCCAAACTGGGAGATTTTAGGTGCTGAAAATCCGGCAGCACAGCAGGGCTAAGGCAGGCTTCCTGCCTGCCCTGGATCCACGCCGCTCGCGGGAGTGGCTGGCACGTCCCTGCAGCCCCTGGGCGGGGGGGGCAAGGAGGCTCCGTGTGCTGCCGCCATCCACAGCACTGACTCTGTGGCCCCCACTGGCTGGGAACTGAGGCCAATGGGAGCTGCAGGGGCAGTGCTTGCAGGTGCGGGTGGTAAGTGGAGACCCCCCTCCCCCACCAGGGGCCACAGGGATGTGCCAGCCACTTCCAGGAGTGGCACGGAGCCAGGGCAGGCAGGGAGCCTACCTTAGATCTGCTGCGCTGCTGCCCGAGGTAAGCACCGCCTGGCCGGAGCCCGCACCCGGCACCCCGTCCTGCACCCCAACCCTCTATGCCAGCCTGGAGCCCCCTCCCACACCCAAACTCCCTCCCAGAGCCCTCACCCCCTCCTGCACCCCAACCTCCTGCCCCAACCCTAAGCCCCCTCCTGCAACCCAAACTCCCTCCCGGAGCTTGCACCCCACACCCCATCCTGCACCACAACCCCCTGACCTAGGATCAGCCTGGAGCCCCCTCCCACACTCCGAACCCATTGGCCCCACTCCCCAGGCCAGAGCCCACACCCCCTCCTTCACCCCAACCCCCTGCCCCAGCCAAGTGAAAGTGAGCGAGGGTGAGGGAAAGCGAGTGACGGAGGGAGGGGGGAAGGGAGTGAGTGGGACAGGGGCCTCGGGGCAGAGGCAGGGCAGGGCTTCGGGGAAGTGGAGGCAAGGGTGCATGTGTTTGTGTGATTAGACAGTTGGCAACCCTAGTGGCTGGGGAGGTGGTATGTACTATTCAGCTTCCTGGGTTCATCAGTAATCTCCCTAGACTCCAGAGAGATTACTGATGAACCCAGGAAGCTGAGTAGCAAATACCGCTGCCTCAGCTACCCTGAAACCTGAATGGGACATATCAAAAGCATCTTGAGCTATTCCCCAGGGCTGCTTGAGATCTGGGGAGGGGAGGTACGGTGCAGCTGTGGCTGCCCCAGGGCTTCCCTGGGCAGGGGAGGGGGAGGTTGGGCACCGCTGGGCAGGTGGTGGGGAGAGGGCTTGGGGCTTTGTTCAGCCCATAGCTGCTCCGGCTGAGGTTTGGAGGCACTCAGACATCTGGCCAAGGGGTGGGGTGCTCAGGCATCTAACTAGCCTGGGGCTTTTCTGGCTGAAAGGGGGGCTTTTGCACCTCTGGCTAGCCCAGGGCTCCTCCAGGTGGTGGTGGGAAGAGCTCCTGGCTCCAGCTGTGGAGGAGGGCGGGGGGGTCTCAGGGCTCCGACTGTGGGGGAGACAAGGCGTGGACGGAAGGGGTGGGGCCAGGGGCTAGCCTCCCCAAAGGGGGACTCCACCCACGGGCAGGAGGTTGGGATGCAGGAGGGGGTGAGGCCTCTGGCTGGGGGTGCAGGCTCTTGGGGGCTGGGAATGAGGGGCTTGGGGTGCAGGAGGTGACTCCTGGCTGGGGTGTGGGGACAAAGGATTTGGAGTGTGGGAGGGAGTGCAAGGTGCGGGCTCTGGGAGGGGGTTTGGGAGGGGGCTCAGGGCTGGGGCAGGGGGTTAGGGTGTGGGAGGAGGGTTCGCGGTGCAGGCTCTGGGCGGCGCTTACCTCAGATGGCTTCCAGAAATGGCTGGCATGTTCCTTTGGCCCACAGGTGCAAGGGCAACCATGGAGGCTCCACGCGCTGCCTCCGCCCTGAGTGCTGGCTCCGCAGCTTCCATTGGCTGGGAACCATGGCCAATGGAAGCTGCAGGGGTGGCATCTGCAGACGGGGGCAGCAGGCCACATGGACATGATAGCCACTTCCGGGAGCCGCATGGAGCCAGGGCAGGCAGGGAGCCTGCCTTAGCCTTGCTGCACTGCCAAATGGACTTTTGATGGCCAGGTCAGCGGTGCTGACTGGAGCCATCAGGGTCCCTTTTTGACCGGGCATTCTGGTCAAAAACTGTACACCTGGCAACCCTATGGATTAACCATTAGAAGTTTTGTTTAGGAGCCTTGGCTCAGGGACCATGTAATGTAGTGACTATGTGGTGAAACACTGGAATGCGTTACCTAGGGAGGTGGTAGAATCTCCTTCCTTAGAGGTTTTTAAGGTCAGGCTTGACAAAGCCTTGGCTGGGATGATTTAACTGGGAATTGGTCCTGCTTTGAGCAGGGGGTTGGACTAGATGACCTTCTGGGGTCCCTTCCAACCCTGATATTCTATGATTCTATGATTCTATGTCACAGTGATGTAATGACATACTGCCTGGAATCCATGGGTAGCAGCCTGCCTGCAGTATGGCAGGAGCAGACAATCTGCTCCAAAAGAACACTGGCTGGCTTCCTCACCAGCTTTCCCACAACAGTGTACAGCTACAAGTACCTCCGGGGTGCTGTTGGCCTTCAGGCAGGTCAGGGATGGAAGGGGTTCTTAGCCCATCACTGTGGTATGGCAGCTCTTCCTCACTCTCCCTCCCAGGCCTCACCTATCCCTCTTCAGGTGGGCTAGGGTCTGCCTTCTCCCCAGCTTGCTGCACCTCTTTACGTAGTCCAGAAAGGAGGCCAGGCACATCTCCGCCTCTTGGGTTAGCGGTGTTATTGCCTTCACTTTGGAGTGGAAAGGGGCCTTCCTCCCATGTGCTGCTCCAGCCTTTGGGCTGGCTGGGCTGGATTCTAGTCAAGAAAGATTGTGGCCCCAGTGCCACCATCATCCCACTCAAACAGAGGGACATGGGCGCTGCCACTGGCAACCCAAACCTAAGCAGAGAACTCTGTGTGTGTGTGTGTGTGTGTGTGTGTGTGTGTGTGTGTGTGTGTGTGTGTGTGTGTGGTGGGGGGCTCCTACCACCCCCTGCACTCCAAGCAGAGAATGCTCTTTGTGAGCCCTGATTACCTCAAACCAAGCGGATGGTTCTGGAATGATGTGGGCACCATTATCCCCCAGTAAATTGTGTGCATAGTAAAGGATGGATGGTCTGCTGGTTAGGGCACTAGCCTGGGACTTGGAGGACCTGAGTTTAAGTTCCTGCTCTTATCACAGGCTTCCTGGATGACGCTAGGGGAGTCACTTAAACTCTCTTTGCCTCACTTCCCCATTTGTAAAATCCCCTGCCTCGTTGGGGTATTGTGAAACAAATACATTAAACATTGTAAGGCACTTAGAGAACGACGATAGGGACCATGTAAGTACATTAGGTCGGTAGTTTGTGTCACACTGTCTGGAGTGGCTCATGACCGAGAGTGCCCCCTCAGGGCAGACTGTCAGAAACAGGGCAGATACCCCAAACTGGTGGTATGTTCTATAATTAGATATCACCAAGCCAGTAACAAACATGAACTCCTGAATCACTATAACAGTCTTCCCATGGGCTCACAGACAGTCCCCTTAGACCAGGGGTGGGCAAACTTTTTGGCCCGAGGGCCATATTGGGGTGCAAAACTGTATAGAGGGCCAAGTAGGGAAGGCTGTGCCTCCCCAAACAGCCTGGCCCCCACCTCCTATACACCCCCTCCCATTTCCCGTCCCCTCAGAGCCCCCCACCCATCCACCCGCCTCCTGCTCCTTGTCCCCTGACCGCCCCCTCCCAGGACCCCTGCCCCTAACCGCCTCCCGGAACTCCACCCCCATCTAACCCCTCCACTTCCCCATCCCCTGGCTGCCCCCCTGAACCTCTGCCCTATCCAACCGCCCTCCCGGGACCCCCCGCCCCTAACTGCCCCCCCTGGGACCCCACCCCCTATCCAACTGCCCCCTGCTCCCTGACTGCCCCCCAGGACCCCCTTTCCTTTATCCAACCCCCTGGCCCCAGCCCCCTTACCATGCCGCTCAGAGCAGCATGTCTGGGAGCCGCTCCAGAGCCAGACATGCTGCCGCGCTGCCCTGCATGAGCGCACAGCCCCGCCTGCCAAAGCGCTGCCCACACGGCGCCGTGGCTGCGTGGGAGGGGGAGACAGCAGGGGAGGGGCCGGGGCCTAGCCTCCAGGGCCAGGAGCTCAGGGGCCGGGCAGGGCAGTTCCGGCTGGCTGTAGTTTGCCCACCTCTGCCTTAGACTCTATCTTGCCACCCAGACAAAATTGGACTTAGTGATCAGTGGCCATTTACACACAAAGTCACACCAGATTTAGGTTGCTTCTAGTCCCAAGAGACAAGTCACTTACCCCAGATCAATTGGTACCCAAGATCTTACATGGAAGATGATGCTTGCAGCCAATCCTGTAATTATCTAAAGGTTTATTAAGTATGAAAAAGAAGCAAGAGAGTTATTTACAGGTTAAAGCAAGCAAACATATACACAAATGAGTTGTAACCTAAATCCTAAGAGTGACAAGAGTTGTACTGATTTGTCAATTCAAAGTGTCTTTCAGGGGGGTAGCCCCTGGGGTTCTCTGGCTTTAGGTTGGTGACTCCAAGTTCAAACAGTGAAGAGATGAAAATTTTTCCTGTGATTTTGTTTTATTTCCTTCATTCAGCTTTCAAGTCCATAGGACAAGCTTCCTTGCACATAGCGTTTCCTAGGTGTGATAGGGCCATTAACCAACCCTTTGTATTGCAATATTCCTTGGTGGCTTTTGATAGTCCTTCTGGGTGGGCGGGGGGAATGATTCTGGTGCCTGGGTTCACAAGTTCAGAGCAAACATTTTCAAAAGTTATAAAGTAAAACTTACATATTGTCTCATAGCCTGGAACACTGACATTATGAGTGAGATTAATGCAGGCAGCAACTTATGAGCATTTCCTAGAGTTGAAGCACTAACGGCATTCTTATAAGACGAATACCGATTCTGAGCAAATCTAACATACAGGTGAACTGGTTTGGTCTCCAGCTATGAGACTGTCAATTATTAGCTAATGTCTGCAGCCTGGGGAAAAGCTGCCATCTGGCCTGCCAGCATCACAGCCTGAATCATTTCCTCCCACTACATTGAATTAGATATGCAGGGTCAAGTCCAGCTCTGGTGCAACTGGGCACAACTCCCATTAACTTTGTCACATTACAGTTGCAATGTGAGAATCACATATGTAAGAAATGTGTGACACAGGAGTACTGGTAGGAGACCAATGACCCATCCCAAGTACCATGACATAGTTCAGGCTAATCAAAGGTTAATACCCATGCCAGAGGGTACAGTATCCAGCGATACTACAGACAGGCTTTCATTCAGGGAGTTAAAGAATGAAAAAGATCAGTCAGGATCCCATCAAATCTTTTAAGAAATATGTTTTTGTTGAAAACTCCATTACAAAGTGGATTGAATCATTTTCCGTTAAGACCAGGGAACAGTAGTCCTCTCCATGGTCTCATTTTGTTAAGAAGCCCTGGCTCTTAGCAAAACTCCGGAGTAACCTACAATCTGGCCTAAATTCTGGTGACCAGCATTTTAGCCCTCTGGCAGTCCCTCCCACACCCCTGCTGGTTGCACTTGCCTTTGGGCCCATTCCTTTCCATGTTATTTTTATTCTCCATAGGTTTGTGAGTGCCTGTGTGTGTTTGCTTTTAACAATTACATCTGTCTGCCACTTTAGCCTCTCCTGGTCAGCAGGATTAAGGGGGGTGGAGGAATGGGAAGGGTCCAATACCAGCCACCCATTCAAAGATAAAATGATTAAAACAAAGAGAGAGGGAGAGAAAGAGGAAAAAAACATACGCAAGGCTGGCATTTTCCCCATTCAACTGTATGCAAAGGGGCAATAGTGCATTTCTGCCACCATGTGGTGCTGTGGGAAGCTAAAAGGCAGGAGCACTCTCAAACCTGCAGATCTGCTTCCAAGACAGCGTCCTGTAGTGATTAGCACTGGCTTCTGCTGTGTCAGAGGAGGCACATAAGGTGTGTCCTTCAGGTAAGAACGCCCAGGGTACTGCTGTAACAGAAGGGGCAGGAGAGTGGGGGAAACCATTTTGCAGTGTGCAGCTCTGGTTGGCTTCCTTCTCTGCCTTTCCCATTGGATTTAAGGGAAGGGATTTAATGGGGTTAGAATGTCCATCTGGGTTAACCATTTAGTGACTCTTCCCCTTGGCCTGTCTGGCTCAGACTTCACTGGCTTTTCAAAGGGTTTATGTCTCCATATGACCAAAGAGCACTTGTCTCTGAATACCTCGGAAATAAAGTAAATTGGCCAAATTCATTCCCTTTGTTATTCCACTGAAGTCAGTAAAAAGAAAAGGCATACTTGTGACACCTTAAATTTGGCACCAATTTATTTGAGCGTAAGCTTTCGTGAGCTACAGCTCACTTCATCAGTGTTATTACACCAGGGAGGAATTGAGTGCTCTGTGAAGCAGGAACTAGATTTACTAATACACACTTTAACTAAAGGGTGAACTGTCCCTGAGGATGAAATTCACCCCCAAAGTGCTTTGTTCTTTAAAAGCTCTTCCCACAATTTATGCCCCACTGTATATCTGATTTGGAGAAGCTGCTGGACTCGGGAGTGACTATGCAGGGGAGCCATGCAGCCCCTACAGTTTGAAGAAGACTGCTGCTCTGGCATAGACCAGCATCGAGGGAGGTGTTGGAGTTGGGCTGGAGATGGGCCAGCGGATTGGACATGACAGCCAGGAGTGCAGGATTCTTTGGCTTTAATACCCTGTGTAAGTGGTACAGAAAAGTTAGCAGGTAAGGAGGATTTTCTTCCAGCATTCATCATTTTCACCTGCATGGAATCATGAGGTATAGTGTACATACAAGCATGGGTCAGGCTTTTGGTGAATGATTTGATTAATTAATTTCAACCAAAATGTTGTAGTTATGGATACTTCTACTAAACAAAGTATTTAATATTTTTATCCCCTGGAAGGCATGCATTTGTTTGATTAAGGGGCAGTTGAAAACTGCTATGCGTTCCTGGTGCTAAAGCACCAGATCCCCACTGCCTGCCATCGCCAGCTGCTGCCTCAGAACAGGTGTTGGATTCATTTCCTACCAACTTCTGGGCAACTTTAAAATGTCCTTATGTGTGTGAGAGGGAGAAGGTGTTTGAAGTTGGGTAGAGCCTATAGGGAAAGGAAAGTGTTTCCTCCACTTTCATTTATAACCATTATAGGCCTGATTCCCCATTGCCTGCAACTTGTGGAATCGTTTATCTCTACAAAGCTAATCAAAGTGCTACCTTTCTGACTTGCTAGCGTTTCCACCCCCTTCTGATTTATTTTGCACAGGTGTAGTTGACTCCACAAGGTGCAAAGTAGTGGAGAAACATGTTGTGGGTGTGAGTAGCTGGCTTTTGAAACAGCAAAACAAAAATACTTTAGGGTCCCACATAAATGAGTAGTTTATTTTTAATCTCCCAGCAAAACAGAGAATAGTCAGATTGGAATGATATTAAGGTACATTCTATACTGCTCTTAGAGAGAGTTAATTCAATTAATATAGTGATAACACAAGCACAGATACTACAGATGTATCAATTAGTGCCACAGTTCATTCACAGCACCATTTATAATAATTAGAGAGGCGTAAATGTGGACATGTGCTCCTTTAAAGAAAACCAGTAAAATCCTTTTCTATACATATTTTCTCTTCCATATATGAATGTTTCAGGAGTCTAAACTTATTTCTTTTGGCACAGAAAATGCTTTGGTATATTTTGTGTCGTTCATTCCATTTTACAGTAGGGTTTACTCCTGGGTTCAGCTAAAGATATACATCTTATAGAATATCCTGGAGAAATAAGTCTTTGTGTTGAGTTAGAGGCACAAAAAGTCCCATAGGACAGTGTCTGAGACATAGGAGCCGAGTTTCTAATCTGCAGGGGGGTGCTCCGCCCAGGCCCTGCCCACACTCCACTCCTTCCCCCAACCCCGCCCTGCTTCTTCCCACTTCCATTTCACCTCTTCCCAGTCCCCGTTCTGCCCCCTCCCCTGAGCGCACTGTGCCCTCACTCTTCTCTCCCCCCCTCCCCCCATGCCTCCTGATGCCACAAAACAGCTGATCTGCGGAAGGCAGGAGGCTCTGGGAGGGAAAGGCGTTGATCAGCAGGGCCTGCCGGAGGGCAGGAGGCACTGGGGAGGGAAAGGCGTTGATTGGGGGGCTGCACTTTTTCCCCCTGGGTGCTCCAGCCCCAGAGCACCCACGGAGTCGGTGCCTATGGTTTGAGAGGATGGGGTAGGAGTCAGAAGAAGAAAAATGGGGGAGGATAGAGAAGAAAGGAATGGCAGCTCCCACATTCTACTGGTTAGGAATGGGTAAGGGGAGTATCCCTCTGAGGGTACGTCTACGATGCAAAAAACCTCTGTGGCAGTGAGTCTGAGTGCAGGGCAAATGACTCAGGCTGGCAGGGCTCCTGCTATGGTTCTAAAAATAGTGCAGACATGGCTGCTTGGGCTGAGCCCAGGGTCAAAATAAAACCCGGTGAGGTCAGAGGATCTCCGAGTCCAGGCTCCAGCCTGAGCAAGAACATCTGCACTGCTCTTTTTAGCCCCATAGCATGAGCCCTGCAAGCCTGAGTCAGTTGACCTGGCTTCTGAGACTCGCTGCTGTGGATTTTTCTGAAGTCTAGACACGCCCTGAGGAGCTATGGGGAAGACCTTACATTTTGTGCATGCCTTTTCTGTACCTCCAACTTTGAATTTGCAACTTTTTGGGTGAGGGCGACTTCCTTCTAAAGACTCACATTAGAATACAGACAAAAAAATGAGATTTATTATTTTTCAGAATCTTATGATTTTTACGCCACTTGCATTGTATTTTTGGATTCTTACTGTTGACTTTTTTATTCTTAAGATTGGCAATGCTACTTTCACCAAGCTACTTTGTCTTCCTCTAAATTCCTTCTTAAAACTGGCCGCTGCCCTGATACTTACCGAACACGGCCATTTGCCAATGGTGGCAAGCTGAGGCTAATGCTTATTTATGCAAAACATGCTCATTTTGCTTTTATTTCCCTCCACACAAGTCACGTATCCATAGGCCTGTTTCATCCACCTATTGCGTCTTGTCATTGTAACACACTAGTCAGGAAATGTTAAGTGTTCCCTTATGTGCCCAGTCCACAGAGGATATGGGTCTGTTAGAGCTCTCAGCCTGGCTGTTTAGTTCAAGCTGTAGAAACTTATGCCTGTAGCTCTGGAGATCCCTAGTTCAATCTCTGCCATCAGCATACTTCCGGGTTTCTCAGACTTCATTGCATCATGACCCCCTTCTGACAACAAAAATTACTACACAATCCCAGGTAGGGGGACCGAAGCCTGAGCCCCACTGTCCCGGGCAGAGGGGCCAGACCCAAAGTCTGAGCCCTGCCACCTGGGTTGGGGAGGACGAAGCCAAAGCTTGAGGGCTTCAGCCTTGGGTAGGGGGGCTGTAACTTGAGTCTCGCTGCCCAGGGCTGAAGCCCTTGGATTTCGGCTTCAGCCCTGGGTGTTGCGGCTCTGACTTAGGTTTCAGCCCCAGGCCCCAGCAAATTTAACCCCAGCCCTGGCGACTCCATTAAAACAGGGCCGTGACCCACTTTGAGTATGAGAACCGCTGGCATACCCCATCATAATTCTAATTTGTGAGATCTTTGGAGCAGGGACTCTCCTCTTTATTTGTCTGTACTGTATCTAGCGCAAAATGGCCATGGTCATTGATTGGGACTCCTAGGCACTAATAATGAAGACTTTGATTTATTTGGTAGAAACAGTCGGTGTGGAATCTTTAAGAATTCATGTCTGTTTTAATACACATCATAATCATTCCTACTTCTAGAATGTCCACAGTTAAAGCCAAATCAAGAGAAGTGAGGGAGAATAGACATTCCATTGTATCATCTCTTTTCCCCTTCCTTGCCTTCCACTAACTCCGGCACTTCACGGTGCCTGCGTCTCTCCTGCTGTGACCAGCATTTCAGGGGCCTCAAGTTGTCCATTCTAGGTATTTGTCCATTTTGGGTTTGCATGAGACAGAATTTAGAAATGCAATCCACTACAGTTCCTGTTAGCCTCTGCTATGGAAGACTGAATATGCTTTGTTTTAACTGGATAGCTTGTTTAATTTATTGAAGCTGCAGCTGTAACACCTGCAATGCACAACCTCAAATAATTTTCTAGCAGGCAGGAAAGGATTTAGTTTGGCAAAGCAGTTTTTTGATGCCAAAGCTACTTTTCTCTAAAGATGCCAGAAATTTCTCTACCTAAACAGAATAGTGAAAAGCCAGGAGTTTAGTGTGTTTGGCTTTGGGGTGTGAATATTTTCACACAGCTTCTAATCTTCACCCTGTTATTTAGTAACAGCATTTACAGGTCCCTTCCGTATAGTGTCTGGAGGCCAAGAACAGTATCAGAGCTTCTACTACCATACAGACTGCTCATAAAGATTCACCTTCAGCTCAAGAAGTAATACTGCTGCTTTTGAATTCTTATTGTGCCGTGCATATAATAGACAGCAAATATGTAACTTGTTTTTGTTTGTGAAGAGACCAGGACTGAATTTGAAAAAATAACTGAGTTTACTAAGAGCTTAATTCTGTTATGTCAGTGAAACTCTGTGAGCAGGCAGAGATAGCTAATTCAACTTTGAATCGGTTTAATATAAACTCCACACGCACAACTCCCCACTAAGGGCAGTGGGATACTGTATACTCACCCAGTGGAACCTGAGTTAGAAGCTTTGTAGCCTACCGGCAGGGCTCAACCTCATGCAGAAATTCATAGTTTTCGCACATTTTTAATGCAAAAATACCCATTTTGTTGAAATGTTCCACAGTTAAATTTGTGAGTTGCAAAATGAAGGCACTGAATTTCTCAGCACTCTAGAGCAGCCTGTGTGAATGTGTCAGCCTGCTCATATGCAGTAATCACGTCTTATTTTCCTCATTTCAGCGTCTTGTTTTCAAGTTACACCACTCATAGTAACATTTTATGTTAAATCCAGCTATTAGAGGAGAGTGGCAAATTCACGGGGCATAATGATGGGTAAGGCTGTGTGGAACTCCCTCTTCCCCTAACAACCTCTGCACTGGGTGCTCTCTGCTCTGATTATATGGAGACTGTATCCAGTGCTTTCAGTTTTCTAAGTAGTCTAGAGAGCCTACAGGAGAAGAAGAAGGCTTTTAATTCCTTCTCTTTTTGGTGGAGGACGTTGCAGGGCAGCGGCACCATTTAGGAGGATGGGGGTGGGGGTGGGTTCCTAGGCCCCCCTCTGAGTTTCGTAGGAGAGGTCTACTCACCCTAGCCCTAGACAGAGTTCTTAACTGCAACACAGCTTGAGTGTGATATGTGATGAGTTCAGAAGCTAGGTGCAACATAGCCTTTGGGACAGGGATTTTGTTTATAAACAGAGGCAGGGTGATTAAGATAACAAAAGGCTTGTCATTAAAAGTAAATTAAGGATCTGATGGTTAGATGATCCTGAAAGCATTGCCAGGCACTCCAGTTAAAAGATATGAAACAAAGCGCAGGAATAAATGGTGAGAGTGGAGAGAGGTAAATAGTGGTGTCCCCCAGGGATCTGTACTGGGACCAGTGCTGTTCAACATATTCATAAATGATCTGGAAAAAGGAGTACTGTACGCAGTGAGGTGGCAAAATCTGCAGAGGGTACAAAACTACTGAAGATAGTTGAGTCCAAAGAAGACTGAAAAATTACAAAGGGATCTCACAAAACTGGGTGACTGGGCAACACAATGGCAGAAGAAATTCAATGTTGATAAATGCAAAGTAATGCACATGGCAAAATATAATCCTAACTATATATATAAAATTATGGGATCTAAATTAGCTGAACTGGTCAATAAAGAAATCAAGTTTTCAAATGCCTAAGTAGTCCCTGGAACCACAATTAAAGTTGCCTCCATTACCAAAATCTGAAACGGCACCCCTGTTGTGGGGGCTGGAAGTTTTTTGTTTTTTTTTTCCCCTTGGTTCCATGTGACAAAAAGGGTTGATCTAATGCTTAGGTTGGTGCATTGCGTTGCAGATGGTGCTTTATGAACAAAGCATTATTCTTATTAAAAAGAAACTTCACAATGTTGGCAACTTGCAATTTTATTGCGAGTCTCTTGATATTTGATAGGTTTCAGAGTAGCAGCCGTATTAGTCTGTATCCGCAAAAAGAAAAGGAGGACTTGTGGCACCTGAGAGACTAACAAATTTATTTGAGCTTAGGCTTTCGTGAGCTACAGCTCACTTCATCGGATGCATTCAGTGGAAATTTATTTGAGCTTAAGCTTTCGTGAGCTACAGCTCACTTCATCAGATGCATTCAGTGGAAAATACCAATTTTCCACTGAATGCATCCGATGAAGTGAGCTGTAGCTCACGAAAGCTTAAGCTCAAATAAACTTGTTAGTCTCTAAGGTGCCACAAGTCCTCCTTTTCTTTTTGATATTTGATGTTCATCTTAACCCCATATTTATTATTATTTATTTAAAATCTCATGATTTGGGGGGCTGGCTCATGATTTTTGAATACTTGTGGTAATACTGGTATTAATAACTAATGACAATCAAGGATCATTGTGTTTAAAATCCACAATACTGGATTACAGAACAATGGTGGGTCTTTTCCACTCTAAATCACATGCATGCTATTATATTCATACATTTTCTAGAACTGTCAGACAAGCAAAAGACTTAAACTAGTTATACATATCCAAATAAAATCTTCAGATGTGTACCAGTGAGAGAGAGAGAGAAATGCACAGTGCAAAATAAACTCAGACTGATGTGGCTGTAAATGCAAACAGTTTAATTATATATTCCAAGCATGTCCCACTAAAGTAATTATAATAAACCCTGGTACAGAAACGAAACACAATACAGATCTCAGCATCTAGTAACAAAAATTACAAAGGCAACTCTCTGACAATCATCCACTCTTTGCTAAAACTACTTAGAGCTGGAGGGCTCAAGCGAAAAAAACAATATTGGATTATGAATCATAATAAAAACACCTTCTTTAAATTTTCCAAGATTCTGAGCTACGCATAGCTCAGTAAATGCAGCAGGTCTCTAGATACATGCCAGTCAACTCAGATCTCTCTCATCTGTGCAGTTCTGGTTTTTATTTATTTTTTTGAGGAAAAGATCATATTCAGTCATTTATAGTGTCACCTTCAGAAACTAAGGTGCTTGAATTTGCATACTTCTGGTAGCTAAAAAAATCTCTCCAGGATGTGTAAGGGCTATTTTGTTGTGGATCTTTTGTGTTAACTATGTGATTTTTACATATTGTTGTAAATGATCCTATAACGATTTGAAACTAAATCTGGATACTAGATCTAGAAACTAGATAAAGGGCATACAATAATTACAGGGCTTTTATACTTTTCACCTGTTTTACTAATGTGAACCTACCATAGAAAGCATAGAAATAGTGTAAGGCAAACTAGAATACATATTCAAATGCACTCACAGTTCACACTGTTAAATACATGTACATATATGAATGTTGCCCAGTTGATAATCCTAGAGACTGAAGTAGTCTATCAACAGAAGAAGTCCAATATTGGCAGTGGTATTGGCACCCAACCCTGCCAATGTGTCTCAAGTTTATTCTTGACAAGGATTCTCTAGGATTTAGGAGCTGGCCATTAAGCGGCTCAAAGGATGCCAGTAGCGATAAAGAGTTTTGTCACAGGAACAATTGTCCACTAGGATTTGACTGAAGCCACCAACTTGTTATTGTCCAACAATAAAAATAACAATTAATGTTCTTGGCCGTGGACTTTGTGCACAATACGTATTTTTTGTGTTTATTGGCTATTAAGTTTCACTTGGGCATTGAACCAATCACAAAGGTCAGTTATTGCTTTGTGATCCACAGGGAGGTCCACTGGTTAGGTCTCTAGCTTGGGATTTGGAAGACCTCAGCATAAGGCCCTGTTGTGCCATAGTCTTCCTGTGTGACCTAGGCAAGTCACTTAAACCTTCAGTTCATCATGTTTAAAATAGGGATAATGCTTCCTTATCTCACAGGGGTGTGTCATGTACTTCTTTACCAGATATGGGCTGGCTACAGAGCTTGCTTATCTACATCAGCTGTGTTAATCATAAAATCCTTTAATGCTCTGACTGAGGTTCAAAGGTATTTTACACACTGCACCACCTAGTGGCTGAACAGTATGATACAGTTTAGCAGTCCATCACTGAGCATTGTGATAGATAAATACGTTAAAAATTGTGAGGTGCTCAGACCTACAGTTAAGGAGCCATATAAGTACTTTTAAAAAGATAATGTCCAGTGCCTGAACGTAGATCCCTTAAATATTGCGCAGATTTAAAAGCAAATCTTGTTTCTCCCTTTCTCACCTCTTTTTCCCTTACTCTCAGCTTCTCCTGCCCAGTGCAGTTCCGCCGAATTGCCACCACCATGGAAACTCTGCCACCCTTTTCTGACTGCCGCCCCAAGCACCTGCTTGGAACGCTGGTGCCTGGAGCCGGCCCTGCCTACCTCTAACCTGTATCTACATATAAGTAGTTTAAAAAGGCACCTATCAGCCAGCTATACTACAAGGAAAAGGCTGCTGACACTCACTGTGGCCACAATTTGAAATGCAGTGTGGCTATCCATTACTGGCCTGGAATCCGTTACTGGATAGAAATAACTGAAAAGCCATTTTAGACTTCAATCTTACTAGTTCAATACAGATAACATCACTGTCCTGCATTTAGAGTTTTTAATTATGTACTTTGAAGTCAGATTGTTGCTTTTCAGTGATTAGCTACAATAGGAATGTTAAATTACATTTTCAAAAACAAATTTATTATTGGTTTCTCTGTATTATATTACTAATTTGAATTTGGATAAGAAGAAACTGCTACAGAATTCCGAGAGCTTGATATTAATGAAGTAAAGTGTTTTATTTGACCCTACTCAGGAGACTTTTAGATGCTGGCAGGGATCTTGAACAGCACTGAATTCACATACTGTATAACCAACAATACAGAGAGAACTCTGTGAGACACTAGGACCATTCTTGGAGTGAAACGACAAGCCAGATTGCATCTTAGCCTTCATCAGCAGGAAAGAGGTGTGCCACATTGCTGCTTTTGAAAATACCAAGGGGGATTAAAATCTCAGATTGTCAAAAACTAAGTCAGAGGTATCAAGAGAATTAGAAAAGAATGTATTCCTTTGACCAGGTAGTTTTTGAAAACAGGCTGGGCAATCTGGGTCCCCCCTCCCCCTTGTTTTAGAAAAAGATACAGTATAAAATTTCCAAGTTTCAAACTTTGAGCCTGATCCTACAGTTCATCAGCAAAGACTCCTTTTGAAGCATTAAGTTGGGAGCACCAAGGGGTAAAGGCTCTATCTTTCTATCTGCTTGTAAAACTCCATGCATACGTGTGTTTCTATGGACCAGATCTTGATATTCTTCCGTACACTGAGCGGCAACCTACACCACTAATAGTCCTACTGAAATCATTGATTTGTCCCCACTACCTACAAACTGCACCATCAGTGCATCACTGTTGCATAAGGGTGCCATGTGAATTAGTATCCCAGCATTCAGTAACCTTACAGAATATTGATGTTGTCATAGGATGGCTCCTCCTGCAGCCGAACTAGCATGCCTACCTCGGTGTCCCCTATCAAAGACCCCAGTAACCGCATGATGTCTCTTTTTCCATAATAATGTTTCTCCTTGGGCCCGAGTTTAATACCAAAACATACATCAATTAATCCCCAGCAAAAAGTCCGAAACACAGTCAATTTCCCACACCCAGTGGATATAGTCTTTAAAACCTCACTCATCCTAGCAGGCACACCCATGAGCCTCATGGTTGGGAGACCTTCCATACCATAAGCCAGTGTCTTCTGCCACACTGAGGTTCCATGTTGGTCCTTTTCTGTCCCTCTGCCAGGCCTGCCACTCCAGCCCCACAGTCTCTCTGCTGGGAGATCATCCTCACCGGGGAGCATCTCTCACTCCTCCTGGCCCTTTCACAGTTTCCCTGGTCCAACTCTCCAGCATGGAGACATCAGCAGGTAAACCCCTCCACTGCTCCCCCACCTTCAGGCCTTGGCTTTGGCTTTCCAGCTTAGATGTCAGCACACAACTCCCTCTGCCGCTCCCCTGCCTTCAGGCTTCTCCCAGGAACCAACTATAGCTTCCTTCCACTCTGGCAGCACTCCTCTGGCAGCGGATCTTAAACATAAAAAAGAAGCTTACAAGAAGTGGAAGGTTGGACATATGACCAGGGAAGAGTATAAAAATATTGCTCGGGCATGTAGGAATGTTACCAGGAGGGCCAAATCGCACCTGGAGCTGCAGCTAGCCAGAGATGTCAAGAGTAACAAGAAGGGTTTCTTCAGGTATGTTGGCAACAAGAAGAAAGCCAAGGAATGTGTGGGCCCCTTACTGAATGAGGGAGGCAACCTAGTGACAGAGGATGTGGAAAAAGCTAATGTACTCAATGCTTTTTTTGCCTCTGTCTTCACTAACAAGGTCAGCTCCCAGACTGCTGCGCTGGGCATCACAAAATGCGGAAGAGATGGCCAGCCCTCTGTGGAGATAGAGGCGGTTAGGGACTATTTAGAAAAGCTGGACGTGCACAAGTCCATGGGGCCGGACGAGTTGCATCCGAGAGTGCTGAAGGAATTGGCGGCTGTGATTGCAGAGCCACTGGCCATTATCTTTGAAAACTCGTGGCGAACCGGGGAAGTCCCGGATGACTGGAAAAAGGCTAATGTAGTGCCAATCTTTAAAAAAGGGAAGAAGGAAGATCCTGGGAACTACAGGCCAGTCAGCCTCACCTCAGTCCCTGGAAAAATCATGGAGCAGGTCCTCAAAGAATCAATCCTGAAGCACTTGCATGAGAGGAAAGTGATCAGGAACAGCCAGCATGGATTCACCAAGGGAAGGTCATGACTGACTAATCTAATCGCCTTTTATGATGAGATTACTGGTTCTGTGGATGAAGGGAAAGCAGTGGATGTATTGTTTCTTGACTTTAGCAAAGCTTTTGACACGGTCTCCCATAGTATTCTTGTCAGCAAGTTAAGGAAGTATGGGCTGGATGAATGCACTATAAGGTGGGTAGAAAGCTGGCTAGATTGTCGGGCTCAACGGGTAGTGATCCATGGCTCCATGTCTAGTTGGCAGCCCGTATCAAGTGGAGTGCCCCAAGGGTCGGTCCTGGGGCCGGTTTTATTCAATATCTTCATAAATGATCTGGAGGATGGTGTGGATTGCACTCTCAGCAAATTTGCGGATGATACTAAACTGGGAGGAGTGGTAGATACGCTGGAGGGGAGGGATAGGATACAGAAGGACCTAGACCAATTGGAAGATTGGGCCAAAAGGAATCTGATGAGGTTCAATAAGGATAAGTGCAGGGTCCTGCACTTAGGACGGAAGAACCCAATGCACAGCTACAGACTAGGGACCGAATGGCTAGGCAGCAGTTCTGCGGAAAAGGACCTAGGGGTGACAGTGGACGAGAAGCTGGATATCAGTCAGCAGTGTGCCCTTGTTGCCAAGAAGGCCAATGGCATTTTGGGATGCATAAGTAGGGGCATAGCGAGCAGATCGAGGGACGTGATCGTTCCCCTCTATTCGACATTGGTGAGGCCTCATCTGGAGTACTGTGTCCAGTTTTGGGCCCCACACTTCAAGAAGGATGTGGATAAATTGGAGAGAGTCCAGCGAAGGGCAACAAAAATGATTAGGGGACTGGAACACATGAGTTATGAGGAGAGGCTGAGGGAGCTGGGATTGTTTAGCCTGCAGAAGAGAAGAATGAGGGGGGATTTGATAGCTGCTTTCAACTACCTGAAAGGGGGTTCCAAAGAGGATGGCTCTAGACTGTTCTCAATGGTAGCAGATGACAGAACGAGGAGTAATGGTCTCAAGTTGCAGTGGGGGAGGTTTAGATTGGATATTAGGAAAAACTTTTTCACTAAGAGGGTGGTGAAACACTGGAATGCGTTACCTAGGGAGGTGGTAGAATCTCCTTCCTTAGAGGTTTTTAAGGTCAGGCTTGACAAAGCCCTGGCTGGGATGATTTAACTGGGAATTGGTCCTGCTTTGAGCAGGGGGTTGGACTAGATGACCTTCTGGGGTCCCTTCCAACCCTGATATTCTATGATTCTATGATTCCTCTGCCCTGTGCCTGACTGACTCAGACTGTGCTCTGAGGCAACCCTTGCTCACCAGGTCTTTGGCCCTGTAATTCTAAAGACTTGGCAGAAGTGTGAGGGCCTCCTAATTCAGGGACCTGATTGCACTAAAACCATGCAAAACATTCACACTGGAAAATTAAAGCTATACTTCTAAAGTAACTCTGCAGAGGTGCTAATAAGCTCCAGTAAGTCATTCAGTGGGAAAGCAAAATACAGAATCTTAGGTGGTGATAATTTACAAGAGAAAATGTCTTATTTATACAAGTACCAGACATTTTTCACTCTATTTAAATAACACATCATAGATAAGCTGAACAGCCAATGGGACAAATTGTGCTCTTGGTAGCATCCCTGCCCCCTCTGTATGAGACCTGGTGAGTCTTAGCACCTACTCTTGTCACATACTTAATATTCTCTGGCCTATGCCTGTGTTTCCTACCATTGACAATATTTATGTAAGCTTTTTGACACTAACTGCCGAAAGCAAAAAACTGCAATAAATCAATAACTAGGTCCCAAAAAACTTAAAAAAAAAAAGGCTATTTAGAAACACTGACATCCCTTTTCTAAGTAGTCTGTTTTTTCCTGAATGATTGAACTTCCTTGGCTGGTAAGGAGCAATGCAATTGCCTATTGCAAACACCTGTGTCCTCAGTGTTTGAAAGAAAATGTGGGGGGCGAGAGCGGATTTCTGTGCCTCTGGTGCAATGGTACTTATTCATTTCCATATGAGGTACCCCTCTTCCATATCAAGACCACCTTCCCATCTAGCCCGACCCCACCTTGTAACATGGTCACGGTGGGATGGCTGTGGTCTCCTGACAGCTGTTAGCCAATCCTGCCCTCCCCCACAGCTGAGAATCTGTCTTCTAGTGGAGTCCAATGCCCTTTCCTCATTAGTGTGATGCAGCCTCTGATTAATTTTTATCTTTGTTTCATAAGAATATGTTTGAAGGGCAAACTTTTTTGCTCTTTGAAATTCAGCAAACTGGCAAATGCTTTCAGAAACATTCCTAACCTACCCTAGGCCTACCTACAAGCTGGAGGCATGTAGGTAGGAATACCGGTCAGTAGGTCTCCGGTATAGGGTGGTGTTTATGTGACCATCGTTTATTAGCATTGTAGTGTCCAGGAAGTGGATCTCTTATGTGGACTGGACCAGGCTGAGGCTGATGGTGGGATGGAAATTGTTGAAATCATGGTGGAATTCACATACCACACAACAGAACCACTAACCCAGGAACCTATCCTTGCAACAACCTATCCTTGCAACTGTGCCCACATATCTATTCAGGGGACACCATCACAGGGCCTAATAACATCAGCCACACTATCAGAGGCTCGTTCACCTGCACATCCACCAATGTGATATATGCCATCATGTGCCAGCAATGCCCCTCTGCCATGTACATTGGTCAAACTGGACAGTCTCTACGTAAAAGAATAAATGGACACAAATCAGATGTCAAGAATTATAACATTCATAAACCAGTCGGAGAACACTTCAATCTCTCTGGTCACGCGATTACAGACATGAAAGTTGTGATATTACAACAAAAAAACTTCAAATCCAGACTCCAGCGAGAAATTGTTGAATTGGAATTAATTTGCAAACTGGATACAATTAACTTAGGCTTGAATAGAGACTGGGAGTGGCTAAGTCATTATGCAAGGTAACCTATTTCCCCTTGTTTTTTCCTACCCCCCTGCCCCCCTCAGACGTTCTTGTTAAACCCTGGATTTGTGCTGGAAATGGCCCACCTTGATTATCATACACATTGTAAGGAGAGTGGTCACTTTAGATAAGCTACTACCAGCAGGAGAGTGGGTTTGGGTGTGTGTGAGAAAACCTGGATTTGTGCTGGAAATGGCCCAACTTGATTATCATACACATTGTAAGGAGAGTGATCACTTTAGATAAGCTATTAGCAGCAGGAGAGTGGGGTGGGAGGAGGTATTTTTTCATGCTTCGTGTGTATATAAAAAGATCTTCTACACTTTCCACAGTATGCATCCGATGAAGTGAGCTGTAGCTCATGAAAGCTTATGCTCAAATAAATTGGTTAGTCTCTAAGGTGCCATAAGTACTTCTTTTCTTTTTTCAGAGCTGATTGTTATTTTTAGCAGGCAGAGGGAAAGGGAGGGGCTGTTTTTGTGACTGCATTGGCAAGTGGGGAGAGAGGAAGAGAGGGGACATGCTGTGGAATGTTGGGATGAAGGGTGCACCTTCCCCACTGCTCAAAAACATGGCTGTGTGGCTAATCACATGACTACCCAAGGGGACCCTGCGGAGATACCACCACAAAGGAGAACTCAACATTTCAAAAACAACCAAACAAAAATGGTATAGGGCTAAAATGAGGGGATCTTTAAATTTCACTTGCAAGGTACACTATCGAAAAGCATGTACACAAGCTCAAACTCCAGTTCTGCTGGAGGCAGCTGTGAATTGGAAGAGCATTCAAAATCTTGGTGTGCAAGGAAGCATATCAGGTCTCTCCCTCTCCCATCACTTGAGTTCAGAGCTCCAGACCGGGAGTGCTACATGGTCATAATGTTAATAGGTTAAATAAACATTCTAATAATGAGTTGTAGCTTTTCAAACAGCTTTATACAAGGCAACTATGCAACCACAGAGACATGTCTCATGCTTGGTTAGCTTTCACCTATGACCACAGTCTGCCCTGGTGCTAGTAAAGCTGGACACATGGCCAAACACATTAAAAGCAAACAAGAATATAAATGTCTTTGGGGGATAAAATTCGGGGAAATCCTTCCACTATTCTATTGTGATAGTAAATGGAAATGAAGCTGCTGTTTTCAGAAGTGCCACAAGAGGGTAGTAATAGGCAGAAAACAGTGCTAATTTGATGCTGGAATGATATCCATAGGTGTCAGGCAGTGCTTGTCTTGTGTCTTGCTTTAGAGTAATGGCTGGACCTTTGATACACTGTTTTAAAGCAGATTGTTATCCACTTGATTTCTCCCCCGTAGTGGTGCATGCTTCTTCACAATACCTGGGAATGCAAAGATGACCTTTATAGTTCATCTCTGCTTTGGCTACATCTTTGTTTTGGGGCTACAAGTATTTTTCTCCTGGCACCTATGCCCTGACAACTACATCATCAGTCAATCTCTGTATAGATATAGTGCACCGGTCCCTGTGGCAGCCCGGCACCCTCATTGCATCCGATGAAGTGAGCTGTAGCTCATGAAAGCTTGTGCTCAAATAAATTTGTTAGTCTCTAAGGTGCCACAAGTACTCCTTTTCTTTTAACTAACGCTGAAACACAAGGGGGCACCATGCTTACACTGCCTGAGACAATAGCCATTATTTATGTTTCTGCTCTGTTAACATGGTCTGTTAGTGATATACTTCTTTCTCCTTGTTCATAAAAGTTCCAATCCAAGTTCCTGATTTCAGTGGGAGTCTCTTCGTTTACTTTAATGGGAGATGGATCAGGGACAAAGAAAACATCTTGTCCAAACAAAATTTGCCTTTTATGTTTGTTCCTTATTTTGTATTTTCATATCAGGGGTTTTGATGCACAAAGGAGGATCCAGAGCACTTGGACCCATCTCTGGTTCCTTAAGCTGTTTTGTTCTGTTATCCTTTTTAAAGTCCTGTGACTTTTGTGGTACCATCATGTGTATTGAGATGTTTACTTTCACAGCAGCCTCGTGTCTCTGCAGGGATAGCTCTTGGTTATTGTGACAGAGTGCTAAGCAGAAAACTGCTTAGCCAATCCTCTGTCATTTCAGCTCCAATTAAGGGAGGTGAATTGGAGCTCGGTAGCCCACCTGGCGCTGACTGGGGAAGCTTGAACAGCTGCTGCCTCATCAGGCTGGGGCTGGATAAGAGCACCAGGGGAAGGAAGCTGGAGGGGGAGCTGGAAAGCTGCAGTAGAGGAAGGGCAGTGAGGGGAAGGGGAGAGAGAGCGAGCATGAGCACGCTTGCCCCCTCTCTCCTGCCAGGGGACTGCAAGAAGGGGACTACCTGTGTGGTGGAAAGGTGATGGGAGCACAGCCTGTAAATAAAAGCGCCAGGTACGCACTGCACCAGCAGGTCTCTGTGTGACTTTCTCAGCCCAGTGGGGGCAGGAGCCAGGAGGGCCCTGCAGGAACTCTGTTACAGTTATCAACAGTGAAGAAAGTTTCTCTCTCTGATCTTTAGTCTGTGGTTTCAGTGAAAACAGGGTTGAGTCCTAAATCTGCATCACTACGCCCAAAAGAATCTCAGTTTTTATGGAGTAAGTTCTTGTCTAAGGTATGCTGGTGGATCTAGACTCTGTTTACCCTATGTGCACTGATCTGCCATTGATAACGCTCTGTAGGGAAAGAAGAGTATCACAGCTGTGGATCTGACTGGAGAATCTTGCCCTATCTCTCTCTCTCTCTCTCTGCAATTGTACACAAGGTGCTCAAATTCCCAGACAGAGTTAACATTGGGAACTCCCTTCTTCCAGCCAGAAACAAAGCCCAGGTAAATGGACATAAGAACATAAGAATGACCATACTGGGTCAGACCAAAGGTCCATCCAGCCCAGTATCCTGTCTACTGACAGTGGCCAATGCCAAGTGCCCCAGAGGGAGTGAACTTAACAGGTAATGATCAAGTGATCAAGTGACAAACAGCGGCTAGGGACCATGAAATAATGTGTGGCCTAAAAATATTATCCTTCAGGTTTGCAGACACCAGACACTTCAGTGTTTGAAAACAAAAATCCAGAAGAATGGATGCAAACTCCATTCTTGTGATGTGTCAATTGCTACCCTCACATGGTAGCCCAAAATAAAGAAAAAAGAACCTATACAATGAGAATATTGGACTGTGGGAATGGCCAGACGATGGCTCAAAGACTTAAAGGAAATAAAAATTCTGTAGTACAAATGGGTCTAATTCAAACAACCCAACATTTTGCAGAAGTAGGATCCAAACTTCATGGCTGTCCCCACTTCTACATTGGCCAGGTACCCCTGAAACTAGGGAAAGTTTGGATCAGGAGTCACACTTTAAGGGATCAGGCCTGTCTCTATTCCATACAGTCTGCAATTAACATAGAGGTACCTGTCTTTTATCCAACCCAATTGTCCTTTCTGTCTGTAAAACAATGGTCCTATACCTATCAGCTTTATCACCAATATTATATATATATCTGTTTTTGTAGGTGATAAGTAAAGACACACAGGAAACATGAAATGTACTGTAAGGGGGTTTTATGAATTGTCATATCCCTAAGGGCAGCTAATCATCAACAGGAGCCCTTACCTGGTGTCCCTTTCCTTCAGTGGTAGTGGGTTTCAGCAACCTGGGTTCTTAGCCATTAACTGGTGGTGCCTCTACCTGACTGTTTAGGGTAGTCAGGAACCTTTAGCTCCCTATGTGGTTTCGACTATTCTGACCTGGTGCTTATCCATATATGATACCTCATATATGTACTCTTCTGACACCTCCATAACAGATAAACCAACAATCAAGGTATACTTTCACGAGTACACTGATTCCACGTGAACCTAGATGAGTCATTGCAGGCCTAAAGGTGTTTGAGTGCAATAAGGTGATGAGGGTGTCAGTTTGTCCAGGGGCCTCACCTCTCTGTTGCAGCAATAGGCATTACAGTGGAAAAGTCCCCACAATGTAAGAGGCCTCTTCAGTGTTTGTCTCTCCCAGAGTAGAAAAACCCCTTTCAGAGCAAAATAAGCAACCTCTCAGGCAGGCTGAGACAATTGGGGATTGCCCACACTCCCTGAGGCACAGCCATCCTCCTCTCATCCTTCCGTCCAACTGGCTTAGTCAGCCTTCTGTCCCCTAGAGTTCACCCAGTGACCGGGCTCAGCGCCCCCCCCCACCTTCTTTATTGGCGAGGTGAGCACGCTCCAGTCTTTCCCTTCTTTGATAAGTGTCCCTTTAGCTCAGGGGTTCTCAAACTGGGGGTTGGGACCAATGTTCCCTCTAATTTTTGACAGGCCATGTGCGCAAAAAATTTCTTCTGTGCAAATTGTTGTGCTTCTGTGCAAATTTCTATGTGCACGGTGTTTCGCCGTGTGCGTGGGGTTTAGGATCTGTGTGCGTGCGTGCGCACACACGCGCAGCTTAGAGGGAACAGTGGTTGGGATGCCTCGGGGGGTCATGAAGTTATTACATGACGGGTTGCAAGCTGTCAGTCTTCACCCCAAACCCGCCTGTAAAATGTCAGCTTAGCTATACTAGGCCATAGGCCTAAGGCATGCTTGACATAAGTAAGTGACCAATGAGTAACCCAATGCCACAAGATCGTGAGAAGAATGTGCTAACAAGTGATATTACAAAACACTGACTGCAATGTACAGTTCAAGATCATGGGATACCCTGTTGTAGCATTTTTTCTAAAACATGTCCTGACTATAGGGTACATGTTGTGCATAGATGCTAATGAGAATAAAAGGAACTATGTGGCACCCCAGTATTCTTGGAGGGCACAATACAGATAAGGAAAAAGAGAGTTTGACACCTTCATGCATATGCACAGTGTGTATCACAATCACATGATAAAAGAGGGTGCCTGGACTGGATAAAATGAGTTACCTTAGGGAAAATTCCTTCAGGAACCATTCCTCTGTTGATCAATTGGTGAGGAGTCCATCAGATCTTAAGAATATGTTTGAGGATGTATACTTGTAATTTGTCCATGGGTAATTGTAAGATTTATATAAGCTTGGAAATCATAACTTTGCTTGTGATTTTTAATAAAATTCATAAGGCAGACTAGACATTGTATTTGTGGATGTATGTGTTATTTTCCTCAGTCTTTATGCGTTCCTAGAGGCTCTAAATCTGAAATAAGTGGCTGTAGCCACCAGAGCCGAATCCACGGTGGTGTATACAATATTGCAAAATTCAGTTTACATAACATAGTAGGCTACATCAGTTAACAGAGTCCATTCAGCCCGCACATGCGCCCTATGCCTTCTCATGCCAGATACGTGAAACTGTAAAAGGGTACACAGGTTCCTTCTCAACCACCTCGGCCTGAGATAGAGTCCTAGCATGTCTGCCTTGAGTGTGCTTCAGCTTTTCTAATATATCTGTAGTGGTTAAGTGAGTTGTTAGTACAGCTATAGTTAAGGCCCAACCAAATTTGCAGCTATGAAAAATGCATCACAGACTGTGAAATCTGGTCTTTGGTCTTTTGTGTATGGCATTGGTGCGATGGTCTTCCTGTCTGATACAGAGAAATTTCCTAAGGCAAGGCTTCCTAAGGCACTGTTGGCACCTCCAGATGCTTAAGATGGCTTCAGTATGTCACCCCATGTCTCACACTGATAAAGAAGAGTGGGGAAGACTACTGCATTGTAGACCAGGATCTTAGTTTCCATCCGCAGATCTCTGTCAATAAAGACATGATGGAGCAACTTTATGAAGGATGCGTTGGCACAACAGATCCTATGTTCAATCTCCATATCAAGATTGGATGTCTGGGAGAGTTGGCTACTCAGGCATGGGAAATGCTCAATGTTTTCCAGGGGTTCACCACGGATGACAATTTGTGGGAAAATTGGGGAAACTTGTGCTGGGGCAGGCTGGTGGAGCACCTTAGTTTTATCAATGTTGAGGGAAAGTCCCAGGCTATGATAGGCACCTGAGAAGAGATCTAGGGTGGACTGCAAGTCAACCTTGTGTGCACGAGGATAGCATAGTCGTTAGCATACTGAAGGTCAGTAATAACAGTCCTGGTGACCTTAGTTTTAGAATGAAGACGTTGCAGATTGAAGAGCTGGCTGTCCATGCAATACTCAATCCCAATTCCAGAAGAAAGGCAATCATGAATAAGAATCAAGATTACGGAAAGATAAATAGAAAAAAGGGTTGGGGCAATAACACAGCCCTGTTTAACACCAGTACGAATGGTGAATGGGTCCATCTCCAACTCATTACAATGGCGGTCATCCCATCATGAAGTAGCCTGAGAACATGAATGAACTTGAATGGACAACAAACCTAGACAGCACCTTCCATAATGCTTCACGATTCATGGAATCAACGGTCTTAAGTCAATAAATGCCATGAACAATGGCTGGTGTTGTTTGTCTACACTTCTCTTGAATCTGTTGTGCAACAAAAATCATGGTGGTGGTGCCCTAAGATGGTCTGAAACCACACTGGAATTCCAGAAGGATGTCTTTGGCAAGAGGGAGGAGACTGTTAAAGGATATGAGCAAGGATTTACCCAGCAATGTAGAGAAGGGCAATGCCTCGGTAATTCCAACACATTGACTTGTCCCCTTTCTTAAAAATGGTCACAATATTGGCATTCTTTAGGTTGGGTGAAATTTCCTCAGTAACCCAAATTTTAACAAGAAGTTGATGAAGTTTTTGCACGAGTGCTATTCCACCAGCTTTGAAGACCTCCACAGGGATGCCATCTTGGTCTGGCACCTTATTGTTTCTAGACTGACTGATGGCTTGCCAAACTTCGTCAGAAGATGGGGCAAGGGGGATCAGCTAGAGGTTCTACTACTGGATGCTGAGGAATGGACTCAATGGAGGCAGCTGAGACTTCAGATTTGTGGTTCAATAGAGTCTCAAAATGCTCCTTCCAACATTGTTTGAGGGCCATATTTCCCTTAAGAGGGGTGGAGTTGTCCTGGGATTGCAGCGGAATTGTGTTGTTTGAACTTGGCCCGTAGGTGGCTTTCGTTTCTTGAAAAAGGCTTCCCATGTCATGTTGATCAGTGAAATTCTGGATCTTTGCTTGCCACCACTGATTCTTGATGTCACACAGCCTTTTTTGAACCACGCTTTAAGCCAATGATAAGTCTTGTTTTTGCTGATTAGAGGGTTCATTTTGCCAAGTGCAAAATGCTCTTCTCTTCTGATGAATAAGTGCTAGGATTTCCTTGTTCTCATCAAACCAGTACTAATGGTGGTGAGTGGAACATCCAATCAATTCAGCACACGCCTTGTGAATAATGGTCTTGAACTCTTCCCGAGGTGTTTGGATGTCACTGATGTTGTCAGGTAGGTCAGAGAGCCTCTCAATCAGGCATTGCTGAAAAGTCTCGCGACGAGTGTGCTTTTGAAGTGCTTTGATGTTAAATCTCTTTCTCATTCTTTTTGGTTGTTTATGGTGTTCTGGTGCAAGCTGCATGTTCATGATCGATCTGACTAAACAATGATCTGTCCAGCAGTCATCTGCACCTCTCATGGCTCGTGTGATAAGTTACATCAGTACGATCATGGGCTCTGACAATGACATAGTCAAGAAGATGCCAGTGTTTGGGGAACCCATGAGAATGTGAACATTCCAAGTGGCAAACTTCATTATTTTGCTTTGCCTTTTCTGAACGTAGGTAGAGTGATCCCATTGGACACAGCCATTCAGCTGGGGGGAGCATTCAGACAGCCTTTGTTTGTTTAGGGCACCTTTTCTATATCCTTCCCCATTCAGGGTGAGCAGAGGGGATCCTGAAAAGGACTGCTCAGTTGTGGCAGTGATAGGGAAAAAAACCCCAGAAAATGACCCTATAATCATGTAAAGCTACGCTGCTGTCTTTTTTCTATGCTTATCTGTCCTTTCTACTTTGTTTATGGATAGAAAGAATGTGAACTGTGTGTAACCTGCACTCCCTGCTTTTGGGGAGAGAATTCCTTATACAGATAAGCCTCCATGCTCGTACCTACCCCAGAACTTCAAACAGACTGGGTTAACCGGTTCGAACTGGAAGAGATATCACAATGTATGTTGAACCAAGCTATAAAAGCTCATCCCTGTTCTTTGTTCGGGGCTTCACCATTTTCCTCTGAAAAGGAATTGGTGAGCCCTTCAGCTGTCGTATTTGCTAGCAATAAAGTGCCTCACTTTATCAAAGAGCCAAGACTCTGTGTTTTGTTTGGCTAATACAGAAGTCCAGGGAAGGCTACCCTCCTAACCCTAGATGGGAGGGGAACCCTTTTTCCCTAACAGCAGCAGCTGCTGAAATTGCACTTCTGTCTCACAAGTCCAAGCGCAAGATGACTGACACACGACCGCTGCCTGCATGCAGATTTGTGACTGGGGACTCCCAGAGATCACTGCTCCTGTCCCCACCACCACTCATCCATTGCTGCAGGACTTTGTTAGTGGGCAATGTTAACACCTTAGTAGAGGCCTGCATGTGAAATCTTTGAACGTGGGGGAGCCAGTGCGGAGGCAGCAACCTCAAGAAACTTGACAGGAAGGAGCCCTGGACTCAGTGGCAGGGGAGTCCAAGACAATCGGAAGTCTCTGTTCTGCTGCAGCCCTAATCTGCCTTCACAGTCGCAGAGAACTAACAATACACCTGTTGTGCTGTTGGGGTCTTGAGAAGTTCGGACTGTGCTTCGTCTGGAACCTAACCTCAGAATTGTTCACCACGGGTGACCCTACCAGGAGTACAAGACTCTGGATGACAAGCCTCTCCACCACAACAAGGTAGTGACCCAAGGAGAGGCCTAAGGGCCCTAGACACCATTTGACCCTCCTCTCCGCTGTTTAAGTACAGAGCTGATTGACTCAATTAAGAGTCTTTTTTGTTGTGGCTCACTAGAGCTGAAATCACGAATAGCTAGGTCTAAGTTCTAAGCCTCCCGCAAGGATCAGTATTCTCTCCAGTGTTGTTCAACTTACATTCAAATGACCTACCTTATACTGGGTCTTTCAAGTTTGTTTATGCAGACAACATATGCCTCAGCACCCAGGCACACTCCTTTGACACACTTGTGAGTGTTCGGAATATGGTGGCTATGGCCAATTGTTGCCATCAGTGGTGCCTGATACCAGGCGGAGGTAAGACTGTGTCTAGTGTCTTCCACTTACATCTTGCATAAGTGGGCAGAGAGCTGAACGTAGTTCTCAATGGTCAGTGAATAAAGCATGATTCACACCCGGTCTGTCTAGGCATCACGTTGGATAGAACTCTTACCTATCATGACCATCTTACAAAGACTGCGACTAAGGTCAAAATACACAACCACCTGCTTGAAAAACTGACTGGAACGACAACATGGGGTGCCAATGCCCAAACGTAAAGCACTTCATCTTTGGCACTTTATTAGTCAGCAGCGGAGTATTGTGCTTCAATATGGGCTCGCTTGTCACACAGAGATGATCAACATACAACTTAATTCCACCACGCATATTATTTCAGGGACACTTAAATCTACTGCTCTTCCACGGTTCTCTGGTTACTGGTTCGCTGCAGTAGTGCTCTGCCCAGTGTTTGCAGAGAGGAACAAAAGCAAAGCTTGTGACGAAATTGCATGATATGCCACATCTACCATTAATTAAAGACTGCTTTCCATGCTGCTGTCTCCAAGGGCTGGTTTAACTCCCAGCGCTCTACATCTGCAAGTGTAGCCATAGCCTTAGACCTCCTTATGGGGCAGTTCCTCTTGTGAAAGAGACTCCCCAGCCTGAACTAGCAGTGAGGCTCCCCCACCAACAGCTGAAATCATTTAGAGTTGTGTGAAGTGGGAGGACATCCAGACCTAGAGGCTGCAGTAGAGAGGGCAGTGGCAACGTGAACGGCTGGCGGCGGAGCGGCCAGCCGTGGAGCAACTGGCTTGGCAGCAGTAGCTGAGGCATTCCTTGATGCCTCCCTCCCACCCCCAGGGTGAGAGGTGACTGCACCTCTGAACTCTGGGTTGTTGCTGACCATGGACAACAACTGTGACTGGGGTGCAGTGGAGGGAGAGGGGAGTGGCGTGTTAAATGCATATTTGTGGATTGGCATTTCACACCACAAGGTGAGAGACTGCAGAAAAGGACACTGGCAGTGTCCTCTTGGATGGGTGTTTTGTTCATGGTCCTATATTTTCAAATCATGCTTGTGGTGGTTTCCCAAATTAATGCTGGGTTCCTTTCCCCTTTTATTAAAAGTTTTCTTTTCCTACACAGACTCAGTGCTTGCGAGAGGGGAAGTATTGCCTCTTCGAGGCACCCAGGGGTGATGTGTAGGTTTCCCAGATAACTGGGTTGGGGCTCAAGACAGTTCTGTGTTGTATTGTCAAAAGCAACCCCTAGATATTGAACCCAGCTTTTGTGGCTGCCGACTCCACCTGAAAGAAGGGTTACACCTTACTCTTCTCAAGACTAATCTCTGTCGAACCCCATCTTTTGCAAATTCTTGAAAAATCATTCTATTATTTTCTGGCATCTGCCACATGCCCCCAAAAAGTAATTTTCCCCATGAGCTAGATGCATTACTTTTAAAAAAAAACACATTAAATCTGAGAAATGTGACATTTAGTGTATGAAGTTTGGCATTTGAGACTGATTTAAGAGCCAGGGACCTACAGGTTCTCTCTAAATCAAATTTAAAGTAATCTGGAAGGCTGGGCACTTCTGAAAGGGACCAGGGAACTAATTCTAAGGGGCCACCTTTTTCTGCTCCTTTGGGTACTCCTATAATTCTCAAATTATTGTGGTGAGACCTTCCCTCAAGGTCTGCCACTTCAGAGTGACGAGAAGATAAGTCTGTGAGTCTTCTCTGCACCTGTGCAATAGAGCCTTTGTATCTGAACTTCCACTGATGATATTCTCCCTTCTGTTTCATTCATCCATCCTGTAAGCCCTCAGCAGCAGCCATCTTGAATAGAGCATAGGAAGCCTCTGTTCTCCACATTTTCAGCTGCTTGTAGAGCTCCCAGTAGACAAATCTTTGCCTGCTGACACTCCAGAGATTTTAGGGTACCTGTCCCTTTATTTTGGGGGGTGGGGTTGGCCTGGACAGAAATGGACATTAGAGGATGGTTCTGGAGCTCAAGGGATCTTCTCCTCCATGTCACATAGCACCCCATGGAGTCTAATGGAAACTTACTTTTAAAATAAGAAAAATCCAGAGTCTCCTTTACATTTCCCACTCCCCCAGACATGGGTGGAGCATGAGTGGGAGGACACACTGCAGGCATCATTGGCCCAGTGGACATCTCTGAGTGCTACATTTTCAGTCACGTAATATGCAAATGTAATTTAAAAACTATCTGTAACCACACTGCTTGGAAGGAGTACGGTAATTTGAGAGGCTCCCTTTGATTTGAGAAAAGTCTGCACTTGGCAATAGTGAAGAATTTAGAAAAATGGCCCCAATTCTCAGTTGCTCTATCCCTGCACTGAGTGCAGGAATAGAGGTGAGGGCAAAGACAACTTTAAGCCACATTTGTGCTCCCTGTATTCTGGGTCCATTCAGGAACTAGAGTAGCCCTGCCTCAGGCCTCAGTTAGACCAGCCTCAGGGTACTGGGAGTGAAGCTAATGTTGGGCTTCTCTGGTGGTTCTGTATTGGCAGAGTAACTCCCTAATGGGCCCTCCTTGTAGCTCCTTTATGCTGCCAGAATAGAATAAAGGGATGTTAGAGGAAAAAGAGAATCCATCCCATTGTTTTTAAACTATTCCTAACAATGTACTTTTCTTGATTTTTATGTATTATTTCTCCCTGGTTGGTTGGTTGGAGTTACTTGAGAAGCTTCATGGGACTTCTTTGGAAAGCATAGTGCTGTAACAATTATAAGTCTCACTCAAATATGCAAGGATAAATATATGCACCATACAAATGTGTTTGTGTTTTTTCACATGTGACATGTCACTGGGGCACTAAAATATTTGCCAGGAAATATGGGGAGGGAAGATTCTCGAACCAGAAGAAAAAAAATCTCTGCATTTTTTTTTAATAGGAATCTTATAGCAAGCAAGCCATGCACATGAAAAAAAAGATCAGGATATCGTCATTTCTCATTATAAAAAAGGACCACAGTAATTAAACCCAGATTTCAGAACTATGGCTTGTTTATTTTATCTAGATTAGAATGCACTAGTAATCAGTAAGGAAATGCTCATTTGAAAAAGGAATGGATATTTTAAACTTGTGTGTGTGTGTGTGTGTATTATATATATGTATATTATATATATATATATGTATATATATATATTTATATTTTAAAGGAGGGGTTAGGGATGAAAATATCTTAAGTTGAAATGTTCAGTCTTGTTGTTTTGAGCATGTTTGAAATGAATTGTTAAGTGCATTGGAAGGAAGCGTAACGGACTGATATATCTTGTAATAACCTGGACAAACCTTATGAAATTAAGAAAAAGTTACTGAATTAAGTTAATACCTTTGGGGTTCATTGTATTAAAAATGCAATTGTGTATGTTATTGTGGAATTTTATGTGCCTTCTCTAGTAGGAGAGGTATGCTAATATAACTCCTGTATTATCAGCCCTTGGAAGCCACCTTCCTGTAGTGGTTCGCATCTTCAAGTTCAAAACTGGATTTACCAGGGACCAACAGAAAGAAAGGATTTTTGGATAAACAGCATGGTTTTAAACTGGCTCAGGACCTTCTTCCTGATCCAGCAGATGGACAGGACCCTGGTCCATGGAGAGCCCCAATCCTTTGAGAATGGTTAGAAGGACTGGGCCTGCTGAGGCCCGTTAGACTGGATGCTAGTTCTGAGCTGAGGCTTTTATGAACTTGTGACCATAGAAGAGACTTCTTTATGGGGTTTTGAAGGACTCTTCCTGCCATAGCCCATGATTGGTAAGCTTGTTAGCAGGTGTCTGGGTTTTTTTTGTTGTTTTTAGTGTTTTCTCTGTAATGCTTTTACATTAAGACTAAAATAGGGTTGCATAACAAAGATCTGGTATTTATAACTGTGGGCAGTCCCACTGTTAACAGTCTCTGAAGAGAAAGCAAGCAGGTGTGCTTGGGAATAACACAGCAAAAGCATGGAACTGTGCAGCTGGTCAGAAGGGAGTGAGACACACATCTCCACCCAAGAAAGATGCCAGCTAGAAGCCTGAGAGTGACTGTCGTTGCTGGTTCATAGAGGGGGAATACAGGTGCAGTTGCCCAGAGTGTTCACATGGAGAATTAGATCAGTCATGTCTCACTGATCTGTCCAGTTTTCTTTGCAACTTTCTATCATGACTGGGGCTTAGGCGGTAGTCAGAGGCCAGGAACAGCGCTGAAAGTCAGAGCTAAGTGTCAGGAACAAGGAGTCAGAGCCCAGGGTCAAAGATGGAGGCAGGAACCAGTCATCAGAGACAGGGTCAGAAATGTCTCCTAGGTTCAAATAGAGTGCCTGGACCAATCAGCGGCCATGAGGAAAGCTGTCAGTCTGGCCTTCAGAGGAGATTTTCCTGTGTGTTTATCTCCACAGGGCATAGGTGCTGGAACTAGGGATGCTGCTGTGATTCCCTAGCTTGAAGTAATAACAACCCAAATATATGGTTTCCACCTTCAGCACTGCCCCCTATAAAAATTGTTCCAGCACCACTACCACAGGGTTTATATGGTAATACACACGACTCAATCATGGCTGCCAGTTAGCTTTTGCCATCCCACAGACCTGGGCTCTAGCCCTCTCAGGATCTCACACTTTCCAAAAGTACGTGCTTGTTAGGGCCATTTCAAGTCCTGTAGCTCTGTATTACAGGGTTTTCCAAATATCTGGCTGTTAGAAGCATTGTATAGTTCACTATTGATTTAGGCTTCTAAAAACCTAAGTCACCTTTGAAAATTGGGCTTCAGCTGCTAAGTCACTTACACACCTTTGAAAATTTGACTTGTCTTTTTATTCATGCATATTTACACTGGCTTTTTAGCAAAGATGGCAACAGCAAAGCTTCACATGGATAATTCAACTTTCAGACTCTAGACAGGTCTCAAAACCTTCAGCCATCAGTAGCTTCTTCTAGGCACCCATAAAACATCTTGTACCCCAAGTCCTGATTTGTGCCTGTGTCCAGTTTCTTCCCGCCCCACCCAGGTACTTTTGTGTTTGACCTGGCCCTCAGGCATATGTATCATTCCAAGCCACTAACCCTGCAAGTTGCTAGGTTAACTGGGGCATCCCTGACTGACCAAAGGAAGCCACTATACAAATTCAAACAAGCACTTCTAATGTTTAAGATAACATGCTTCTGTGAATTAATGTGTAGGTACCTGTGATGGTGTGTGCTCCCCACACTGACTCTGAGATGGCTGAGTTGGGCCAGGTGGGCCCAATCAGCCAATTAGGCTGCAAGCTGGAAGAATTAAGTGTGAGAGGAAAGCCCCAATTAGGAGGAAGCTCACCTGAGCAGAGGTGGGCTGGGTTAGTATTAACCCAGGAAGCTGGTGACAGAAAAGCCTTCTGGGAGGAAGTTTGTGGTCACCCTCTGTTTAACAGGGAGGGAATCCAGCAAAAGAATAGGACCCTGGTGGCCTGGCCCTGAGGGAACTGTGTACTTGGAAAGAGCAGGGTGGAGAAGAGAGCCTGTGGGGTGCAGTGTAGGAGCAGCCTAGAGAGTAAGAAGCAAGGTTGGGGACTGAACAGACCTTGGCTAGGTGTTGTAGGGTCCCTGGGCTAGAACCTGGAGTAGATGAGGTCCAGGATCCCCTCTCTGCCACTGGGGAAGTGGCACTGACTGGGTAGTGAACTGGAAGACTGCCTGGGTCACTTCAAGAGTGACAGGGTCATGGCAGTGGGCATGAAGACTGCCGGATGCCGCTTGAAGAGAAGAGACTTCAAAGGACTCTACTAGAGAATGGTGAGTGACCTGGCCAGGAGGGCTGAGTGACAAAGAGTCAGCAACAGCTCTTAGAGTGAGAGAGAGAAGGTGCAGACCGAGAGAGAGGCAGTGCACAACTGTAGGAAGATTTGTTGGCCACACAGAGCTAATCCCCAGAGCAGCCAGGAGGACGCGCCATCCTGTAGTGAGTAGAGCCCCGTGGTAGTACCATACCCAAGGACCTTTTATAGAAATGTTCTGGTTGCGCTGGCAGTAGCTCACCTGTTCTGATTCCAGACCAGATATTTTATTTGAGTAAGTTATCAGCTTCATTTTCTTACCTCCAATGCCATAGCAATTATATAAGTGATGAAATGTGTTTATTGTAACTTAGTCAACACCCTTCACTTGGAGAAGTACACAAGGACAGTAGAGTTTTATGAAAAGTAATTGACCTTAATGGGCATTCTTGGCTCAGAGACTAAACTCCAGAGGTCATTCTTGATACCAAGTCTTCATACTTGTTTAAGTATTCTTCTACTACAGCATTCTGCTACTGTACAATGGAGCCATCTGTAATCAATTGCGGTTCAGTCCCTCCTACATTTGTTTTGTCTTAACTTGGAGAGACAGTATCATTAATTATAAAATCCCCCAAAATGAAAGACTGCTAAACTGCCTCCTCCCCATAATAGCACTAAAACTTTAGAAGCCTGCAAGACACTCCATCAAACAGCTGGAGGGAGAACCACATAAGAGTGTGTCTATGCTGCTTGGTTTTCTTTATAAATTGCCATTTTATTCTGGGGCAATCTTTGAATCATTCATAGGTGGATGGTCACGTTCTCCCTTCCTCAAACCTATGTGAGCTGCATAGACAGTTCTGAAGAACCATGTGTGGCCTTATACCCAAAGTTGATTATTTACAGGATTATTAAGATACAGAAAAACTGATTTCTGTATGATCCTCTTGTATCAAGGACAGACACTATTCAGCATGGCCTGATAGCTCTGCTTCTGTCTTAATTACTGAATCTTTGGCACATAGAATAAGGGCCAACGCCTTACTGGATGGATGATCCAATCACCCCCTCCTCCTACAAATATATGGCAAAATGCCCATGTGTGCTGAATATGTACTGTCTGTAGCATGCACAGATAAGACTTTCTCAATCAAGCCATGTGTCAAATACATAATTGCTCTGTCTGTCAAATGTAGCCTCTTTCTACTATTGCAGTATCTGCAAAATGATCATAATTTACTGAAATGGAGTAGTGATTTGAATTTCACTTTTCTTGTCAAGTTTTTCTTGCCAAGTTATTTTTACTCTGGACTGAACACTCACAATTCATTGAATTTTTAATACTCAACATATGTGCTGTGATTGTTTATACAAATCACAAGATGATATTATTTCTATTTCCCATTTTTACATAAGGATGTATGCATTTTGCAAAAATGCTCATGAGTGCAAATTTAAAATTCAGTTTTCCTGACTACTCATATTTGAATTTATTTTAGATTGTGATTCTCCTGTAAGGAGCAAGCACAGGACTTATGAAATGCTTACATAAGCTCTATTTTGAGACACTTAAGTAGTGCCTAGGACATGTACTCACCCTCTGAATTCTACCCACTGGGAGCATTTTGAGTAAAACTAGTTGTTCAAATGTTTGTTTAAAGCAAACACAAAAGGGTCATGAGCTTGGTGAAAGTGAATATATTTAAATTAATGGCTTCTGTTATTTGCTTTGCAAGGCTTAAGTTATATGATTTCACATTCTGCTTCCTAGTGTGTTAAGACTAAATTAAAATACTTGAATATTTGACACTTAATCCATATGAGCATATAAAGTAAATTCCTTAACTTTGTTAGTTAAAGTTTACAAAGAAGCCAGGTTGTGGACTCAGTTATATGTTAGCTGGCTTGACAAGATTAATTCAATACAAAAATAACTGAATTCCATATGTTTATTATTTACAGTAAGTCATTTGCTTCTCACCAAATTTCCTGAGGCTAGAGATACCGTCTGAAAATTTCTCTGGGCTTTCAACAGACACAGTACTTAATATAAAGCTTTGCATGCAGATTGTAGAGAGCATGTCTGCATGTATCTTTCTGATTTGCAGATACCATCACCCATTCATTGGCCTTCTGTGCTGGGTGACCTTGGACAAGTCACTTTGCCTCTCTATGACTTTGGGCAATGGGTTCGGGGGTTGGGGGGTGAGAATGCAGTTGTTAAATATAACAAATTAGGGAAAAATAGAAATGACTCAGTAGGGAAAAATATTGAGTTCTGTTTTAGCCACATTAAGTTGAAGTAGTTGGTGGGCAGGGGGGATTGATTTAAATCAAGACTATTTAAAGCAGCAGTTTAAATCACCAAGAGGAAACCCATGATTTAAATAATCAGTTTTAATCAGCTTTTCCATTTGTACTTCAGTTATTTTCTAAAGAAAGGTGATTGTTGTTGGTTGATATAACCATTAAAACATGTTGATTAACAACTAAATAGAGCCTTTACAGTGGCATTGGTATATCTTTTTGCTGCCTAATTATACTTTTGACCTTCACAATATCCCCAGCAACAAGTTGCACAGGTTGACAGTGCACTGTGTGAAGGAATACTTGCTTATGTTTCTTTCAAATCTGCTGCCTATTAATTTC
This sequence comes from Lepidochelys kempii, assembly GCF_965140285.1. NCBI lineage: Eukaryota > Metazoa > Chordata > Testudines > Cheloniidae > Lepidochelys > Lepidochelys kempii. Next base: position 112,272,590 of record NC_136383.1, on the reverse strand, counting down.
ATTGGGTGACTCCTGGTTCTTATGTTACCTGAGGGGATAAAAAACACTTCCATATTCATTTTCACTACTCATGATTTTATAGACCTTTAACATATCCCCCTTACTCGTCTCTTTTCTAAGCTGAACCGTAGCAATCTTTGAATCTCTCCTCAGGCGGAAGCTGTTCCATACCCCTAATTATTTTTGTTGCCCATCTCTGTACCTTTTCCAATTCCAATACATCTTTTTCTGAGATGGGGAGATCAGAACTGCATGCACTATGGGCGTACCATGGATTTATATAGGAGCGTTATGATATTTACTGTCTTTTTATCTATCCTCACCCTTTCCTAATGGTTCTTAATGTTGTTAGCTTTTTTGACTGATCCTGCACATTGAGCAGATGTTTTCAGAGAACTATCCATGCTGACTCCAAGATCTCTTTCTTGAGTGATAAGAGCTAAGTTAGACCCCATCACTTTGTAAAACATAATTCCAACCATACATACAAAGTGCATTACTTTGTATGTATCACTGTTTAATTCCAACTGCCATTTTGTTACCTATGCTTTTTTTCACATATAGCTTCGTTGTAGACACTGCCTATACCAATGGGAGGAGTTCCCCCCGCCAGCGTAGGTAATCCACAACTTGAGAGGCAGTAGCTAGGTTGTGTATTTGCGCAGGGCTCTAGTAATGTAGTACTCAGTATGAGCCAGGGTATCACAATCTGGCCCAGTATTTTCAGGTGTTCATCTCCTCAGCGAGTAGCCAGGCCCCTACTGCCAGTTACAACAAACATTTATATCTCATGACTGGATGGCCTGGTGTGCTTTAGCCTACACAGCTCACATGTGGACTAAACATATGAAGGCCATAGTCCTTTTTTAAAAAACAAAACAAAACTTTTTCACATCTTTACTACAAAGTGGAGCAGTGCAGAGTTCTGAGCGAGGCCTGTGGGAGTTGTCCATTATACTTGTAATGAATGCTTAGGGTTGTGCTCAAGATGAGCAGACTTGAAATGACAGATTCCTGAAGCAAATATTTGTTCTGAAGTATTTGGTAGGTTAACCTGCTTGCTGATCTCCGATTTATAGAAGGAAAAGGCCTTGATGTTGAGAGGGCAGAAAAAACTGAGAAGGCAGTTTGTATTGGAAGTCCAGCATGGTTTGATTACATAATGTGTTGGTTTGTGGAGCCACAAAGTAGTTATTTTTATGAAACGTTTATTCTAAAGCAGTATTAGACCTCCTCAGACACAAAATGCCAGGGATATTTTCCCTCATGCTCTGGTAGGATTTCCAGGTGTCCGGTTTTCAACCGGAATGCCTGTCGAAAAGGGCCCCTGATGGCTCTGGTCAGCACCGCTGACAGGGCCATTAAAAGTCTGGTTGGTGGGGCAGCAGGGCTAAGGCAGGCTCCCTGCCTGCTGTTGGCTCCCAGAAGCAGCGGCGTGTCCCCACTCCAACTCCTACACGTAGGAGCAGCCAGGGGGCTCTGCACACTGCCTCTGCCCCAACCCCGTATGCAGCTGGTTCTACAGCTCCCATTGCCTGGGAACCATACGTGGAACCGTGGCTGGGAACCGTGCAGGGGTGGCACCTGCGGATGGGGCAGCATGAAGAGCCGCCTGGCTGCACCTCCGCGTAGGAGCCAGAGGGAGGACATGCCGCTGTTTCTGGGAGTTGCCTGAGGTAAGCGCCGCCCAAAGCCTGCACTCCGACCCTTTCCTGCATCCCAACCTCCTGCCCCAGCCAAGCCCCCTCCGGCCCTCTGAACCCCTCAGTCCCAACCTGGAGCCTCCTCCTGCACCCCAAGTCCCTCATCCCCAGCCCCACAGCAGAGCCTGCACCCCCAGCTGGAGCCCACACCTCCTCCTGTACCCCAACTCCCTGCCCCAACCTGGTGAAAATGAGCAAATGAGGGTGGGGAGAGCGAGTGGCAGAGGGAGGAGGGGATGGAGTGAATGGTGGTGGGGCCTCATAAAAGGGGTGGGGCAGGGGTGGAGCCTTGGATGAGGGGCGGGGCAGGAAGCAGGGTACGGGTGTTCAGTTTTTGTGCAAGTAGAAAGTTGGCAACCCTATGCTCTGGCTTTAAGTTTGCAGTTCCCCTTCTCCACCTAGAATTGTCACACTCTTGAATCTATTGTACATTCTTTTAAAATAACCTTTTAAAGTACAGTTTATGAACTTTTTTTTTCCAAACAGAAGCTAATACCAGGTAAGGCTGGAAAGGCAGGGTCTAGAACTCCAAATGTGACCAAAAATCTCTGTTCAGAAATGAGGTTGAAAACAAATAAAATGTAAAGCATTGGTGGTGATTAAGCATTTGGGCCCTGCAGATCTAGGTCTGATTTACAAAGGTATTTCAGCAGCAAAGGTATTGACTGGTGGGATTTTCAAAAGCACCTAAGCAGTTTGGCACCTATCTCCCATTGAAAGTAAAATAGGAGTTAGGCTCCTACCTCACTAAGGCAAATATTGGGGTTTACAAAACATCTATTTGCATCTATAAGCACTGACATACATTTGAGATCTGGGCCCTTATGTAGAAAACTCCTATTGGCATTTGGAGGGCCCAAGAAATCAGCAGGATCAGGCCCTTGATGTGGGGAGGAGAGGGCCAGATCAAGTGAAACTTTAACTTTAGTTTTATTTCCTTTCTTAAAACTTAACAGTGAGGCCTAAATCTTCAGATAATGTAAATCTGCATAGTTCTATTGAAGTCAGTGGAACTGCACTGCCTTACACCACCCAAGGTTCCTGATCCTCCTCCTTGTATTGAGTGATCAGACATGCTAGGAGGTGAAGAAATATTACTTAGTGTTTTAGGGTTTTTAAAAGTTATTTAATTGTTACTTCCCCTTTTAAAAACAAATATATGTATGACAGAGTTGTCCTCAAATAGTTCCAGCCATGAAGATCCAAACTCTGTCTGTTTCTGTTCCTATACTATTAGGTAATACTTTAAAGCAGGGGCAGGGGAAAGGTGACTTTGGTTAGACAATGTAATTGAACAAGTGGGCTTTAAATAATTGATATGCATTTTTTTTTTTTTTGCTTTCAAGCATATTTAGACCTGGAATAAATTTTTGGAAGGTCAGATGTTCTGTGAAACCAAACTTTACATCTGTTGTAGATATGAAGCTACATGTGGAGTTAATCTTTGATACTCAGATGCCTGCCCAAAATCTGAGGCTGTTGCAGCTGCTCAATCATCGGTACATAACCCGTTCATTATTGAGAGAATTCCTTTCCCAAATTCCTTAGCTTTTTGGGTATCTCCAGATGTGTGCAGTAGCTGTGGATGATGAGAGCACCATCTCTTAAACAGAACAGCCACCCATTGTCCGTCCTTCCCCATGAGCAGAGGTCTACACCTGCTATAGTTCTCTCACCTCTCTCTGCCTCAGCTGTTGCTTACGCTGCTTGCAACTCAGTCTAATATGGCCATGTCTACACTACGAAATTAGGTCGAATTTATGGAATTTGGTTTTGTAGAAAGCGTTTTAATACAGTTGATTGTGTGTGTCCCCACACAAAAGTTCTAAGTGCATTTAGTCAATGGAGTGCGTCCACAGGACTGAGGTAACCATCAACTTCCGGAGCGTTGCACTGTGGGTAGCTATCCCACAGTTCCTGCAGTCTCCACTGCCCATTTGAATTCTGGGTAGAAATCCCAAAGCCTGATGGGGCAAAAACATTGTTGCGTGTGGTTCTGGGTACATATCGTCAGGCCCCCCTTCCCTCCCTCTGTGAAAGCAATGGGAGACAATCATTTCATGCCTTTTCTCCTGGGTTACCCGAGCCGACACCATATCACGGCAAGCATGGAGCCCGCTCAGCTCACCGTCACCCTATGTCTCCTGGGTGTTGGCAGACATGGTACTGCATTGCTACACAGCAGCCTCTCATTGCCTTTTGGCAGCAGATAGTGCAGTATGACTGGTAGCCATCGTTGACGTACTCCAGGGTGCTCTTTTAACTGACCCTGGTGAGGTCAGGAGTGCCTGGGCAAACATGGGAGTGACTCAGCCAGGTCATCACCCTTTTAAGTTTCATCTCATGGCAATTCAATCCTGCTGGCAGTCCTACTGCACCATCTTTTAATGAGTAGCCAGGAGACGATGATGGCCAGCAGTCATACTGCACCGTCTTCTGCTGAGCACCCAGGAGATGACGATGGCCAGCAGTCGTACTGCACAGTCTGCTGCCAGCAAGATGTATAAAGATAGATGAAGTGGATCAAAACAAGAAATAGACCAGATTTGTTCTGTATTCATTTTCTCCTCCCTCCCTCCGTGAAATCAACAGTCTGCTAAACCCAGGGTTTTGAGTTCTAGCCTTGAGGGGGCCATTCTGTTTCTCCTTGATGCAAAGCCACCCCATTTGTTGATTTTAATTCCCTGTAAGCCAACCCTGTAAGCCATGTTGTCAGTCGCCCCTCCCTCCGTCAGAGCAACGGCAGACAGTCGTTTCACACCCTTTTCCCTGGATTGCCCGAGCAGACACCATAGCACAGCAAGCATGGAGCCCGTTCAGCTCACCACAGCAGTTATGACCATTGTAAACACCTCGTGCATTATCATGCAGTTTATGCAGAACCAGCACCTGAAAAACCAGGCGAGGAGGCGATGGCAGCGCGGTGGTGAGGACATGAACACAGACTTCTCTAAAACCACGGTCCCCAGCAATTTGGAGATCATGGTGTTACTGGGGCAGGCTCATGTCATGGAACGCCCATTTTAGGCCCGGGAAACAAGCACAGAGTGGTGGGACCGCATAGTGTTGCCGGTTTGGGATGATTCCCAGTTGCTCCGAAACTTTCGCATGCGTAAGGGCACTTTTATGGAACTTTGTGACTTGCTTTCCCCTGCCCTGAAGCACAAGAATACCAAGATGAGAGCAGCCCTCATAGTTCACAAGTCAGTGGCAATAGCCCTGTGGAAACTTGCAACGCCAGACAGCTTCCGGTCAGTAGATAATCAATTTGGAGTGGGCAAATCTACTGTGGGGGTTGCTGTGATGCAAGTAGCCAACACAATCATTCAGCTGCTGCTATCAAAGGTAGTGACTCTGGGAAATGTGCAGGTCATACTAGATGCCTTTGCTGCAATGGGATTCCTTAACTGGGGTGGGGCTATAGACGGAACGCATATCCCTATCTTGGGACTGGACCACCAGGGCGGCCAGTACATAAACCGCAAGGGGTACTTTTCAATGGTGCTGCAAGCACTGGTGGATCACAGGGGACGTTTCACCAATGTCAATGTGGGATGGCCGGGAAAGGTTCATGATGCTCACTTCTTCAGGAACTCTGGTCTGTTTAAATGGCTGCAGGAAGGGATTTACTTTCCAGACTAGAAAATAACTGTTGTGGATGTTTGAAATATCTATAGTTATCCTTGGGGACCCAGTCTACCCCTTAATGCCCTGGTTCATGAAGCCATACACAGGCACGCTGGACAGTAGTAAGGAGCAGTTCAACTATAGGCTGAGCAAGTGCAGAATGGTGGTAGAGCGTGCGTTTGGACGTTCAAAGGGTCGCTGGCGCAGTTTACTGACTTGGTCAGACCTCAGCGAAACCAATATTCCCATTGTTATTGCTGCTTGCTGTGTGCTCCACAGTCTCTGTGAGAGTAAGGGGGAGATGTTTATGGCGGGGTGGGAGGTTGATGCAAATCTCCTGGCTGCTGAATATGCGCAACCAGACATCAGGGCGATTAGAAGAGCACAGCAGGAAGCGCTGCGCATCAGAGAAGCTTTGAAAAACAGTTTCATGACTGGTCATGATGCTTCTGTTTGTTTCTCCTTGATGAAAACCCGCCCCCTTGGTTGCCTCTAAATTCCCTGTAAGCCACCCACCCTCCCACCTTCTATCACAGCTTGCTTGCAAAGGAAATGAAGTCACTATCGTTTAAAAAACAAGTAGTCTTTATTAATTGATTATAAAAATAGGGAGATAACTCACAAGGTTGCCTGGGTGGGGTGTGGGAGGAGGGTAGGAGGGAAGGAAAAGGCCACTTTAAAACTTCTTGAATGACAGCCTTCTGTTGCTTGGGCTGTCCACTGGGGTGGAGTGGTTGGGTGCCCCCCCCGCGTTCTTGGGCGTCTGGATGAGAAGGCTAAGGAACTTGGGGAGGTGGGAGGGCAGTTAAACAGGGGCTGCAGCAGCAGTCTGTGATCCTGCTGCTGTTCATGAACCTCCACCAGACGCCGGAGCATGTCTGTTTGATCCCGCAGTAGCTCCACCGTTGCCTCATGCCTCCTCTGATCTTCCTGCCGCCACTTCTCCTCACGTTCATCAGCCACTTTCCTGTACTCTGCTATTGTGTCCCTCCACGCATTCTGCTGAGCTCTGTCAGTGCTGGACGATTGCATGAGCTCAGAGAACATTTCATCGCACGTGCGTTTTTTTCGCCGCCTTATCTGAGATAGCCTTTGGGACGGAGGAGGGAGGCTTGAAACATTTGCAGCTGCTGGAGGAAAAAAAGGGAGTGAAGTATTTTAAAAGATACATTTTACAGAACAATGGCTATACTCTTTCACGGTGAACAACACTATTCACATTACATAGCACATGTGATTTTGGTACAAAGTCGCATTTTGCATCTTATATTGAGTTCTGCGGTTTTGGTGTTAGAGATCATGCACGCAGTGCCGGGCAACAGAATTCGGCTCGCAGGCGGCCATGGTAAACCATAGTCTTTCAGCTTCTGCAACTTTCATAACAGTAGTGCCCTCCTCTCCCTTACCAAGCAAAGCACGTTGAGTTGGCCATTTAGTGCTGCAGTTTTCCTGTTAACGTGCAGCAGCAGAAACCAAACCAACCCCCCAACATCCAATTCTCTGGGATGATCACTTTACCCCTCCCCCCACCGCATGGCTGGTATCAGGGATGATCCCTGCTAGCCAAATACAAACAGCTAAGCGCCAATCCCCCCCTTACTACCTCCACCGCGTGGCTAACTGCGGGGAGGATTTCTTTTCAGCCACAGGCAAACAGCCCAGTAGGAACAGCCACCTCTGAATGTCCCCTTAATTAAATTCCCCTATTTCAACCTGGTTACCATGAACAATATCACTCTCCTGAGGATAACACAGAAAGATAAAGGACGGATGTTGCTTGAATGCCAGCAAACATTGGGACCATACACTGCCAGGCTTTGTCATGCAATGATACCAGATTACTTGCTACTAGCATGGCATGGTAAAGTGTCCTACCATGGAGGATGGAAAAAGGCTGCTCTCCCCAGAAACCTTCTGCAAAGGCTTTTAGAGTACCTCCAGGAGAGCTTCATGCAGATGTCCGTGAAGGATTTCCGCTCCATCCCAGACACGTTAACGGACTTTTCCAGTAGCTGTACTGGCCACGAATACAGCCCAAGTCCTCAGGCTACTTAATCATTTAAAAACATTTGCTTTTATAAAGTGAATTATATTTAAAAAGGTACACTCACCAGAGGTCCCTTCTCTGGCTTCTTTGGGTTGGGAGGGTATTTCAGTCAGGGTGAGACAAAGATCCTGGCTGTCGGGGAGAACTGTGTGCTCTCCTCAAGCTCGTCGTCCTCCTCCTCATCTTCCCCATCCGCAAAATCCTCAGGCATGGCGGAAAGTGCCCCCTCATCGGAGTCCACGGGCAGGGGTGAGATGGTAGTGGTGGCCCCCCCTAGAATTGCATGCAGCTCAGCGTAGAAGCAGCATGTCTGGGGCTCTGTCCCAGAGCGTCTGTTTGATTCTTTGGTTTTCTGATACACTTGTCTGAGCTCCTTAAGTTTCATGCGTCCCTGCTGTAGCCTCTGTCCCTCATGGCCTCGGAGATTTTTTAAATGTTTTGGCATTTCGTCTTTTGGAACGTAGTTCTGGTAGCACGGATTCCTCTCCCCATACAGCGATCAGATCCAGTACCTCCCGTTCAGTCCATGCTGGAGCTCTTTTTCAATTCTGGGACTCCATGGTCACCTGTGCTGATGAGCTCGCCTGGCCAAACAGGAAATGAGATTCAAAAGTTCCCGGCGCTTTTCCTATACACCTGGCCAGTGCATCTGAGTTCAGAGCACTGTCCAGAGCGGTCACAATGGTGCACTGTGGGATAGCTCCCGGAGGCCAATACCTTTGAATTGTGTCCACACTAACCCTAATTCGAAATGGCGATGTCGATTTCAGTGCTAATCACTCGTTGGGGAGGAGTACAGAAATTGGTTTTAAGAGCCTTTATGTTGAAAAAAATTGCTTCGTTGTGTGGACGGGTGCAGGGTTAATTCGATGTAACGCTTCTAAATCCAACATAAACTCATAGTGTAGACCAGGCCTATAATTCTGAGCCTCTTTCCGACTGAACAGTAATCATCTTGGGTATCCTTGACAAACACTTGCCTTGAAAGGACTGCCACCTCCCAGCACTCTGGTGTGACAGCTCTGATAGCTGAGCTTGCCCTTTTTTGGCCGAGGGAGTAGTCATGAGGAGTTCTGTTCCCCCAGATTTTGACATCAGGTTGGGATCTGGAGACTGATTTCCTTTTCACTTACGCCAGTGTAACTCCACTGACCTCAGTGAAATTATCCCAGATTTACATCACTATAAATGAGCGGAGAATCAGGCCCTCGGGTTCTAGTACAGCAATTATGGTAGTCTGCAGGAGTCTACTGTCTTCTATTGAGACCCAGCCTCCAAGCCTCCTTCAGCATAGGGTGACCAGATGTCCTGATTTCATAGGGACAGTCCCGATATTTGGGTTTTTTTCTTATATAGGTCCCTATTACCCTCAACCCCCTTCCCGGTTTTTCACACTTGCTGTCTGCTACAAGTGTCACACCTACTTCAGCATGAAATTAAGGCCTGACCAGAGTAGTTGCATTAACCTCTTGAGAGCTGAGTTGATATCTTCTGGGCACAAATGCATTCAGCCCTAGTACTGGAAAATCCCAGATCCTGACATTAAAGGGTTACTGTATTTTATGAGACAGTCTCATTCTTTCCTGCCAACAAAATAACTGCTTAGAGATTCTCTGCACATGAAAGATGATAGCTTGATTTCCAGTATGGCCATGTGTGTTGGAAGTAACATCCATAGTAATTATCAGAACCTGCTGAATCTCAAACTCTTTTGACAGAGAGAGGGGTTAAGTACATCTCCAAAAACTCCCCAGCTGCTCACCATATGAGTGGATTAAAGACTGCTCTTTCTCAAGAGTGTGGTGATGGCTTGGAATCCATAATGCATACACTCCAGAGTGCTCTTGTGTATGTGTTATATGGATTTATTTTGTTAGCATACTAGATATATTTAAACAATTAATATCCACACCTAAAAAACTATAAAAGGAGAAACACTGGAAGCCTCAGAGGTGGGAGAATAAGACACATTCATTTTATGTCTGTGATTTTTCAGAGGAGTGAATTATCCCATTGTTCTTAACTAGCGTATTGTGACTGCATGGAGAAGGGATACCTACCAACTACCAATTATTATTTAGTAAGACTTCAGATAGCAGGTGTTTTGAGTCACGCCACATCTGAGTCTTAACAAAGTCAAAAGAGGGGAAACCCATAGTCTTTTAATGAAGTGCTAAAGAAGGAAACAGATGCCTATAACTTTACAAGGATAAAAACAAACATATTGGAATTACAACTGGGCAAACCTGTTTGGCTAAAAATAGAATTGGCCCAAATCTTCAATCCCTCAAACCAAATCAAACCTGTAAGATTTGCAAAGTTTTTTGTTAAATCCCTCCTCCAGTTTATCCCGTCAATGCCCATGGAAAGCTCAGTGGGTACAGGAAATGTCTCCAATTTGCACTATCACTGACATCCTCTATTAAGCCCTGGCTAGCTTCACCCCCTCCCTGATGAACTCTTTCTGTGACCATCTTTAAGTGCCTTTCTCCATAGCATTGCTGCCTTACTTTTCTTTTATTGGGATGCAGGACCCAGAACCTTTGGCGACCTCTCTGCTGAGCTGCAGCTGCTGCTGCTTAACCTAAATCTTGTGCTGTAGATCACGAAAGGCCGTCAGGATAGCCATGAAGAGTGTTAAATTTAGAATCGGCAATAGTGGAGCAGATGAAGTGCTGGACTCACATCACTGCTGTTATAACAAGGCATAGTAAAGAATACTTAGAACTTCACAAATAACTAATTAATCCTTAGTCACACTGCGTGGTAGGTAAATAACTATCAATACACATTTTACTGATGGAGAAACTGAGGCTGAGATATTAAGTGGTCTGCCCAAAGCCATTGAAAAAGTTAGTTGCAGAGCCAAGACTAGAATTAGGAACTTGCTGGAGTCCTAGTGTCTAGTGTGTAGACCATTCGAGTGTACACATTTTTTTGCATGTCCGTAAAAAGACCTTATGTTTCCTCCTCTCCTCTAAGGAGGATCAGTTGGGAAGGCCATCTCAAGTTTCCCTAAACCCACTTAAAAATAATCATAATGGGGGAAACTGGAGATGAGAATTGGGGAGGAAAACAGGGTTGCCTGGGTTGTGGAGGGGGATCAGTAGAAGGGATGCCACCTTAAGGAGGGTTTTTCAGCTATTTCAGGTAAGCATCTCAGTTTTGGTTTAAATCAAACCAAGTATCCACAGCTGTGGATGCCTGACAAAACAGTAGATTCTGGCATCTCATTCCAAAGTGAGGATTAAGCTACACAAATGCCATAAATTGTTTTTTGCCACACTTGATCCACTGAAGCAGATGGTTTGCATTAGCATTTGTATCTTCCACTGGTTTCAAAGAGTTGTTGAATTGTGGTGACACTATTCAACCAAGTAAAGTGAGCTGGCAGGTTCACAAAACAAAAAAATACTCTAACCATACTTTGGGGAAAATGACAGGTTTCAGAGTAACAGCCGTGTTAATCTGTATTCACAAAAAGAAAAGGAGTACTTGTGGCACCTTAGAGACTAACCAATTTATTTGAGCATAAACGTTCGTGAGCTACAGCTCATTTCATCGGATGCATACTCTGGAAAGTACAGAAGACGTTTTTGTGTGTATAAAAACGTCTTCTGTACTTTCCACAGTATGCATCCGATGAAGTGAGCTGTAGCTCACGAAAGCTTATGCTCAAATAGATTGGTTAGTCTCTAAGGTGCCACAAGTACTCCTTTTCCTTTTGCAAGAAAAAATTAACATTGACATCTACTAATTCAGTTTATAATAAACGGCATGCCTCTTCAACAACAGTCAAGGGGGCCTAATTTTTTCAAAAGTGACTTTGGGTGCCCAACCTGAGACATGCCTTAAATAGACTTGATTTTCAGAAAGTTTTGAGCACTTCCCCGCCCCCCCCCTTGAAAATCAGGGTCCTTTACGGTGTTAGAAGTGAGGTGCCCAAAAATTGAAGCACCCAAGAATGTTCAATCACATTTAAAAACATAGGCCTGAGCATCCATTTTAAAAAAAAAATCATTTCACAAAGTTAACTCATATTTGTAAGCATATTCTATGCTATGGAGACAAATACACACTAATTCCCCTAAAACTGTTCAAAAGAAGTTCCCAGGAATGAGGCAGAGCTCTGGAAATTGCTTACCTTTCCATCCGAGTCTATTTGGCCCTTTCTGCCTGAACACTGTGGCCTAACTTGCACAACTCTTGGTGCCTCTATTTTTAGGGTGTCTTAATTTGAACAACTCAGAATGGAGACACCACAAGTTAGTGGACACTTTTTTGAAAATCTTGGCTTTTGTGGCTAGGGCTCTGCAGGATCTCCAAGGGCAAAGCCACCTGTATTGAGTGTAGCAGGCTCCCTACTGAAACCCATCAATATTCCTGCAGAGAAACATTCAGACAAGTGAGCAGCAGTAAAATCCAACTCGGAACTTGTATCTCCCCTTCCTGGGGAGGGAGTACATAACATTGGATTGGCCAGACAATCAATAAGCCAGTCATGCTGCTGGGAGAAATGTGGGAAACCCAGGAAAAAAGCATAGAGGACTAGGAAATCCACAGAAAGTAGATATTCTGAGATCGGTACGGGAAGGGCAAGGATTCGGGGCCCGCTCCAAAGCCAACTGAAATCAATGGAAGTCTTTCGATTAACTTCAGTGGGTTTTGGATTAGGCCACTACTGTGGATCCTTGCATTCAGTGTGTATTCAAGGCCATGCCCTCTCCCTTCACTTTGAGGCCAATACTCCTTCTCCCAAATGCTATATTAAGGGGAGTATGTGCTAGGAACAGCTTGAGTCTTGTCCCTTCCCTGTGTCTTTGTGTAGAAGGGGACAACTTGGCCGTAAATGTTTTTTCCAAATATTATATCACATTACCTTGGGGAGTCTATATCTGCTGGTAGAACTATATGTCATGCTGCTTCAGCCTGGAGTTAGCACTTGCTCATTCCTCCATACTGAGCTCTTTCCAGTGGCAGTTTTATAGCAAGCCTTAAATTAGAGGAGTTGGCAAGTGTCTGAGAAAAGGGGTGGGAATTTGTTTAGCTGAGAAAGACAGTTGCAAGACTTAATATAAGAGAATCAAGCTTTAAATAAGTTTTCATGTTCAGAGAAGTGCATTATTTGTTATCAAGGCATTTTACTTTTTTCTCTGAAAGACTTTGAATCACCAACCTGTATCTATTTGTCTGAAGTTGCAAAATTTATGGGACACCCTTAAGGAAGCTGCTTGTTGTTGTGGAAGATTTGATGTAATCTGCTCCAAAGTGTAAGGTAAGCTGTAACTGGTTTTGTTTTGTTGTTCTGACTTATTTGAAAGCATTTAATCAAAGGAACAAAAATGAAGTGCCTTTGGAAAATGTAGACTTTTTTATTATTATTATTAGACCACATATGATTACATTAAAAATCCACAGCTGTAGGGCTGCTGCTAAATCTATTTATATGTTCTGTCTTATAACACAAGAATAAGGCACCATGGCATTTATGAACTTAACATTGCTCTTAGAAAGTTTACTGACAGGTTTTTTAAAATCCAAGATACACACATCTGACCAAAATTATTTCTAAAAATCTATTTGTCAGGTTTGGGCACTAATTTAATTGTCTTTCATCTGTAGACATAGTTCTACATATTTAGCTTCAAGCTTTCATTCCATCAGCCCAATGCAGAAATTGAGAGGTTTTTTTCTTATGAAAGATTCCAACATCATTTCATAAATTCACTTAAGCTTTGCTGCTGTGGTTTCCTGCAAATGTGTTTTGCAAAAGATTCTGTAAATATTAAATCATTTTGCTTCAGGGTCACACCCTTGCAAAATTAAAGAAATTCCTAATTTTTTCCAGCAAAAAGAAGTCATTCGATATTAGCTGACAAGATGGTCTTAAAAAAAAAATCAAAGTTACTAATCTACTGTGTTGTCTTGGCATGTGGGCAGTGTGCTGTATGCAATCTGGGAAGAGACTGCACATTATTCTCATTCTACAAGTGTTTGATGTCAGCTGTTGCACACGAACCTGTTCTGCGTAGGTGAGAGAGCAAATGTATGAGCAGTGAGCTGATGCTTTCTTTCCTTTAAGTCTCCAGTTACCATTATTTGGATGTCTATGAGACAACATCTGTCTGCCTGCCAAGTGCACAAAATAAGATATTTGTGGCAGTGTATAGATTCTACAGTCCTCCCACTTGTGATGATGTGATTGATTCTTACTTTTCAAACTGAAGTTCTATGAAAATATGGGTGTGAATTCAGAACAATCAGTAGCCCTCTGAGCTGTGCAAGTTGTGGATATTGACTCTGCAACAGGTTGGAGAAAGAGCAACCTCCTCCACAAGCCACAAAACCACACCTCTTCTTCCCTTATCCTGCAAGCCTCGCTCATCCTCTGGAAGTCGATGTGGCTCCTGCTGTTAGTGTGAGGGCAATGTGTGATTGTGACTTAAAGTATCAGGCTCTTAAACTGAGATCTCTCTCTAGTGGGGATAGATTCTGCCCTCCCACACAAACGCTTCAACCCTGCTGCTCTGGTGGCTTATAAATAGGCTTGGTAGAATTCAACTTTTATTTGTTTTTAACTTTGGGTAATTTTGTTTTTGTTTATTTTTAAACATTTTTGTATTTTTAATCAATTTAAATGTTCACAGTTGTGGTAAATAATCGGAGGGAGGTTAGATAACTATCTGACAGTAGAAGTTGATATTCAAAGAGTTCAAGCTTTAAAGCTGTTTAAAACACAAACTGAGAGAGACAAGGTGGGTGAGGTAATACCTTTTTTGCCCAATCTTAGTTGGTGAAAGAGACAAGCTTTTGAGCTCCACAGAGCTCATGGGCTCACAGACCTGGAGAAGAGCTCTGTGCAGCTTGAAAGCGCGTCTCTTTCACCAACAGAAGTTGGTCCAATGAAAGGTATTACCCAGGGGTGAAAGTAAAATGGAACTCTTAGCCCGGAAGGGGCGGGGCCTCGGGCGGAAGGGGCGGGGCTGGGGGGGTCAGCATCCCCCAGTTAGCCCATCCAGACTGCCTGGCCTGTGCCACCTGGGACTCCAGCGGTGATTTAAAGGGCCCGGGGCTCCGGTCACTGCTGCAGTAGCAGCAACAGCGGCTGCAGCCCCGGGCCCTTTTAAATCACTGGCCACGGGGCAGCTGCTCCTTTTGTGGCCCCCCCCACATCAGCAGCCCAGTGGGGGGCAAATGGGGCAACAACGTTAAGCTTTAACGTTAGGGACCCGGCAGGGCCGCCGCCGATGGGGGCGCCGCAGCAGCGCTTTAACGTCCGCTGTACAGGCTGGTACCGGCGGCCACTCTTTACCGGTACGCCGTACTGCCTTACTTTCACCCCTGGTATTACCTCACCCACCTTGTGGCTCTCATATCCTGGGACCAGCATGGCTACAACAAACCTGCAAAAATCACAGAGTGTGAATATCCCATGTCAAGATATACAAAATAAATATCCTAAAACCCAGAAATGATTTGTTGATTTTAACTCTTCGTTCGCTAGTCCATTTGTAACAACCCTAATTCAGAAGTCTAAATCACTGGATTTTGACTCTAGCAAGTTCTAAAGCAGCATTTTTCTTTCTTTCCTGATCTGTAAATTTCAATTATTATTGATGGAAATATTTTTGTGGGTTTGTGTGTATAAGGTGAAATCAATAGCTAATTTCTAAGTTATTATCTGCAAAAAAAACCCTAGAGTTTTCAGGTGCCTAAATAGCCCGTGGAATCATGGTTAAAAATGCCTCCTCCCCAAACTGAAATGTGCCCCAGTGAGCCAGAAGTGGCCAGAGGGCTGCTGGATTGCCACGGGCTCTGGCAAGATGCAGCCCTCTGGCGATAGTGTGGAGCATGCCTTGAGCTATAGGCCAAATACCAGGCAACCTGGGCAATTCTGTGGAGGAAGAACCCTGCCGCCGGAGCATGGGTGAATGACCTGCTGGCTTTTCTTACCCACTGAGTTTCATTTCACAATCTGGTGCCATTCAAAAATAGCAGTCTCCCTTCTGCGCATCATGTTGCACTAATGTCTTAGGGTAAATGCTTAATCTAAAATCATCCATTCCACATGTAATTCTTAAAAGGGGATGCTCTGCCAAGGACTGATACATAACAGTTCCCTTTGCAAAGGACAAAGACAGTAGCAGGCCCTGTCTGCTTCCTTCATGTGCCTCGGGTTGTGCAAAGGGTTTGGGAGATGTGGGACCTTGGGAGCCGGCTGGACAATCCTAAATGATGCTGAAGAGGTTAGGAAGGGACTGCACTTCTCCTTGGGCACACACCCTATTCAGATAGACATCTTTCTGGGACAAATCTATCCCTTAATTAATGTTTTTTAAAGCATATGGCAGACTCCTGTTGGCTATATATAGCATGTGTTTGTGAGAGATAAAGCATGTTTTCTTGCTGATTTTGAGACAGACATTGCAGATGTGTAATGTTGTTAAAGCTAGAATGTATGGGTTTGCACAGGAGGAACTTCCCTACAAATTAATTCCTAATAAAGATAATTTCTTCAGATAAGCACTGCAATCAACTGTTGCAATAATGAGTAGCCTAATCAAATTATTATTTTTGTAAAGACTGTTTAATAGCAGACAATGTGTCCAAGTCCAAAATGTATACCCCTTATGCCATGGTTTTTGCACTTTATATATTTTTATTATTGCTTTTACTGTTTTAGCAAATGTAGAAGTTGCTAAATTATACAGTTATAACAATAGAGCCTTGGTGATGCAAGCGCTGTGTATTCTGTTTGACTGGCTATCAGGAATATGTTTTTTAAGCCTTAATGTCTTGAGACTCCAATTCCACAGCCATAGGCAGTGGAAATTCCTGTAGTAGATGATGCAGTGTCCATCCTATTTCAGTGCAATGCATGAAAGAGTGTGCTTCTGTTTTAGATTACTTACCTCCTACTTTTTTTATAAATTAAAAATACAAAAACAAAATGGGTAAAAAAAAGTCTTTATCCTGTTTGTTTTAAAATATTAATTCTGCAATAACAGACCAAAGAAGGAAAGCCGATCTATAAATGAGCCTTTCTTAGGGCATTGTATTAAACCAGTCGGATAGAGCAGATATAAGAGACAAACTATAGGAAGTGACGTCTTTTACGATGTACAGAAAGATCTGTTGTTCTGTATAGTGTTTTGAAGTTGATTTTTCCCCCCAATCACATGATGTGACATAGTATGACAAATTTCTTGTAACTTAGCAGTATCTCCGGTTTGTTTGCCTTCAGAGCTGGGTGGCCAGAGAGCAGCGGCTGCCGGCCGGGCACCCAGCTCTAAAAGCAGCAGCAGCCCAGAAGTCAAACTGGCAACACACCATATACCATGCTGTCCTTACTTCCGCACTGCTGGCGGAGGCATTGCCTTCAGAGTTGGGTAGCCGGCTAGAAGCCTCTGCTCTCTCACCATCCAGTCAGTGCTTAATTTGTGCTGGGGCTGAGCCCCGGCACTCTTTCAATTCAAATTAAGCCTGCAGAGAGGGGGCAGCAGGGTCTGGGAGTGATGGGGAGGAAGGAAGTCTAGGGAGCTCATAGGGGCCAGGAGCAATGGGGGCATCCCTGCAGGGGCCAGGGGAACCAAAATAAAGTTTGCCCAGAGGCGCCATTTCCCCTAAGGCTGGGCCTGCTAACAGACTCTTATTGTATAATATACAATACTCAATAGTCCACCATGGTGATAAGTGTCTCCTGCCCCCTGTCTAGAGAAGTTTATCTCATGAGTGACATGCTTTTAACTAAAGACCTTGAGAACATAACTTTCAGTATATAGACATAACTCATTTGTTTTCTGTACGTGCATGTCTTAATGATTATGATGAGCAATGTAACACAAGTTTTCATAGAAACCTTATATAACTTCTTTTGGTGAACTCATGGGATCCCTGTACCCTTATGTACCCCCTGTGCCCTCTGGCAGTTGGCATCAGGAGGTCCTTCGGTCATACCTCCTCTCTTACTTTGATGCAGTAAGGTCCGCCACTGGCTGATCTGTAGACATCACTTCATAGAATCATAGAATCATAGAATATCAGGGTTGGAAGGGACCCCAGAAGGTCATCTAGTCCAACCCCCTGCTCAAAGCAGGACCAATTCCCAGTTAAATAATCCCAGCCAGGGCTTTGTCAAGCCTGACCTTAAAACCCCTTTTTCAGAACCCTTTTGCCTAGACAGTGCATATGCCACTATCTTTTCTCTACCTTTAAAATGTAAGAACATAAGAATGGCTCATACTGGGTCAGACCAATGGTCCATCTAGCCCAGCATCCTGCCTAATGGTAAACAGAGGCTAGGGACACTCAGAGCATGGAGTTTCATCCCTGCCCATCCTGGCTCATAGGCATTGATGGACCTATCCTCCAGAAAATTATCTAGTTCTTTTTTTAACCTTGTTATAGTTTTGGCCTTCACAACATTCCCTGGCGAGGAGTTTCACAGGTTGAGTCTGTGTTGTGCGAAGAAATACTTCCTTTTGTTTGTTTGAAATAGATTGCCTATTAATTTCATTGGGTGACCCTTCGTTCTTGTGTTATGCGAAGGAGTAAAAAACACTTCCTTATTCACTTGCTACACATTGTTCCTGATTTTATAGACTTCTATTATCTCTCCTTAGTTGTCTCTTTTTCAAGCTGAAAAGTCCCAGGCTTTTTAATCTCTCTCCATATCGAAGCTGTTCCATACCCCTAATCATTTTCTTGCCTTTCTTTGTGCCTTTTCCAATTCCAATATATATATATAATATTTTTTACATAGGGTGACCACATCTGCACGCAGTATTCAAGATGTGGTCGTACCATGGATTTACATAGAGGGCAGTCTTATTACCTATCCCTTTACTAATGGTTCCTAACATTGTTAGCTTTTTTGACTGCCACTGCACATTAGGTTGATGCTTTCAGAGAACTATCCACAGTGACACCAATATCACTTTCTTGAATGTTAACAGCTAATTTAAACCCCATCGTTTTGTATGTATAGTTGAGATTATGTTTTCCAATGTGCATTACTTTACATTTATCCACATTAAATTTCATTTGCCATTTTGTCCAGTTTTGTGAGATCATTTTGTAGCTCTTCACAGTCTGCTTTGGACTTAACTATTTTGAGTAATTTTGTATCATAAATTTTCCAACCTAACTGTTTGTCCCTTTTTCCAGCTCATTTATGAATATGTTGAACAGCACCAGTCCCAGTACAGACCACTGGGGCACACCACTATTTATACCTGTCCACTATGAAAACTAAGCATTTATTCCTACTCTGTTTTCTATCGTTTAACCAGTTACCCATCCATGAGAGGCCCTTCCCTCTTATCCCATGACATCTTACTTTGCTTAAGAGCCTTTGGTGAGGGACCTTGTCAAAAGTTTTCTAAAAGACTAAGTACACTATATCCATTGGATCACCCTGTTCACATGTTTTTGACCCCCTAAAAGAATTCTAATTGATTGGTGGGCATGATTTCCTTTTATAAGAGTCAACATGGCTCTTTACAAGAGTCCCCAATGTGCTAGATAAGGGACTCTTACTGCCTGTTTTACACTTGGACACTTTTACTGTGAGCCCTGCATCTTTGAGTCTGATCAGCACAATTCCCAAGTGATTTTTGTGGTCTGACTAGGAATTGCTGAAAATTGCAATATAATTAATGTAGGCCAGAGACAAGTCCTGCAGTCCAGTTAACACCCGATTAACAAGCCTCTGAAATGTGGCTCCTGCATAATTAATCTAAAAGGGAACACTGTGAACTCAGAACGTCCCAAATCAGTAATAAAGGCAGATTTTTTTGTCTGCTCTTCACAGTCTAAGGAGATCTGCCAATACCCTTTTGTTAGGTCTAGGGTGTTGGGGTATTTTGTCCGACCTAGAGTGTCCAACGTCATCAATTCTGGGCATAGGGTATGCATCGTGAAACATGACAGTGTTAAGCTTCTGTAATCAACACCAAAACCTTATGGTCCCATTCTTTTTGGAGAGCTATAACAACTGGAGAAACCCAGAGCTCTTTAGTCCTTTAATTATCCCCATGTCCAGCACGCTTTTTATCTCCTTTCAAATTTTCTCCTGCGTCTTTCCAGTGGTCCAATATGCTCTGCTGGGGGCAGATTGTGGCCCCATAGTGTTAATCTTGTGGACCATTTTATAGGTCAGAGCTGGTCTGTTGGAAAATACCCGCGGGGGGACTGCAACATACTCATAACCCCAGCTGAAAAGGCAGAGGTTAACTCTTCACGTACCACAATGCTTTCTAGTGACGTGTCACTATGGCATTCAGCCATCCAATCAATGGAAGCCGCAGTCTGAGAATCCCCCTCTGCACAGCATATCACGTTTATGATGGCTTCTCGATTGTGACATGCTTTTAAACTGTTTACATGCGCAGTCTGCGGACCAGCCTTGTTGTGGGGCCTTTGTATATTGTAGATAACATTGTTAACCCTTTCCACAACCTCAAAAGGCCCCTCCCATGAGGCGTGTGTTTTGTCCCTTTTTTACAGGGAGTAACACTGGCACCAAATCACCTACATCAAATGATTGCTTATGGGTACTGTGGTCAGAGCATACTTTCTGGGCAGCATGGCTTTTTGTGAGGTTTTGCTGAGCCATTACCATCATAGTTTTTAAATCTTCTCTAAACCTTTGCATATATTCAGCCACTGGCTCCCCCTCTACCTCACAGCCATCCTCCCAGGATTCTCGGGTGAGATCCAGGGCCCTCCTAACTTTTTGCCCATACAAGAGATTAAATGGGCTGAATCCTGTGGACTCTTGGGGTACCTCCCTGTAAACAAATAACAGCTAGGTAGGACAATATTACGTCTCAGTCACTTGCCCTCTTGGTTGCATGCGTTCCCAGAATAGGTTGTAGGGTCCCATTGACCCTTTCAACTAAATCATTTGTCTCTGGATGCTGTGGGGGCAGATCTCTGTTGTTTTACCCTACACATCCTCCATAACCCACTAAATAGCTGGGAAGTGAAATTTGACCCACAATGTGATAAAATCTCCTTTGGAAAACCTACTTGGCTGCATACAGTGAACAGGACCTTAGCAATTGTTTCAGCCTCTGTATTATTAGAAGAGCAACTGCCTCCAGATACCTAGTGGTGAAATCCGCTGCCACCAATATAATTTTTTCCTCTCTGTGGAGGCTTCGCTAGTGGGCCTATAATGTCCATGGCAGCCCTATAAAACCCTTCCTTGATTATTGGCAAGGGTGCCTTGCAGTGCCCTATAGCCTTTTCCCACTTCTGACATAAGTCACAAGTCCTGCAGTAATCCTTTACCTAATTTCGGATATGGGGCCAATAACAATTTTTCTTTAATTTTTCATATATCTGAGTGTTCCCCAGTGGCCTGCAAAAGCACAGTTTGGTGCTAGTAACATTAACTCTGCACAATGTTTTGAGAGATCAATCAATGGCTTATAGGTTCCCCAGGACTACCCCCCCCCCACTGGGGCCTCCCTATATACCCTTCCCTTTCTGTAAAGAACTTTCCCCTGTTCTCTTTATATGGGGCATTACTGAGGATGGCTGTCTTTATGCTTTCTAGATCTGTACTCTGTTCTGCAGCAAACTCCATTTGGCTTCTGCTTGCCTGGAGATCTGGTGCAGGCAGCAGGTAAGAATCCCCCAACCTTTTCCCTTGAGACACATTGCCCTTCTCTGCTGACAAGGGTGCAGAGGCGTCTCCTTCCCTCCTCAGCTGCTTTTCCTTCCTTGCTGGTTACCTCTGTGAATCAGGGATATATTTCACTCTACTAAAGGTCACTGTATTAAAGGCCTTGGGCAGTGGTATTGTCATTCCCAACCAGAACAGCAGCTGGTAAATTCTTAAGAACTCCCACTTTCAAAGTACCCCTTAAACCTTCCCATTCCAATTGATGCAGGACACCATGGTTTTAAATTGTCTTAAAGCTAGTAGTTTCAACTCCTCCCCAGAGAGGGTAGAGCTTTCCTGAATCATATCCCTCTGGACAAGGGAAATCTGAGTACCAGTTTCTCACCACCCCTGCTACCATTTATTTTGGTCATTTCTGTAAACTCTTTGTCTATTCCCAGGAGGTCAGGCCTGACAAAGTTAACCAGGGCTCCCTCTATCACCACTGAAGTCTGGCTCCAATGTACCTGCATTAACCTGAATAGACTGGGGAGTGAATTTGGATCCCCCACACTTAGGGCATTGCCTTTTCATGTGATCAAGAGACTCATATGAGTAATCCTTTAGGAGCCCTCTTTTTGGGCTGCAGTCCAATAGTTCGGGCTATGAGGAGGAGACCAGAACTAGGGTGGTGTGGACTTCACTCCCTTATTCCCAGGGACAAACTGGGAACCCACTTTTATGCCTTTTCCTTTGGAGTTGCAGATCCTGAATTGTCTTGCCTGTATGTACAAGTCACCCACTTCAGCAACTGCTTCCACTGATGTTGGAGTTTTCTCCCATCCAGTGGCTCACACTTCCTCAGAGCAGACCTCAAAGAATTGCTCCTGAGCAGTCAGGTCTCCCAACTTGTTATGAGCTTCTGTCCCTTTACTCTTTATCCATTTTCTCTAATAATCCACCGTTTTATGCACATATTTGCCATGTCTTAACTTATCAGCTTTTTTGAGGTTTCTGAATTTGAGGCAATATGCTTCTGAAGTAATCTGAAACCTTTTTAACGCAGCCTCTTTGAATTGAACATGTTTCATAGCCTCACCAGCATTCATATTATTAAATACTTGTAAAGATTTACTAGTCAATTTAGGGAGTAGGAAAGTCATTCTCTGTTCATCAGGAATTTTATGTATTGTGCATATGTAACCCACACAACTTCTGGGTGTGGTGTTCTGTCCCATCTAGTGGCACCGAGACCACTTAGAGAGAGAGAAAATGAGTCTGCTCTACAGCCTTAGCTACCAGCCAGTTGGCTTTTAGCTCATGCTGTAGAGGCTCATACACTAAGCTCCAGAGATCCCAGGTTCAATCCCGCCTGCCAACGACCAGTGTCTGTTGATGTTACCAGGGCCGGCTCTAGGCACCAGCAAAACAAGCAGGTGCTTGGGGCGGCATTCTGGCGCCGGCCATGCCACCCCTAGAAATGGGCCCCCGCCGCCCCAGCTCGCCTCTGCTCTGCCGCCACCTGCTCCCCTGAGCGCACCGCTGCCGCTCTGCTTCTCCCCCCCCCCTCCCTCCCTCCCTCCCAGGCTTGCAGCACGTGAAACAGCTGTTTGGCGCAGCAAGCCTGGGAGGGAGGGAAGGAGGAGAAGCCGAGCAGCGGCGCACTCAGGGGAGGTGGCGGTGGTGGAGCGGAGGCGAGCTGGGGCAGGAAGCGGTTCCTCTACCCCCTACCTCATTACTTCCTGCGCTCACCTCCACTCCGCCTGCTCCCCTGAATGTGCTGCCTCTCCCTCGCCTGAGAGGGAGGGGCGAGAAGTGGAGCGGCAGCGTGCGGGTGGGGGGGGGGGCAGGCGGAGCGGAGGTGAGCTAGGGTGGGAGGTTGTGGGGGGGAGCCACAGGAAGCAATTGTGGGGGGGGGAATGCAGCACGCCCAGGGGGAGGAGGCGGGGCTGGGGATTTGGGGAAACGGTTGGAAAGGGGCGGAGTTGGGGCAGAGCCGGGGGCGGGGGGCACAAAAAAAAAGCGGGGGTGGCCAAAATTTTTTTTGCTTGGAGCGGCAAAAATCCTAGAGCCAGCCCTGGGTGTTACATATATTCTTTCAAAGGTGGTTAGATATTTTTCAATGCAGTTGGTCTCTCTGTAACCTGGGCACCAGCTTGTGCCAGCTGTGTGATCCCTGGTGAGTGTTACATGTGTGCTAAATCAGTTTTTGTAGGTCTGATATGTTCAGGGTGTGCTGCCTCTCTCTTTTCCTAGGACTTTTACTTCTCAGGCTTCGTGCTTTGTGTTTTCTAGCACCAATGCTCTTTGGTGGGCGGCTTCTAGGGCAGCTCTCTCTACTTCTTGCTCTTTGTCTCTCTCTCTGCAGCTCCCCAACTCTGGTGCCGTCATTCCTTTTCCACTCTGTCCATCTCCAGTCTGGCCAGCTCTGTCTGCTGGGCTGTTTCGCTGTTGGCTGTGCCCTGCTGGCTTTCTGAGGCCTTGTCTACACTGCCACTTTACAGCACTGAAACTTTCCCGCTCAGGGGTGTGAAAAAACACCCCCCTGAGCGATGCGAGTTTCAGCGCTGTAAAGCACCAGTGTAGACACTGCACCAGTGCTGGGTGCTCCTCCTCTCGGGAGGTGTTTTTTGTTTTTTTACAGTGCTGGGAGAGCTCTCTCCCCCAGCGCTGGTGCTGTGACTACACAGCCATGTTAAAGCACTGCCGTGACAGCACTTGAACGTTGGTAGTGAAGACACATACTAAATCTTTAGGCATTGTCAGGGAATCCAGTTGTCCCTTATGTCACTTGTCCACTAGTAGGCCTTTTAAGTCTTCAATTTTTTTTTTTTTCCTGCTAGCAGATAAGTAGCACTCTGTACACAACTCTTCAAGCTGCTTTTTGGCATACTTAACAGATGCTTCTTTGCTCATCCTGCCTTTTCTGTTGCTCAATTCCCTATTAGAAATAAACACAAGACAATAAACTGTAACCTTTCCTTTACCTGTTCCTAAACTTCTCACTTGTGATTTGCTGAGTAACTGTATTATCTGGTATTTCAGTGCATGGAGCATGATCCTTAGCTAACCAGAAAACTGGGCGTAAATCCTGTTGACTAGTCCACTGTGACAATTCCCAGGGCACCAAAGGCTGTGAGGCACCTCACCACCACCTGCCTGTAGTGTGAGAAAGTCTTGTCTGTACCTGCTGTGGATCAGTGCCCTGAAACCACCAGCCTCTGGCAACCCAAGCACGGCCTCAGTGTCTTTGTACAGGTTAGCAATAGGCATATACCAACTCCTGCTCCTCTGTCCCTCTGGAGTGCTCAGCCCCTGTTTCACTGAACACTCTTAGATCCACTATTCACAAAGGAATAGCACACGATAGTGGGTGAGTGGAGACACACAAATGGAATGGATACTTTACCTACTAGGTCTGTATTAGTACTGGTGAACAGAGTAGAGAGATGGACTGGAGGTCTCTGTTGTATTGGTTTAAATACTGTATATTGGGTTTGCCTTTAGTTTAGTCACTAGGTCTTCCGCATCTGTAAGTACTGTGCTTCTCAGACTTTAAAGCTGGGCTGTGTAATAAAAACTGATTTCAACTCTCTAACAAGATTTAACAAAGATATTTGCTTGAGTTCAAACTCCATCAGACCACAATGCTATTTTCAACTCATGCCCCCATTTAGAAAGACCCCAAACTCAAAATCAGAGCATTCCATAAACTAAAACATCTGTTGAGAGTCTGGAATTAAAACCAGGGGGTATTGTTCTACATTGGGACACTTAACAAACCTTGCCTCTCTGCAGGAAACGCTCCCTCTGCTAGGCTAATTGTAATTTCTGTCTTCTGTTCTATTTCTCACCTTCTTCATGCCATTCCTTCAATAAATATACTTCTCTTTTAGGAAAAAGAACTAGTGCAGAGGAGGGGCCTGGAATTTAGTTACTCCTTCACTTTCCTTTGCACATGGCACCCCTCTGCCCCCCCCCGGCCCCATGTTTTGTGTTGATTGTTATTTTGATTAATTATTTTAAAATATTAAATATATTTATCATATATATTCAATACATATAATAAAATATTTTAGTATACATCTAAATGGATCAAAACAATACTTTTGAAACAAAACTTTCTGACTTTTCCTGTGGGAATATTTTTGTCAAAATCAGCGTGTTCCTACAAAACATTTTGATTTAGAAGGAACTGCATTTATTGACGGGAAAACTGCCTCCTCAAAAATGTTTTGATCCGCTGTAGTGTAGGACTGAATCCTGCAAGGAGCTCTGCATGGGCAGACCTCTGCATCAAGACAGAGCCCACTGACTTCACTTTGGGCTTTGGGCCGGTTGGAGGGAGTCTGACCTCACCGAGCTTGTTGCAGGATCACAGGTTTAGGCCATAAACTGTTCAGATCGGGGACCTTCCATTCCTGTCACGCTCTTGGGGAAATGTGGAATTGGTGTGACTTGCTCATGGATAGAGTTTACTGGAGAGAAATGTAAAAATTCTCTGCTTGAATGGGTCTCTTGTTCTCAGTAATAATTAGAAACAAGAACCAAAATTCCTTTCTTTTTCATTAGACTATGAACACTTGATTTTTACACTAGCTGTGGTAGCATTGCATTAATACTCTTACACTGCTCTGGTTTGTTGTCCTCTAGCAAAGCTGGGGACTGATCCTGCAAGCTGGAAATCAATAGGCACTCTGCATATGGAGTGTTTGCAGTATGAGGTCAAAAGGGTCCTGATCCAGCTCCACTGAAGACTCCCATTTACTTCAGTGGGAGTTGGTTAAAGTCCTTAATCACGTGTGGACCGAATATCTGTCTGTCACGTCGGAAACAATGTTATGGCTAACCTAATTTTTTTCACATTTTTACCCTATTGAGATAGTGGACATGTCCCTCTTGTGACTAAAAAAAGAAAAGTCTATATTTGTCAAGTCCATTATTTACTGTCTGAGAGATAAACAGTGTCAGTGTTTTATTACAGAGCATCTGGTTCTTCAGGGGTTGTCTCCAGTCCTGCCTCTACACAGTGATGTGCTGCCAAAAGTTAACTATGGGTTCCTTCAAACTCTTGGCCCCAGTCAGCGATACATGCAACAATCTCTGAGTAAAATACTCTTCCCTGTTACAAAATCCCGCCAGTTCCACACTCTCCCACCCAAGTCCATTCATTCTCTATACATGTTCCCTCTCTTCAGCTAAGCCCTTCCTTCCCTGTCCTAAGTCCATCAGTCTTCCCTGTTCCTTCAGCAGAAGCAGCAGTGGTAGCAGGCAAATCAGCGGCGGTCTAGCTGGGGGGGAGGGTCCCCCTGCTCATGGGCTGGAAGTTGATTAGAAAATTAATCCCCTTTGGTTCTTGTGGTGAATTGGTCTCTTCTTGTTGCTGGGAGATCTCCTCTTGCTGGTGTGCAGGGCTTGGGCGAGCAGTTCTCCCCAAGTTAGTGTGGCAGATCAAGGGGAACAAATTGCCTCTGGCCAATGAGTGGGGATACAGGGCTTCAGGCTCTCTTCTAATATGACTTCTTCAGATTCTCTGTTGGGGTGGGACAGACAAGCACCACCAGAAACAAATGGGTTGTAGTGACTATAGGAATCCTACTCCTGGAATTGTGGGGACAAAGTGGTGCACCCGTATAAACAGCAGTTAAAATAAGGGGCAGTGTTGGGGAGTAGAACTCCCCTTCCTCTGCTAAAAGCTGGGGGGCAGGGGGTTCCCCTCCTCTCCCTGGCTTGGGTAAGCAGCGCTTTCCTACTGTTTCCCTATTACCTATGAGCACCCTAGAGGCCCTAGTTGGAAACATGAGTTCCTGCTGCAGTCACAGGGATGTCGGGTACACTTAAGGGGGCGGACTATTTTAAGCAGCAGAGTTACAAAAACAATTTTTGCCACCTACACTCCGCCTCCCCACTCCCTTCCCACCCCACATATAGTACAACAGTGGATAGCTCATTTCTGTCCTTGATAATCACAGTGCTATGCCCAGGTTGGTCTAAGGATATGGGGGCAGTGTTAGGGAGATGATTCTTGGAGATATACCGCAAACTTAACTGATTTATTCTACTTTATGAATGTGTGTCTGTGTGTACGCGTGTGGGAGGGAGAGGGTTTTCTTTAGGTCCCCCCAGCCTTCTGCTGCAGGAATGGAGCCCAGCTGTACATTCCTTTTAACCTTCACAATTGGTTGACATCAGTGTATGGTTTTCAAGGCTACATTCTCAAGGAGAAGGGCTAGAGACTGACTTTAATCTGTAAATGAAAGCAGATTCTCCTTTACAAAGGAGCTCAAAAGCTGAAGCAAGGGATACATTTGGATCGCTATGTCTATTAACAGGAGGCAGGGGATATGATAGAGGTATATAGAATCATGACAGGTGTGTAGAAAGTAAATAAGGAAGTTAGTTACTCCTCAAAACTCAAGAACTAGGGGGTCACCAAATGAAATTAATAAGCAACAGGTTTAAAACAAACAAAAGGAAGCATTTCTTCACACAACACCCAATCAACCTGTGGAACTCCTTGCCAGAGGATGTTGTGAAGGCCAAGACTGTAACAGGGTTCAAAAAAGAACTAGATAAATTCATGGAGGATAGGTCCATCAATGAGTATTAGCCAGGATGGGTAGGGATGGTGTCCCTAGCCTCTGTTTGCCAGAAGCTGGGAATGGGAATGGACCACTTGGTGATTACCTGTTCTGTTTATTCCCTCTGAAGCACCTGATATTGTCTACGGTTGGAAGACAGGATACTGGCCTAGATGGACCCTTGGTATGGCCATTATGTTCTAACCCCAATGCAACTCACCAGTGATGGTCCTGTCCAGTCCTCACCTTCTCCAAACATGTTCTCTCCTTGTGCCTGTGGGCCACATTTAAGAACCACTGGATAATATGAACCAAGGGCTTATCTACACAAAGAAAAAAGCCCACAGTAGCTGGCATGCACTAACTCCCCACGTGGACAATCTTACTGTGCAGAAAGAGTGTCCTCATGCGCATCAGTTTAACATACTTTGGAAATGTATTAACCTAACTGCCAGAGGGCACTGGCCCTGTAGTTTGGACTATGGGTGTGGGAACTGCAGCATGTACTCAAGTGCTGCACTGTAACTCCCTGATGTGGATGCTGCAGGCCCCAGCTAAAAGATTACCTAGTTCATGTTAATGCACTCATCTTTCAAATAGGACTGAATAAACACAAACTAAGTATCTGTTAGTGGGCACTCGCAGCATCCACATGGGGGAGTTACTGCACAGTCCCTTAGTGTGCACTGCAGTTCCCAACCTTGAAGTCCAGACTGCGGGGCCATGCAGACAAGCCTTCAGTGCTCAGTAAGAGTACACATGAGGAGTTAGTTCAGAGTAGCTAGTACATGCCAGCTACTGTGGGCTGCTTCACCATGTAGACAAGCCCTTAGTATATCCCAATACACTGAAGCAAAACACATCAAAGCTTTAGAGATGAAACCTAGGCCCCAGTGAAGTCCATAGGAGTTTTGCTATTGACGTCATTGGGGTATGGATTTCACCCAAGGTGAAAATAATGGGCCAATTTCATCTTTGGTGTAACTCCATTGAAATCAGGGACACATTTAGATCACTAAAAGAAAAGGAGTACTTATGGCACCTTAGAGACTAACCAATTTATTTGAGCATAAGCTTTCGTGAGCTACAGCTCACTTCATCGGATGCATACTGTGGAAAGTGTAGAAGATCTTTTTATACACACAAAGCATGAAAAAATTCCTCCCCCCACCCCACTCTCCTGCTGGTAATAGATTATCTAAAGTGATCACGCTCCTTACAATGTGCATGATAATCAAGGTGGGCCATTTCCAGCACAAATCCAGGGTTTAACAAGACCGTCTGCGGGGGGGGGGGTGCGGTAGGAAAAAACAAGGGGAAATAGGTTACCTTGCATAATGACTTAGCCACTCCCAGTCTCTATTCAAGCCTAAGTTAATTGTATCCAATTTGCAAATGAATTCCAATTCAACAGTTTCTCGCTGGAGTCTAGATTTGAAGTTTTTTGTTGTAATATTACAACTTTCATGTCTTTAATCACGTGACCAGAGAGATTGAAGTGTTCTCCGACTGGTTTATGAATGTTATAATTCTTGACATCTGATTTGTGTCCATTTATTCTTTTACGTAGAGACTGTCCAGTTTGACCAATGTACATGGCAGAGGGGCATTGCTGGCACATGATGGCATATATCACATTGGTGGATGTGCAGGTGAACGAGCCTCTGATAGTGTGGCTGATGTTATTAGGCCCTGTGATGGTGTCCCCTGAATAGATATGTGGGCACAGTTGGCAATGGGCTTTGTTGCAAGGATAGGTTCCTGGGTTAGTGTTTTTGTTGTGTGGTGGGTGGTTGCTGGTGAGTATTTGCTTCAGGTTGGGGGGCTGTCTGTAGGCAAGGACTGGCCTGTCTCCCAAGATTTGTGAGAGTGTTGGGTCATCCTTCAGGATAGGTTGTAGATCCTTAATAATGCGTTGGAGGGGTTTTAGTTGGGGGCTGAAGGTGACGGCTAGTGGCTTTCTGTTATTTTCTTTGTTAGGCCTGTCCTGTAGTAGGTGACTTCTGGGAACTCTTCTGGCTCTATCAATCTGTTTCTTCACTTCCGCAGGTGGGTATTATAGTTGTAAGAATGCTTGTTAGAGATCTTGTAGGTGTTTGTCTCTGTCTGAGGGGTTGGAGCAAATACGGTTGTATCGCAGAACTTGGCTGTAGACGATGGATCGTGTGGTGTGGTCAGGGTGAAAGCTGGAGGCATGTAGGTAGGAATAGCAGTCAGTAGGTTTCCGGTATAGGGTGGTGTTTATGTGACCATCGTTTATTAGCACTGTAGTGTCCAGGAAGTGGATCTCTTGTGTGGACTGGACCAGGCTGAGGTTGATGGTGGGATGGAAATTGTTGAAATCATGGTGGAATTCCTCAAGGACTTCTTTTCCATGGGTCCAGATGATGAAGATGTCATCAATATAGCGCAAGTAGAGTAGGGGCATTAGGGGACGAGAGCTGAGGAAGCGTTGTTCTAAGTCAGCCATAAAAATGTTGGCATACTGTGGGGCCATGCAGGTACCCATAGCAGTGCCGCTGATCTGAAGGTATACATTGTTCCCAAATGTAAAATAGTTATGGGTAAGGACAAAGTCACAAAGTTCAGCCACCAGGTTAGCCGTGACATTATCGGGATAGTGTTCTTGAGGGCTTGTAGTCCATCTTTGTGTGGAATGTTGGTGTAGAGGGCTTCTACATCCATAGTGGCCAGGATGGTGTTATTAGGAAGATCACCGATGGATTGTAGTTTCCTCAGGAAGTCATGATTTGTGTGTATAAAAAGATCTTCTACACTTTCCACAGTATGCATCCGATGAGGTGAGATGTAGCTCACGAAAGCTTATGCTCAAATAAATTGGTTAGTCTCTAAGGTGCCACAAGTACTCCTTTTCTTTTTGCGAATACAGACTAATATGGCTGTTACTCTGAAACCTGTCATTATGCAAGGCACTGCATTTAGCCGCATGGAGTGGAAATCTATCAACTGCATGAAAAAACTTGTACAGATACAGACAGACATCATCTTCCTTTCCAAATGCAAACAGATGGACATCGGACCAAAAGGACTGAAGGTAAAAAATCCACTACAATCTACATACCACACAGACTATGCTGACAGCTTGTGCCACACGCTCTCAAAGAAACTGCGGAATCACCTGATCAACATCCTCTACAGCAAACAGGGAAAGATTAAGAATGAGCTCTCAAAAATGGATAGTCTCATAAAAAACCAATCTTCCACACAAAATTCCTCGTGGCTGGACTTTACTAAAACTAGACAAGCCATTTACAACACACACTTTGCTTCTCTACAAAAGAAAAAGGACACTAAACTTTCTAAACTACTACATGCCACAAGGGGCCACAGCAATGGTTCCCTCAACCCACCCAGCAATATTGTTAACCTATCCAACTATACTCTCAGCCCATCAAAAGCAGCTGTCCTATCTCGGGGCCTCTCCTTCTGCCCCTCCACCCCCACGAACATGATACAGTTCTGTGGTGACCTAGAATCCTATTTTCGATGTCTCCGACTCAAGGAATATTTCCAACATACCTCTGAACAACATACTAATCCACAGAGACCTCCCTACCAACACTACAAAAAGAAGGATTCTGGGTAGACTCCTCCTGAAGGTCAAAACAGCAGACTGGATTTCTACATAGAGTGGTTCCGCCGACGTGCACGGGCTGAAATTGTGGAAAAGCAGCTTCACTTGCCCCACAACCTCAGCCGTGCAGAACACAATGCCATCCACAGCCTCAGAAACAACTCTGACATCATAATAAAAAAGGCTGACAAAGGAGGTGCTATTGTCGTCGTGAATAGGTCGGAATATGAAAAGAGGCTGCTCGGCAGCTCTCCAGCACCACTTTCTACAAGTCATTACCCTCTGATCCCACTGAGAGTTACCAAAAGAAACTACAGCATTTGCTCAAGAAATTCCCTGAAAAAGCACAAGATCAAATCCGCACAGACACACCCCTGGAGCCCCGAACTGGGATATTCTATCTACTACCCAAGATCCATAAACCTGGAAATCCTGGATGCCCCATCATCTCAGGCATTGGCACCCTGACAGCAGGATTGTCTGGCTATGTAGACTCCCTCCTCAGGCCCTACGCTCCCAGCACTCCCAGCTACCTTCGAGACACCACTGACTTCCTGAGGAAACTACAGTCCATTGGTGATCTTCCTGATAACACCATCCTGGCCACTATGGATGTAGAAGCCCTCTACACCAACATTCCACACAAAGATGGACTACAAGCCCTCAAGAACACTATCCCCGATAATGTCACAGCTAACCTGGTGGCTGAACTTTGTGACTTTGTCCTTACCCATAACTATTTCACATTTGGGGACAATGTATACCTTCAGATCAGCGGCACTGCTATGGGTACCCGTATGGCCCCACAGTATGCCAACATTTTTATGGCTGATTTAGAACAACGCTTCCTCAGCTCTCGTCCCCTAATGCCCCTACTCTACTTGCGCTATATTGATGACATCTTCATCATCTGGACCCATGGAAAAGAAGTCCTTGAGGAATTCCACCATGATTTCAACAATTTCCATCCCACCATCAACCTCAGCCTGGTCCAGTCCACACAAGAGATCCACTTCCTGGACACTACAGTGCTAATAAACGATGGTCACATAAACACAACCCTATACCGGAAACCTACTGACCGCTATTCCTACCTACATGCCTCCAGCTTTCACCCTGACCACACCACACGATCCATCATCTACAGCCAAGCTCTGCGATACAACCGCATTTGCTCCAACCCCTCAGACAGAGACAAACACCTACAAGATCTCTAACAAGCATTCTTACAACTATAATACCCACCTGCGGAAGTGAAGAAACAGATTGATAGAGCCAGAAGAGTTCCCAGAAGTCACCTACTACAGGACAGGCCTAACAAAGAAAATAACAGAAAGCCACTAGCCGTCACCTTCAGCCCCCAACTAAAACCCCTCCAACGCATTATTAAGGATCTACAACCTATCCTGAAGGATGACCCAACACTCTCTCAAATCTTGGGAGACAGGCCAGTCCTTGCCTACAGACAGCCCCCCAACCTGAAGCAAATACTCACCAGCAACCACATACCACACAACAGAACAACTAACCCAGGAACCTTTCCTTGCAACAAAGCCCATTGCCAACTGTGCCCACATATCTATTCAGGGGACACCATCACAGGGCCTAATAACATCAGCCACACTATCAGAGGCTCGTTCACCTGCACATCCACCAATGTGATATATGCCATCATGTGCCAGCAATGCCCCTCTGCCATGTACATTGGTCAAACTGGACAGTCTCTACGTAAAAGAATAAATGGACACAAATCAGATGTCAAGAATTATAACATTCATAAACCAGTCGGAGAACACTTCAATCTCTCTGGTCACGCGATTACAGACATGAAAGTCGCTATTTTACAACAAAAAAACTTCAAATCCAGACTCCAGCAAGAAACTGTTGAATTGGAATTTAATTTGCAAATTTGATACAATTAACTTAGGCTTGAATAGAGACTGGGAGTGGCTTAGTCATTATGCAAGGTAGCCTATTTCCCCTTGTTTTTTCCTAACCCCCCCCCTCCCCAGGCGTTCTTGTTAAACCCTGGATTTGTGCTGGAAATGTCCCACCTTGATTATCATACACATTGTAAGGAGCGTGATCACTTTAGATAATCTATTACCAGCAGGAGAGTGGGGTGGGGGGAGGAATTTTTTCATGCTTTGTGTGTATAAAAAGATCTTCTACACTTTCCACAGTATGCATCCGATGAAGTGAGCTGTAGCTCATGAAAGCTTATGCTCAAATAAATTGGTTAGTCTCTAAGGTGCCACAAGTACTCCTTTTCTTTTTGCGAATACAGACTAACACGGCTGTTACTCTGAAACCTGTCATTTAGATCACTGTGTCTGGCAGGGTTCAGTGTGTGTGTTCCACTTTTGCAAATATTGCCTTGAAGCACAGAGGTTTGTTTTCATACCTCCTGCATGACGTGACGGTGAATGTGACAATGAACGTGAAGTGAATTTGACACACACCATCTCTGGGACACTTTCACTCTGGAGCTTTGTGTCACCCTTCCAGTAGAACTGCCTAAAGTTGTATGGCATGGAACATTAATTTCCCAAGATAAGCAGTGTTTACTTCACTGGAAGAATTAGCTGGACTGCTCTTTTTGCATTCAAGAATAAATGCCATTGTTTCTCATGTTTAACTGACCTCTGTGGTTACTCTGGAACAACCTTTGGATTCTTTGAAATTAAGGCTAGAGGATCCCATAACTGAAACAGTTTTGTTTAGACAGAAAAACTGCCAGGATGCCCTTAAAAGGAAGGATCTGCCTAACGCATGCTATTCAAAACATTCATTGCTATTCTGACCTTCTTCAAAAATCAATCTAACTACAGCTTAAATGAATCCATGCAGTTCCTCCACTGATTGTTACAAACACAAGTGTGAGCCCAGTCCTCTCAGTCATCACATTCAGAACTCAGCAAGACTGTGTAACGAATGCAGTACCAGCCCCATTATGAACAACTGAAAAACTCAGTTTGTACTCTTCCCTTTTTCCATTGAGTCAGCAGACACATATGTTCCTAATTTATCGTTAAAAACAAACAACTTAATCCCCCAAATATGCAGTGTTCAGGGGCCTCCTGTTAAAACTGAATTACAAATTGGGTAATTAATGTAAATTTGTCAATGAAGGAAATAAAGGCATGTTTGATACTGTCACCAGCTGCATCCTTCCTATCATTTCTGTAAATCCTTTGGCATAGCTCAAAGTCTAGAGGTTGTAAGTCTGTGGTTGTTACATTTTCCTGTTCTGGTGGCCATACGTGGCTGACCGGGCTTTCTTTAAACTAGAGTGTGGGCAGGTTGTAAGGGAGGAGCAAGTTCTGCCCTCATTTACAACCATCGTGCCCCACTGAAATCTTGGACAGAATTTGGCCTAAAAAGTTAATAGCTATTTTAAAATATTTATTCATTTACCATTGTCACACCAAAGGGCCAGCCTGGGGACTTGGGGGAGGCTAGGAAAATGAGTCTTTGTTACAAACCCCTCAAATGTATTTGACTCCTTTACATGAAACTTGGGACAGGAAAGGAGGGGTCATCTATCTGGCTGCAGAAGTGAAGTCTGCTTGTTCCTTTTAACCCTATTGCCCTGTGTACAGGATTTCAAAGCTATCAGCACAAAAAGAGTGGAAACTTCCTTTTTTTAAATGAAAGCTGAAAGTCTCTTTTGCATTTCTACTTCCCATGGCTCTCTCTCCTGTGTCTGTGAGGCTTCCCCTCTTTCGGGGGCATATTTATAGATAGGCTCCTTAAATTTCATTCACAAAATCTATATGTGGACATGCAAAAATCATATTTGTAAGTGCAAAATGGGTAGTAGCACATGGAAACAGGCACTCTCAGTCATGTAATTACCCATTCTGCCTGTACAATGGGTGCGTGAAAAAATATTGCAGCTACAATTTTGGTGGCCTGTTTTGAAAGTTTGGCCCTTTAGGCCTTTTAGCTGTGTTAGTTATAAGTTGTAATAAAATACTTGGAATTCAGCTAGTTATTGAGGGCATGGAAAATCAAGTCCCACAATGGAGTAGGAGCAAGGCTGTGAGACCCTGTACTGATAAAACAGCACTTCCCTCTTAATAATTGTTTTTCTTTTGAAAAACCGCAGCTGCTCAGTGCAGCATACCCAGGTCTTTGGAACAGTGGGAGGCCTGATTCTCCTCTGCTTTCCTGCTAAACAGAGGAATCTGATTTAAACTTTTTTCTACTATATGAAAAGCCAAAGAGCCTCCCATAAAAAATGAGTATACAAGTGGAATAAAGGTAGGAGAGCAAGAAAGGCAAAAAGGAAGCAGAAGGGGGTAAGAGAGGAGAAAGGAGATCTGAGTGAATTGCAGGGCTGAGAGAAGAATCCAGGAGTCCTGACCCTCAGTGCTGAGCTGAAACCACTAGACATGCTCCCTTCCCAAAAACAACATGCATGACAGTTCTCCCTGTTTAGAAGGATTGGTTATATGCTTAGTAGAAATGGTGTCATTTTCTCAGTCTGTACTTTGAAAACAGTTAATCAAAACCCACATATTTCAAAAGGAGCTAAAGCTTTGTTCCCTGAATACCCTCTCTTTGGAAGCAGCTAAACAGATACTCTTGAATAGCAGACGCAACACAGCTAGATGCACTGACCTCTGTGTTGCATCTAGATTCCAGTGCTGGTGCGCCTCCCATCAGGTTGACGCAATGAGCACTCCACTACCACTTATACTCGACTATATTTTACACTTTAAACAATTGGGATTATCCACCAGTTCCATTTGTGTCCATTTGGCAGCCATCATGACCTACTGCCACATAGACAGCCACTCTGTCCTCACATACCTAGTCACGAAACGTTTCCTGAAGGGCCTCCAAAATCTTTACACTCACATACAGGATCCAACCCCAGCCTGGGACCACGGCCTCGTCCTATACTCCCTTACTAGACCTCCGTTCGAATCAATGGCAACATGATCCTACGTTCATTTATCATCTCTGCCCAATGGGTAGATAAAATTGGGGCCTTTATGGCCTCTCCCCTGTACACGTTCTTTCATAAAGACAAAGTTACGTTACATCCACATCCCAAATATTTTTACCCAAGATACCATCCTCTTTCCATCTCAATCAACCTATCCACCTTTCTTGCTTCTTTCTGAAGCCTTACAGCAATCAACAGGAAGCAGTTCTACACACCCTGGACATCAGCCGACAATTAGCTTTCTACCTGGACAGAATTAAACCTTTCAAAAAAATCACCACGATTATTCCTTTCAGTGGCTGAAAGATCCAAGGGCTCAGCCATCTCTAAGCAATGCCTTTCCAAGTGGATCTCGCAGTATATACATTTGTCCTACCAACGACACAATTGACAACCTCCTACTGGAATTAGAGCACATTCCACTCACTTGCTTTCCACCTCCATTGCTTTTCTCAGTCATGTCCCCATTTGCTGACATTTGCAAAACAGCCACGTGGACATCAGCAGACACTTTTCCCCATGACTATGCCATCACTCATGACACAGCAGCTGATACTCTCCTCGGACACACTGTCCTATCATCGGCAGTAAATGCCGCTCTGAAGCCCTAGGCTTCCGATAAGGGGCACTGCTTCCTTGTCACCTGCAATGGAGCACCCATAGGGGCATCACTCAAAGAAGAAGAGAAGGTTACTCACCCTGTGCAGTAACTGAGGTTCTTCGAGATGTGTGTCTCTATGGGTGCACCATTACCTGCCCTCCTCCCCTGGGCTTCGGAGCTGAAAGCTCTGCGGCAGAGAAGGAACCAGGGGGCAGTGGGACCGCACAGTGCTATATATATATATGTCCTGCAAGAGCGAGGAGGTGCTCATGTGTGGTCTGACGGACACAGCTGGCGAAGATCTCCGATCCCTTGCACAGGGGGCACTGCTGCACCTAGAGTGGCACACCCATAAGGACACAGATCTCAAAGAACCTCAGTTACTGCACAGGGTGAGTAACCATCTCTTCTTGTGTTATGTGAAGGGGTAAATAACACTTCCCTACTCATTGTCTTCAGACCATTCATAGTTTTATAGCCCTCTATTATATCCCCCTTACTCGACTCTTGTCTGAGCTGAACAGTTCCAGTCTTTCTAATCTCTTCTCATATGAAGCTGTTCCATGCCCCTAATCATTTATATTGTCCTTTTCTGTACCATTTCCATTTCTAATATATCTTTTTTGAGATGGAGTGACCAGAACTGCATGGATAGATTTTATATAAAATGGGTCATTAAGGAACTGGCTGGAACCTGCTGAAAGTGATCCATATCAATGCAGCATCCCACAGAGACAAGAGAAACCCCAATGACCAGATAATTGACACCTAGCAATCAATGACTAAGAGGAAGGAGTTCCCCCCCCATTTCTCAGCTGGGAAGCTGAGCAGAGGCCAGCTCAAGACTATCCCCTGCTTGTCATCTCTCTGTCCTTTAAAGAGTTGGCTTCTGGAAGAGGCTGGCTGCTCTCACATGGCACTGACAAAGGATCAGAGAGAGACAGAGCCTGAAATGGGGTCGACAGCAGCTTGGCTGGTGGATTGCTGTGGCTTAGCCAGATGAACTGTGTCTTAACTTTCTCTGGGCAAACCTAAGGACTTCCAAGGCTGTGTTCCAGTTAACTAATAAACCTGTTGTTTTGAAAATGCTGCCTGGTGTCACTGCAAATCCTTGCTAAGGTGCATTAGTCCCTGAAGAATGTAAAAGTCTCTGACTAGGAGTCTGTCTTAGTCGGATGTGCTGGGCAGAGCTCACAGTGTGAAGCAGGAGATCTGCAGCCACTCACCAGGGTTGGTGAGGCTGGATGGTCTATCCTGAAGGAAGACTGAGATCCTTTGGGATCCTGGCACAGTGAAAAAGCTTCCTTGAAGAGACTGTTTAAAAGCTGGGGCATAGCACCGATCCTGTGGATCTGTGACACTGGTATTTGTGGGTGAGCTGGGTATTGTTTGGGTTGATATTTTTATTTCTGGCTGGTTACCTTTTAGTGTTTCTGATTTTATCTTCTCTGTGGTTGTATTTGTAATCTTTGCAAAGTTGCCTAGAACCTGTGTAACCCACACACCTCCTGGGTGTGGTGCTCTGTCCCATGCAGTGGCATCAAGACCACTTAGAGATTAATGAGTCTGCTACAGCCTTAGCTAAGAGCGATATGGTTTTTAGCTCATGCAGTAAAGGCTCATGCATTTAGCTCCAGAGGTCCCAGGTTCAATCCCGCCTGCTGACGACTGGGGTCTGTTGGTGTTACACCTGGAATAGGTGCTTATCTAGCTAGCTAGATACACCTGGAATAGGTGCTTAGCTAGCTAGCTAGAGATAAAATGAAGATGCCATGTTTTGAGGTAGACTCTTCAGTTGCACTAGTTATTCAATGGAAAGCCACATGGATTACCAAGATAAAACAGGCTCATTCTCCAATTTCCAAGGAGCCTGCTCAGCTTTGCTGAGTAGTAACTAAAACCTGAGTCTGTTGACTGGGAGAAGAAAAACCCCATACTGGGGGGATGAGCAGGTCTTCTGGCTTAAAGCCTGCTCACAGCTCATCCATGGGAGTATTTTTACACCCAAGACACTAAGCATTCCTACCTTAGATGGGTTTTCCTAGCTCATGGTAGGAAGCCCTGACTACTTTTCAAAGAGCATTCATACATATTTTATTTGTACATAGTTTTAGTTTTTAAGATTAGTTTTATTGCTACATGTGGGTGTTCACAAATTATTCTGCTCAGTGAACCATTTAAAATCAAATATTAAAAGCATATGTGGCCATGATATGGAGCCTGAACATTGTCTTTGATGTTGATACGTAACTACAGTAGTTGTCAGGTTGCAGTGCAGGCAATATTCTGATGATGCCTACATGATAAAAAGGAGAATGTAAATGCCATGGTATGTGGTGGGCCACATACTCAGCTGGTGTAAATCAACATACCTTGACAGTCAATGGAGCTGTGCCTCCTCAAGGAATCGTCAAGGAATCCATTTTGAAGCACTTGGAGGAGAGGAAGGTGATCAGGAACAGACAACATGGATTCACCAAGGGCAAGTCATGCCTGACCAACCTGATTGCCTTCTATGATGAGATAACTGGCTCTGTGATTATGGGGAAAGTGGTGGACAGGATAGATCTTGAATTTAGCAAAGCTTTTGATACACTCTCCCACAGTATTCTTGCTAGCAAGTTAAGGTAGTATGGATTGCATGAATGGACTATAAAGGAAGATAGAGAGCTGGCTAGATTGTCACGCTTAACAGGTAGTGATCAACGGCTCAATGTCTAGTTGGCAGCCGGTATCAAGCGGAGTGCCCCAGGGGTTGGTCCTGGGGCCAGTTTTGTTCAACATCTTTATCAGTGATCTGGATGATGGGATTAATTGCACCCTCAGCAGGTTCACAGAAAACACTTAGCGGGGGGGAAAGTAGATATACTGGATGGTAGGGATAGGGTCCAGAGTGACCTAGACAAATTGGCGGATTGGACCAAAAGAAATCCGATAAGGTTCAACAAGGACAAGTGCAGAGTCTTGCATTTAGGAAGGAAGAACCCCATGCACCGCTACAGACTGGGGACTGACTGGCTAAGCAGCAGTTCTGCAGAAAAGGACCTTGGGATTACTGTGGACAAGAAGCTGGATATAAGCCAGCAGTGTGCCCTTGTTCCCAAGAAGACCAATGGCATATTAGTAGAATATTGGGCTGTATTAGTAGAAGCATTGCCAGCATATTAAGGGAAGTGATTATTTCCCTCTATTCAGCACTGGTGAGGCCACACCTGGAGTATTATGTCCAGTTTTGTCCCACTACAGAAGGGATGTGGACAAATTGGAGAGAGTCCAGTGGAGGGCAACAAAAATTATTAGGGGGCTTGGGCACATGACTTACAAGGAGAGGCTGAGGGAACTGGGGTCATTTAGTCTGCAGAAGAGAAGAGTGAGGGAGGATTTGATAGCAGCCTTCAACTCCCTGAAGGGGGGTTCCAAAGAGGATGGGGCTCGGCTGTTCTCAGTGGTGGCAGATGACAGAACAAGGAGCAATGGTCTCAAGTTGCAGTGGGGGCGGTCTAGGTGGGATATTAGGAAACACTATTTCACTAGGAGGGTGGTGAAGCACTGGAATGGGTTACCTAGGGAGGTGGTGGAATCTCCATCCTTAGAGGTTTTTAAGGCCCGGCTGGACAAAGCCTTGGCTGAGATGATTTAGTTGGTGTTGGCCCTGCTTTGAGCAGGGGATTGGACTAGATGACCTCCTGAGGTCTCTTCCAACCCTAATGTTCTATGATTCATGCCTGATGAAGATCTGGCCTTCGATTTTTGAGAGTGGGAAATGGAAGAGACAGTTCATTGTGTACTATACATTTTAAAAGAGCCATATTGGCTAGCTTTATTCTGAAGAAAATTCTTTTGCACTGAAGTGTAATTTCAAGCACCACTATGAATGTGAGGCCACACAGACCCTGCCCATTATTCACTCATCCATCCATTAAAACAGAGCATTTGAACAAATGTCAATAAAATACAGTGAGGCACAGCATCTGCCTGGAAATACTTAGTCAGGCCCACCTAAGAGGACACATTCTGGCACATTTTCAAGATGGTGCTTTATCTTACTGACCTTCTACAGGGGTATGAAAAAAGAAGACCAAACTGGAGTGTCATGTGAGGCAAAGTGAGCCAGGGCTGGGCCTCTAAGCTGGGTTGTATTTTTTTTCTTTCCCCCTGTATTTTTGCTCCAGTGAGCTGATTGTCTTGTTCCACATCATTTGTAGGTCTTGGCTAGAGCATGCACAAAATACTGTCGCTCAGCAGAAGCTAAACAGTGAGGCCAGAGTACCTGGGTCATGCATCTAAGGCACTAGCTGTATTAGGAGCAGGGCTTTGGAGCTGTGCTCCAGCTCCGCTCCAGCTCCAGACAAAAACCTGCAGCTTCGCTGCTCCGGAGCTGCTCCACGCTCCAGCTCCGGGTTCCGCTCCAAAGCCCTGATTAGGAGGCTCAGATTTTAGTTCTGTAGCTGTCTTGTTGTCTTTGCTTAGTCCTTCATTGCTTCACAGGATCTGCTTTTCAGTTACAGTTTGAATTTGGAAAACAAAAATAGATTCCAGATGTCTTGCGTTTACTATTCCAGAACCACAAGCTAAACTAGCTAGTGACATTTTACCTTAATGCAATTTTTGGGTAACTTTAACATTGATTCTCAATGACTATTAAATGCGATTGATTGTGATCTTTCATGTTTTCCTCCACTGTTTTTTATTAATAGATTTTTCAATTGGTTGGAAAAGTGGTATTTTAAAAGGAATTGTTCAAGGAGTGATCCATAATCCAGCTGCCTGGCATGTGTACAGCGGCAGCATAATGAGCAGCACAAAGTGCAGTCTGAATGAGTGCTGCAAATATCTTCATTTTTTCCCTTTTAGGTTTCAGCTCTGGAAACCGTTCCAATGCTAGTATCTTACAAGTGGCTACTTTTCTCCTCAGAAATGAATTGTAGAAGTAGGCACCTTAGAGACTAACCAATTTATTTGAGCATAAGCTTTCGTGAGCTACAGCTCACTTCATCGGATGCATCCAATGAAGTGAGCTGTAGCTCACGAAAGCTTATGCTCAAATGAATTGGTTAGTCTCTAAGGTGCCACACGTACTCCTTTTCTTTTCTTTGAATACAGACTAACACGGCTGCTACTCGGAAACCCATAGAAGTAGGATAACTTGCAATCTATCTATCAGTATCTCAAGTACACAACTGCATTGAGGAGTTGAAGATCGCCTCAGTGGCTAGGGTGCTAGCTTGAGACTTTCGAGAGCTGGGTTCAATTGCTTGCTCTGCCACAGACTGCCGGTGTCATCTTGGACAAATAATTTAGACTCTCTGTTCCTTCATTCCTCATCTGTAAAATGGGATA
This sequence comes from Lepidochelys kempii, assembly GCF_965140285.1. Lineage (NCBI taxonomy): Eukaryota > Metazoa > Chordata > Testudines > Cheloniidae > Lepidochelys > Lepidochelys kempii. The sequence continues at coordinate 112,230,527 of NC_136383.1, read as the reverse complement.
ATGGCAGCACTTCCCTACCTCAAGGGGTGTTGTGAGGATAGATATATTACAAAGGATGGTGTTGAGATACTATGGTAAGCATAGTATGGTGAGCATACATGTACCTAAAATAGATGGCAGGCCAAATTTTTGTGAAACATAACAATTGTATAATATTAAGAAACATATTTTCCAAATGATACTTCCCTGCCATGTATTCTTTCATCCACAGGAATAAATGTGTCAGTATTACTGGCTCAGTCATCACATGTGACATGAAACCATACTTCACAGTTTCTATTGTTTCTACCTTATATTGTACCATACTGTTGTAGTTGCACCATTAAAGATATATTGTAGCATGGGATTTTCAAAAGTGCCTTAGACTTCAAGATGCTAAGGCCAGAAGGGACCATTGTGATCATCTAGTCCGACCTCCTGCACATTGAAGGCCACAGAACCTACCTCACCCACACACTCCTGTAACCTCTGGCTGAGTTTCTGAAGTCCTCCAATCATGACTAAAAGACTTCCAATCACAGAAAATCCACCATTAACTCTAGTTTAAACCTGCAAGTGACCCCTGCCCTATGTTGCAGAGGAAGGCAAAAAAAAACCCAGGGTTTCTGCCAATCTGGCACGGGGGAAAATTACTTCCAAATATGGCGATCACTTGGATCCTGATCATGTCGGCAAGACCCACCAGTCATACACCTGGGACAGAGTTTTCTATAGCAACTTATAGTCCTCCCCATTTTCTTTCCCATCACCAGCCATTGGGGATATTTGCTACTAGCAGTCGCAAATTGGCTACGTGCCATTGTAGGCAGCCATGGTGGCTTGCTTTTGAAATTTCCACTTCTAGTTGTTGTTTCCCCTCTGAACCCAAACTTTTTCTAGCTTGCATAATATTTTCTCATTTGAAATTGACCTCTACACAATATATCGTATGTTTAGCCTCACACATCATTTCACAGACATAACTTTTATTTTCCAGACTGTAATATTTTGCAGCTATTATCAGAAATAGCCATCACACTTTATTTTATGATACAAATTATACATAGCTGTCACACTGACAGCCCAGCCAACCAGTGTATGATCCATAACAACTTAACAAGAGGCATTGATTATCACTACAAAAGTTTTTTTCTCCTTCTGATAAGAGCTCATCTTAATTAATTAGCCTCTTACAGTTTGTATGGCAACTTCCACGTTCTCTGTATGTGTGTGTATATATATATATATATCTTCCTACTATATGTTCCATTCTATGCATCCGATGAAGTGGGCTGTAGCACACAAAAGCTTATGCTTTAATACATTTGTTAGTCTCCAAGGTGCCACAAGTACTCTTGTTCTTTTTGTGGATACAGACTAACACGGCTGCTACTTTAAACCCGCGTATGAAATAGGTACCAAAGAAATGTTAATTAGGCTAGCAATCTCCAAATCATTCGCTTTATACTGATAAGAATCAAAGAATAGTTGTTGCTAAGTGTATTTGTCTGTTTACCTGTATCTTGTTAGAAGTGTACCAATGTAACGCAATTAGCTGTTAGAGGCTAATTTCCTTTCATGTCTTAATTGCATTATATTAGTTAACTTTAAAATCAAAGATGTGAGATATTGCAGGACACTAATAATATTATCTACATTGTCTTCAGTTTAACTATCTCTGTTATAATGGAGGGCCAGTTAATAGTTTTATGTAAATAAGTGTAACCAGTTTACCTGTGTGTGCATAGGAAATGGTCTGTAACCTATCTGCATGGTCTATTCCTACTGGGAGAAAAGCCCTGCTGTTACAATTTCTGTGAAGAGGCTTGTCAGCCTGCTAGAAGAGCTAAAAAAGAGAAGCCTGAGGCCTGATCCTTTCATCTCAGGTTTGCTTAAACTTTAACAGGAAAGGTTTAAGCCATAGGACCAAGGTCTCCAGGTAGATACCTGGATTATCCTGGAATTCTCAGGGGAAAACTCTAACAGACTCTACACCTGAACTGCCTAGAGGACTATAACCCTTTGAATTGATTCTAGACAGACTTTTTACAAATCAGCAGCCTGACCATCTCTGCTATGAAACGGATCTATGGACTTTACCCACAACTGTATGGATATTGATCTCTTAATTTATAACTCTCTTCTTTCTTTTTCCTTTTTTTAATAAATCTTTAGATTTAGTTATTAAGAATTGGCTGACAATATGATATTTGGGTAAGATCTGAGATTCATATTGAGCTGGGGATAAGTATCTGATCCTTTGGGATTGGCGAACCTTAAGTATGGTGAATCAGGTTTTCAGTAACCTCACACTACATTAGACTTGGTTGTCTAGATGGGAGCCAACGACTGGAATGGCTAAAGAGGACTGTCTTTGGCTTCTTGTTAACCAGTGTGGTATTACAAAAGCTCTTTTGTTACTGGCTTTGTGAATTTAATTATAGAATAAACCACTGGTTCGGGGGATTGTCTGCCCTGTTTCTTGCAGTCTGCCCAGAGTATGGCATTCTCAGTGTGGCCCATCTAGGCATCTGGTCACATACTAGTCTCATAGACCCTGATCTTACATTTCTGGCATGCCTAAATTCCTACTGAAGTCACTTAGAGTTCTATGTGTGTAACAGAAGCTTGATAAAAAGAAAAGGAGGACTTGTGGCACCTTAGAGACTAACAAAGTCTCTAAGGTGCCACGAGTCCTCCTTTTCTTTTTGCGGATACAGACTAACATGGCTGCTACTCAGAAGCTTGATAGAGTGCCAGAATTCTTCCTCAAAGGCAATTGTATCTTTCCATAATGGTCAAGTCATCTTTGAAGTATTCCATTTGCGCCACAAAACATGATACTCCAGTTTCTAATATGATAATGAATGGTTGGTACTGGAAGATAATAAATGTGGTTTGTTTGTTTTTTTACAACAAATGAGTCAGTCACTAAAACTGTTATCTCAAGTGTTTACTTTAACATTTCATCAGCATTTAATATTGCAATTGGGGACTGTGACAAGACAATAGCAGCCAGCACAAACCTTAAACTACCCTTTCAACTGAGCCAAACTTGATATGTGTATCTGAACAAAAATATAGCTGGTATATTCTAAAATGAAAAAAAGAATTAAAAAAGGCTAAGAATTCTGGTTATTAGAGAAACCTATGTGCAAGGCTCTTTATTTCTCAGGGCTTGTCTATACTCCAAGTGCAGCTTGAAGCAGTGCAGCTTTAGCACTTAGTGGAGATGCTACCTATGCCAACGGGAGAGCTTCTCCCATCAGCATAAGTAATCCACTTCCCTGAGAGGTTGATGAGAAAAGCCTTCCCGTCAACATAGCACTGTCTACACCAGCGGTTAGGTTGGTATAAATAACTATGTGTTCAGGGCTGTGGAAAATCCAGACCACTAAGCAATGAAGTTATATCAACATAAGTTTATAGTGTAGACCAGGGCTCAGAAATAGAGACTTATAGAAAAGGCACTGCTGATTGTCATTTGAGTACATTTGATTGTTTACTCATGAGAGAGAGTAACGAAAGGTTTTGTTTTGTTTTCCTCTATAAATATCAGATTTAAAAAAATTATTAAAGCTAATGTTAAAAAAGTATACAGTATACAGGTTAAGAAAAGAGTGTCTGTACATCTGGATATAGTGCTTAGATTATCCACAAATACAAAGTTTGTTTATGCATGCATAATCAGCAATAACCCAAATTTAGGTGAATAAATTTAAGAATACAGTTTAGATATTAGCATCCAAAGTATTCTGGTACATCACTCATGAAAAGTTATACAGAGATTTGGATGTGGAAAGCAAATATAGCAATGAGTGAAGATTGTCCCTCAGTCATTGAGAATTTAGGGTAGGTTGTCCATTTAGAAAATTTAGAAGTATTTCAAACTTTCCTCCTCTTCTGCTTCCATAAACTGTTCCTCGTCTGGGGAAAACATTTACAGAGACTATTCCCTAAGCTAAAACAGTAACATTTTCTCAAGGGGAAAGGGATGGAAAAATTCTCTTCTGTGGAGACACAGATGAAAGATTTCAGAGTAGCAGCTGTGTTAGTCTGTATTCGCAAAAAGAAAAGGAGTACGAGTAGTTAGTCTCTAAGGTGCCACTAGTACTCCTTTTCTTTTTACAGAGGAAAGACTGATCCAAACCACACACTTTTGGAAGATACACTAATGAGAGCAGTGGGAGCACCTACATAGAATAGACTAAGAAAAGAGTCACTTAAATGGCCTGTAAACAACAGTAAAGTAAAATTAAGAAAAGCAGCTCCCACCCTCCAGCAACTCCACTAAGAACAAAATACAAATAACTAACCCACAATAAATGAGAAATATATTAACGTTACAAACAAGACAGTAACACAACAATTATTTTTCGCTTTCTTTTAACCAGAATATTCTGCCAGATGGGAAATGCACCATCTGCACTGTAATACCAGGTTGATGCATGGAGTGGATGGAGCAAGCTCCTATTCCATCTCCCTGTTTCAAAAATCCATTTAATAAAAGGTGGTGTTTTGTTTTCCTCCATAAATATCAGATACTAAGATACAACCAAATCCTGAGCAAGGTTCTGAGCATATATAAGGCGAGATTCCAGTAGAAGTGGCACAATTTCACTCAGCTGGAAAGCTAAGTCATAACCTGTATGGGGGACTCTGAGCTATGCAAAATGCCTGTGTGACAACTCTGCACATTCTGGGCCCTGCAGTAACTGTGAGGTTGAGGAAGCCTTCCCCCAGCCCTGCTGCATTTCAATGCATTTTTCTTCCTTTCATTCAGCCTTTGCTTCACTTCTGAGTATTTGGCCAATGGTCTCTGGAGTCATCACGATGTTACCAGAGAACAATCAAAAATATTGAAGCTGTAAGAACCCACCTACAATCCTGACACATCTGTGAATGCACATATAATCCTTGGTAAAACAGTTGTCACTTTAAACCTAGCAATAAAATGCAGTCTGCTGTCTACTGTTCCTACCCAGACCTGAAGAAGAGCTCTGTGTAAGCCCAAAAGTTTGTCTCCCTTACCAACAGTAGTTGGTCCAATACAAGATATTACCTCACCCACCACGTCTCTCTAATATCCTGGGACTGATACAGCTACAACAACACAGCATACTGCTCCTACAGTGAGACAATCACGTACAATCATAGTGCAAAACAAAGCCCGCAGAATGCTTTTTCCAGCTTACACAGCTGTGTTATGGCTGATGCAGACTTGAGTACTGGGAACAAACTAACAGCATGTGCGCACATGCTCAAGATGCATTGCACACTGAATCATTTCTCTTTACTAAAAGCAGAATCCTTGGATTAACAATAGAAGCACACTTGTGGCTAGCTGGCTCTGAAACTGGTTGTGTGCTCCAGATATTTGTACTGAAAATGTAATTATAGAACAGAATCGGATTTAGTTTTCAATAGTGCTTTATTCTCAGAATCTCAAAGTGCTTTACAAGATATTGGTAGTGCAGCGACTGTCGAAACAAACAATTGCCACTTAGTACTAGCGCACAAACTTCACTGGATGTTAAAGCCAGCACACTACAACATTAGGATCAGTTCCTGAAACCTGAATTCATAAGCAGTCCTGTTTTGCTTAACATTGTTCATACAAACTACATCTCAAACACTCTACAAACTAAAAATAAACAGAAGTACAGCTATGAAGCTGAATGAAAAATAATAGCACAGTTAAATTACAATGCATGAACAAGGTAGAAAAGATATGTTTGCTGATGACGGAGGGCTTGTGTACACTTGAAACACTTCAGCGGCACAGCACTGAGGCTGCACCGCTGTAGCACTTAAGTTTCAACACTACCTAGGCTGACGGGAGAGGTTCTCTGCCCCAAGAGGAGGCAGATAGGTCAACGGAAGAATTCTTCCATCAGCCTCGTACTATCTACCCCAGGGTTTAGGTCATCTTTACTGTACTGTTCAGGAGTGTGGATTTTTCACACTCCTGAATGATGTATCTGGATCAACCTCACTTTCTAGTGTAGACCAGATCTTAATAAAGAGGAAGAGTCTGAGGCAGAGTGACTCAGGAAGACTGTTCCAGATGTCAGGAGCTGCAGAAGAGAAGGCTCTTGCAGTAGCAGTGGAAAAACTAGGTGAAGGGGCTGAGAGGAGTGAGAGCAGAGCTAGGGGAGTGAAGGGGAGATCTGAAACAAGATCCATTAGGTAGTATAGGGCTAGCCCTCGAAAAGTGAAAAACAAAGTCGCAACATTTGAACTGGACCCTGAAATGAATGGCAACCGGTGGGGTAATTTGAGGACAGGGATGATGTAGAAGAGGACAGGACAAGGAGTAATGGTCTCAAGTTGTAGTGGGGGAGGTTTAGGTTGGATATTAGGAAAAACTTTTTCACTAGGAGGGTGGTGAAACACTGGAATGCGTTGCCTAGGGAGGTGGTGGAATCTCCTTCCTTAGAAGTTTTTAAGGTCAGGCTTGACAAAGCCCTGGCTGGGATGATTTAATTGGGGATTGGTCCTGCTTTTGAGCAGGGGGTTGGACTAGATGACCTCCTGAGGTCCCTTCCAACCCTGATATTCTATGATTCTATGATGGTGGTGTACTTCTTTGTATGTCTAAGAAGGAAGACAGCAGGTTAGGCAATATAACTGGAGTGTAGTGAATGGAGAGGTGAGGTGGGAGCACACAGGGAGAGGATTTGCAATAGACCCTGTGAGAGTTAATGAAGGCATGGATGATGAATTGATTACGGAACTGTTGCAGGTTTGGTAATAAAAAGACTTTCCCTATGAGGCAATAAGGTTATCAGGAGTATTACGTTTATCACCTACTCTTCTTGAAAAGTGCCAGAGGATCTTCAGGTCAGATTCTTAGCTGGTGTAACTCTATTTATCTGACAGAAATTAGGCTGATTTACACCATCTGAAAACCTGGCCCTTCAACTTGTACCTCAGTAGTCAATGGAAAAGGGTGAAAAGGGCAGTGGTTTGTTTGTCTCATCCCTCTAGTGCAGCACTGTGGTACCACTGCTGGGTATAAGCCCACTTCTTAGTGTGCAACTTGAACCAGGACCCTCTGAGATGATTTTCCTGTATTGAGATAGTTATTTGTATCCATACCAGTTTTAAAGTAGCCCCCTAGCTGAAGAAGTATTGATTAGACTAAAAAGCCAACAGTTTTAAGTATATTTGCATTTCAACACACACATTCAGTAAAGTATTGCATTTTGCTTTTTAAAGCCAGTAGGCAGATAAGAAGGGAAAGAACGAAGCAGTGGAAAGAGATGAAAGGGGAAGGGTTGAAATGAGGAGACGCTTAAAACCTAAAATTTACAAAATTTAAGAGAGGAAGTGGATATAAATGGAAACTATATTGGGGAGTGAGAACTCTTCTCTCGTTCAACTCAATATATCATTGTTCAATAGCCAGCTATAACTGGAAACGGCATCTCAATTACAAATAAACCAGGCTTTGAAGTTGTGCCTGTGTTTTAATGCCTTCAATAAAGTTTACAAATAAAAAAGAGACCACGACTGAAATTCAAAGAAGATCTTGACAATCCAAATTTAAAATGTTTAGAAAGTTGTGGAGACCATTTGACAACATTAAAGTGATGTCAGGTACTGGACGATTGAGCTCCTCGTAATTTTTCATTTTAATCTTTTTCTGAAACTGAAAATGTCCATAAAAAGCTTGCAGTTTTAAAAAAAAAAATCTTTTTTTTTCATTAAAACCAGAAAATTTGAAATGTTGATGTTTTGAAATGTTGGGGTTTGTTTTTGTTTTTCCCCTTTCTCTTTTTTTGCCACTGAATACAGTAGAATAAATGAGGACCAGCTGTTCTTTCTTTTTTCATTTCTTTTCTTTTGCTATTCTGTAGTTTATCAAAACTTCCTCAACTTTGGAAAAGTTACAGAGTGTCAAAAGGGAAAAGAAGTGGGAGGAAAGACCCTGGAGTATCATTCATTCTGTTGTATTCACTGGTAACATGAAAAGGCGGAAAACACCAAAAAACAAAACTTAAACATTTCAACATTTGAAAAGGTTTTGTTAACATTTTTGAAAAAACTTTGTCAGACAGTTTTTCCTTTTTTGATCAGCTCTACAGTACAGTGAATGCAGGAGCTCTTCCTTCTACTTTCAGATGAGACTTGTCATTTTGATTGATTTTTCCAAAACCTTGAAAAGATGAATAAATATCATGTATAATAATTTTGTAGTTTAATGTTCTTCTTGTGATTTTGTGTGTGTATACCAAAAATGTACCAGGTACTTTGCAACCAAATACATCTATTTTATAGACTTCGTTGCTATATCATCTCTTCTACTTATGTGCCCTACCAGAGTGGTAGCTATGTGAAACAAGATATCAGAATGCTAACATAAAGAGACTTCTCTTCTTACATCAAAGGGGAAGATGCCTCTAATGTCAAGGATGAAGAAAGATACTGATATGACCCCCTCTTGCTCTTGGATAAACTATCACCGGTGGGGTCACTTTGAGAATCAAATATATCAAATGTAGTGAATAAAAATAAAGAAAATCAATGGGCTATGAGAACAACTTCAGTTTGTGTTATGTTGGGTAAAACCCTGGCTCTAAGTCAATGGGAGCTTTGCCATTAACTTAAATGGGGCCAGGATTTCACCCATTGTCTTCTCGATCTTCCAGTCATTTTCAATGTTAATAGGATATGATGAAGTGGGACTTTTCTGTAATATTTTTATGACACCTATGTGTACCACAGTTTCCCCCTATATTTTGCATGGCTACCCAGCGGAGGAAAAAGGATTGTTTGCTCTCATGGCAGATTAAGAGATATAGGTGTGTGTGTCACCTTCCTGACTGGGTGGTATGAAAAGAGTCATTAAGGGACTTGCTGAAACTGACCCAAATCAACAAGGATTCCTGGGGGAAGATGCAAACTCCAATGACTCATGGATTGATACTCTCAGCAGGGAAGCTGAGCAGAAACCCCAGCTAGAGAACAAAGGACTGGAAGGTGTGAGGTGGGGCATAAATTGACTCTGGAAGGAACTTGGAGCTCTCACCTGGGAACTGACAAAGGAATGAGGTCAGAGGGAGACTGAGACCCTGAAAATGGAGTTCACTACAACTTGGCTGGGGCTCTGGGATGACCAGAATAGACTATGCTTTAGCTTTCATTTCTCTATGCTAACCTAAGGATTTCCTGTGCTGTGTTCCAGTTGACTAATATACTCTACCGTTTTGAAAATGCTCCTTGAGTGTCATCATGAATACTTGGTGAGGTTCATTAATCCTGAAGCGTATACAAGTCTCTCTACCAGTAGGCTGTGCTGTCTCATCTGGACTTGCTAAACAGAGCTCATGAGGTTCCTCTGAGAGACTGTTCCAAAGCTGGGGGAATAGCACCGGTCCTGTGGATCATGGTATAGAAACTGTACATGTGCTTTGAAAAGAGAATAGATTCTCTGGTCTGTAAATTGTTCTACATCTGCCCAAATATGGCTTGAAATGCATGGTGGGCTGAATCCTGGCCCTGCTGAATTTAATGGCAGAATTCCCATTGAGTTTAATGGAAACAGGATTTCATTCACTCTGTATACTATAAAAGCCGATGAGGGTGACATTCACCCCTGTGCACAGAGCAGCAGAAGAGGGACCACATACATCCCTCTTAAGACCTCAAAATAGGGCATAAGTGGAGTTGAAGTGTTGCCTGTGCCTTGTATTCGCCTTTTGCACAATGGCATGTTTCACCTTAAGAATTATTAACATGAGTTAGGGTTTGTAGGAGGGAGGCTAAAACAGGTGTGTTGTTCAGCACCACAGTAAAGATATAAAAGGAGAGTCAGAATGGGTTCTTGCTTATAAAAACAATTACTATTACAGAAATGGTGTTTTCTTTACTCCATTATATTATATTATATTAATATTTATATTTATTATATACTGGAAGGAAAATCTCACTGAACAGGCAACTGAAAGACTAACATTTAAAATGAGGAACTGACCTGGAATGTTTTAATACTATTTGCCCATTGTTTTTTGCAGATCTTCCCTCGAAGAGCATGGATCTTCTTTCTGCTCAAAGCTTATAGTTAAATATTTTGGTCTGGATTATTGTCTTTTGCTTGATACACAGTCTAACAATTTGCTCCACTGGCACTTGCTCCAAATGCTTGTCTTGTTGTTTTACAAAAGCTATAGATATTTTTGAAATGGCAAACAAACAAAAAAGAGAAAAAAAGGAAAAAAAACCCTCATTTTTGGAGAAGGGCGAAATCTGTAAAAGACTGCTCCCAGGCTATGTATGATATCATGAATGCCACGTTTAAGTCTGGGTTGCACTTACCGGCTAAGATATTGAAACTCCTAGAAAATCCAGGTTTATAACAGAAAAGCAACAGTAACCTGTTTAGGACTATTAATGAGAATAAACGGAAGGCGCAGAATCTGAAAACCCTCAGGCTTGGGTATTTGTGAAATCAAAGAAAGGAGGTTGTTGCATTTGTGAACAAAATAAAAGCTGAAAACATGCACAATGCAGTTACCCCAGTGTGTCTCTGCAGGAAGTAGTGTTCATATAACTTACCAATGTTTAAAATGTCATACCACAGTTCCTATGCTAAAATTGTTCATTCTTATGTTACTGCTCAAATATGCACTGAGGAGTGGGCCAACAGATATAGTAGATTTATTCTAGTTGCCAAGGTCAAGTATTCTTTTTTTTTATTCAACCAGCAGGGAACTCTTTCCTCAGTAACAACTGATAGACTGTCTGCTTTGCATTCTGCTGTCAGTGTGCACCACTGATAAAAATAAAAAAAAAGTACGTGAGAATATTTTTAAAGGGGAATCAGGAAATTACTTATCAATCTGAAGCACCAGACAGCTATGTATAGTCTTTGGTGCCAAAGTTAGGGGGTTTTCAGTACAACATCTGCATTCACTATAATTCAGAGACTCCAGCTGCTGGAAGCTCTTGCAAGGCATGTAAGTAAAGGGCTTCATTTCTCTGAAGCAAACTTTCTTTATTCTCTTGCCTCATAAAGATGCTTAAGCAACCCAAATTTCAAATGGGTTTGGTTATGCTATGTCTGTTTTTATCTAGCAGTGTTGCACTGAATAATGCATGCCCGTGTGCATGATAAATAACTTTGCATATTCTAAGAATGAATTGTGTGTGAACTGTGATAGGAGCAGAGTCTGTACGCTGATCAATCTCTCTTTGCTTTTAAGTTCACTGAGAGTTCTGTTCTCCATTTGTGATCTGCATGGAGAATGATTCAGTTTCTTTGATTCCATACCATGTTTTCAGGGACAACATGAAGCTGACAGCAAAATGTAAAACCTGTGTAAATAAGAGTGATTAGTAGAAAGCAAGTGTTCACAGAAATGTCAGAGTCCAGTAGCATGGTATGAACTGCATTGAAAAGGGTTATTGGTGTGACTTACATGTTGTAGCCATTAGGTTTGCGTGGGCACTGACTGTTCAGCAAAAAGAACATGAAAAGGCATTATCAGACACTTTTGGATGCTTGATAAAAGCTCGTCTCATTTTTCTTGTTCGTATTTAAGTTCTGAAGTAGTCGTTGTGGAGTCATTTGAGGGGTTGGTTTTTTTTGTTGCTCTTCCAGATTCAGCGTAGTGCAGTCACATATTTTATTAACATTGAGCCAGATCCCACAGTTCCTCCATATTCTTAACTCAGGGCAAAATCCCGCTGACATCAATATGCCAAAGTAAGGTCTAGAGGGTCTGGCCTGTTCTTGTATTGATTTCATACCTGCAGATAGTAAGAAGTGTGAATGATGAACCATTGTTGTGTCCAAAGGTTCCCAAAACTAAATGTCTTTATTAAGCAGGGCAGATTTAGTTTCATGTGAAATCAAAAGTTCAGTGGTTCATCAGAAGCCTGTCCAAAACTTCACAATGTCTGCTGTCATTCAGACTCCCAGCTCCCCGCAGGTTTGCTAAAGCACCCTGTCCTTCCGACTTTCATCTCTCCTTCCCTCCCAGTGCCTGTCCATCAGTACCTTGAGAGAGGCCTCTCCCTCCATTCATGCAACACTCTGAAAGGCACAAGGCCCTGGAAATCTGGCATCTTCCCACCTGGCGATACTGGTTATCATTATTTATCATTTGTTACCATAGTAACCCATTGTGCCAAGTACTCTGCAGATGCAAAGAGATTGCCCCTGCTTCAAAGAGCTTGTTGCCATTCCCAATCCTTCCACAAACCTTAGTTTCTTCTTTCTCTCCCCCTATGACTGTTCTTTGCTTTTAGAGACAGGGAAGTTATGGGGGTGAAGGAAGTACAAGGGCCTGATCCAAAGAATACTGAAGTCAATGGAAAGACACTCTGACTTCACTGAGGTTTTAATCAGGGCTTCAAATGTATGGATGGGTTGACTGGAGAGCTAAGGTTGAAGGTAAAGCTGTGGAGAGTTAAGCTGAAGGTAAAACTCTCTTTGACTGGAGTGGGAACAGGATGCGGCTCAGTGTGAGAAAGCTTGCAGGGTGGGAACAGTAGCATATTAGAAGGTTATAGGGATAATAAGGAGTTATTAGATAGAGGTGGGGATGCCAGAAGATTCACCGGAAAGGCAGAAGTCTCAGTCATTCAGGGAGTAGTGGGAAATGTTCTGAGTGTGAAAAAACATTCAGGTTCAAATTGAAGATGAGATTCTTTTATTTCCCTTTCTTGCTCAGTTTCATGGCCAACTCATCCCTAGTCAGAAAAGTATTACTCCAGTAAGAACATAGGTTGTATTTTCAGAATCTGTGTGTGTTCATGTGTTTTATTAGTCTCTTGGCAGCAAATACATCTTCTAAGCAGAAAAACTTTCTGAAACTTTCATAGTCTGTTGCTTTGATGCAGCAGATGTCTATGATAAGCAGATGGTTATAGCTTTGGATTTTTTTTAACATCTTCAAATATTCTGCTGTGTATTTTTTCTATGAGCAGGAATGTATGGGGTCTCACCATACAGAATTGATCCAGTGAATGAAGAGCATCTATGTCTGGGTGCATGATGTCATTTCCTAGCCCACAAACTCATAAACCGCATGTCATCTAAGATGTTTTGTTGTGGGCTATTTTTGCCCCATTACTCAATCTGTGTAACATTTTCAAGTTAGAAACTGAGTGCCAAATGCTGTTTTCAGATGCACGAGTCTGGTGCAAGCTTAGTCAATGCAAGCAATCAAAGTGAGGAGTGAGTGGAGTTGCAGCAGTATAACTGCAGACTGAATTTTGACTCTGATGTATATATAGTAAAAAGGCTGAAATTTTATTATGGTAAAATTTCTTAGACAAAATAATGCAGTGCCTGTGGCAATACCTAAGACGTTTGCATTTTTATTCTAAAACCTTATTTTCAAGAGCTGCGATATCTATGAAATCTGCTCTGTGAGTAATCTGAGAATGTAAGATCTTAGCCTAGAAATAGATTTTGGAACATAAGTTGGAAATATAAGGGTGAGATCCTGGCCCCACTGAAGTCCTTTCTCCTTCCCACCCTTCCCCCACTTTCAGACTTAAATCGGGGTTGTTATTTTTTTTATGGAACTCTGCAGACAGCCTGTGACATGAGAATATTGTTTAAAACTGAATTAGTTGATTTTAGAAACAGATTATTGCATATGTACAGTACATTTTTAAATTAAAAATAACATAAGAATTGTTACCAACATGGATTTAATACTCATGGAAAGCACCAGCATTGACCTGCTACAGTATAAGAACCTCATTCTGATTAATGGTTTGGAATTTTTCAATTACAATGCCATCAGGACTTCATACAATGGAAAGCTGATACAGTCTATTGCTGATAATTGCTTCCTGCAGGGGTTTTTGCTTCTTTCTCTTGAACAGCTGGGACTGGCCATTGTCTCAGACAGGGTACTGGCCTAGACCGACCGTTGGCTTTTCCCAGGGTGGCAATTCCTGTGTCTTTATTTTGGAAGCATTAAGATCTATTTTGTGTCTGATACTGTCGGGAAAAAAATATAAATTACCAGCAGGAGAGTGGGGTGGAGGGAGAGAAAACCTTTTGTAGTGGTAAACACCCATTTTTTCATGGTTTGTGTGTATAAAAAGATCTTCTGTACTTTTCCACAGTATGCATCCGATGAAGTGAGCTGTAGCTCACGAAAACTTATGCTCAAATAAATTGGTTAGTCTCTAAGGTGCCACAAGTACTCCTTTTCTTTTTGTGAATACAGACTAACACGGCTGTTACTCTGAAAAGTGGGAGAGAGTTGGCTGAAATATGAGACTCTTGGGATGTTTTTCTCTTTTAAATTGTGACTGTTTAAAGGCTGTGAATATGTTAATGCACTAAACATTCCAGGTGGCACTCTGCTACCTGACAGCGACATTGTTTGCAGAAAGGACCTTTTAAATAAATCCTGTTAATCTACTTTTGGAGGCATGCCAAACTTCTTTCACTTCAGTCTGCATTCTAACAGATTAAGTCAAAATTCTGTTTCCCGTGTAGAGCCCTACTGCACAGGTATCTATTTTAGGTACTCATATGACCCCCACTCCCATTTCTGTAGTATTTGAGCACCTCATAATCTTTAATGTATCTATTCATATAACATCCCAGAGTTTACAGATGGGAGAACTGAGGCAAGACTAATTGTTATGCCAAAAAACTCTCTGGGGGAATAGGGATTTGAATCTGGGTCTTCTGAATCCCCAGATAGCACCCTAATCATTGGATCATTCTTCCTCTAGGTATAGCATGCTCTGAGCATCACTGGAACTACCAATAACCACAGTGGGAGTCAAGTGCACTATCACTTGATTTTTGGGGCCCAGCTTGCAGTGAGACAGAGGGGGCCCTAGGCAGAGCTGGGTAACTTGCATGGCGCTGCAGGTGGGCATCTTGGATCTGCTTTTGTTCTCTTAGGGAGTGGATTCCAAGGGTTTGCCTCTGGGGAAGATTATACCCCCCAAATTCATCCCTTCAGTTGGTGTAAACGAGTCCACCTCCACAAAGAAAAACTGCAGAGTTCTCTGCTATGGTGAATGTTGTCATCACACAAATCATTCTTCCCCAGAATCTAATGGTCTTTGGAGGATCTTGGCTCATGAAGAAGCTGTCAGATGGCGTGTGGAGGCCCAACGTGGCACCACAGTAATTGGGGAGAGATGTGGTTAGTGGGATCCCTGTGGTAGGCAGAGTGACAGACGGTCCTGTTGACTTCTCCATACTGCTATGACAAGATTTGTCCTGCACTCGCTCTAGTCTGATGCCTCCCAGGGGTGCTCTCAAGTCGACTGAGGGCTCTCATACAAATGCTGTAGTTTAATTTTGGATTACTTTGAACTTCTAATAAATCTAATAATAAATCTAAATGCCCTTTTTTGCAAACTTGGTGTGAAAGACAATTAAGTCCCACCAGGTCTACAAAGAGTCCCATGAATCTGCTCCCTGTGTGGTACTTCACTTCCTGTGGGTTTTCCCATGGAAGGGGCAAGATGGCCCTCTGGTATCTCAGCATTAAGAAGGAGCTTTTTAATGTAAGATTTAGCCACATGAACTCTTCCAACTTTTAATTAACTTCGCTTGTGTAGTCAAAGCCACTATGTACATCACATTAAAAACTTGTCCTTGTGGAGTTTCACCTTCAGATAAGCCTGCTGTCCTCTGTTACGGCTAGGTTTTAGGTATTTCCTTCTTGCGGTGCTGGAGTATTTTCTAGATTATTAGTGTCTTTTCCCTAAAGTGTCTGTGTACTACATATTATAGCCATGCATCATTTCCCTGTAGCTTTGAGAATCAGTATCTTTTGTGATGGTGTTTAGCACTGCTCTGGAAGTTCACATGGTAATGCAGACTTCATGCTTGGCTAGTTTTTGCTTCATATGGCTTCTACCATCTTGTCTACATTGCTGCCAGTGTTTTCTATCACCTCCACAGGGACACCAGATGCATCTAATGGCTCCATCTTCAGTTTCCAAACTGAAACAAACTATGGAAAGCAGCCATTTGTTGTTCAGATGCTGCGGGGAGAGGAAGGGAGATTGTTTCTTGCTCAATCAGTTCACTCCCTGAGAATTTGCTTTGTCTCAAATTACTATCACTCTTTTGTCCCTATTTTTTCTAGACCTAATTATAACATTTAACTATAACTGAAGAAGACAAGGAAAGAACACTTTGAAAACAAGTGCTAGTATGTAGTGAGGGACAGTAGACCTTGTTCCCAACTGAAGAAATAAGACAAGAGGGAAGAAGAATTTAAATGCTGCGGCCATTCAAAAATTAGCAAAAAGCCAGGAACATGCTCCTACCCCAATCATGCATACGCAGATACAAGGTATAATGTACTAGTGTAACCTCACAGCACAGCAGCCTTCCCAAACTGAAAACTAGCAGGGATAAAAGTACTTCTGTACTTTGGCTCTTAATTCCATTAGTTGCGTTTCCAACGTTGAGTAGTTATTTTGATTTGTGCTTCATAGCATAGCTGATTTTTTCCATTTATAAGGATTCATCTTGTAAATTGTTACATGGATTCATAGTACATGCACTGAGCAGCGCAATTAGGCTGGAGTGTTGGAATATATTACCTTGTTTGTTTCTCACTATGATTATTCCAGCTGTTTTTTGTCATGGACTTTTTCCAAGTGTAACCGCCCCCCCCCCCTTCTTTTCACCATTCCAGTTTGAGGTTGTTCAAGATAGCAGTGTTGCCAATTCTCATGATTTTGTCACGAGTCTCATGATAATTATTCTTTTCCTTAAAGTCCAAGCTCTTGGAGTCAAGTAGATATGTGACGATTTCAGCCTTCTTTCTTAAAGAAAAAGTAAGTTTCTAGTTCTCCTGGCTGTGGAGAAAGCTTCAGAATGTGAACCCAGTGCATTCTAAAGACTCAAGCAGCAGAAGGCAAAAAGAACACCAGATCTATTATTTTTTACATGATCTCATGATTTTAAAGCCAATCTTACAATTTTTGGTGAGCTTGACTCATGATTTTTCAACATTTCAACATTTTCAACCGAACACCGAGTCAATAAGGAACCCTCCCGAGCCCGGTGAAAATGAGCGAGGGTGGGGGAGAGCGAGCAACGGAGGGAGGTGGGATGGAGTGAGCAGGGCAGGGCCTCAGAGAGCGTGGCAAGGGTGTTTGTTTTCTTCGGTCAGAAAGTTGGCAACCCAACCTTGTGGCTTTTTGCATAACTTTGGGAAACCAAGCCTGAGGCTCCCCAGTGTGCTCTGCGTTATGTGTCAATGCGTATTCACCACAGACCGGACCCACTGAGACAAACCACCAGGAACAAAGTTGTATTCCATAAGGACAGGGCCGGCTCTAGGTTTTCTGCTGCCCCAAGCAAAAAAAATTTTGGCCGTCCCCCACCTCCCACCCTTTTTTTTTTTGGCTTTTACACGTTTGCACTTTGCAATTTTTTTTGTTTTGTTTTGGGTTTTTTTGACTGTTTAACATTAAAAAAATGAAAACAGAAAATTTGTACTGAGTGAAATAAAACAATTTCCTACTAGTATATTCATTTAATTTTAACAAAATCACAATTACAAACACTTTGGGTTCAACTATACACTGTAATGAAAAATGTTAGTGTCTTCCGGTGCGCCCAGTTTCTCATAAATTAAAAGAATTTATATGAACTGAATTTTTCTGGTTTTTATACTTGGGAAGTCTTTTAATAATTCAGTGAAATCTAAATTTTGCGCAATGGTACTTTCAACTGAAATTAATGTGAGTCTTGACAAACGATTTTGAGACATGGTGGACCTCAAATAATTTTTTAGTAATTTCAGTTTTCAGGAACTGCGCTCACCAGAAGCCACTGATACTGGTCATGTTAAAAGAATGCGTAACGCTATAGCAGTGTTTGGAGTGAGGTGCTCAGGGCTGTACATCCTGCCGGTGGGCCCCCAACCCGATCTCAGACCCGGTCCCACCTCTGCAGAGGGGACTAACCGCCAGAGCGGCTGGGGGGCAGGTCAGCCGTGCGGAGGGGGCCAGACCGGGGCTGCTGGGGGGCGGGTCAGCCGCGGGAAGGGGGGCGGACCAGGGGCTGTTGGGGGACAGGTCAGCCGCAGGGATGGGGGAGGACCAGGGGCGCCTGCCCAGCGCCAAGCTGCCCAGGGCAGCGGGTCCCTTACTGGCCGCAGGTCCTGCCCCAATCCTGGGCTCCGCTCGGCTCCGGCTCCTCTACTGCTTGTGACACGTGTGGTAGGGGCGGACAAGGAGGGAGGAGATGCATCGTCCACTCCCTCAGTGGTGGGGAGCCCGGGCAGGGACTGCCCCTGGGCCGGGACCCCCACGCTGAGCCCGCCGCCCCACCCCACGCAGGGGTTCATTGGTTGACTGAGTGGGGCTGGGGGGGAAAAAAGGCTGGCCGGAATGCTGCGCCCGGAAATGTGCCACCCCAAGCACGTGCTTGCTTTGCTGGTGGCTAGAGCCGGTCCTGCGTAAGGAAACACAGAATAGGATTACAGTCCAGCAGCTTCCTCTCTGCTTGCTTGCTTGATGCTCCCAGCTTCCGTCAGTGCTGAGACTTTCTGCTGAAAGGGCAGAGGGGACTTCCTGGCAGGAACCAGGGAGCTCTCATACCATGCAGTAGTTTGTAGTCCATAACTTGTAGTTCCCTGTGCTGCTGAAGAGCCCTGGACATTGGGCTACACCATTAATAGCAATGCCACAACACTAATGAGTAAATCTGGTGTGTTCAACAGGCAGCTGTGTTGGTGGCTAAGATTTATGCTGTACTACTAAGCAATGTGCTCAGATGAGCACCACAGAAATATTTATAAATAAGTAAGTGCACCAATGAAGAATGGAGCTCCAGCTAATAAGAGGGTGTGAATGATCTTTTCAATTGTTCTGGCCTTGTCAGCCATTAAAATAATGTGAGGAGTTCACAAACTAAAATGCTATACTAGATGCTAGAAAGGAAGGATGGCCTTGTCGTTATGGCAATGAGCTAGGACTCAAGAAGCCAGGGGTCAATTCCAATGTCTGCCACAGATTTTCTCTGTGACCTTGGGCAAAGTCACTTAATCTTTCTGTTCCTCAGTTCCCTGTGAATAACAGTAGAGGAACAATGTCTCCTTTCTCCCACTCTTTGACTGTCTTGTCTATTTAGATAAAAGGTACAGAAGAGCCTGTGGGAGTTTGAGGTGCAGGAGCTATCTACAGAAGAAAATTGGAGTTTTTAGGCGGGCAGGGCTGGATGAAGGATGGAGCAGTATAAAGAACGGAGCAAGTCCATGTGACACCTGGAGTTTCTCCAGAGAGGCTGGGTTGCCAAACCATGTCAGAAAGTACCAAATAAATGAATAATGAAAAACCTTACACAGATAAAACATAAAGCCAGCTGTGTGACCTCTGGGGGTGGGGGGGGTGACACTTTAAAACCTTGCTTAAAAGAGGCCAGCCCTGGGACTCTTCAAATGTCAGGAAGGAGCATCAAAGACACAGGAGCAAAAGTACAAACACTTCATCTTGCTAGACCTCTGCAAAAATGGATCTGCAAACCTAAGAGGAAACATAGTGTAGGGTGCCTAAAGTTTGGTGAGATACTTAAAGGTTGAGCCCTTGAATGCTTCCAAATTTAAACCACAAGCTGAACTCAGTTCACTCAACAATAGGCAGCTAAAGCAGTGGGCAAAGAGCAGACTTTCGGACAACCACCATAAAGCACATTACAGCAAACAAACAAAAAACTCTGATTCTACTAATTTTCAGGTTTTATCTGGGTTCTTCCAACAACTGCATGAGTAGGTGGTTACCTGCAGTATTACTGTTCTTAGGTATTACCTGGTTCTAGTGTGTTTTATTAACTGTTCAGCCCTGCTGCAAATGGTTGAAACACGGTTTCTGTCTTGTTAGGCCACACAGGGAAAATGCTTCCCCAAATGCACATTTCAAATGACAGAAGTATGCACAAAAAAGTTTTGAATTGCAGGGGTTGGAGAGAAGGAATTCTTCATCTCAGGCTGCGTAGCCACTGTACACCTGCTGCTGGAGACTGGAGGTTGCGACAGCTCCTGTGACATGGGAGGCAATGGCCACTGGTTCTCTGCAGCAGTGGATTCACCTGTCTGGCTCCCAATCAGCTGTGCTCCCCAATGCTGAGTGTGGACTCCCCACATCCTGCCCCCTTGCTTTTGCAGTGGAATTACACTGCCTTCTGCATCTGGAGAGAGGAGTGAAACAAGACTTTCCTTTATGAGATTAGATAAGTTTCTTTGATTTGCTGACGTGTTCAAGCATTTGCTGCAGCAGTCAGTGAGGTATCTTTTGCTTCAGACTGGATTTACTTTAAAACCAATTAGCCTAATTCATCTAGATGCTGATGATTACTCAAGATGTAGTGTTAGCACTACCAGGATCTTGGATTGGTTTCAAATCAGTGCTGGACTCAGAGCTCCTCTCATCTGAGCCCTGTTTCAGAGACATGCCAGGTAAACTGGGCTCAAGAGATTAGATTAAATTTGTTGGCAGTGTTTGTGAAGCGTTCTTGGAGTAAGAACAGACAATCCATCTAGAAGACATGCATAAATGATCAAGTAGTTGAATCTAAGTCACCCAACAGAGATGACTGTTACTTTCAGGCCAACTGCTGATACAATTCCCAAGTCATAGATTGACAAAGAAAGGGGTTGACTGGTGGAAAGCAGTGAACAGAAAGAAGGAGTGAGAAAACAACATTGCTGATAAATGAGCAGGATGGCCGGACACAGGTGGAGCAATAATTCAAGAAGCACCCGAAGGAACTGCACTGACAAGGCCAGGGGGAGGAAATGGCTGTTTTGTTTACTGGGGCATAAGACAAATGACAGCAAGCTCAGTGCATTTGGCAATGGATATCATGTATTGCCAGTACACTAGAAATGAAAGTATTAACCCTTTTGGAATAGCTTTAATACATCAAGTAAAATAAACCTTCGGCAAGGCTGTGAGCAGGAGAAGATTGCCAATGGTTTTTATGTTTTGCCCTTTGATTTAACAATAAGAGAAAATCATGCCAGGTCAGATTCTTAATTGTACATATGTCCTGCCTTCTCTGGCCTATCTTACAGGGTGGGTGTGTAAGGAAAAAGGTGAGGGAGCCTCTTCATCCCCTACAAACAGTCAGGCAAGACACCTCCATAGAGCCTGATTCATCACTGCCTTGTATTCTGTGTTGTCACTTGTACCCATGCAAAGGGAGTGCAAAATGCTACTAGCCTCGCATGCCACCCCCAGGTATAAATGACTACACAAGGGGCAGGCAACAGAGAATGGCACCCACAGTGCACAGGTGTGTGCTGGGGAGTGCAGCCAGGAAATGCACCAGCCTGCACAGCAAATCCACAAAAGGGTAAAGTATATAGCTAAGGAGGTGTGTCTAGGTCCCCAGCCCAGCTAGCATATACACTCCCTGCAGGAGTAAAGCACAAGCAAGGAGATGTATGTTGTTTATTCCTGTGTCCCAGGCCTCTTGGAGAAATCTCACCTTCACGAACAGGATTCCTCAAGGAGACAAACAGCTCTGTCCCCCTTTCCTGCCCTGGCCAGGGCAGGGGTTGGCCTTTTGTATTTTTGAACAATAATAGTTTCAAGCAACACAAATCTTCTGTAACTGAAATCTTTTTTTCAGACTCTTGTGCAGAGTCTTAGAGTTGAAGACAACATCATCCTTGTCCTTGTTTCTTATCACTTCCTACCTCTCCCCATTTCTTCTCACTGTTCCTTTCATTTTCTTCTCTCACTCTCAGATTTGAGTCTTCTTCCATGCTACCCACTATGCCTAGGGTGGCCTCCCAGTGAGCTAGGCAACCTATCAGTCTTTATTCAAGTCTCTTTATTCACAGTGTGTGTGCCCCACGGACACTAACCCATATCATGATATTACCATAACTACGCCAATATATTTATTTTTTTACCAGTGCCTTTGCTATCTGTCTTTCTTTAGACTGTAAGTTCCTCTGGGAAGAGACCGTGTCTGTATTTATGTCTTGTACAGCAAAGATTTCATTGTCAGTGCTTAACTGACAATAATCACTGTATTCCCATAGCATCATAGACTCATAGAATCATAGAATATCAGGGTTGGAAGGGACCTCAGGAGGTCATCTAGTCCAACCCCCTGCTCAAAGCAGGACCGATCCCCAACTAAATGCTCAGAGGAGATCTCTTAAGAACAGATCTGAAGCACATTGGTGGGGAAATTTTGCACTGCTGCTCCCCATGCACCATTTGTTCTATTGACAAATGGAGGACTTCAAATGCAGATGCAGTCAGCCTGGTATTTTCATGGATTTATTTATGAGAGGTTCCTATAAAATATATCTGGGTGGAGAAGGGAGTTTAAAAACACTGGGCCAACTTCTACTCTATTACACTAGTCTACATCTGGAATAATTCCATAGCAGTCAGATGAGTTACTCTGGATTTATACCAGAACATAATTTGGTCCACTGACTTTATTACATCCAAGCAGAATGTCGTATTAATTAATTCTTATTATTACTTATTTTATTATATCCCAGTGGACATGGATATGGTATAGTATGTACTATAACCTACTTGAATGTTTAATGTCAATTGTGTAATATTGTCATTCAGCAAGAGTTATTTGAAAAAGTCTGTCTATAATTACCTTAAGGTTTGATACTGCTGCCCAGCAGCACAGTATCTGCGCACCTCCACATAAATTCTATAACTGCAGAGAAGTCCCTAGTGGACTTCATGGAGTCTCTGGCACTTCTCCTTTTTCAGGGTCAAAATTGTGCTTGAGGTTGCATTTAGTTTAGATTTGTTATTGTTGTTTTCAGCTTTTGTTAATTTTGTCTTATTTTCTTCAAAAAAGCTATTATGTACAGCAATATTTTAAACAGAAACGTTGAAAAAATACTCCACAATGTGCATTAGTTTCATGATTATTTTTAATTCTTGGTGAGAACCAGTTTAGAGCCAACAGTGAACTATTCTATCGTCCTTACAAAACTGATGTACACAAAACTCTGGTCTGCTGGTAATAATGTATCAACCATTTTGGCAACTTGCTAATAATATTTAAAAAAAAATAGGAGTTACAGTAAATGTGCAGATGGGGGCGAGTTAAATATTAAAAGTAGTTTTACTGAAAAATCAGCTGTATGACAACTGTTTAGGTAACAAATTATCATGTGGAAAAATGCCCTGGGTTGATGTTGATTAGGCTCATTTGGATACTATCCATGCTGTTTAAGATGACTCAAAAAGAACAACCATTATCCAAAGTCTACCAAAGTCAGTAGAAGGACACTCATAGACTTCAGTGCACTTTGGATTAGACCTTATATGACCAAAGCTTGCACATCTGTGCAAAGTATCGTACTCATTTGGCAAACTGAGGCAAGGAGCCTCTAGTTACTGTCAAAGGGTCACAAAACAATTTAATGACAGAGTCCAAGATGAGAACCTAAGAGCCTTGTCTCACAGGCAGAGTCATCCCTTGGGTATGGTGAATCGGGGCGACTGCCCCGGGCCCTGTGCTGTGTGGGGTCCCATGTTAATTTTGAGGAGGCAGGCAGGGAGGTGAGGCAGGAGGTGGGCGGGCAAGTGGGGTGAGGAGGCAAGCAGCAGGAGGGCTGGGGGGGCGAGAGGAGCCCCTTTACCAAACCCTCCCCCTCCCCCCAGCGCCTCCTGCCCACTGGCAGGCCCCTCCCTCTCAGCGCTTCCCCCTCCCTCTCAGTGTCTACCTTGGATCAGGTGTTTTGTGGCATCAGGAGGCGCTGAGGGGGAAGGGAGGGGAGCAAGGGCTCAGTGTGCTCTGGGGAGGTGGCAGAACTGAGCAGGGCAGGGGCAGGGCGAGAAGGGGTCAGGACGGGAAGGGGCGGCGTGGGGCGAAGCAGGGGTGGGAAGAAGCAGGGCAGTGGTGGGACTTTGGAGGATGGGGTGGAGTGGGGGTGGGGCCAGGGCAGGGCCCATGCAAGCACCCCCAGGCAGATTAGAAACTCGGTGCCTATGTCCCAGGCCCTGTACCCCTCTAGGAACGGCTCTGCTCACAGGACTGTGGTCTTGTCACAAGACAACACTATCTTATTATAGTAGTATACAACATTACACAGTGGTCTGTCATACTACAGGGACTAAGTGTCCCTTAAGAAATTAACTAATCTCAGACCATCCCCTCAAACGCTAATAGCACAATACTTGGTTGAAATATCCTACCTTTATCTCTATCGTACTCTGTCCTCTTGTACTTTTTAGCAGCTTCTCCCCTACCCTCGCTTCCAGAAGGGCTCCACTGCACAGGCTTCCAGAAGTCTATATGGTTACACAGTCTCAGACATGCACATGGAAGCATGTCTGCTTTGCAAGAACAAGGAAAGCCCTAGCAGCTATTTTCTTGTGATAGTATGGTCCAGCGGTTAGGCTGCTATTTTAGGAGTTGGGAGACCAGGTTCAATTCCCTGGTCTGTCTCAGACTTTCTTTGTGACCTAGATCCCCTCCACTGAGTCTCTGTGCTTCAGTTCCCCTTCCATAAAATGGGAATAATAATACTTCCCTACTTCCTAGGGGTGTTGTGAGGGTTAAATACAGATGTTATAGTAATGGGGCCATATAACTATCTAAGCCCTGGTCTACACGGGGGGGGGGGTGTCTATCTAAGTTACGCAACTTCAGCTATGTGAATAACGTAGCTGAAATCGACATACTTAGATCGACTTACCGTGGTGTCTTCACTGCGGTGAGTCGACTGCTGTCACTCCCCCGTCAACTCCGCCTGCGCCTCTCGCGGAGCTGGAGTACAGGAGTCAATGGGAGAGCACTTGGGGGTTGATTTATCACATCTAGACTAGACGCAAAAAATCAATCCCCGCTGGATCGATCACTGCCCACCAATCTGGTGGGTATTATAGACATACCCTAAGTTAAGTAAGTAGTGTAGAGACATTAATGCTGGAGTCTTGACTTGGGCAGTACTTTAGGATTGGTAGTGCTTGTTCCAAATAATAATAGGTGGGGGGAAAAGGGAGGGCAAGGGTGGTGATGTGTATATAGGAATGAAAATCTTGAAGCAGAACCAACGCTTACGTAACTAGGCAATTTGCCAGAGAGAGGTAGCATCAGCGACTCATGCACCTGGGGAGGAGGAAACAACTGAACAATTTTAAACTTTTAAAAGTTGTTTTATAATTAACTTTTTTTAAAATGTGATGCTTAGATGTTTGAGGCAGTGCAGTGATGTGGAGGGCTTTGTTGTCGATGTGTATGTTGTCGTTGGGAGAAAAACTCATTAATTCATCTGCGTCTCTTAATCCAACATTCAACCAAGCCATTTTCTCCAGCAGAATATCTTCTTAGTTGTTTGCTTTCCAGAGGCTGCCAAGAATTCCTTATTTGCTTTTTAAAATCTTAAATGGAAATTGAAAAGTCTCCAATATCGTCACTGAAATGTGCAATGGAGACAAGGGAAAAACTAAATTTATTACTGGAAAAACAAGGCTGATATTTTTGTGGGTAGCTGGAAATCTTTTTGGCATTCAGATTATGGCACTTGAGTTTCTTTCATTATTAAAAAAATATTTTCTCAATTTTTGTAAAAAAATGATCAGTGGTGATTGTTTTTATCTGCGGTTTTTGGATTTTGATTTGGTGTGATTTCAGTGGATGGTAAAAGCGCAGCTGGTAAAACTCAGTTTCATTTAAACCAAATATGCCGTCTGTGCTGTAAAAACTCCTCATAATTAAGGAAAAATCCACACATTCAATGTCCTTTCACTGGCAGCAAAGTCAGGAGTATAAAACATGCCTCAATACCATTGTTCATTGTTATAATACTTCTGTTTCTGGAGTGTCATGCCAAATTCATTTTTTTCCAAACTTTTATTAACTGAGCCTATAAATCTTCTCTTTAACAAAGGAATCTGAAATGATGATGGCAACTTCCGGGTATCCACTATGAAATCTTTTGGCTTTCCTTACAGTATTCATATTACAATATACCCAGTTATGATAATAATGGCAGGAGAAGTATGTCAGCCCATGAACACAACACTCATGTAAATTGCTGTTGGGAAACTTTCCATGTCACTGGTTAATTGCAAAGGATCCTTTGCCTTTTCATTTTTTCCCAAGAATGTAAAGGGAAATCCTGGTTTGTTATCTGACAGTACCAAGAAGGACTCAATAATCAGACCCCAAGTTTCAACTGCAAATTCATACATCCTAATCCTAAAAACATTCAACTCCCCTCAAAATCAAAGGGAGTTGTGTGAGTGCTCCACACCTCTCTGGATCAGGCCCATAATTTCAAACAAGATATGGGAGTGTATGAACCAAAACCTCAAGTGTGAACAGCCCAAATTTGGGGAAGTTTAACTCCAGATGTGAGTTTGTCACCTCAAATCTCTACTTCCTACAGCCGGGATGTACCTTTAACCCAGTTCTACAATAATGTGATTGTTTTGTGTGGGGAACAGTTTGGAGAGTACTGCATAAATATAGTTTTTGAAAAGTGAAGCTAGGATAAAATCTGACATCAGTTGCGCCATCTGAGACCGAAGTTATTCCATTCCCTCCTCGCCCCGCGAGCAACTTGAATTTCAGTTGTCCCTCTGAAATGCCTTGAGACCAGCAGGCCTTTTCATTCATCTTCACTCTAAAAAGAACCTCACAATTTCAAAATTTATCCACGTGGATTCCACTGTATATGCAAAATCAAAGTGTAAATCCAGAACTATATTTATTTAAAATGTCACCCAACATATTTTAACTTTAGCGATAATCTGCAATCTTAGTACAAATAAAACATTGTCGCAGCAATAATTATCTGTATTGTGGTAGCATCTGGGGCCCTAGGCATGGATTATGGCCCCCTTGTGCTATCTGCTGTACAAATACAGAACAAAGAGACTGTCCTTGCCTGAAGAGTTTACCGCCTGTAATCTGTCAGTACTGTCTAGTATTTTTATAGTGCTTTTCTTCTCCACAGGGTGCTTTACAACTATTAACTCTTTTAGCACCCCTGTGAAGGAGGGAAATATTATCTCAAATGTACAAATGAAGAAGCTGAGACCAATTAAATGATTTGCTCAAAACCACAGAGTGAATCATTGTCAAAGTCAGAATTTGAACTCATGATTTCTTAGCTCCTAGTCCTGTATTCTGACTAATATTGCCCACCTCTCTGTCTCCTCTGAAGTGGAGATGGGTGCAAATTGTAAGCAGGATCAGAATGCCATCAGTCTTTGGGAACATTTGATTCTGAATCCCAATTTGACATTTCAGGCTCATCTCTGACCGGTAGGAATGCATACTATTGATTCATTCTGACAGTAAAGAGAACCATCTCAAACGTTTCGAGAGATGCCTACCCTCCTCATGCATCTGAACAAAAGCAATGTTAGAAGTACATTTTAAACTGTATAACCCCAATAGTGCATACATTTTCAGGAGCAAAGCATGCACACAACAGCATATGTGATGCCATCTAGTGGTCAAAAGAGAGTATAAATAGCAAATGTTTATAAAGCTCAAAAGTTAAGTTTATGATAAAGCACTGTTGCATGCCGAGATTTTGCTCTGCTGATTCCTGATTTGATCAGGACTGGCCTGTTCATGACTTACTTTCTTTTGACTTGGCTTTGCTGAACTTTTCCCTTTACTCTGGTAATTGCTTGTTGTGCTGTTATATGTTGGAAAGAGGCAATAAAAAAGTGTTCTGAAAGCAGACTAAAGTATGAGGCTATTGAGAGGTGTGTTCTCCACTTATATAAATACTGTTCTTTTTACTGTTTAGCAAGAGCCTATGACATTGTGGGTGCTACCAAAAACTAATACTAAATAATATTATAAAATCATTAATACTTTACACAACTATAATGATTTGTATTATGGTTTATTTGTTGAATGCCAGCTATGTGTTTGACACAGTACAAAACACAAAATGAAGACCATTCCTGCCCTGATGAGTTTACCATCTAGGAGACGGGCACAACAAAGCCAGGACCCAGGAATAGTTTGGGGTTTGGAGGTTATTTTTAATAACTGTTGGCTCCCTTCTTGCACATCCAGAAAGAGTGAGATTTTAGGAAGAACTGGAACAGGGTGAGTGGGATGGCTTGATGGACAGTGAAGGGGAGGGGATTCCATGCGTAGGAGGCAGGGAAATGCCTTGTGAGCCATAACTGGAGATACAGGCTGGAGCACAATGGTGCAGGACACTTTAAGAGCACTTTACAAATGTAATATTGAATTAAGGCTCATAATATTCCTCAGCGGTAAGTGTCTCCATTTTATAGGTGGGGAAACAGAGGCACAGAGCAATTGAGAGGTTAAGCAAGGTCATAAAGCAAGTTAGTTTTGGAGTCAGGAATAGAACTTGGATCTCCTGGTTTTCTCATTTTTTGAGGGAGTATTTAGTTGGCTACTAGCCAACACTCTCTCTCATGTGTGGAAATACTTGTTAAATCAGGAAAAAAATGTTTACTTACATATGCCTCATTCATAGACTATGAATAAGCTATCTCTTTAGTTTCTTTGGACTTGTCTACACATAAAAGTTGTATTGCTTTAACTATACTGGTACAGTTAAAGTGATACAAACTCTCCAGTATGGATGTAGTTATACCAGTTGTCAAGGTTCCTTCCCCACTCTGAACTCTAGGGTACAGATGTGGGGACCTGCATGAAAGACCCCCTAAGCTTATTCTTACCAGCTTAGGTTAAAACTTCTTCAAGGTACAAACTTTGCCTTGTCCTTGAACCCTATGCTGCCACCACCAAGCGTGTTAAACAAAGAACAGGGAAAGAGCCCACTTGGAGATGTCTTCCCCCCAAAATATCCCCCCAAGCCCTACACCCCCTTTCCTGGGGAAGGCTTGATAAAAATCCTCACCAATTTGCATAGGTGAACACAGACCCAAACCCTTGGATCTTAAGAACAATGAAAAAGCAATCAGGTTCTTAAAAGAAGAATTTTAATTAAAGAAAAAGTAAAATCTCTGTAAAATCAGGATGGTAAATACCTTACAAGGTAATCAGATTCAGAACACAGAGAATCTCTCTAGGCAAAACCTTAAGTTACAAAAAGACATAAAAACAAGAATATACATTCCATTCAGCACAGCTATTTTACCAGCCAATAAACAAAAGAAAATCTAATGCATTTCTAGCTAGATTGCTTACTAACTTTTTACAGGAGTTCTGAAGAGCATTCCTGATCTGTTCCCGGCAAAAGCATCACACAGACAGACCCTTTGTTTCCCCCCACCCCCTCCAGCTTTGAAAGTATCTTGTCTCCTCATTGGTCATTTTGGTTAGGTGCCAGAGAGGTTATCTTAACTTCTTAACCCTTTACAGATGAAAGGGTTTTGCCTCTGACCAGGAGGGATTGTATAGTTCTGTATACAGAAAGGTGGTTACTCTTCCCTTTATATTTATGACACCAGTATAGAATCATAGAATATCAGGGTTGAAAGGGACCTCAGGAGGTCATCTAGTCCAACCCCCTGCTCAAAGCAGGACCAATCCCCAACTAAATTATCCCAGCCAGGACTTTGTCAAGCCGGGCATTAAAAACCTCTAAGGATGAAGATTCCACCACCTCCCTAGGTAACCCATTCCAGTGCTTCACCATCCTCCTAGTGAAAAAGTGTTTTTCCAATTATACAACCTAAACCTCCCCCACTGCAACTTGAGACCATTACTCCTTGTTCGGTCATCTGCTACCAGTGAGAACAGTCTAGATCCATCCTCTTTGGAACCCCCCTTCAGGTAGTTGAAAGCAGCTATCAAATCCCCCCTCATTCTTCTCTTCTGCAGACTACATAATCCCAGTTTCCTCAGCTTCTTCTCATAAATCATGTGCTCCAGCCCCCTAATCATTTTTTTGACCTCCGTTGGACTCTTTCCAATTTTTCCACATCCTTCTTGTAGTGTGGGGCCCCAACACCGGACAGAGTACTCCAGATGAGGCCTCACCAATGCCGAATAGAGGGGAATGATCACATCCCTCGATCTGCTGGCAATGCTCCTACTTATATAGTATAAAGGTGCTTGTTTTGGTATAGCTCAGGCTATGTCTACACTTGAAATGCTACAGTGGCACAGTTGTAACACTTCAGTGTAGACACTTACTGCAGCAACGGGAGGCGTACTGTTGCTGTAGATAATCTCTCTCCCTTAGAGGTGGTAGCTAGGACAGACTTTTGTCAACCTAGTGCTGTCTACACTAGGGATTAGGTTGGCTTAACTATGTCTCTTGGGGTGGGTGGATTTTTCACGCCCTGGAAAGCCTGGGAGGTGGGTGAACCCCCCCCTTCAGGGAGGCTAGCCCACCAGCCCTGCCTCTTCTGCCCAAGGCCTTTGCCCCCTGTATGCCAAAGGCTTGAGGCACACCCACTCCCTGTGGCCAGAGGAACCTCAGCCTGCCCACCCCAGCCACGCTGGCTAGCCTCCACAGTGCCGGGCCGGCCCCAGAGACAGGCTGAGCCGCTGGCCCAACCCCACACACACACACACTCCCTCCAGGCCACTCTGAGCACTGCCCCTGGCTGCTGGTATGCCCAAGCTCCAAGCTGCCGGCTGGAGCTGAGCCCCCCCCACCAGCTTCAGGTTAGAGGCAGGGCCTCCTGGCAGAACATGTGCAGGGCCACAGCCGGGGTCAGGTGAGGCTTAGCCTGCTCTGGCCTTTGGTACCTACTTTTCTGTGTAGACCAGCCCTTATTCTTGTCCATGAAGGGGACTAAGCCATTGTGGTAAAAGGGACCTTTATAATGATATATCTGTGTCTACACTAGGAGTTGTACCAATATAATTCTATTGGTTAAAAAAAAAAATCACATCTCTACCCAATATAATTATACCAGTACAAAAACTGTGTGTAGACCAGGTCTTACTTATGTTTTGTCTAAAGACCAATGACTCTCTACAACATTAACAGCCTCTTATGTCTATTATACAGCTCCTGACACTGGCCCAGTTAGGCCTTTTTCAGACTGGGGAAAAACAATGGTTTTTCACACCATGTTAATTATGATGTTTTAATTAAGGGTTGTCTCACCTGATAGCTCCTAGTGTAGAGAGTTTAACACCTTTAAAGATGTGTTAGCTGGTCACCAATCCTGGTGCTGTTTAAAAGCATGTTAGCATTCAATGTTGACAGAGCGGAGCAACCTCTTGTTAGCTGGTTGTGTTGTGTAGCGAAGGATTTGGGTAGCCTTTTGTTGACCAGAACTAGCTTGAGTGATTTTAAAGGTTTTAAACTCTCTCTCTGGGTGACTGGGCAACAAAATGGCAGATGAAATTCAATGGTGATAAATGCAAAGTCATGCACATTGGAAAACATAATCCCAGCTATACATATGAAATGATGGGGTCTAAATTAGCTGTTACCACTCAATAAAAAGATCTTTTGTGGAGTCATTGTGGATAGTTCTCTGAAAACATGCACTCAATATAGCAGTGGCAGTCAAAAAAGCTAATAGAATGTTGGGAATCATTAGGAAAGGAATTAATAATAAGACAGAAAATATCATATTGCCTCTATATAAATCCATGGTATGCCCACATCTTGAATACTGCATGCAGATCTGGTTGCCACATCTCAAAAAAGATATATTGGAATTGGAAAAGGTACAGAAAAGGTCAACAAAAATGATTAGGGGTACGGAACAGCTTCCATATCGGGATTGATTAGTAAGACTGGGACTTTTCAGCTTGAAAAAGAGATGACTAAGGGGGCTTATAATAGAGGTCTATAAATTTGTGAGTGGTGTGGAGAAAGTAAATAAGGAAGTGTTATGTATTCCTGTGATAGATTTACGTAACGAATCTGCCTGGGGCATCAGGTGATCAGGCTGAGGCCACAGGATCGTTTCAGCGGGAGATGACGAAACACACCAAGTGTCTAAATTGTAAAGCTTTATTCCCCACGTCACTTAGAGGAAGGAAGAAAGCGTTAGTGCACGTAAGCCCTAGCCCACTTTCATACACACACACATACATACATTCTACCCGAGGCTGGTGAAGCCTGGGTGTAACGTAAGCAGGAGAGGGGGAAGGGTGGACGGGAGTTCTGTCCTGGGCACAGGTCATCCAGGGTCTGCTGTGATCTCCGAATTACTCCAGCTCTCAGGAGGGTTTTTAGGCCTGGGTTCCTTTGGGGGTGTTCCATTCCGCAACCTCTGTTCCTGGTGCTCTTTGTGCCAGTCCAAACCGGCTTTCTGTGGTTCTTTCCCAAAACACAACGGCTCCAGGGATGCAAAGCTCTGCTCCCCTGCTTGTCGTCTCACCTGTGGTTTCCATCTCTTCAGCCCTAGTTTTCTCATGGCTGGCTGTTGCTGAGTGAGAGATAAACTTCTCGTCTAGTGCCGTGACCTTGGACTGGGGCCAGCGTCTTATCGTTGGACCGAGCTTTCTAGCTTCAGTGTTGAGTTAACCCGGTCCTTGCTCTCTTTCTCCTTCCCCCTTTGCCATCTTACAGCCTGCAAAAGAATCTTCCACTCCCCACTCACACCTTTGACCCTCCCCAAAATGCTTTGCAATGCTTGCAACAGTGTTAGCAACATGCAGTGCTGATCTGCCTTCCCTCCCTTGACCCTGAATCAACATTTTGTTGTGAGGGGTCACCACTTAGGTTTCCACCCTCCCTCTGACATGGTGGCTAGGGTCATGGTTGGCTGCCTACCTAAACAGCAATGTAGCACAAACAAGATTGTCAGGGCGGCAACAATTGCATATACTAGCCCGTAGTGGCTTCTGGCTGCAGTAGTAACATAGCATGACACATCCCCCGGTTGACATAAATGCCCCATCTGAATGGCTATGACAAAGGCAGCTTTCTCCAGATTAAACGTATTACAACACCGTAAAGGAGAAGGCATCTGTCTGGAATATAGTCAGTTGTTCCCAGGTGTGTTTTAAGGGCAGGAAAACATTGGGTGCAATCCATGAAAAATTAAACACACCATAGTTAGAGATATTAACCATACTTTGCGTAACTGCGGGCCAATGCATCGAAAAATTTTGCGCCTGAGACTGTAACAGCAAATCAAGGGGCACATTAGGGGTAGGTGGTTCTCCAAACACATGCAGAGGTATTGGTAAACACATGGGCCTTAGTGGCTGCATATCCCGATAGCTCCCCTTCCCAGCAGATGTGTTGACCCACCTCGTAAAAGCGGCCTGGCATTACCTTTTCTTTACAGATCATTTTGGGGGGTTCCATAGGCCATAATTGCCAGGTGTTGCCCTCTGCAATCCGTACGTGCTGATGGTCAGTGGCCGTGGTCAGCACATACCACTTAATTGTGTTATTGGGGGAGCTACCTCCCACACGTTGCGATGGACCACCCAATCCCAGATAATATGTGATGCCACATTACCAGGATGCTAAACCACAATTGCCTGCCGACCCCCCTGCCAATGAATAATTGACCTTTTTTTTCCCACCATGGTCAATTCTGAACAGTGGTGAAATTAACAAAGGAGGCCTAAAACATCGGAAACCCGAGGATTCCCAGAGAGAAATGCCACCATACATAGATTGTTTTTCCCTGATGAATTTTGCAGGCTTAAAGCAGCAAAAGCGGTCCCACCACTCCTGTTTGGGGTGTCCCTGGGCTCTCGCTATTACTGCCTTGTCCTGTTAACAAAGCAAGAGAGAAAGAAAGAGAACAACACAAATCCACCTATTGGGGAAACTGAGGCACGGATTAAAAACTCCCTAAATTATTAGTTGTCCCATTACAGCCCTCCCTGGCTTTCGTTATGGATGTTGTTTGCCTGGTTTAGGAGGTTACAACAACAATATTACATCCTGAGATCAGTAATTGCTATTGCTTGCCCAAGGGCTTCCCATTCCACTTCCACTCCAGGCCACCACTGAAGGAACAGAGTTTGTCCCCATGGGACCAGGGGAGGTTTGGGGCCACCCACCAGGTATCTTGCTGTGGCCCTGCTGTGTCTGTCCGGACTATGCACTGTGTCCAAGGTGCCTCCCCTCCTGCCTTCCGCCACACTGTGGCTCGGGCCCCTTCGGCCGCTTGAGCTAGGAGGAGGAAAAATACCTCCAAAGGCTCTCCCTAATTACGATTATCCAGATAATCCTACGGACAGATGAAAACTCAGATGGTCCAGGCAGGTGGTTGGTCCACAACCAAGGCCCATGACGCCATGACCAGAAACCCAGGGAGAAGCATATGTTTTGAGCCAATTGGCATGTCCCCATTTTAGTTTGCCTGGTAGCTGAAGCTGGTACACTACCAGAGAGATGCAGTTTACGATGGCTTATGGACCCACCCACTTGGCATCCAGAGAGTGGGCCTCCTTCCCCAGCTTTTGCAACATTACCTTGTTTCCAATTTGCCATCCCTGATGTCTTTAATGATGATCCCCTTACGCTTGGCCTTTTCCTTATCTAAAGTGGTCTCTATGGCTTTGCGGGTTTCACATAGCTCCTCCCTCAACTAGGCAAAGCTGAGACTTTCTTGGTTGTGGCAAATAGTAAATGTGATTATTGGTAAACACAGTATGTACGTTATATTTACATTTGTCTACTAGTGGGTTGCTAACACTTCCATCCTCCCAAAATACTTTTTCCCAGGAATTAACACATACACATTGCCCATTATACAGTACTTTGGTCTTATTATCCAATTTATCCCACATACAGGATTCTAGTGAAATGTCTTTACTACATGGCTCTGGAGCAACAGGCAAGGACAAACAAACCCACTTTTGAGGAGTCCACTCGGTACAACTTCTGGTGTCCAATAGCTTCCCTCCCTCCCCAGCCCACTGGCTCGAGGTCTGGGCTAGCCAGAAAGATTCCATGTGCCATATGAGGAGTGGGTTAACTTTCCATATCCTTGCTTCCAGAGCTTTGTGGTGTGTGTTTTTAACAATTTTCCCAATTAAAAGGTCTGGCCTTACTATGCCAGAAACATACTGCATCCATTCGTATTAATAAGTATCAAACAGTGATCTTTTTCTTTGCTTTAGCAAGTGTATCAAAACCTAGTGTTTCCTGATATTTCCCAAAACATTTTATGTTTCAATGTGAACAAAGCAAGTATCTGCATTTCAGAACATCCCATAACTGTAGAAGTATGATTTTTTATTTTCGTTTGTTTCTGTGTTAGGCTGTCCTGTAGCTGGGACAGAGAGCTTAATTTATTCTTAATCATCTCCAGGTCTACAGTATTTATAATCCCTGCTTCAAAACCAATTTCTCCTAATATGGTGTCTGCTACCTGAGGAAGTTTCCCTGCAGCATTTGGTACACAACAGTGCTAGCAACAAGACAAACAACACACGACAAAACATAGAACAGAAAACACAATTTCTATTGTGACAATAGATTCATGGTATTCTAGGTTGCTCTTCAGCTGGCATCAGCTTTTCCTGTTGTTCTGAAATAAAAGAAAAATATATTTCTACCCCTTTGGGGGTGGCAGATTATTGCTTAAAATATTCCTTTCTTTTACAAATACCCTTACTGGTTGCAGACAAAACAGAGGAATTACCCCCATATTTTCCTGTGTTTGTTCTATAGGTAGGCGAGGTTTCAATGGCTTCTACAGTACTTTTATCAATTAGGTAATTTGCATTAACGCAGACGCTTTCTGGCTGGCTTTTGGATTCAAAGCCATTCGCAGCTCAGAGACTCTGTTTTACAAGGGACACAATCAACATTCACCAGAGTTCTGATTACTGTTCACTTTCAACTCCTGCTTTTAAAACATACAAAAATTTGAAAAAGAAAACACAACCTATTGTGGCTCCCTTTGGAGCCCTAATAGGATTTTAATTAAGTAGCATGGTATGTTTGCATTTCTTTTACCCCTTTTACAATATACACTGCTCTGTTTTTACATAGCTGTATATAAGTTACATTCCCTTTATACATTTGGGGCAGTTAAGTTCCAGTAGAACCCCCTTATATTCTTTTAGCAAATTTGACTAAATTGTCCATAGTCAAATGATTTCAATTAGATAGTCTCTTTGCCTGGATTATTTACAGACATTTCTTTGGAAAAGGGCCCATTTGTCCTTCAGAATGTCTGCAAAGAAACCAAGAATTATCTTTCTATAACACGTTTCCTTTTTAACACTGTTACAACATTTAACTGCTTAATTTCCTCCAGCCTCTGCAGAGTTAACTTCTCATTCTCTTTCCTTAAATCACTTGCTTATCTCCCAAACTGACACCTTCATCAACTCAGATTTTACCATTCCAAATACTATTTCAGGGATCTGAATTTTCCATGCCTGTACTTACTGCTTCCTTTACTCCTGCTTTACTCCTCAAGGCTTCCAACCTGTTTTCCAATTTCTTTATCTGCTGCTGCCTGCTTGTCTGGGCCTGATCCTTTTTTTCTCGCTGCACTGTCCCTTTCCCTGGGTACAGGCTTTGTTCCACTACCAATTTAGCAAGGAAGGTGGGCTCCTTAATTAGCTCCCACCCCTCCTGATTCCTTTCCTCTTCATAATCACCCCTCGGAGTGCTCTCCACGTAGTTGGGGGTGCCGTACATACAACCTTCTCCCCCTTCACCCGCTGGACTTCTCCTCTGTCTTAATGAGGGCCGCTATAGAGGTGCAACAAGGTTCCGCCCAAAATTGAGGATCCTCACAAAGGGAGAAATCAAAGCCCTCACAAGGGTCACCCGAATCATCTCCCATGAGGGTCGCCACCTGAACCGAACACACACAGTTAACTGACGTTTTAACTGCTCAATTTCCTTTTCATGGTGGACATACTGCCACTGCGGTGTTGCTGAGCACGAATAGTCAAATCTTTGACAAGCCCCTGAAGGCCCGGTATTTGCTTAGCCGGTGATTCCTGGCGGGTGTGTTCCGCTTTTTCCACCTGGAAGTCCTGTCTCAAGGCTTGCAACTTGTCCTGAGTATAGGTTTGTGTTGCAGCCTCGTTAGTAATCTGTACTTTCAGTTGCTCCATTTCCACCAGGTGTCGGGTACACACCTCTTCCCTTTTCCCCCCAACTCCTCTTTCTGTCCCGACAACATCTGATACCACATGGCTGCTGCAGTCCAAATTAATCCCACAGCTGCCCCTAGGTTCTTATCCTTCTGCTTTTCATACTCGGCACATAGGTCTGCCAAGTCTGCACTCTTCTCTGAAGCTGCACCATGGAACCCCAGGGATTATATCCCACCTTGGTGAGAGCCTTCTCCAGTCAGGAAAGGTCTTCACCCCCCTTTGAAAGAGGCAGCAGGGTCCCATCCCTCTTTGCTGCCTCTCCCGTGGCTCAGGCATCAGGTCCACCAGCCTCCCATGACACCAACGGGCTGGGCAGCTGGACTTCTGCGTCCACACTCCCTAACGCCCGTGTGTCCAGCCTTGAACCCATTGTTGATGCCGTTGCCTATGACTGCGGGACTCCTGAGTACTCCTGAGTCCACAGTTGTAGTCTTCTGTTTCCTGAACATGCTGACACAATCCCCTTTTAATCACTTGAGATGTCATGCTGCCCACACTGGCACCGGGGCTCACCATGTTACCCCACTGGGCCAGAGGGAAGAACGCTAAGCCGCCCTCTGTATTACTCGGCCTACTACCACCAAAGGTTCATACACCAAATACAAAACTCCTCACAGGGGCAGAACGAGAAACCCAAAGTTCTTCTCCTTTGCTCAGTCATGCTACACTGAGAGAGTATGCACCGAGCACACCTGTCACGTGGAGCGACGGTCTCTAAGCCCATCTCCTATTGCTTGGCACTCCTACGACTGGGGGTTGACCCACCTGCACCCTTCCCCCACCAACCAGGGTGGAGAGAGGAATGCTAAACCCCTCTCTGATTCTCAGCCATGCTACGACTGAGAGTGGGGCATACCTGTAATCAAAAAATCCTCAACATGAAATACCAACAGTGCCAGACAGAGCAAACATGAAATACCAAGGGCAGAATAGTTGGTGCGCTCCGCAGGGCTCTCCCCTCCCCCACTGCATTCTCCACCAAAACTGTGACAGATTTATGTTACCAATCTGCCTGGGGTGTCAGGTGATCAGGCTGAGGCCACAGGATTGTTTGGGGGGAGATGATGAAACACATCAAGTATCTAAGTTTTAAAGCTTTATTGATAAAATAATAAAATAACAGCGGAGAGTGCTGAGGGCGGGTGGGGGGGTCCCCACGTCACTCAGAGGAAGGAAGAAGGCATTCGTTCCCCAAGCCCTAACCCACTTTCATACTCACACACATTCTACCCGAGGCTGGCCAAGCTTGGGTGTAACGTAAGCAGGAGAGGGGGAAGGGTGGACGGGAGTTCTGTCCTGGGCCCAGGTCATCCGGGGTCTGCTGTGATCTCCGAATTACTCCAGCTCTCAGGAGGGCTTTAAGTCCTGGGTTCCTTTGGGGGTGTTCCATTCCGCAACCTCTGTTCCTGGTGCTCTTTGTGCCAGTCCAAACCAGCTTTCTGTGGTCTTCTTCTCTTTCCCAAAACACAACGGCTCCAGGGACGCAAAGCTCTGTTCCCGCCCCTCCCCATCATCTCACCTGTGTTTTCCATCTCTGCAGCCTGGTTTTCTCATGGCTGGCTGTGGCTGGGTGAGAGATCAAGGTCACAGCACTAGACGAGAAGTTTGATTGGGGCCAGTGTCTTATCATTGGACTGAGCTGGCTAGCTGCAGTGTAGAGTTAACCTGTTCTCTGCTCACTTTCTCCTTCCCCCTTTGGCCTCTTGGAGCTTGCAAAAGAGTCTTCCACTCCCCACTCACACCTATGACCCTCCCCAAAATGCTTTGCTATGCTTGCAACAGTGTTAGCAACATGCAGTGCTGATCTGCTTTCCCCAGGGGAACCCCTGAGGTTGTGACACTCTTCAGAACACAAGAACTAGGGGTCCCCCAAAGAAAGTAATAGGCAGCAGGTTTAAAACAAACAAAAGGGAGTATTTCTTCACACAGTGCACAGTTAACCTGGGGAACTCTCTGCCAGATGATTTTGTGGTGGCCAAGACTGTAATAGTTTCAAAAAGAACTAGATGAGTTCATGAAGGATAGGTCCATCAGTCACTATTAGCGAGGATGGGCAGGGATGCAAAACCATGCTCTGAAGTATCCCTTGCCTCTGTTTCTCAGAAGCTGGGAATGGGCGATATGGGATGGATCACTTGTTGATTACCTGTTCTGTTCATTCCCTCTGAATCAGCTGGTATTGGCTACTGTCAGAAGACAGGATACCGGGCTAGATGGACAATTGATCTGACCTAGTATGACCATTCTTATGTTCTACACAAGGCACTTTGGAACAGTCTTTAATTAAAATGTGCTCACTAACACATTGGTAAAAATCACCTTTCCTGCAACCAGTCACATTAGTTGAATGTGTTTCAATAGCTGATTGTTTACTATGCAACCCAAACCAGTCCAGTATGCTCCATCTTGTCTACACACAGTCTAGCACAAGGTGTGTTTTTTAAACTTATTCAGTTAAACCAGTACATACCTCTGTGTGGACCCTCTTAAATCAGTTTGGAAATAGCTCACTCTGATTTAGCTTATATCAATCCCTTACTGAATTAAACTAAACCAAAATAAGCCATTTCTAAAAAAAACAGTTTGAGTATCCACACAGGGGTTTGCCCTGATTTAACTAAATTAGGGTATGTCTACACTGAAATCAGAGGGTGATTGCAGCTTGCTTAGGAATACCTGTGCTAGCTTTGATCTAGCTAGCACAGCTAAAAATAGCTGTGAAGACAGGGCAGCACAAACCCTGGTGTGGACTAGCAATGTGAGTATGTACCTAGGGTTCTGCACTGAAGTCTGTGCTGCTGTGCGAAATTAAAGCTCCTGTCTGTATGCCTGCATAACTGCAATCATGCCTCCGACTGCAGTGTAGACATAGCATGAGTTTAAAATTACATGAGCTCAAGTTTGTGTGCAGGCAAGGCCTTACAAACACACAACATCCAGATAGATTCAGAAATAATAACTGTGGTAGAGACTTCCACTTACTTTCTCACCACAGCTTTGAACTTCGCTAAGTAGCCAGTTGGTTAATGGGCTCACCCATAGGCCTTGTCTTCACTAGGGGAAAAGGTACATTTATAATCTGTTTTAACCTAGCCTATGTTAACTATACTGTGTTAAAATCCTAGTGAAGTCAAGGAAACTGTAGTTTTAACTGTTGGTAAGTCAAGGTAAACTTGCTATGTCTTCACAGGTTAGTTAACAGGGGTTGAAAATACACCTTTTTTCCTAGTGAAGAGACAGCTGTAAATTTTTCAGAGACAGGGTTGTTCATGTTCCCTGGTGGTAGTTAAATATTTATTTATGAATGAAGGTTTGTCTACATATAAACAGCTAGTATGGCACAGCTGCAGATATGCTGAAATAGTACTTCAGCGAAGACACTACCTATGTCAATGGGAGGGGTTCTCCTGTCAGCATAGATACTCCCCTTCCCCGAGAGGCAGTAGTGAGTTCGATGAGAGAATTCTCCCGTCAGTCTAGCACTATCTACGTCGGGAGTTAGGTCGGTTTAACTGCGTCGCTCAGGGGTGTCGATTTTTTTTCTTACCCCTGAGTGACGTTGTTATACCAACCTAATTTCCTAATGTAGGCTAGGCCTAAATCTCACAGGTTTATAAGCTTCTCCAGGGGTGAAAATAAATCAAAGAAGAGGGGGACACACCGTTTAGTGATGTCATGTTGAACCATTCTGTACTGATAGGTCACAGAAAAGAGAATGGGGAAGAATGGAATAAGTTTGTGTCTCCCAGCAACCAAAAGTGTGTGTGTGCTGGAAGTGGAAGTTCTCCTCACTGGTGCTCCTTAACCCCTTTTTCTACAAATGCTCTCATTTAGATTTGACCAGGGAGTGAATCCGTTTTCATGTAAATACGCAGATGTGCGTACACACACAAATAGTGGGGTCTGTGTGTTCTTCTCTGAACAGTCGGAAATATCCAATACAGTTTTCTGCCTTTTTGAAGATTTAATGGCATTTTGAAAGACACATTTCATGCAGAATCTCTGTAGTGTGTTTTCATTACTTGTCTTTCCTCTGGAAGAGTGAGGGAGGGAGTTAGAAGCTATGGGTCTCCTCCTTCCCTTTCCCATTGGAGGGGCAGAGAGAGCAGATCTACCTTTAAATGAAAGAAGGTAAATAAGGAACTCCCAGCTGAGTCACCTCCTCTTTCCCTGTCAAGTGTTGCAGCTGCTACCAATGGTGAGGGGCTGTGGAAGGTCTCAGACAGGAACCAGCACCTTGTGGTACTCCCAGTTTAGATTTCCCTACCTGGTAAATCCTCACCTAATCAGCCAAGAGAGAGGAGAAGCAGAGTTCCCCCAAGCCAGAGGGATGAGGGGGAGCTCTCTTTTCAGAGATACCAAAGTGACCTTCCTCCCTGAATACACATACATAAGTGCTGACTTATTTGTGAAACAGACTCTTTGCGGCTTTTAGAAATGTCTGGCAGCTGCATTCCTCATGTGTGCTCTCCATAGGCACCGGATCTTAACCAGCTTAGCAGTCTCTGAGCATTTGTGGTGGTCATCGAAGAAGAAAAGCTTTAGGATATTAGCCCTGCTGTCCCCTGATTTGAGGATGGGGCACAGAGCCAGGTGGAGAGAGAAAAGTAAAAAATCCTGCAGCTTACAGATGAAAATATGCGATATAACAATCTCTTTGCATAATGGGCTTTGTGTTTTTGCCAAAACCACTACACTTGCTTTTACGCTATGAGTCATTATTGGCTACTCTACCCTTCTTCCGCTGCTGGGGGCTCCGAAAAGGAGATTGTTTTGGCTGCAATTACAACTGTACAAGTGCAAAATCTTTACTTCATGTCTGGTCTACAACAGAGAGTTAGTCTCTTACAGGTTAGTTGTCAGAGTGGACAGGACAGAGTATGTGAGTGGTGGTTTTGTTCCATAGCTGCTTTTCATTGTTGTGGGTTTTTTGTTGTTTGTTTGGGGAGGGAGGTGCGCAACTGCTGGCATATTGCATGCCTACTGTGGAGTCTGGATAGGCCCCAAATGCAGAGGATCCACTATGAGATCCAAGCTTGTCACAGCTTGATTTTTTACAGTAAGTAAACCACATTTTAACATATTTCCTGTAGAAATAGTTCCATGGCCCAGGTGGCCCACCCATAAAGTTGGCTCTGGTTCCACATATGAGACTTTTTCATTTAGTGGCTTTTGTAAGTGGTCTTTCAACTCAACCAGCCATCCCAGAACTTTTACCAGAACTGCCTCTGCACAGTCGGTGCCTATGATGTATAATCATACAATCATAGAAGATTAGGGTTGGAAGAGACCTCAGGAGGTCATCTAATCCAACCCCCTGCTCAAAGCAGAACCAACCCCAACTAAATCATCCCAGCCAGGGCCTTAGAGGTTTTTAAGGATGAAGATTCCACCACCTCCCTAGATAACCCATTCCAGTGCTTCACCACCCTCCTAGTGAAATAGTTTTTCCTAATATCCAACCTAGACCTTCCCCACTGCAACTTGAGACCATTACTCTTCGTTCTGTCATCTGCCACCACTGAGAACAGCCGAGCTCCATACTCTTTGGAACCTCCCTTCAGGGAGTTGAAGGCTGCTATCAAATCCCTCCTCACTCTTCTCTTCTGCAGACTAAATAAGCCCAGTTCCCTCAGCCTCTCCTCATAGATCATGTGTCCCAGCCCCCTAATTGTTGGATCATATTAAAGAAGTTCTGTATTAAAATCACAAATGAGTTTGATTCCCCAGAGTTTAAATTCCAGGGTATTACTAATTAAGAGGTCTCTTGGTTTTTGGTACTGTTTCTCTCCCTCTATGTGTGAAACTTGCAAGCTGCTAATTGTGTTAGTACGTTCTAAGACAGAGTCTATTCTCAAAGCAATTCACAGAGAGAGAGACTCAAAGCAATACTCTAACAACAGAAACAGCACCCAGAGACTCCCCGCCCTTTTGTTGTATTAACAATTGTGATTAAAATAGAGATAGAGGATGTATGTGAATGGATGCTTGGTGTGGATAATAACTTTGAACGATCAGGGAGGTGCCAGCCTAAGAATCCAGTGTCCATCGGCTGAAGAAGGCGTCAAGTGGAAATAACCAGAGCACCCCCCGGAGGGCAGACTGGAATCCACCCAACAGCCTCAAGAATGGGAGAACCAAAGAACAAGATAACATCTTGGAGCCGTCAGGAATGTGCTATCTGCTGATTGATTCAGCAACAGCATGATGAAGCAATTCCCATAGACTGGCATAGGAAGAAATTCCTATAAAAATAGACTCTAAAAAGTGAGAACTTTGGGGTCTGATTCTGCAAACCAACTTCCAGGAGCATCAGATGAGCATCTGACAAGGCCCTGCTCCCTCCTCTTGTCCAGGCCACCTGGCCAGTGGCTTGGCATGAGCAACTCTAAGGCTGGTAACTATGATAACAACCTTGCAGAACCTGTGTGTGTGGGTGTGTGTATGTTTGTATGAATGAATGTGTGAATAAATATGAGATTGAATGGAATGTTATAACTATAACTAACTGCTTACTATGATTCTTTCTGTATTCACAGTAAATGTGGTATTTTGCCTTTTTCCATTTAATAAGATCCTGCTGGTTTTTATTTTATTGGTATAACATAATCATTTCCGTTGCCCTCTGCTGGACTCTTTCCAATTTGTCCACATCCTTTCTGCAGTGGGGGGACCAAAACTGGACACAATAGTCCAGATGTGGCCTCACCAGTGCTGAATAGAGGGGAATAATGACTTCCCTCAATCTTCTGGCAAT
Source organism: Lepidochelys kempii (assembly GCF_965140285.1). NCBI lineage: Eukaryota > Metazoa > Chordata > Testudines > Cheloniidae > Lepidochelys > Lepidochelys kempii. Next base: position 112,186,860 of record NC_136383.1, on the reverse strand, counting down.
GCTTCTACTAATACAGCCCAATATTCTACTAATATGCCATTGGCCTTCTTGGGAACAAGGGCACACTGCTGGCTTATATCCAGCTTCTTGTCCACTGTAATCCCAAGGTCCTTTTCTGCAGAACTGCTGCTTTGCCAGATGGTCCCCAGCCTGAAGCGGTGCATGGGGTTCTTCCTTCCTAAGTGTAAGACTCTGCACTTGTCCTTGTTGAACCTCATCAGATTTCTTTTGGTCCAATCCTCCAATTTGTCTAGGTCACTCTGGACCCTATCCCTACCATCCAGTATATCTACCTTTCCCCCAGCTAAGTGTTTTCTGTGAACTTGCTGAGGGTGCAATTAATCCCATCATCCAGATCACTGATAAAGATGTTGAACAAAACCAGCCCCAGGACCGACCCCTGGGGCACTCCGCTTGATACTGGCTGCCAACTAGACATTGAGCCGTTGATCACCACCTGTTGAGCCTGACAATCTAGCCAGCTTTCTATCCACCTTATAGTCCATTCAGCCAATCTATACTTTTTTAATGATCTGTCAGAAAAACATCTGTTCCTGTCACTCATAAGGCTAGTTTGTGCCTAGACCTAAACATGTGCACATAGATCACGGGAGAGCGGGTGGTAAGATCCTTCCCAACCTTTTGCCCTATGCATGGTCAGGGCAAGACTTGGTCGTTGCCCTCCTGGCACTCAAAGACCTGGGAAGATGCTCTTGAAGGACAACAGTGCTAAGAGGATAGAGAGTTGGAGGGCTGTGCATCAGGAGGCAGAACTGGACAGATACCAGAGAATGAGGGAAACGCATACTGCACCCTATAAAAGGGTGTAGCAGATGCCACTGCTGTCCAGTATGCTCCCAGCCTCAATGCTCCCAGAGGTTCTTTACAGTATTGTACTGTACAGTACCTTACCTGGTACAGAAGAAGTGGGAGAACAGGAAGGCACTGATATTCAGTAACGCACCTGGGTTCAGTTGACAACTTATCCTGACTGAAGGATGAACCTAGACCATTTGGCCTTCTGCTGTGAAAAATGTGAAATTAATTTTGAACGGATTAACCACTGCTTTAATGGGGAATTGAAGCCTGAATTATGCTGTCAGAAATGTACTCGTTAAAGCAAAGTGCTACAGAATGTCTGAACTTCCATTTCAGTGATCCAGAGCAATCATGGGTATTCACACAGCTCTTATCAGCTAAAGGAAGTCTGCCTTTAAAAGTCACTCATGTCTCCTGGAAAACATTTTATTTAGAAACAAATCTGAGTGTGCTGTGTTTTCCTGGGAAGTTTAGAAAGATTTTTTAAGTTAATTCGTTGTTCAATGAATGCAAACCTATTTAAATCCTGGGATGGTGAGCAGAGCCCTCTTACAACAAATGGCCTACTGCCTCAGATGAGAAAGGGGCCATAGGACTCAGGACTTAACCAAATGTGGGGAGAAAAAATGAAAAAAATGGGAATGGGAGTGAAGATTACAGAGTCAAAAGGAGGGAATCAGACCAGAGGGGACTCCCTAGTAGAAAACCCTGGAAAGTTGCAGGCCTATTTGAATCCTAGGAGGGTGGGCCAAAGCCCATGCAGGACAAAAGGCCCACCTCTCAACTGGGCTGTAGGGTTATAGAATCTGGAAGACAACAGAATTACAGGGGCAACAAACAATAAAACAGGAATGAGAGTGAGGGTCATAGGTTTATAACAGAGGATATAGATAGGGACACTGAGCAGAGAAACCTGGACGGCGTCCACTTGCGAAAGGTGTAGGATTGACAGCCCCGACACATAGTGGCGTAACGGGGGGCACGGATCCATGTTCACGTCATGCTCCCCATTAGTGCCTGGCCTGGGCAAACTAATGATCCAACCAGTGGACCAAATTCAGTGATGAATCCTGGTCACAGGCCACCCGAGGCACATTGTGCATACACTAAGAAGTAGCATAACAAGCTCCATGCCTATTCCATTCTCTTAGGACAGTCGTCAGCTGGGAATGCCTTTTGTTGTATTACTTGCAATTAGTGATTTTTGTGATGTGGACTGGTACCCACCACGAATGGGGTGAGATGAGAGCACCAACTCATTTCACAAGCACCACTGAAGCCAGACAGTGACAATCTTCTGTCACAAATGACGCAGACCAAATTGACACCACTCATCTGAAGCTGAAAGGGTCTTTGTTCCAATTTTCCCTGTAGCCATTTAGTCCTGTATCTATATCTCCTAACTTAAAGTGCAGTTTTACTCTAGAAAGTAACTATATAAATGGTAGCTTTTTGCCCAACAGATCTATTCTTTTTCTTATTCAGAGTAATACCTGCTCATTTTAGTGATAAAAATAAGTTTCCCCTGCTTATCACTCATGTTAACGCTGCAGAATAAAGATGAGGACTGAGGCAACTGGATTCTATTCCATCTCGCACATCATCAACAGAATCCTAATCTGCTATACTTTGGTTTCAATGCGAATGCACATGGGTTTGCAGAGGTGTAAATGGGAACATAATCTGAAGACAATGGGGTTACAGAGATCTGCAGAACCTTCATTATTGGTGATGATGCTACATGGTAGAAAGAGCACAGTTTACACTCGGAATTAGGGTTGACCTTGAAGTATTTAGAAAAAAAAAATTTATTAGTATATTGAGTGTGTCTGATGTATTATGTTGGAAATATTTGTGCCAACAGCATGGAGCCCTTCAATGCCAGTTTTCAGAAGAGAAACATTTTCAAACATGGACAATTAATATAAAAATGAGACAAAGTAGAACTATTATTTTATTTGATGGCATTATTCTGTTTGTGGCATCACAACCATCCCAATTATGATGTCACAGGAATCGATAGGTTTAGGTGAGGAATAGGCAACAGGAACAGATGAACTTTTGCCTAGACCTATTTTCATGAAAATATTCCAGTAATAAAACAAACAGAATAAGGAAAATACATGGGAGAGATTCTGTATAAACAGAATTGTCTCCTAATAGAATGTGGTTTTACGGTGCCCCCCCCCATTAGGTATTAGTGGGTCTATAAGACTTTAGTTTATTTTTTAACTTTTTAGTTTATATATATTTAAATTTTCTCAAAGGAAAGAAGAGAAAATAGAACTCACACAATAAATCACTGTATCTTACAGAAAGAAAATGAGACTTCTAAGCAAAATAGATATGCAGGATAATAGTAAGTCCTCTATTAGGTTTGAGTAGGGGAGAGTTCTCCATCAATAAATGTAATTATCCCATTCAGTACATAATCTGTATTTAAAGCAATAAATAAAATCACAAAAGATACCATATTCTGCAATATGGAATGCAAATATCTGACAAAGATAAAACAAAGAAAAAAGCTAATCAGCTAGAGAACAAATCTAAGTCGATAGTTTATTTAGGCCATCAGAGAATAGATTTATATTGGAGCAAATTAACTCTATTATTCATAGTCAGATCTTTAGAATCTTTAATAATACCTTTGATGGAAAACACATCCAAATGAGCTTCAGGGTTTTAAAGAGGCACTAAGTGAGAATCAGAAAACCTTTGACTTGGTGAAAATTTAAATATATATAAACTATTTCCAGACAAAAATATGCACTTGGGGTGGGGGGGAATAGCTGCTTGGGCAGGTTTGAAAGAATTCAAATGTAAAGAAATTCACTTTTTGTCAGGTTTATATTTTTGATTCATCTTCTTATAACTTCAGGTTTATGACTGGAAAGGATGTTTCTAACAAACGCAGTAGAAAGTTATTTAGTGCTTTTAGTATTTTTTGCCACATTTGCAAGTCCATACATTTTTCCACTCACTGTAGATTTTCATCAAAGTGGAAATTGCAAAAATCTTTTCTCAGCTTGGAATCTTGAGGTGTATGTGCCTTGAACCTGTATGTGCCTTGATTCCTCTCTTTTCATGCTTTAATTGTGTGTATAACTGTGCAAAGAAACTTGTAAGGGCTAACCTCTCTTTTCATGGTTTTACTGAAATACCTAAAAAGACCCATGGTTGTATGCAGTGTTGTTGTAGTCATGTCGGTACGAGGATATTAGAGAGATAAGGTGGATGAGATAATATCTTTAATTGGACCAACTTGTGTTGGTGAGAAAGACAAGCTTTCGAACTTATTCAGAGCTCTTCATCAAGTCTGGGAAAATGGTTTCCTGGAGCTGAAGAAGAGTTTTGTGTAAGCTCGAAAAATTGTCTCTCTCAACAGAAGTTGGTCTAATGAAAGATATTACCTCACCTACCTTGTCTTTCTAAGAAAAAAACCATGGAAGTCAGCTGGCACTGATTTGTTTTTTTAACACAGACTTTATCACTGCTGTGGATTACTGCAGTAGATACCCAAGATACTACAATAATCCACCATCTGACAGTCATATTGACCACTGGTGGAATCTGTGGGAGTTTTACCTATGCATCCCTGTTTTCCTCGAAGGAATTTGTAGACTTTGACACTGCTAATCTTCCAGACACTACACAGTCATTCCAACATGATGGCCTTACTGGGAATCAATCCAAACCATCAAATAAATGTCAGCAAAGACCCCTTCCTCAGTGTGCTTGAGCACCAGAACACTATTATTGAAAACTGTTAAGTCAACTGGACCAAATATTGATGCCCTGTATAAAGAAATATTGGGAACCTGACACAACAAATTCTAGCCAGATATTCATACAAGTTAGACTGCATGACAAATGACAACGACAGTATTACTACAGCAAGTCAGCTAAACCTTTTTCAAGGTGAAATTCAGCCGTGGTGTAAGGAGTTGCACATCACTTAATTGCAGTGACGCTGTGCCCACTTGCATTAGGACTGCGTTTGGCTTTCAGCAGTGTACTCTGACACAAGTGATGCCATTAGAAAGTCAAAATCTGTCAGCTATTACACATGACCTCTCATGCTTTATGTACTGGTAAGGCTATGATTTAATCATGGGTATTTTTTAGTAAAAATAATGGACAGGCCATGGGCAAGAAAAAAAAAATTACAGCCCGTGACCTATCTATGACTTGTACCATAAATACCCCTGATTGAACCTTAGGGGAGGGCACTGCCAGGGGAAGCTTGCAGCACTAGCAGCTGGGGAGGGAGCCCCGGAGGGCCAGCAGATACTCCAGCCACCACTGGGGGTGGAGTCCCAGGGCCAGCTGCTGCTTCGGCCGCCCCGGGACTGCTGCCAGGAGCTGTGGCTGCTCCCACCACCCCCAGGATTGCTGCTTAGGCAGTCCCTGGGGCCAGCTGCATCGGCTGCTGATTGGGCAGTCCCCAGGGCCAGCTGCCTGGGGCCACGAGAACAGTGACCGATGAGGCTAACCCTGGGGACACTCCAGCAGCAGCTGGTGTGGCTGGCTGCAGAGCTGCCTGAGCAGCTGGCCCCACTGCTCGGGCGGCCCTGGGGTGAGCCATACTGACTGCCTCAGAAGTCACAGAGGTTGCAGGAAGTCACAGAATCCTTGACCTCCGTGACAAACACAGAGCCCTACATATAGGGAATAACTGTGCAGTAACTGTTGCTGAATGCTGCTTTCAATGAGTGAAGAACAAAGAGCATCTGAAAGCTGCTTGGGAAATAAGACACCTTTTCTCCATTAGCCCAGTAATATCAGCTCTAATTATTATTATTTTTATCATCCTCTTACAGATGAGGAAGCTGAGGCACGGCAAGGTTAAGTGATTGTCATGAAAAAAATAGCATCTGACAGAACTGGGAATAGAACTCAAAGCCCCGACACCAACTGTTGTGCTTTAATTACAGGACTGTCTTTTTGCCTCTGGATAAGCCTTCTCCTGCAACACTGAAGTCAATGGGAGCTTTGCATAGGACTTAAATGTGTGCAGGATCAGGCCTAATATGCAATAATAATTACATGTCCAAAGTTAGAGTTATGATATAGCAGGGGTAACTAGTGCTCTTCTCAGTATGGCTTCCTTAGCTTTCCATTTTGCACTCTGTTTTTCTAAGCTAATACACTCAGACTTCAATTTGTGAAAGTTTTTGGGATATATTGCAACTATGGTAGATGGCCAAATAGATTTACAGACTTGTAGGAGCTGTATGTAGCAATGTGGTTTTGTTTCTTCCAATGTTTGTGCGAAAAGAAAAGAAATAATTATGTAAGTGAGATACAGCTTTTTCATTTTTCCTGGACTTCTCTTTCTCTGAGATTTAAATCTGTCTGTAACGGAGTGCACACAATGCCTCTCTGGTTCGGCCCTTTTCCCCCTCTTCTCAGAGACTTAGGGACACCTCAGGATGGTGCAACACCTGTGCTCTTTATTTGTGATCAAGTCTCCACCACAAGTTTCCAACTATATACAGGCTTTTTACAGCAGCTTGGCCTACCTCAGGCCTGACCAGCAACAGACTAGGAGACCCCAGTCCTGTCCTGTCCTGTCCTGTCCTGACCTGACCTCCCCTCCTGGTCTGCAGCTCTACCCCACTCTCACTTCCTCCCAGCCTTATAGCTCCTGCTAACGAGGCTGGCAGGCGTGGTCAGTTAGCCTGCTGCTTTCCTGGTATCTGTCCAGCCCCGATCAGGGGGATTAGATTGGGGCTGGAGTGGCAGGAGCTGATTAAGGTCTCTCTAGCAGCACCCTGCTACACACCTCCCACCTTAAGCCACCACCGGGGGGGCCTGATCCAGCCCGTTCTCCCCCTGCCTGGGAGGCTGCTTGGGGTAGGCCCGCTGCCGCCCATTCGGTGGTCACCAGGGTCAGTCTATCCCCCAGCCATAAAAGGTGCACTGAGTTGAGGCGGACCTCCCCACAAGTATACTGCTATCCACAGGTCATCACACCAGTTGCAGCCTCATGGTCGCCTTCCCTGCTGCTCCCCCTTTTTGGCTGGCAGGGGAGCCGGGTGGGTCAGTACTTTGCCCTGGCCACCCAGGGCCACAGGTGCAGTTACCCTGCCCAGGGGGGTCTGGCTCTCCCTGCCTGGAGGCTCCACCTTCAGGCATTCCTTGCGGCCCTCCCCCCTTTTGTCCTCAGGCTCCTTCCCCTTGGGTTCTATAATAGGACACTCCTTCGGTCCCTCACCCTCTCCTGCTCTCGATGGGTTGTCTAAGGTCTTTCTCTCCTATCCTCTGTGGATCTGGGTCCTCCGTCTCCCTGGGGCCACTGGGCATAGGGGTCTCCCCTTCCTTCTTGCTGGGGGTCCCCTTCCACAGCCTCCTTTCCCCTTTGGGATGGGGCCCCAATCTGTCCCCACTACCCCGCTATCACCCCCACCCATTGACAGGCAAACCAGCCACCGACCTCCAGGAGCACCTGGGCCACAGGACAGGGTCTCCAGTCTCTGTGGATGCACTCAAGCGTCATTCTCGCCCTGGGGATAAACCACTGGGGCTTCACCAGCCCTCTCTGAGTGAGGGAACGGTCTCAGGCCGTGTCCACTAAGCCCCTCTGCGGCTTCCTCCTGACCTGCACGGGGATGGTGGCCAGTCCTTGCCCCTGCTCATTCCCTCCACCATTTGTCCAACCACAAAACTCAGTTAGCCCACACTCCATTTCTGGACAATCTCTGCATTTCATAGAATCATAGAATCATACAATATCAGGGTTGGAAGGGACCCCTGAAGGTCATCTAGTCCAACCCCCTGCTCGAAGCAGGACCAATTCCCAGTTAAATCATCCCAGCCAGGGCTTTGTCAAGCCTGACCTTAAAAACCTCTAAGGAAGGAGATTCTACCACCTTTTGTGTCCCGGCCGCCCACATCACCAGCAGACCAACTGTCCCGGGGGACTAGGGGCTGCCTTGTTCTTCTCCTTTCTTTTCTCCAGGCTTCTCCTGGGGATGGTGGTTCTCGGGGTTTCTTCACCCAGTCCAGGTCCCGGCCTGTCTGACCCTCCTTTCGAGGAACATCTGCCTCTGTGTATTCCTCAGTCAGTTTGACAGCTACCTCTACCGTATTCGGCTGGTGCCTCCAGAGCCAGACTCCCGGAGGCCCTACACAAATTGTTCCAGGATCACCCTGTCCATAATCTCTCCCACTGTCTGGGTGTCCAGCCTCAGCCACCAAATGGCCAGGTCCATGAGTTTCTGGGCAAAAACTTGGGGCCGCAAACACCCTGTCCACCAGGCACCCGAAATTTCTGTTGGTACTTTTCCGCGGACAGTCCCATCCAGTCTAGGATGGCCGCCTTCACTGCATCATAATCTTTGGCCTGTTCATCACTTAAGGCCATACAGGTAGCCTGTGCCTCGCTGGACAGATAGGGGGCTAGTCTTAGGGTCCAGGTTGCTTGCACCCGTGGCCGCCCCCTCAAATGTACACAGGAAGGCGCTGGGGTCATTTGCGGGGCCCATCTTACAGAGTCCCAACCCTGGCACACAGTTGCCATCACCTCCCGGGGGACTCACCCAACAGAGCAGGAGCTGCTGCTGCACACTGGCCTGCTCCATGATGAACTCCTGGAGAATCTTCTGTTGTTCAGCCTGCCAGGCATAAGGCCTGCTGCTCTGCCTGGTGGGACTGCTGGAAGGGCTGCAGGGTTTTCTGCAGCTCCTCTTCCCGTTTAGCTAGCCATTGCTCAGTTCCCTCCATCCTCAGGTAGCTGGCGGTGGCTTTGTGATCCCAGACAAGCTCCCACACGTAACGGGGCACACACCGTGCCCCTTCGGTTCAGCCCTTCTCCCTCTCTTCTCAGAGACACCACAGGCTGGTGCAACACCCATGCTCTTTATTTGTGATCGAGTCCCCACTACCAGTTTCCAACTATATATGGGCTTTTTACAACAGCTTGGCCTACCACAGAGCAGGCCAGCAACAGACTAGGAGACTCTGACCTGCCCCCACCCTTGCTCTCACTTCTTCCCAGCCTTATAGCTTCTACTAACGAGGCTGGCAGGTATGGTCAGTTACCAAGCAAGCATCAGGCTATCTACCCATCCCCAATACAATCCCCCTGATTGGGGCTGGAGTGGCAGGAGCTAATTAAGGCCTCTCTAGCAGCACCCTGCCACACTGTCTATTTGAAATGCTATCTTCTGTCCAAGTCTGTACATTATAAACACACACAGAAAAGATGAACTCCAGACTGAGGAGCTTGAATAAATGAGGAGCTCTTTTAAACTGGCTTTTAAGTTTTAAAATGTGTACTTATAGTGAGGTCGTGTGACCTCCCTCTGAGCCTGACAGGAAGGAACCACTCTCCAGCCCCTAGTGGGTGGAGCCAGGCAAGCCACGCCCCCCATGCCTGAAGCAGAGGGGTAGGACAGAAAGTTTAAAAGGCTGGCCCTACAGCTCAATTGTGTGACAGCCAGGGAAGGAAGCAGATGTCCCTTGCCAAGCTTTGTGCTAGAGACTGAACTCTACAGTGTCAAGGACACAGTAGAGGTGCTGGGACTGCCAGTCGATCAGTACCCAGAGGAGCTACTGGGTCTGTCACTGGCTGTGTACCCTGGGGAGACAGAGGTACACTCAGAAGGGGTAATAGGAAGTAGCCCTAGGATACCAGACATTAGTCTGGTTGTATTGCCAAAGTCTAGGTCTGGGCTGGGACCCTGTGAGTAGGGTAGACGTGGGTCCCTCTACCCCCTGCTGCCAGCCCCACCCCTGTGGTGGCAGCCTACCTAACATAGGCCGGATGGCCTGCATTTGTCTGCTGTCTTCCACAGCCAGAGAGCTGGGCCTTAGATGGCTTATTCCTCCTCCCTGCCAAGAAGGCCAGAGCCCTTAGATGGTTTATTGATCTGCTATGCCCAGAGGACCAGAGCTCTTAGATTGCTAATTCCTCTCTTGAGTATTGTAAAATGTAGTGAGGTGGGGTGGCCTCCTTCTGAGCCTGCCTCCTTCTGAGCCTGATGGGGAGGGACAGCCACAGAACCACTACAGTATTCAAGAACACTTCTTATGCTTGGTCAAAGAAGCAAGTTAGCTATTTAGGGTTTTATTATCCATAGTATATACATTTAAAACAAAATCCCCCAAACCAAAACTCTACTAAAACAAAACACACGAGTGCACATGCATTTCTCCCCTTGAGAGTGGATGAAAAAAAGAACAAACCACATATGACAAATGTCAGTCATGTCACTTAGTGCACTACTGGAAGGTGTGCTAATACTATGATGCTGAGTTCAGAATAAGAACCTAACTAGACTAGACTGCCTTGTACTTTATGTAGTTATTCCCACCATTGTAAAATGGATGTAAAACACTCCCAGATCAGGATGGTATAGTTTTACTCCCACTTTGGACAAGAATAAACATCTGCACAAAGTATAAGGTAATGGAAAATCAGCCCCATAAACTAGAAACACACAAACTAGTGTTTATTATAAATTAATATATTTACTTAATATTAAGAAATCTGTGTCAGGGAATGCGTAATAAGTCAGAGACTGCTGGAGAATGGCTTGCTGTAGCTAGGTGGACAGGTTTCCTGAAAAAGAAGGAATATTCCATTGTGCCTGCTAACACACTTAGCTCATTGCTCTTCTTCTGGGCTGCTGGAACGTGGACCAGACCCTACTACAAATGGAGATAATTGAGGGTAGGCCTAGGTGCAGCTGGATTTTCTAAGAAGTGTGATAAAAGCAGAGACATCATCCTTTTGACTTTCATGTGGAAACTCAAGTCTTTCATTTGAATAAAAATATTTCCTCCCTCCACCTCCAAGCTTTTAATTGTAGTTTGAGTCCAAATGGTTTCTAGATCTTTCTCAAACACAAGTGTTCTTTAACTTCAGTTTCATAGACACAGAGGTCAGCCTCATTGAAAGTCATGATGTTATTCAAAGGTATGATTTCATTCAGGAAGATGCATTATTTAAGCAGCTTGTTAAAGCTGACATAGTTAAAAATCCTGCTATTATCAAAAAGCAGACATTACGTAGATTTAATTCTATTTTTATATCTTTCTGGCTGTTACCTTAAGAATTTGACATGAGCCATAACAATTACATACAGCATGTACCAGGCCAGATTCTGTTCTCTATTATACCAGGGTAAATCTGGGGTGATTCTACTGAAATAAATGGAGTTACTCCAGACTTGTACTGATGTACTACTTTGTCTCTGGTGTTTAAGAGTATGTAGAATTTGACCCAGAATGTCCACTCTACCAGACAATCTGGGAACTATACATAAAGCTTTGGGGCTAGATTTTTAATCTCCTTAGTGACACAGCTGCAAATCCAGAAAAACACTATTGAAGTTAATAGAGCTATTACAGTTACACTTGTCTAAATAAGATCAGGCTCTAACCCTTGATCTGTAACAGACTTGTAACTGGTTTCAGAGTAACAGCCGTGTTAGTCTGTATTCGCAAAAAGAAAAGGAGTACTTGTGGCACCTTAGAGACTAACCAATTTATTTGAGCATAAGCTTCCGTGAGCTACAGCTCACTTCATCGGATGCATACTATGGAAAGTGTAGAAGATCTTTTTATATACACACAAAGCATGAAAAAATACCTCCTCCCACCCCACTCTCCTGCTGCTAATAGCTTATCTAAAGTGATCACTCTCCTTACAATGTGTATGATAATCAAGGTGGGCCATTTCCAGCACAAATCCAGGGTTTAACAAGAACGTCTGGGGGGGGTAGGAAAAAAAAGGGGAAATAGGTTACCTTGCATAATGACTTAGCCACTCCCAGTCTCTATTCAAGCCTAAGTTAATTGTATCCAATTTGCAAATTAATTCCAATTCAACAGTTTCTCGCTGGAGTCTGGATTTAGAGTTTTTTTGTTGTAATATCACAACTTTCATGTCTGTAATCACGTGACCAGAGAGATTGAAGTGTTCTCCGACTGGTTTATGAATGTTATAATTCTTGACATCTGATTTGTGTCCATTTATTCTTTTACGTAGAGACTGTCCAGTTTGACCAATGTACATGGCAGAGGGGCATTGCTGGCACATGATGGCATATATCACATTGGTGGATGTGCAGGTGAACGAGCTTCTGATAGTGTGGCTGATGTTATTAGGCCCTGTGATGGTGTTCCCTGAATAGATGTGTGGGCACAGTTGGCAACGGGCTTTGTTGCAAGGATAGGTTCCTGGGTTAGTGGTTCTGTTGTGCAGTACGTGGTTGCTGGTGAGTATTTGCTTCAGGTTGGGGGGGCTGTCTGTAGGCAAGGACTGGCCTGTCTCCCAAGATTTGTGAGAGTGTTGGGTCATCCTTCAGGATAGGTTGTAGATCCTTAATAATGTGTTGGAGGGGTTTTAGTTGGGGGCTGAAGGTGACGGCTAGTGGCGTTCTGTTATATTCTTTGTTAGGCCTGTCCTGTAGTAGGAGACTTCTGGGAACTCTTCTGGCTCTATCAATCTGTTTCTTCACTTCCGCAGGTGGGTATTGTGACTGGGACATCTGAGATCAACATCTCAGAACACTTCAGTTAGTGTTACAGGGTAAAATTTTCAAAATCACCTAAATGACTTGGGAGCCTAAGTCCCAATTTATAAAGTGACTTTGGCACTTAAGACTAGCAATAAAACTTAGGCTTCTAAGTGTCTAAATCATGTTTGAAAATGGGGACTTCGGCTCCCTTTAGGCTCTTCATAAAATTTTATCCACAACTCTTAACAGTGTAAAGATTCCTTCTTACCCAGAAATTTTTTCTTCCACAACACCCATTTTCTTTGGCAATATCTATTTTGAAATGCATTGTCATGCGTTTTGTAATACACATTTTGAGAGTTCTCATACAGAGTTCTGGGAGTTTCAGCAAGACAATTGGATAGTCTTTGCTTAGAATGGGATTTAAAAAGTCCTCAGTACTGGTCTAACTCTCTCTTCTCATTGATGTCAAAGGAAGCTTTGCCATTCTTGGAAGCATAGGTAAGTCCAGTGTCAAGCACTTTTGAAAATTCCCACCATTCAATTCTGACATAAAATGTCAACCTGAGGGAAAGATTTAAAAAAATCAAGCTTGGTTTAAGATGATACCATCAGATTAATCAGTAAGAATATTACTTATCAGTTGTAGAGTGTTTTATATCTTCAAAGTGTTGCACAAATATTAATGAGTTAACCTACAACAGCCTTGGGTTACACAAGTATTTGTCCTAGTTCTGTAGCTAGGTAAACTAAGGCATAGCGGACTAGATCCTCAGCTGTGTTTAAAGGTCCATGTGGTGCAGCTGCCTGGGGCTCCCAATCTGCCTGGGGCTGAAATGCATCTATTTGCAACCTCCCCCTGAACTAGGGAACTAAGGGTGTGTCTACATTGCTGTTAGACCCCTGAGGATAGCCCATGCCAGCTGACTCAGGCTCATGGGGCTCAAGCTAAGAAAATTTTTAATTTTGGTGTAGACATTCAGGCTGGAGCCTGGGCTCTGGGACTCTTCTTCCCTCATAGGGTCTCAGAGCCCAGCTTCCAGCCCAAGCCCAAACATCTACACCAGAATTAAACAGCCCCTTAGCCCAAGCCTCCCAAACCTGAATCAGCAGGCAAAGGCCAGCTGTGGGTTTTTAATTGCAGTGTGCACATACCCTCAAGGGCCAGCTATGCCAACTCTACATTAGTTGTGAATTTGCCAATGCAGAAAAATCTCCAGCTATCCCTTTGGGTCAGATTTACAGCTTTTTTATGATACCAGAGAAGCATAAAGAGTCCCTCGGCCGGGTCTACACTTAAACAGTTTTGGCAGCAGATAGCTATGTCAGGGACCTGTTTGGAAAAAATCACACTCCTAGCTGACATAATGATACCAACAAAAGCCCCAGTATTGTACCAGTTATACCAGCAAAAAAGTTCTTTTGTATAAATGCTTTTGCTTGGGGAACTGTTTTGCCTGTATAAGCTATGTCTCCACTAGGAGGGTTTGCACCATAGTTATACCAGGAAATCCTTTCTAGTGTAGACAAAGCCCTAGTGTGGGTCAGAGAAGGTAAGTGGCCAAAGAGCCAGTCAGTAGCTGTTTCTGGCTCCTAGTTCCATACTGAGTTCACCAGACCAATGATTCTCAAAGGTCTTAAACCTGGGGGTGACCTCTTCCTTAGTCAAACACTTCTCAGTTTAATCATAGATTCATAAATTCTAAGACCAGAAGGGACAATTGTGATAATATAATCTGATCTCCTGTATCACACAGACCATAGAACTTTCTCAAAATAATTCCTAGAGCTGATCTTTTAGAAAAGCCATCCAATTTTCCTTTAAAAATTGTCAGTGATGGAGAATCCATCATGACCCTTCGTAAATTGTTCCAGTGGTTAACTACTCTCACTGTTAAAAAGCCATGCCTTATTTCCAGTCTGAATTTGTCTACTTCAACTTCCAGCCACTGGATTGTATTATACCTTCCTTTGCTAGATTGAAGAGCCCATTATTAAATATTTGTTCCCCATGTAGATACTTGTAGACTGTGATCAAGTCAACCTTTAGCCTTCTCTTTGTTAAGCTAAATAGATTGAGCTCCTTGAGTCTGTCACTATAAAACATGTTTTCGAATTCTTTAATCATTCTTGTGACTCTTCTCTGAACACTCTCCAATTTATCAACATACTTCATCAGAATGGTTTCCTATCCCCTTCCATCTTTGCTGTGGCTGAAATGAGGGCATAGGTCTCTGGCTAGATGTTCATTTTTGAGAGATTTTTTAGCACACACATAGTGGCCTGGGTGATACCATTTGATCAGCCTCCAGAACTGAATAATTTGTAAGGGGGAGAATAAATCCCTTCTATGGGGTCTGGGAGTATCCTTTCCTGGTATTTTTTTATTTTAAAATGTTGGTATTTGGTGCCTTCCAAAGGCAAATGGGGAAAAAATAACTCTTCAGAAGTCTCTACATTCTAATAACCTCCATCATGACAGGAATAGGAGGTGAGCAATATTGGAGATAGGGATACATTCAGCAAGGAAATCCCCCACTTCCTCCCTGCCTTATATGCACAGCCTGCTTCCCTTTCTGCCCTGCCGCATTTGTACCTATGCAAAGTGAGTATAAAATGCAACCCAGTTGTTAGAGAAGCATCTTACATGTAAGCAGAGTCAGAATGAGCTCTACCCTGACATCTGGTGGTGAGTTGTGGAAAAGGACTTCAGGGGGTGATCTTATTTGCATGGGCACACCCACCCCGCCTAGCATGATGGGACTGCTTGCCTAAATAGTCAGTTTGGCTGCTGTAGGATCCCCAGTCTCTTTGTTATTGGGGTAGGAGTAATAAAGTGTTGTTATCCTGGTTATGGAATCAAGGACAGTAGAAATGTACTTGGCATTTTATGGTGGAGGGACTCACCCTCAACTAAGTAGCACTCGCTAGGCAAGGGGCTTGGGTTCCAAAGCCCAGTGAACTCAGAGAGACTGGGAACAAGTATATGTACTTGGTAGTGTGGGGTTCCTCCTGAGGGCCCCAAACACTATTTTGACTCCTTTCTGTTTTTCCACTGTGTAATAACAGAGCTGTGTTTGACTCAATTAGAAGTCTTGTCCTATGCTGTAGAGCTGGAATCACTGATTCCTAGGTCTAAGCATTAGATCTACTTTGGGCTATGGTTCTGCTTGTGCTAGCACTGGGCCCTCCCCTACTAGCAGCTGAAATCACTAAAGAGCTGAAGTTACTCAGAGCTGAAATTGCTGTGTTAAGTGGAAGGGTTGATGGCATATTGGCGAGTGGCTAGCAGGATGACTGGCTTAGAGGAGTAGCCAGCAGGGTGGCTGGTGGAGAGGCGTAGCTGGTGATGAAGACTGCAGCAGAACCCCACGGAGAGGCATGGCAATTAGTCATTGACCCAAGCACTGGAGCATGTAAGATGCCACCATACCTCCCCCTACTTCCACCCAGGCTCGGAGGTAAACTCTGCAGATGAACTTCTAAACTTTTGGGGCTGCACTGACCTAGAATAGGAACTGTGGGAGGGGTGACTTTTGGGTTGCTGGACTTAAGACCCTGAGGGGAAAAGGACAGTGCCAAACTTAATTGGGGATGGGTCTTTTGCTCATGGTTTGTGTTATGAATCCTGTTTGTGGTGTTTCCCCAACATAATGCCGTATTGTTTACCTCCTTTATTAAAAGGCTTTTGCTACACTCAGACTCTGCGCTTGCAAGAGGGGAAGTATCGCCTCTTAAGAGGCGCACAGGGGGATGGTATGTAATTGTCCCAAGTCACTGGGTGGGGACTCGAGCTGGTTTTGCATTATGTTATTGAAACGGAACCCCTAGATACTGAACCCGGCCCTTGTTGCTCCCAACTCTGACGGGCAGAAGGGTTACATACACATGTATTTGCTCTTGTTATGCACGGGTGTGGTACTGTGGCCCAAGAAGTAAAGCAGTGGAAAGTCAGCCCTTGTGTGTGAGTGACTCACACTCACACACATGCATTTTCTATTACTTTTGGTCTTTTGTCTCTTCCTATGCCTTTCAGGCTCTGCCATGTTCTCTTTCCTGCCCTCTACCTCTATCTCCCTTGCTCCCCTTCCCTTTCCTTGACTGTATTATCCCCTTCTGCCCCATTTGTGACATTATGGCTAGGATTATAAATGTATCTTGTTTGGTAAGGAAGAATGTTCTAGTGCAGGGGCCCTCAATCTGATGGACTCTGGCAAGAGTATAGAAAAGTGATTATGGGAAACCTGAAAGGATCAAGCCAGTCTGAAGTAAAAGAAGGCAATGGGAGTTATCTGCCTAACTCACTTTTGTAAATTCCATTAGGTGCCTGTCTGTATCTTTTGGTACCTAAACACCTTTGTAAACCTGGGCCCCAGATATGTCATTAAACCTGCAAACTGAGGGGCATCCTAGAGCTCTGCTCTGGCGATCTGCACTATCTCTGTTTTCGGAAAGGTGAAGGAAACCCTTCAGAAGCAGCTCTTTTCAGACACATACTTGTGTCATGAGTTTTCTAGTGTTAGATAATGAACATTCTTTTTTGTAAGACACTTTCATTTTCCCCACAAGGCTGCTGCAAATTGCATGAGTGACTTTCCTAGATTCTGAGCTTTTTGGTGTCAGGAACAAAAAAGCACAAAAAGACAGCATGATTTAATTTTTTGTATGTGTTGGCAGTAAAATAACTGTCCATGTGTGCCGGCCCAAATATTACAAATACACGAGGCTATCCAGGCCAACATAGAGAGTCAGCCTAGCTCACAGCAGGGATCCAGAACAGCTTGTAGGGCAGCTTTTAGCAAAATAGCTGGGACCAGAAAGAGCCAGATTGTTTGGAGTCAGACTGAAAACTAAAATGAACCCCACCTTGATGCTCCTCAAACCACGCACAGTGAAACCATGGGCAAATTGATTTTATGTCCCATGTTTTCCATGTGTCCATGGCCATGGAATTGGACACACAGTCACAGAATCTGGCTGCAGAATACACTTTCATTCTTTTAAAAAAAAAAGTGTACTGAAGCATGGGATGAGAGTTTAAATGTCAGCATTGTTAACTGCCATTACGGATCACTTTCTCAGAAAGATTTACCTACTGTGCCTATCTGTTATCTTTAGTGGCAGATATCTTTGGGGATATTGGGGCATTATTGGGGTGGGAAACAAAAGTTCATTCTATCCAAAAAGTTTCAGGTCACCTCTCCCCTTATTACACAAGGCGGAAGTAAAGAGAAAATGCAGAGCTTCTGTAATCTACTGGTCTGTGTGTATTGCACATTTCCCATTGTGTCTGATTCATAGAGCATGCAAGTCTGTTACAGTGCCCAGCTCTGGAGTCTGGATCCTATAGCTGTAGAGTCTCATGCTTTCAGCAGCGGAGGTCCCTGGTTCAATTGTCAGTGCATGGATAGAGATCATCACACTTCTGCTGCCTCTTGCAAGCTAGAATGCTAAACTGCCAGAAGCCTCAACTGCATCCTGTGCAAACCTCCAACTTTCTATTCCAACATATTCTATAATGTAGAACAGCGATGCCTATGCAAAATTTTTGTGACACAATTTGTGAGTAGTGTAAAATACTGTTAATCCCTTTTGACCTGAGCGAATAGTCAGTGTTCGGAACCCTGAGGGTGTTCCAGTTGAGAGTAGAAATTGACAATCGAGTCTGGTATTTTCTTTGATACAGTCTTGTTTATTTACTAGGAATGTACAAAGTTCTGCTTCTCCAAATGCAGGAGAAACCAAAGCCAAAAGGAGAGAATTTCTTTCCTTACAACCCCTTTTCAGCCAGCACGAGACCCAGAAGCCCCCCTCTCTAGATTTTTCCAGGGTCATACACCATGCTTGTCCAGAGTGTCCATCTCTAAGTCTTGCTTCAGTTTGTCTGTTCCTGTGTCTGTATGATGGGGTATACGAACCCCACATTGGGATGAAAGGGGTTATCATTAACACTGTGTGCTTGTGTAACCCATGTGCCTAATATGGAGATATCTCTTTAAGAGACCCTTTCGGTGGGGAGGTAGGAGTGAGCTGTGTCTAGGTCATTGTTGCTAGGCAGATTAAGCACTCCACATCCAGAAGCTTCTGGAATTGGGTGCGGTAGTTTTGGGTATGCTCCAATAGGTTCCCTGTTGCTGGGGTCAGACTCCATGAGGGCAAGCAGTGGGGACAGCTGCTTTGCAAAAGGTTATGTACCCTGGGTGAGTTGGGAGAAGCTGAGCCCAGGAGCAGGAAGCTGGCTGTTGTCCCTAACTCTGAAGCATTTTGCAGCAGGTTAGTGATATTGTTAACCCTCTAACAGGGAAGCATGGGCAATGCTAATTATAGGGAGGGAAAAATAACTGCTATTTTAATTGTATGCTTTGAATGTCTTGATTTTAGCCAAACTGTTCTAGTTAAATTGTCTCAACTAGTCTGAATCACCAACTTTTCTTTAAATGTAGAAATGGGGAAAAAGTCATTTCAGTTTTGCTATTCTCAGTTTTCTATTTTTTTGTAACAGGGTTTTCTTTAACCAATCACTCACTTAAGTGTATAGATTTAATCAGTTAGCTGACTGGCTATCAGTGATTTCAGCAGCGGAAGAGATTCCTACAAGCAAGTGGAGGAAAGATGTTGTTTTAGACTCAGCAGACTGTGTAGATTTGTTGATCAAAGACTCTAACTGAGGGCATGCCAACACTTGCAGATGTAGAGCACTTTGAGTTAAACTAGCCTTCGGAGAGCGCAGTAGGGAAAGCGCTGCAGTCTGTCCACACTGACAGCTACAGGCGCATTGGTGTGGCCACATCAGCAGTCCTTGCAACAACCACAGAGAGCAGTGCATTGTGATAGCTATCCCAGCATGCAAGTGGCTGCCACGTGTTTTTCAAATGGGGGGGGGGGTGGAGTGGAGTGTGACAGGGAGTATGTTGTGTGTATGTGGGGGGAGAGAGAGTGGGTTTTTGGGGGGCTAAGAGCATGTCAGCTTACTGCCTTGTAAGTTCAGACAGCAGCAGACTCCCCTCCTCCCCCGCCTCTCTCTCACACACAGCATTTCACAGTAATGGTTGCTTGTCTCGGAGCAGATAAGCAGCCGGCTGTCAGAAACAGAGCTTTCAAAGGGCATATCCACATTCCTACAGCAAGTTCAAAACAATGACAAGAGTGGCCACTTGACTTAAGGGGATTATGGGATGTTTCCGGAGGCTGATCAGAGCTCAGTAATGCAACACCTCGTTCACACTGATGCTCAGGCATTTCAGCCAAGGCGCAACAAACGTTAATCTTCTCGTCAAGGTGGAGTACCAGGAGCGCTCTAGCCGTGGAGTCAGCACGCTCTACGTGCCTTGCCAGTGTGGACAGGTAGTGAGCTAGGGCGCCTGGGGCTGCTTTAATGTGCTCTAACTCACAAGTGTAACCAAGCCCTGAGACTTAGATGAACAAAACCTAAGCTTTCAGGAACTTTCAATTTCTTCTCGCTGTATTTCTGTGGGGACTGAACTGTTCAGATTTAAATTTGTTTTTTTTAATTTATGTTTATGTATAACTGTGAAGGTAATGTCTGTAGATTATAAAATAGCCATGTCATGCTATAAAAATTAGGTTATTATTCTTTATCATAAGATTTTATAAAGGTATTTAATTAAATTCATTTCTTTAGTTCCTTTTGGGACCTGGATGTTGGAAGGTTGACCCTGTACGATCCTTGCGGAAAATCCTTAGAGACTGAACTCTGGGTCTCTAGCTACTTTCTGTGGGAGTTGGTTTTGTTTTGTTTTTGTTTTGTTTTGTTTTGTTTAAGGTACTGGAGACGGGAAATGAAGTGAACTCTAGCCCACCCAAACGTTACACTTGTTCTGGCTTCGAAGATATGCAGAAAGAGTGGACTCCTGAAGTTTGTTTCCTTGATGGAAGAGAAATTATTTGGCACAGATGACTGACATCATTTCCTAATCTAAATTATTAACAAATATGTGTTCTTTGGAAGAGGGATACCAGATATGAAAAGCAAAGTGCATCTTATAATTCACGGATTTAGTTCCAATTTTAGTACTCTAGTAAAACAGCTGTGATCAAACACTCTAGTCATCCTGTGTTCCTTCCAAAATTACAAGAACCAATCACTTAAACTAAAGGTGAGTCTCTCTATTAGCTGTCAACAGTAAAGGGACTAAAGCACAGTTAACCAATTCTGATTCCATCCAGTACAGAGCAGTAGCATACATACATACATACTAGCCAATTCGTTACACACACGTTTATTTGTGCTGTCCCCAAATACTCATTTGCCATTCCGTAGCTGCTTTTTTTTACCCTCGCCCTCTAGAGATGCTGTGCATACATTCCCAAAGCCGCCACTCTGTCATCTCATGGGCTTCTTTAGTTCTACATGCTGAGGATGCATTGGTCATGTAGCTCTGGGAATTGGACAAGCAAAGTTGTTCCTTTTTATCCAGCTGCTCTCAAACATAAAAGAAAGCCCGCTCGTATTTATACCTTGCTCTTAAATGCAAAGGGTCATATTCTTCCCTGATTTAGACCCTGTATGGTTCTGGTAACTTCAGTAGGGCTGCAAGTGGTAGAAATCAGAACAAAATTTCATCCAAAGTCTCAAGTGTTGGTTGCTAACTACCATCAGCAGTTGTCCCTTATTGCTCTTGCAATAAGCACCTATCTCTTAACCCAATTGTTAGAGATCAATTGTGTCTGCAATGGCTGACCCATACTGTAGGTGCCTATCAAATTTCAATAAAGTTATTAGTACAGTCTCCTTGCCATTTTTGGTACGGGATTGTGTATGACAATCAAGTGACACAATAGCCCTAAAGGATCTGGAGCATTTCTCTTTTGCTCAAAAAACATTGTATTTGGTTCTTTTGTCAGTCTCCACTACCACCTGACCATATTCTCTCTCTCTCTCTCTCTCCATTGCCATTCCATTTCATTTATATTTGGTAAAATAACTAAGATGCATAGTAAAATTTGTATTTATCTGGTGACTCAGTGAAAAAGTTTTTTTCCCAAAGGAGCTGATACGGGCCTGCTATACACCAAATGGAAACTCATGAATTATAAAGGACTGTAAATGGCTCTGGTTTTACAAATAAATTATCACATGACGAACTAGTATGACCAATAGGGTGCCTAGATATTGTGGAGAGAAGTGAGTGAGATGTGGATTCTCTGGGGAAGTAGTCTGATTCTTTGTGCAATTTGCCTGAGTGTTTCATTATAATAAAGCCATAGATAGCATATAAATGGATTTCTTTGATTCCGTCATTCCATTTCCTTTTTTTGCCAGAAACTGTGATTTTCTTATAAGCTATAAATTAGCACTGCAGAGATGGATAATTCCACATAAATACTCTGATCTGGACACTGAAATAGAAAAAATACAACTCTATTTCCAGAATCACAACTCACACTAGTTTCAGGCCAGTCAATCGTGGGTAACACTGATTTAGGACATTGTTGTATGTAAGGAACTGCAAGTTCTTGGCAGCAGGTTACTATTGTAAGCTGTTTCTTCTTTCATCATATGGTATATTATAAAACCAAAAGGCACAAATTTAAAAATCTCTGATTATTTAATCATGAAGACCGACAACTAATAAAAACCAGAATACTCTTGTGAAAGCATGTTGGGAGACTATGCAATGTAGATCAGTTTGTATCCCATTCAGAAGCAGACTGGAGAAAAGTGTGAACAGTCTATTCTATTCAGACTTGACTCACAATCCCAGAGTAGCTGGCTGATTCTTCCTCAGTTACCACAGTGAAATAGTTAACTGTACTGTAAACATGAGGATTCAGAGTTAAATTCCCATTTTCTTAACTAACTTCACACCTCTTTTAAGGATATTGTTTTTATCTGTCTGTAGTCTCAGTGTGACACACTGCATCATTCAGATGTGGAAGATTTTTCTTTACATAAAGAAGGCTTGAAAATTAAATGAAATCTTTAAATTCTTCAGAAACTGGTGGGGCCACTACAGCATTGCTAGTTCAGTGTGCTGCCCTGTATTGGCTCAATCCATATTATGTTTAGGATTTTAAAAGTGTGAAGTATATATGCCTATAGTCTAAATCAAAACCATCTGAAGGCTTTAATGACAAGATATGCATTCATGGTCTGTACATATGTATTTTTTCCAGAGCCAAGGATGTTTGCATTGCTTTACATTACAAGTTTTGCCATCTATACAAGCGGACAATCTCTTCACAACCAGCTCAAAGGAGAAAATTACTACACGAGATATATTTGTAGCATTCCTGGTTTGCCGGGCCCTGCAGGTCTCCCTGGAGCTATTGGATCACCAGGGCCCCATGGGCGTATTGGTCTTCCAGGAAGAGATGGTAGAGATGGCAGGAAAGGAGAAAGGGGTGAAAAAGGGAATGCAGGTATTGAATATTTGTGCTAACTAATGGAAAAAAACAAAACAAAGAAACCAACAACCAGGATCTTCTCCTGGAACTTACTGTATTTTTTTAAATTTTATTTATCAGTGACTTCCTGAGTATAAAATACTAGCACATATAAATGTAAGATACAGTTATGTATGTATGTAACAAAAAATGACAACTTATATCAGATTTAAACTCATAAAACAAGAACACTGAATCTCCAGGGTGAAACTTCATTATTATTATTTATTATAATTTACAATTTATTATTCATTTAGCTGAAAAAAAATTAAAAATGTTAAGGTTGAGATTATCTATCAGTAACTTAAAGTTAAAACATTACAGATGTTGTAATTATCCCAAAAACAATTATAAGCACAGGAAATTCAGACTTAAGGTGAAACTTAAAAGAAATCCAAACAAGTTAAGAAAATAAATAGTGCACCCAAGCGACATTAACTTCATCCTGAAATGATACCATTTAATAACCATTCAATTAAGATTAGCGTATCATAGTTTTGTAGTTCCAGATTAGATTAAACTGAATGTTAAAGACACATTAGATATTCTGGGTTTTTTGTGTGTGTGTGCCCTAATTAAGTACTTCCAGACCTTAACATGTTTAATTTTGGGGGGTCTACTCACCTGTATAAAGTTACTCATGTGGATGGACTGTTTGCAAGATCCGGGCCTAAATGAACACACAACACAATAAGTAATAGGGGCAAACAATGTGTGGAAGATAAGAGGAAAGGAGAGAGAGTGTGTGTGTGTGTGTGAGAAAAAAAAAGTTTTCATAGTTACAAATAGTAAATTATTATGTGTAATTCATGTTCCTCAAAATGCATGCACCCTTTTAAAAACTTCCTACCCTATTTGTTTCTAAAACATCCCTGGTCAGCCAAAGGACATGGTCAATATTAATGTACAATTTTCTTTATTACTGAATCACTCCAAACCTTGTCCCACCATTACCCCTTTTCTTGTTGCTTTAAATCATTTTTCAATATTTGTTTTTTAAATTTTGATATAAAATCTCACCACATTTGTGGTGGTATTGCTTCTTATTTGTTACATAAGGTCATCCTTTGTTTTGGAGACATCCCTCATGAGATTTTGATTTTAAAAAATGGAACAATATAAAATTAACGAGACACACATTAAATGGATTAAAAATTCATCAATGAGCAGATGTGTTTCTAATGGGGTCCTGAAGGGATTGGTTCTTGGCCTTACACTATTTAATATTTTTGTCAATGTTCTAGACGAAAACAAAATCATCACTGATAAAGTTTGCAGTGACACAAGTTGAGGGAATGGTAAACAAGAAAGAGGACAGGTCACTGATATAGAGTGATCTAGATCATTTAGTAAGCTGGGTGCAAGCAAACAATATGTATTTTTAATATGGCTAAATGTAAATCTAGTAACAAAGAATGTAGACCATTCTTGCAGGATGGAGAACTCTGTCCTGGGAAGCAGTGACTCTAAAAAAGATTTGGGGGGTCATGGTGGAAAATCAGTTGAACATGAGCTCTCACTGAGGTGCTGTTTCCAAAAGGGCTAATGCGATAGTGGAATGCATAAATAGGAGACTCTCGAGTAGAAGTAGAGAGGTTATTTTTATCTCGATATTTGACCCTGGTGTAAGTGCTGTTGGAATACTGTGTCCAGTTCTGATGCCCACAATTCAAGAAGGATGCTGATAAATTCTGGTGCAAAGAGTCACCAGGATTAAAGGGTTAAAAAACATCCCTTATAGCGATAGACTCTGTAGCCCAATCTATTTGCTTAACAGAAGGTTAAGGGATGACTTGATTACAGACTCTAAGTATCTACATGGGAAACAAATATTTGATAATGAGCTCTTCAATCTAGCAGAAAAAGGTATAACATGATCCAATGGCTGGAAGTTGAAGCTAGATAAATTCAGACTGGAAATAAGGCATAACACTTTAACAATGAAAGTAATTAACCATTGGAACAATATACCAAGGGTTGTGGTGGATTCTTCCTCACTGACAATTTTTAAATCAAAATTGGATGTTTTTCTAAAAGATCTGTTCTAGGAATTTGGTTTTTTTTATGGCCTGTGCTATACAGGGGGTCAGAATAGATGATCGCAGTGGTCCCTTCTGGCATCTTTGAAAACATAGGTAACTATTATAGTATAATACGTATAATATTATATAGACATAAGAAAAGTACAGTTTAATAGATTGAGTTCAGTTGAGAGGTACTGTTTAATACTTTGGTTGTCAAATGTCTATGCCATATAGCAGCGGTCCCCAGACTTTTGAGGGTCACACCCCCCATACCCACCCCAGAGCCAGGAGGGGAGCCGTGGCTTGGGGACAGGGTGGGAGAGGCTGGAGTAGAGCTGCAGCCAGGCTATGGTGAGGGCCGGCAGCCGGGCCCATGGCCAGATGCAGCTCTGCTCCTGGCCTGGCCCCCAGCCTCAGCCCCGGGCCAGGAATGGAGCCGTGGCCAACAGCCTAGGCTGTGGGCTGGAATGGGGCTGGGAGCAGAGCCATGCTGAGGACTGGACTGGGCACCAGGCCAGGAGCCATCAATGTGTCTGGAGATGGGACCAGAACAGAGTTGGAGGCGGGGAGGAGGCTGGGTGGTGCTCCCTCCTTCCTCCCATCTCGTGGGGGCTGGCCTGGGTCCCGCCATGCCATCTCAGATGTTCCTCCACTCCCTGCTGGGGGCACGCCGGGACCTCTGCCATACAGTAACTGGAAGTTTTAAAGAATTTCCAGTCTAAAAAATATAAGCTATTTCTTGTCAATAGTGACATAACTTACTAATAGAATTTTCAAGCTCTTATGGCTATATCCTGTCATTGTTCTGCACACAGAACTTCCATTAAGAATAAATGGAGTTTTACCTTTAAATAAATAAATGCCAGATTAAGGTCCTTAGTATTAATATAACGTCTCACCCTTGTTTGACATGTGATGAATTTTATGCATTGTCAGTGCACACAAAAACAAAAATAGACATGTTTTTTAAATCTCAAATTCCGTTCTAAGTGTGGGGTGTTTTTGAAAATCTGACAAGGATTACACCAAACCAGTTTAATTATATATTTAATTTTGTTCAAACATATCCAGGAGCTCATGGAATCATTTGCTTTGCCACCTACAAAAGAGATTGTGTATGTAATAATTAACCAATATAAAATGTTTTTCAAGGTTTAAGAGGCAAGACTGGACCTTTAGGAACAACTGGAGATAAAGGAGACCCAGGACAGTCTGGTAAAAAAGGACCTACAGGATTGGTTGGTGCCAAAGGCGAAGTGGGTCCCGCTGGACCACCTGGGCCTAAGGGAGATAAAGGAGAACGAGGAGAACGAGGTGTACCAGGGATCTGTAAGTGTGGAAGGATAGTGCTGAAATCTGCCTTTTCTGTTGGCATCACCACGAGCTACCCAGAAGAAAGATTACCAATCATATTCAATAAAGTCCTTTTCAATGAGGGTGAGCATTACAGTCCTTCCACGGGGAAATTTATATGTGCTTTTCCAGGGATTTATTACTTCTCTTATGAGATCACCTTAGCAAATAAGCATCTTGCAATTGGGCTGGTTCATAATGGGAAATACCGAATAAAGACATTTGACGCTAACACAGGAAACCATGACGTAGCTTCTGGATCCACGGTGATCTATCTTCAGGCAGAAGATGAAGTGTGGCTTGAGATCTTCTACACTGACCAAAATGGTCTCTTTGCAGATCCCACTTGGTCAGACAGTTTGTTTTCTGGATTTCTCTTATATGTTGATACAGATTATCTCGATGCCTTATCTGATGACGATGAACTGTGATATGGGAGATGTCAAAACTTCTCCAAACAAACTAGACAATCTGACACAGGATTTGATTTGGAGTGTATAGGAGACAAAACAATAATGATATGAACTGTAATTTTATTTTTGTTTTGATGGGACCACAAATCGAATGTGGAAGAAGGTTTCCAGCCTCTATGCAGGACATTTTACCAAAGAGCAGGGATAATAAAATTAATAATATACTAATGAATGACTGTCACTCCAGACCTGCATCCTCTTAAAGATTATGTTTATAATAATATTTAAACAAATTTAAGATAATGTACATCAAATTTTATATAAAAATATATTGAGTTGTGAAGTGACTGATAGAGTGATATTGACTTATTAAACCTCTGGATACTTTGTATTTGTTATTAAAGGAAAATTGAATGCCTGACATCACTAATAGCCTTGGTCATTCTAGGGAGGTAACTATTTAAGAGATACATGTGATAAGAAATTTAGAAAGTAGAATGAAATAATACAGTAATAGCCATTTGAGAGTGATGGACCCTGGAAAGACCATTACTTCACTTCAGTCACATACCAACACTAACAAAAGACATATAGAGCCAGGTGACTTCTGAATGGAGCCAGGCAGATTTACACCAGCTGAGAATCTGGCTCAATTACATTAATTAAAAGGAGACCAGAACCAAGGGCCTGTATTCAATAAATTGATTAAAAATTGACTAACTTAGTGAACTCAAAAAGTAATTGTAAATGGGGACTCGTCATCCAATGTGGGTGTTTCTAGTTCAGTCCCACAGGGATCTGTTCTTTCCAAATGTAAGATATAAAATCACCCCTGGCAAAGTGTGCAGATGACACAAAAATCAGTACAGTAAAAATAATTATTAGGATAGTTCTACAGAGCAATTTGGATCCAATGATAAGTTGGGCTTACCTGAACAATATACATTTTAATACAGACAAATGCAGTGTCATAAATTGGGGCGGCTGTGTGTGTGTGAAGGTCGGTCACATTTGTAGGATGGGGAACTGTCTCCTGGAAAGTAGTGACTCTGAAAAGGACTTTTGGGCTATGATGGATAATCAACTGAACATGAGCTCCCAGGGCAATGCTGTAACTAAGAGGGCTAATGTGATCTTGGGATGTATAAACAGGGGAATATCAAATAGGAGTAGGAAGGTTGTAGTACTTCTGTATGCCGATGAAACCATTTCTTGAATACTGTGTCCAGTTCTCGTGTCAACACTTCAAAATAAGATATTGGTAATTGTCAAGGTTCCTTCCCCACTCTGAACGCTAGGGTACAGATGTGGGGACCTGCATGAAAACCTCCTAAGCTTACTTTTACCAGCTTAGTTTAAAACTTCCCCAAGGTACAAACTATTTTACCTTTTGCCCTTGGACTTTCGCTGCCACCACTAAACATCTAACCGGTATTATTTTATTAAGAAAGAGTCCGTTTGGAAACGTCTTTCCCCCCAAAATCCTCCCAAACGTTACCCCCCCCTTTCCTGGGGAAGGTTTGATAAAAATCCTCACCAATTTGCATAGGTGAACACAGACCCAAACCCTTGGATCTTAAGAACAATGAAAAAGCAATCAGTTTCTTAAAAGAAGAATTTTAATAGAAGAAAGTAAAAAGAATCACCTCTGTAAAATCAGGATGGTAAATACCTTACCGGGTAATCAGATTCAAAACATAGAGAATCCCTCTAGGCAAAACTTTAAGTTACAAAAAGACACAAAAACTGGAATATCCATTCCGTTCAGCACAGCTTATTTTCTCAGCCATTTAAACAAACAGAATCTACCACATATCTAGCTAACTTACTAAGTTCTAAGACTCCATTCCTGTTCTGTCCCCGGCAAAAGCATCACACAGACAGAGAGAGAGGCTTTGTTTCTCCTTCTCCCCAGCTTTTGAAAGTATCTTGTCTCCTCATTGGTCATTTTTGTCAGGTGCCAGTGAGGTTATCCTAGCTTCTTAACCCTTTACAGGTGAAAGGGTTTTTCCTCTGGCCAGGAGGGATTTTAAAGGTGTTTACCCTTCCCTTTATATTTATGACAGTAATACTGTAGGAGCAGCAGTGATCTGTATGCTCTGTATGACTATGCTATGCATAACCTGTATGCCCAAAAAGTCTGCTACACTTCCCCCCCATTTTCTCTCCTCTCCCTCTTTGAATACCTGTGAAGTGGCTTTCCCCCTCCCTCCTGGAATGCTTGTGGGATGAATGGGCTGGTTGAACAGCTAGAAGATCAGAAGAGCTCCTAGGTAGACAAGGTTTCTGGGACTCTAATTAGTCAGCGATCACACACCCAGTGCATGGACAGTGCATGGACGCTGTCCGAGGTGGAGTGTAACCAACCAGACGCGGCCAAGTCATCTCTAGTCGCAGGACATGAGGAGCAGGTCCTTAAAAGGGGAAGGGGCCATGTGCTCAGGAGTGCACTCACAAGCTTGTACCTCCTGTGAAGGCCCTTCGCCCGGACTGCCAGGCCAGTGGTTCATTGCGTTGCGTTCCATCGTGCCTCAGGAAGACTTACCTTCATCGCACCGTCCGTCGCTGTGCTGTGGGACACTTACCTTGAAGGATCCTGACATCTCCAGTGCTGTGCCTGTCCTGGGAGCGTGAGTATGCGAGTGTAAGTGTGACACCCCCCCACACCCTTCTTTTGAGCTTAGCTATCAGTATAATAAACGTGCTGCTTTTTGCCAAATTCTGGTGGGTCATTAGTCCTCCCTAAGCTAAGTAGCTGGCCTAATTTCAGGTAACATTAATGGTGGAGAATGTGGGCAGCTTAGTGGAGGATTTGACCCAAGAGTAGGGGTCTCTTAGTGCCCCCCCCGGTAGTCTCTTGAGTGGGTCCGGCTCGAGTCTGTAAAAAGTGGTAGGCTAGCAACCCACTGCAGGGAGAAAAGGATGCCACTGTTAAGTATGCCAGTGTAGGGAAAGGGAGAGAATTAGGTGTAAATCCCCTGGTGCCCCCAGGTGGTCTCTTGGGTGGGTCCAGCTCGAGCCTGCGTGAAAAAGTGGTAGGCTAGCAACCCACTGCAGGGAGAAAAGGATGCCGCTGCTAAGTATGCCACTGTGAGGCAAGGAGAAGGAAAAGGCAAAGCAGCCCGAGCAAGAAGACACACCCCTTGTGGAGCGGCGCCACTGCCCGGGGTGTTAGAATGGCTCCAAAAGAAAGGGGCAGACCCCTGGATGCCAGGGGCAGTTCCACCTGGGAGTTTTCATGAGTTGGAGAAGGAACGGGATAATGTGGAAGGCGCAGGTTCTACTGCGGAAGTAGAAAATGCTGCTCTGAGCCAGACAGTTACCTACCTGAAGGATCTGGTTCTGGAGGGGTCTGCCCAGGAGAACAGGGTCTGGGGGGCTTAGTCATCCTGGGCCGCCACCATTGGAGTGAAAGCCCGGAAGGGGCACGGGACCATATGATGATTGGGACAGGGATATCTGGTATGATCTGGATCCCCCGGATCCGGACTCCAGATGGCCGGACCCCAGACACCATACTGCGGTGGTCCAGAGGATGGTCCGAAACTATGGGCCTGCACCTGCAGGAGGCGGGGCATCCCCAAGTACCAGACACCCTGTGGCAGAGACCAAGTTGGCTCCCACGCAAGCAATAGAGTTAGCAAAAACCCTGGGTGGCATAGACAAAACCCCAGAGGGAAAATGGGTACACCGCAGACAACTCAAACAAGCAGGGTCTGCCACAGTGGGAGCACTGTGCTAATTTGTTTCTAAGCTTCTATCTTTCAGCCTCCAAACTGGAACATCAGAAGAGCTGGTATCAGCTGAAAAGTTACAGAAATACTATGGTTATAGTGTCGCGACAAAGTCTGTGTTCAGTGTTCTGTGTCTGTCTCTGGTGGGTGTCCTGTGCTAGCACTGGGTCCAGAGAGAGAGAGGATACTACACTAGGGTAAATGCCTTTTCCTCTCTCTTCTTCCCCGATCTCCAACCAAATTATCAATCACATCCACCTCTGTCCAAAAGACTTTGGTCCCCAAGGCATCCGGTTTATTTTTGTTAGGTTCTCTAATAATCATTTTGTTGATTTTTGTTATTGACACATTTGTATTGTTAGTTACATTTTCTTGTATTGTTAATTCCACACTTTCCTCTATGCACCCTGGTTCTACTTCCCCAAGTTCATGGGCTCCCAGCAGGGCCGGCTCTAGCTTTTTTGCCGCCGCGCCCCCCCCCCTGCACTTTTTTTTTTTTTGGCCTTTACACATGGGATGTGCCAGCTAGTGCTGATGGGACAGGGGCCGGGATGGCTGGCTGGGTGGGATGTGTGATGCTGGGGGGGGCCTGCCCCACATCGGGTCTCTCCCCTGTGGTGTGCCTTGGCCCCGGGGATGTTGGCTGTGGGAGGGAAGGACACACATAAGACAGACAGACAGACACCAAGCCCACGGAGCGCACTAACCGGCACATACACCACTTGACCCACCTTTGCCACCTCCCGGGTGCCGCTTCCCAGCCGGAAGCCCTTGGACCAGACCCAGAACTGGAACTTGCCTTTCTCCCCCCCACCGGAGCCGGTGCCCGAGCCGGCGCCCCCCTGCAGCACCTCAGCGATGCACTGGTACTTGCTCCGGGTCACAGTCTTGGTTTTGGCTGAGTCCCCGTAGGTGCGGAGGCACCAGTCCCGGAACTGCCACCCCAGCTCACTGTCCCCGGGGCGGCTACTCCGCAGCAGAAGTGGGGGCTTCGACATCCCGGATGGAGGCAGTGCCCGACCCCCTGTCCCGAGCTGGAGATGGCAGCAAGCCCGGCCGGGCCCTGCGCTGTGCCCTGCCCAGCCCAGCTGGTGGGAATGGAGTCAGGATGGGTGGCGGGGGCAAGTCCCTGGGAGGGGCCGCTGCGGGGCAGGCGTGGAGGAAGTGCGGCAGCCGGACAGTGACCCAGCAAGCCGGGCAGAGGGAGGCAGCAGCGATGCCAGCAGCAGCTGCGCCTGTCACAGATTCACAGTCGGCTCCGGCTCATCCCCTTCCCTCCCCCGGCTCGGCCCGGCCTCCTCCGCCCCCCTCCAGCCGCCTCCTCCTCGCTGCGGGATCCCACCTGTTAGAGCTGCGATGCGGCCACCTTTACCTCCTCGCCTGGCCCGGGGGCACAGGGTTCCGCGCTACCTGCCTGGGGCCAGACCACAGGCAGAGTCGCATGGGGGCTGGGCAAGGCAGCACATGGCTGGGCAAGGCCACCCCTGCAAATGTGCTGCGCCAAGCATGTGCTTGCTTTCCTGGTGTCTAGAGCCTGGCCCGCATTATCACCCCCTAGTTGGATTTTTGACCTTGGCCCGTGATTGTAGGGCCCCGTCTTTCAGGTCTTGGATTTGTTCCCCCCCGCCCCCCCTTCCAAGACCTCTTGAGAACAACTATTAGTAATAGGGGATTCTGCAACATTTTAGCAACTAAATGTTTGTTTAAGTATCTGCAATTTCACCAAGTTCCCTGTTACTATGTATCTTCTAAATCAGTTTAACCTTGCATAACAACTGTGGTACTCCCACAAATCTTATTTGTTGTGTTTTTAAGGTTTAGCGTTAACTTTTATTGTTTGATGGCTATTGCAGCATCAAACTAGGGCCTCATTTTGTTTGTCAGTGTACCCAATTATTGAAATGGTGATGGTTTTATTGTATTCCCAATTATTATAATTGTGATTGTTTGCATTTGTGTTTATATTATATCTGGTGTTTAGTCAATTGTAATGGTTTTAGTTATATTCACCTGGTTATGATTGTTTGGGTTGTTTGCAACAGATTACCTATGCCATACAATGACTGTAATGATCATAGATCAAGGGGCGGAGTGCTGTAGGAGTAGCAGTGATCTGTATGCTATGTTTGACTATGCTATGTATAAATGTATGCTCAAAAGGTCTGTTACACTTTCCCCCCAACCCCATTGTCTCCTCTCCCTCTTTGAATACCTGTGAAGTGGCTTTCCCCTTCCCCCTCCCTCCTGGAATGCTTGTGGGATGCTTGTGGGATCTGGTTGAACAGCTGGAAGATCAGAAGAGCTCCTAGGTAGACAAGGTGTCTGGGTTCTAATTAGGCAGCGCTCACACCCCCAGTGCATGGACGCTGCATGGACACTATCCGAGGTGGAGTGTGAGCAACCAGACATGGGCAAGTCATCTCTAGTTGCAGGCCATGACACTCTGATTAGGCAGCGCTCACACACCCAATGCATGGACACTGTCCGAGGTGGAGTGTGACCAGCCAGACATGGCTAAATCATCTCTAGTCGCAGGACATGAGGAGCAGGTCCTTAAAAGGGGAAGAGGCCATGTGCTCAGGAGTGCACTCACAAGCTTGTACCTCCCGTGAAGGCCCTTCGCCTAGACCGCCTGGCCAGTGGTTCATTGTGTTGCATTCCATCGTGCCTCAGGAAGACTTACCTTCATCACATCATCCATTGCTGCACTGTGGGACACTTACTTTGAAGGATCCTGACATTTCCAGGCTGTGCCTGTCCTGGGAGCGTGAGTATGTGTGTGAGTGTGACCCCCCCACACACACTTCTTTTGAGCTTAGCTATCAGTATAATAAATGTGCTGCTTTCTGCCAAACTCTGGTGGGTCATTAGTCCTCCCTAAGCTTACTAGCTGGCCCAATTTCAGGTAACAGTAAGGGCTCAGAATGAGATACAAGAATGATTTGAGGTTTGGAAAATCTGCATTAAAGTGAAAGATTTAAGAAAGTCAACCTGTTTAGGTTATTAAAGAAAAAGCTATGAGGTGACTTGATCAAAGTCTTTAACTACCTGCGTGGGGAGAAAATTTTTGGTAGTAGAGGTCATTTTAATCTAGCATACAAAGGCATGACAAGATCCAATGGCTGACAGCTGAAGCTAGATAAATTCAGACTGAAAAAAAAAAACAATTTTTTTAAACAGTGAGGGTAATTAATCACTGGGACAACTTGATGTGGTGGGTTCTCCATCACTAGAAACCTTTAAAATAAGATCAGATGTTTTTCTAAAAGATAAACTCTAGCTCAGCTAGAAGTCATGGGCTCGATGCAGGAATTATTGGGCAAAGTTTTATGCCCTGTGTTATGCATGAGCTCAGATTAGATCAGTGGTTTTTAACGTGGGGTGCGAGATGCCCTTTCTGGGGGTGCGAGACATGCCAGATTTTTTGGGAAGGTAAATCATTGAAAACACAAATTAAGCACAGGCACGTAAGTACAACTACTTTGTTTCATCAAGCCTATGTATTTATTAACATTATACATTTTTAACTATTACTGTAATATACAAACAAAAAAATATATCTAGGTTTAAAGAACTGACCTACTTCAATGATTTTTGATAAGGGATGCAAGAACATATTTTGAGAACCAAAGGTTAGGATAAGAACCACTAGATGATCAAAATGGTCCTTCTAGCCTTAATATATCCTAACTCCATTGAGGTCAATGGCAAAACTCTCATTAACTTAATTGATAAAAGGACCTGACCTAAAGTCCTTCCAATTTGTATTGCAGCTTCTCCAACTGCTGAAACCAAAATCTTTCTCACGGTAATTACATGGAGACATACAGTAAACAACTATGGTAATGGGTTTATTTGCAAGCAGTAACACAGATGTCAAGAATTATAACATTCATAAACCAGTCGGAGAACACTTCAATCTCTCTGGTCACGCAATCACAGACATGAAGGTCGCTATCTTAAAACAAAAAAACTTCAAATCCAGACTCCAGCGAGAAACTGCTGAATTGGAATTCATTTGCAAATTGGATACTATTAATTTAGGCTTAAATAGAGACTGGGAGTGGCTAAGTCATTATGCAAGGTAGCCTGTTTCCTCTTGTTTTTTCCTACCCCCCCCCCCCCAGATGTTCTGGTTTAACTTGGATTTAAACCTGGAGAATGGTCAGTTTAGATGAGCTATTACCAGCAGGAGAGTGAGTTTGTGTGTGTATGGGGGTGGGGGGGATGTGAGAAAACCTTGATCTATGCAGGAAATAGCCCGACTTGATTATGTAAAGAGTTGTCACTTTGGATGGGCTAGCACCAGCAGGAGAGTGAATTTGTGTGGGGGGGTGGAGGGTGAGAAAACCTGGATTTGTGCTGGAAATGGCCCACCTGTTGATCACTTTAGATAAGCTATTACCAGCAGGACAGTGGGGTGGGAGGAGGTATTGTTTCATGATTTCTGTGTGTATATAAAGTCTGCTGCAGTTTCCACGGTAAACATCTGATGAAGTGAGCTGTAGCTCACGAAAGCTCATGCTCAAATAAATTGGTTAGTCTCTAAGGTGCCACAAGTCCTCCTTTTCTTTCTACATGCTCATGTGACGGGCTGGTCAAAAAATTATCTTTCTGGGGTTTTCTTTAAGGAGATTTGGGTTTTCAACTAAAAATTTGTCAAGGAAAGTGCCTGCTTTCTGTGAAATTATTTTGGTTTTTGGAAATTTTTTTCAATGAGAAGTTGAAATTCCATGGAAAATACCCATTTTCTGACCAGCTCTACTTACATGTTTAGGAACCAATAATTAAACTGAGTTTATTACAAATAAATAGTCAGTTGAAGAGATGTTGACAGTATCATGGTAGCAACTCTGTAGTTAAGGTTCAGTGATGTCTCTTTTATTTTAAGTCCCTGTGCTCAGCTACTTATAATTTTCTCAAAAAATTCTTTTGGTGCTGAAACTTTTCACTCTTTGCCTTAGCCCAGAGATGACTTTTAATGGAAACTCTGAAGAAAATTTTGAGTTTTCTGAAGGTGAACAAAAAACTGGGGCTTAAATTATTTTGTAAAAAATTCAGTTGGACTTTTACAACTAGATATCTCAAAATTAGCTTTGTTTTAATTCAATAATACATGCTTTCCCTTGTTTGAAAAAAGATGGATCTGAATGTAACTGTCTTTACTGATTTCAGCACATACCAAAGTATGATGTTCTGAGGACTCATAGACTCAGATATGAGTATTCATAGATTCAGATACTTTTTTCTGTGAACGTTCTCTTAGCCTCAAACAACTCTATATGACTATAAGGATGGTGAGACCTTTCTAGCCATCATAGAGTCAAGGTATATGTACATGCTAAAGTTTAGACTTGTTATCCAGGATGAGTTTTCCTAAAGCATCCTTTTTCTGTAAGAGTAATCTTTTCAACTTATGCACAACAGCATATGACATTTTTAAGGATGATTTATATATGACTTGCCTTTATTTGAGTTTTAGAGGATTCTGGATTAATTATGATAAATCATGGAAGTCTTGGTATGTTGCAACTGGAAAGCCATTGACTGGATACTTGAAAAAGATTAGCTGTCTTGGTCTGAGCATACCTGATATTATCTAAAAGTTTTCAAAAAGTAAGCGGAGCTGGGCTTGTAACAGAAACCTTTATAAAAAAAATCAAAACAGGATAAATGAATGGGATGGGTGGTAATGAAGAGCAAGAATATTGAGGATTCAGAAGAAGAGCTTTAATTTGAACAGTTTGGTGCTACCATTAAAATATTGTGGTTAAAGGAAAGATAAACAAAACCATATGATACCTGAAAGAAGGATGGTTATTAGACACTTCCCATGTTTCCACATAGCTCAGCATGGATTATGGGTCACATAAGGTCATCTTCCACAAAGAAAGAGAAGAAAAGATGGAATGGTTTCAGGATCCTCATCTTGAATACTTGAGATTAATCAAGCAGCAGTCTTGGTAAGAAATCATAGTGAAAAACAAGAGTTTTAAAGTTTCCCATCTAGAATGCTCTGCTCATTGGTCAGACTTGTTTCAATGTGTAGCACCTTCTTCGAATATTCTGATCCCCAAGAATGGTACAGTCCATTGGCTGCTCCATTTGAAGTGATTCTGCAACTCATTTTAGGGTCAATGGGCCAGGCTTCATTAAGCTCTTTCATTTGATGGCAGGACTTCTGAATATGCAGTGCCTCCTTCTAGTAGTCAGGTGAATAAATGCATGCACAAACCCTATTACCTCTAGGATATTAACATATTTAAAATGAATCTAGGACCAGTTGATCATAAGAAGAAACAAATAACTTAATAGGGGAAAGTTCTTAGCTAAATTAAACTGAGACAGGAGCTGGTGGACAGAGGGGACCAGGATCCATTGCTGTCTCTGGCATCATTATGCCATCCCCAAGGCAACTCAGCAGGCTGAGAGCCCAGAAGTAGGATCATGGTCAAGGATACCACTCCTTCTGGCAGCTGGGCCAGAACTTGGAGAAAGGCAGAACCAGTGTGGTTCCTTGGCCACAGGAGAAGCGTAGGCCTCTCCCCCCCATGCCGCCATGGGAAGGGCAGAGACTCCAAAGGCCTGGGCTCTCTCTGTCCCCCAGCCCCTGGCCTATTCTTATATTCTTTCATCTCCATATTAGTTTTTTTGGAAGTATGGGGGCCTCAGTTTCAGATTTTGTTCCAGACCCTCCAAATTCTCTGTCTGGCTCTGCCATCACTTGGAGAGAGAGAGAGAGAGAGAGAGAGTTCCTACGGTGACAGAAAAACCCCTTCCGTCACTGTTGTCTGCATCTGTACTAGGGGGTTACAGCAGCATAGCTATGTCACCATACCTGTGTTGCTGTAGCACCCTGTAGTGTAGACATGGCTAGAAATGAAAACAGAATTGGGCCTGTAACCCCACAGAAATCATAATTCAATGGGAGCAGGATTGGGTCCAAACCTATATACAACAAAAAACATTGATAACTTTGCTTACTTTCATTTTTTCCAAAAATGTCCAGTGCATGAGTTTACAAGGAGACTTAACTGTTCGGAGCTATTGAGAAAAGTTAGGCAAATATAAAAACTTCAAATTTGGGAAACTTTTTACTAACCAATAACTCAAAAACTGCATGACTAGTTTTCTTCAAACTCTGCAGAACTATTCACCTTTGCCATCAAATTTGCTAATTTTCAGGCAAAACCAGTTTTCCAAGCCAAAGTTATGGTGGGGGACTAAAATAGGGCTTTATAGTGAATGTTGGTTGTGACCCTAGCTGTTAGAGAGACTACTGCCTTTTATAATCACGATATAGTAAATGAAGTGTGGAATAGATGAATGTTCTAACCAGGCTTAGGATGAAAGTTATGCCATGGAAACAAGTAAACTGAAATGTTAATACTTATCTCTACTTAATTCTAGACTTGTATTTTAATAGTCATGGAAAAGTAGCTTCAGCTTCCTTAAGTTTTCCCACTTGGATTACGTATTTGAGATAAGGCTGTCAATTAATTGCAGTTAACTCATGCGATTAACTCAAAAAAATTAATCGTGATTAATCCCAGTTTTAATCGCACTGTTAAACAATAGAATACCAATTGAAATTTATTAAATATTTTGGATGTTTTTCTACATTTTCAAATATATTTTTTTCATTTACAACATAGAATACGAAGTGTACAATACTCACTTAATATTATTTGTATTACAAATATTTTCACTGTAAAAATGATAAAATAAATAGTATTTTTCAGTTCACCTCATACAAGTACTGAAGTGCAATCTCTTTATCGTGAAAGTGCAACTTACAAATGTCAGTTTTTATTTCTGGTTACATAACCGCTCTCAAAAACAAAACAATATAAAACTTTAGAGCCTACAAGTCCACTCAGTCCTACTTCTTGTTCAGCCAATTGCTAAGACAAACAAGTTTGTTTACATTTACGGGAGATAATGCTGCCTGCTTCTTATTTACAATATCACCCGAAAGTGAGAACAGACATTCACATGGCATTTTTGTCGCTGGCATTGCTAGGTATTTACGTGCCAGCTATGCTAAACATTTGTATGCCCCTTCATGCTTTGGCCACCATGCTTCCATGCTGATGACACTCGTTTAAAAAAATAATGCGTTAATTAAATTTGTGACTGAATTCCTTGGGGGAGAATTGTATGTCTCCTGCTCTGTGTTTTACATGCATACTGACGTATGTTTCATGTTATAGCAGTCTCGGATGACGACCCAGCATGTTGTTCGTTTTAAGAACCACTTTTACTGCAAAACGCAAAGAAGGTAGCAATGTGAGATTTCTAAAGATAGCTACAGCACTTGACCCAAGGCTTAAGAATCTGAAGTGCCTTCCAAAATCTGATCGGGATAGGGTGTGGAGCATGCTTTCAGAAGTCCTAAAAGAGCAACACTCCAATGTGGAAACAACAGAACCCAAACCACCAAAAAAAGAAATCAACCTTTCTGCTGGTGGCATCTGACTTACGATGAAAATGAACATGCACTGGTCTGCACTGCTTTGGATCATTATCAAGCAGAACCAATCATCAGTATGGATGCATGTCCTCTGGAGTGATGGGTGCAGCCTGAAGGGACATATGAATCTTTAGCGCATCTGGCACATAAATATCTTGTAACATTGGCTAAAATAGTGCCATGTGAACGCCTGTTCTCACTTTCAGGTGACATTGTAAACAAGAAGCAGGCAGCGTTATCTCCTTCAAATGTAAACAAACTTGTAAACAAACAGGGACATGCTGGCCACCGCTTCCTGTAGCCCCCATTGGCCAGGAACGGCAAACCATGGCTACTGGGAGTTGTAGGCAGCCATGCCTGCGGATGGTCAATGTAAACACTGTCTTGCGGCCTGCCAGCAGATTACCTTGACAGGCAGCAGGTTGCCCACCACTGGCATAAACTTTGCATCCCTGATCTTGTTTGGGGCCTCTAAGTATTAGCCTAAAGCTAATTAATATTGCAAATATTTGTAAGGTTAAAAAAAACCTAACTGAGAAAAAAGTGATTGTTAAAACAAACAACCTTTCAGACATTCTTTATTTAATGTCAAGTAACAAAAAAGGGCACAATCCCA
Organism: Lepidochelys kempii; assembly: GCF_965140285.1. Taxonomy (NCBI): domain Eukaryota; kingdom Metazoa; phylum Chordata; order Testudines; family Cheloniidae; genus Lepidochelys; species Lepidochelys kempii. The sequence continues at coordinate 112,147,553 of NC_136383.1, read as the reverse complement.
ACTATATTATATATTTATACACAATCCCAGCTCTTTTCCTTTGCTGGACACTTTTAACATATATACAAAATTAAAAGACTTCATTAAAGTAATCTTCTAATGGATAAGAATAAGTTAATTTGCATAGGTAAGTTCATTTTCTTCACTGTTTCAGTACCTATTAGTAGTCAAAACCATATGGCTTGTATAGCTACTACATAAGTCTTTTCAGCAGCAATATATGACTATTCCTAAACAATTTCACATGATACTCTAACATTCCCCAGTACAGTTGGAAAAAGTTGATAGTGAACATATAGTGCAAAAGATTACATACATTCTTCAAACGGTTTTAAAACTATCTAAAGTGCTTAGATGGGTGTCAGTATAAAACCCTAAATTACATAGTGTAAAATCTTAAAGAGAACCAATGTGCCATATCCCTTATTGTGTATGTTTTAATAGTTGGTGTGACTATTTGTACAGTATTTTATTTGTATGTATATTCCATAAATCACATAATGAGTTTGGTTAGTTTATATATATAATACTCATACATTTAATTTAGCAGTTGGTATATATTGTATATACAATGTGACTACACTGATGTTTGACTAGGCAATTTCTTTGAATTGATAAGAATTGATTTAATGTGGAAGCATCCAGTTCACTTTTACAAATCTGTTTGAAATGTATCTAGTTCAATAAGTAATATATGTGAATTAGGTGATAAATATGGTTGAGAAAGCAATATATCAGAATCAGTAGGTGATATCACCCACTGAACTTCACTATACCATTTAATAGGTATATCTTTTCCTATGAGTACTACATTCTTTTCAAATGTGCAGTATAACTATTTCAGTATAAACTATTTAAAATTCACCAAGCAGTGCATTTATTTTAGTATGATCTATGCATCTAGGAGCAATACACATTAAATTCAGTTACTTAAACCAACATTCCAGGCTGTAGATGTGTCACAGTAGTTTTGAATATTAAGAGAAATGATTCTTCCTCACATTGTATTGACAGGAAGTTCTCAGTAATGTATTTGTCTTGGAGATATGGGCAATATTGACTCATCATGGAAACTGTTCCGTAGAGCATTATGTGACACAGTCAGACCTGACAGTTCTGAAGGAGTAACAATATTGGTCGTTGAATGGTTAAAGCCCTTTTTCCTATAAACTGAAAAGAGGTTACCTCAGGTTAATTATAGACACCTGAGTCCAGTTAAGGGCAGCCTAAAAATTGTCTCTGGTGTTTAAAAAACATCTGGGTTGCAGGATGCAGAGACAATATGCCCCTGAGCAACCAGTCCTACAGGATGAACTTTTGCCAGAGGAGCAGGTGTTACCTCAGGAGGAAACTTTAGCTGCTGTTACTTTCTCATCCTCCTCATTTGACAATTCTGGGACCCCACCCATCTCCTCCAGTTCCAGAGGATTTTTAATACTATCAAGACCTACTCAGGAGAATGCTTTGGGCATACAAGCTGAACTGGTCCAATAGAATACCCACAAGCTGTTGGATGTTCTTCAGGTGCTGGACCCTGGCAGAGTAGCCCTCCCTATTAATGAGGCCTTTGGAGCCACTGAAGACCCTATGGCAGTGGTTCTCAAAGCTGGTCCGCCACTTGTTCAAGGAAAGCCCCTGTCAGGCCTGACCGGTTTGTTTACCTGCCACGTCCGCAGGTTCAGCCGATCGTGGATCCCACCGGTCGCGGTTCACAGCTCCAGGACAATGGGGGCTGCGGGAAGCGGTGCGGGCCAAGGGACATGCTGGCCATCCTTCCCATAGCCCCCATTGGCCTGGAGTGGCGAACCGCGGCCAGTGGGAGCTGCGATCGGCCGAACCTGCGGACACGGCAGGTAAACAAACTGGTCTGGTCCGTCAGGAGCTTTCCCTCAACAAGCGGCGAACCAGCTTTGAGAATCACTGCCCTATGGCACACAACAGCTTCCTTAGCTCCTACTGCTAAGTATACAGACAAATTTTACCGTGTCCTGATGCAAAGCTTTGAGTGCTTTTATTCGCATCCTTCCCCAAACTTCTTCGTAGTTATAGCTGCCCATGAGAGGTGTGTCGATGAAGATTTAAATCAGCTCCCCACCCCCCGAAAAGCCCAAGATTCTTGATTTGCTGTGGGGAGAAATTTATTCTGCCTACTCTCTCCAGATGTGTATAGTGAAACGGCAGGCACTATTAGCTAAATATGATTTTTTGAACTGGGATACTATGTCCAAGTTTATGGACAAACTACATGAATGTGATATTGTGGATGCTTCTTTTAGGGTGATGGCCTGTGCAATAACAATGAAAAGAGCCTCATGGTGACATAACTCGGGTATAGCAAACTATAGAGGATTTCCCCTTTGATTGTCATTTTTTGTTTTCTCACAAAAAAGGCAAGACTTTGCATTCATTTAAGGATTCTTGTGCTACCCTTCTCTCATGCTACACTCCACCCAGCTCCCAAAAGACATCAGTATAGCCTCCATATAGCAACAGTACTATAGGCAGTCCTTTTATGCTTCAAGGCATCAAGATTTTTCGAGGAGAAAACAGATACAAAGAAGGAGGTCCTCCAGCTCCAATTCGAATCATCTGGCTTGTCCTCAAAGATCTGTTGGGCAGCAGCCATCCCATTTGACTTCTCTCTTGAGGACAGCAATACAGGTGTTTGTGATCTTCCAGATATCTTCCCCCACACCATCTGGGGACAGATTGTCCCACTTCATCAATGCTTGGGAAGCCATAATGATGAACAAGCAGGTCCTAAGCACTGTGAGACTAGGATACTATGTCCCTTTTCATGGACCCATTTCATGAATCAGAGCTCTTTCAAGAAGTTCAGACTCTGCTCACTCTAGGGACCATAGAAGAAGTTCCTTTTCAACATCATGGAAAGAGGTTTTATCATACTTTCTGATCCCCGAGTCCAAGAGAGGTCTAAGACCCATAGAGAACCTTTGGAAATGCAACAATTAATCAAATACATGAAAGTTTGCATGGTTTCCCTAGCATGGATTCTTCCTTCCCTGGATCTCAATGACTGATTTGCTGCCGTCGAGCTTTGAGGCACATACTTCCATGGGCAGGGCTGTCAAGTCACAGGAAGTTCATAGGACACCATTATTGGTATACAGTACTTCCTTTTGGCCTGTCATAGCCTCATGTGTACTTACAAAATGCATGGCAGTCGTGGCAGCCTTTTTGAGGAGTTAGGGAAGGAAGTTCACATCCTCTCTTATCTGGACGATTGGCTGCTTTAAGGCAGATCTGAGCATCAGTTTCTTCAGGTGTCCAGTTCAAGGTCAGTCTCTTTAACCATCTGGGACTTATTCTAAACAAATAAAATAAATTTTGGTTCCTGTACAGAGAATTGAGTTCATTGGGGCCCTACTCAGCTATACAAATTCAATGGCCTTTCTTCCTCAAGGTAAGTTTCAGTCCATTCACCAGTTATGTCTGTCTTTTAGGCCACACCCTTCCCCCACTGATTGGATAAGTCTGACGCTAATACGCCACTTGGCCTTATGTACCAATGTGATGATGCATATATAGGAGAGTGTGGTGGGTTGCATTAACTACTTTGAGTGCCCCCCAATGCCTGGGCACAGTGTTGCTGTTTTCTTCAGCTCCTTACATACCCTGCAGACTATCAATTGGTCTCTGCAGGTCTTCTCTGACTCGACTCTCTGGCTGGATCACACAGTTCAAATCCTTTCTAAGGTACAACAAACAAACTCAAATAGAAACCGTTCCTTGCCCTTCAGGATCAATTATAATAAAATAGTTTCTTGCCCATCTGGGCTGAATTAGACTCATAGACTTTAAGGTCAGAAGAGACCATCGTGGCCACAGAAGCTCACCCACCCCTAACTTCTGGCTGAGTTACTGAAGTCCTCAAATCCTGGTTTAAAGACTTTGTTACAGAGAATTCATCATTTACACTAGTTTAAACCTGCAAGTGACCTGTACCCCATGCTGGAGAGAAAGGTGAAAAACCTCCAGGGTATCTGCAAATCTGAGGAAAATCCCTTCTTGACCCCAAATATGGTGATCAGTTAGACCCTGATCATGTGGCCAAGACCAACCAGGCAGACACCTGGGAAAGAATTATCTGTAATAACTCAGAGCCCTCCCTGTCTAGTGTCACATCTCCAGCCATTGGGGTTTTTTGCTATTGTCCATTGCCAGTGGGCCACATGCCATTGTAGGCAATCCCATCATACCATCCCCTCCATAAACTTACCAAGCTCTTGAAACTAGTTAGGTGTTTAGCCCACACTGCTCCCCTTGGAAGGCTAGTCCAGAACTTCACTCCTCTGATGTTTGAAAACCCCTTCGCCTAATTTTGAGCCTAAACTTGAGGATGGTCAATTTATATCCATTTGTTCTTCTGTCCACGTTGACGTTTAACTTAAATAACTCCTCTCCCTTGCTAGTATTTATCCCTCTGATGTTTTTATAGAGAACAATCATATCTCCCCTCAGCTTTCTTTTGGTTAGGCTAAACAAGCCAAGCTCCTTGAGTCTCCTCTCATAAGGTAGGTTTTCCATTCCTTGGATGATCCTAGTAGCCCTTCTCTGCACCTGTTCCAGTTTGAATTCATCTTTCTTAAACATGGGAAACCAGAATTGCACACCATCTTCCGGATGAGGTTTCACCCAGTGACTTAGAATCATAGAATATTAGGGTTGGAAGGGACCTCAGGAGTCATCTAGTCCAACCCCCTGCTCAAAGCAGGACCAATCCCCAACTAAATCATCCCAGCCAGGGCTTTGTCAAGCCTGACCTTAAAAACACTTCCCTGTCTCCATTAGAAATACCTCACCTGGTGCATCCTAGGACTGGATTAACCTTTCTCATGGCCACATCACATTGATGGTTCATAGTCATCTTGTGTTCAACCTATACACACAGGTCTTTTTCCTCTTCGTCACTTCCAACTGATAAGTCCCCAGTTTATAGCAAAAATTCTTGTTGTTAGTCTCAAAGTGCATGACCTTGCACTTTGCACGATTAAATTTCATCCCATTTCTATTACTCCAGTTTTTACAAGGTCATCCAGATCTTCTTGTATGAGATTCCGATCCTCCTCCGTATTGGCAATACCTCCCAACTTTGTATGATTTGCAAATTTTATCAGTGCACTCTCACTTTTTGTGCCCAAGTCAGTAATAAAAATGTTAAATAAGATTGGTCCCAAGACTGACCTCTGCGAAACTCCATTAGTACTCTCCTCCAGCCTGACAGTTCATCTTTCAGTATAACATGGTGAAGTCTCACCTTTATCCACCTTTCAATTCTCAGATTAATCTCCATCTTCTCCAAGTTAACTAATAATTTCATATGTGGAACTGTATTATATGCCTGACTGAAATCCAGATAGATTAGATCAACTGATTTTTTTAGACAAAGGAAATGCAGTAAGCTTCTCAAAGAAGGATCAGGTTGGTCTGGCACGATCTACATTTTTTAAAACAATGTTGTATTTTATCCCAATTACCATGCACCTCTATGTCCTTAACTACTTTCTCTTTCAAAAATTTTCATAGTAAATCAGCAGGGTTCCTCGCACATTCCTATTCTTGACTGTGGCCAGAAACAGGTCCTCCCGGGCCTGGTTCCTTTGGCTGTGCCATAGGGAGCATCCTTCCTTACTCCACTGGCTTCAACCAGGAACTCTCTTGCAAGCAGCAGACAGCTCCTTTTGTTTCAACCTGCTGGGCCTTGATTGGCTGTTGCTGGTCACCACCCTTCTAGCTGCTGGAAGACCACATTGCAATGGTTCCCAAAATGGCTGCTCCTGGGATCCTTTTCTAGGCAAGCCTGGAGGGCTAATACTCACTGGTTTTTTTTCCTCTCGGATAACTATCCTAGGTTGGGGTACAGCAAAGCATTGGGGCTGCCAGCAAGGCGCCACAAAGGCCTGGCACACCCAATCACATACCTCCCTCAGCAGAAAGAAACCTGTTCTGGTCCAAGGGTAATATCCCTTACTCTTTTTCCATGAATCTTGCCCTTTTGAGGGCATGATCACTATCTGCCCATTCTTCTATGGATTCAAGCAGGGTGACCCCACTGACCATCTTCTCTAGGGCTACTGGCCTAATGCCTTCCTTGATCATTTTTTCCAGCCAGGGAGGTAGTTATTATTTGGCTACCTCAAGGAAGTCTTCAATCCCTTTAACCACTTTTTTATTCTCATCAGTGAAGTCTGAGGATACTACAACTCCTATCCCCCATAGTCCTGCGGTTATGTGGTGAATGAACCCCTTTCATGGCCTTCGGGACTTTGTAATTCAACATAAGTTGCACATCTTGTAAGTCTAATTCTCCAACAGCATCAGTGGTAATCAACAGCATTGTGCCCTTGCCACTGGTAAATCTGTGCAAGACTGCTTTTCTGTTTCTTTGGGAACAGTTTTCTAGGATACACTTGCATGCATGGCCTTCAGACACAAGGACATTTTTCATCCAATCCAGCTCTCTCTTGTGATCAGAAATAATTTGAAATACTATTTTTTTTCCTACGGCCTTCAGTAAAGACTGTATGAAAGTCCATTTCTGAACCTCTTGAACCCACATCACATTGTGTGTGATGATAGCTGTTGAAGAGTCATTTTTGTTTTTCTCCCCTGAGAGGTTCTTCCTGTTGCATTTTGGCTCCTTCTTGGGCCTGCTTTTTTCCTCTTCAGCATGGCAGCTTCCCTTTCCAGGGCCTTGTTTGCCTTGTGCCTGACATTCCCTAGAGCTCAATTCCATCTTGAGGGCTGCCTGTGTACTTTCTAGTCATTCGATTCTCTTATCTCTGGTTTGGCTAACCTGTGACTATTGAAGTACTTTTCCATGAAGCTCCCTCAGCTCATTCTGTAACAGAAAGTGGTGGTGTTTGTTCTTTGCCATCCTCATTTATCCTCAGGCGGGCTAACTCTTGCTCTTGTTTTTTGGTTTGAGCCTGGATCCAGTTCCTTGAAGAGTGTATTTCCTCTAGCTCCTGCAAGGCTACAGAATGTTAGGGTGCTGGATGTGTCCAAAATTCAGTATGTTCTTGAATGCTAATGCTTACAGATGCTCCCCGGGTTACGCAAGACCAGACTTACACAAATACGCACTTTTGGAAAAAGTTCTGTAAGCCAGAAATAGGATTTTTCTCAATTATATTATTACAACTACTAGGATTTTGGGGTGACGGACTTTGGGATATTTCCTGTGGATTGCTTGCATAGGAATAAATATAATATTTATATGTCCTTCCCATAGCAGTGATATAATTAAATCTGGTCACACTGCAGATATTATTGCCAATGTGTACATCAAAAACTTGGTTTATCAAATTCAGCATAGCATGAACAGCTTGATCTGTACACCAGAGGAATAGTATATGATGGACCTCACTTAACTATTTCTATCTCAAGCACATTTAAATAGCTATTATCATGTTCATTTATTTTTGTGTTTGTAAAAGTTAGGAATGGAATGAAAGATATTCCCCCTGTTTTTAAAAATGATCAGATATCTTTGAAATATCACCTCTGTTCTTGTTACTGAAATAACATTGTGGTTGGCACTCTAGAAATAGCTGGATAACCATTCCTCCCATTGCCTCTCTAGCAAATGGAGTCAGAGTATATCCCCCTTTAAGAACAATGCCCTGAGATTTAGTAAACTTTTGATACCCTGCTTTTGCTTTGTTAACTGTGAAAGCATTCAGAATAATACTTGTAATAACTTTAATATAAATTAATAGTATATTTTCTGATGTTACCTCTGTTTCATAGTATTCCCCTTCCATGCTCAGAATATTTAGTGACTAGCTCTCTAGTCATAGGGATGTAAGAAAAATGTTTTCTGTAAGTCATAGCTGCTGAGAGATCATAATTTTCTTTTTCAGTATGCTGTTTCTTCATTTTCCCAGTGCTTTTCCTAAGAATTTTGTTGACACATATCAGTTTTGCATGTCTACACATCTTCAAGGAATGGGGGCATAGCTGTTTCCTCAGTATAGCATTGGTGAAAAATGTGCTTTCTGAAAACTTTAATACATGAGAAAAAGAAGATGGTGTTTAGGAGCTCTTACAGACTTTGGTTTAAAGCTTTATCCTTGAATAACTTTTGTTTTATTATGATACTGTGGCATGGGAGAAATAAATTGAAGTCTGCAAGATGCCTCATAATGTCAGGATATTTTTCCTTAGGGAGTACTATTTTTAATTGTTTGGGTCTTTTTTTAGAGAGGAGGTGGGGAAGAACATGGAATCCTTTGGATGATGTGACTGAATCATGAACTAATAACAAAATGGCTGTTTGGAGTATGAAGGTAAGGAAATTTACCCGTCTAAATTCTAGTCCCTCCTTTTTGCCTGATGTTGCCTGAATAGAATGTTCCTACTCACTTCTAATTCATGAGTTTTAGATCTTTGCCCTCGCCGCAACATACAACAGGAAACTGCATATCGAGCAGATTATGGAGCAAAGACATGAGGTATCTGAAGGGAAAAGCTCAGACTTGCAGACGGAAGCAGGACTGAGGAATTCTGAGGGGAGACTGGGTGAGGAAAGTGGTCAGTGGAAGAATGTGACTAAAAGAACCAGGCAAAGGAAAAGACGGGCTAGTGAAGGAGAAATAGAGCTCAATAACAGGTTTGCAGAGTTGGAAAATGAAGAAGGGTCTCAGCAGGTAGTCACTGAAGGTGGAAGGGCAAGGAAGAAGAGAAGAGCGGCTAGTCCTATAGGAAAAGGGGAAGAGTCAATGGAGACTACACCAAATGTGAGCCCCAGGAGGATAAAGGATGGGTTGAAGAGGATTACAAGGGAGAATAGGAATGGAAAGAACTTGCAGCGAGAGGGAACAGGGGATAGACTGGAGAATAGCACCGCCACCAGGGAAAGGCAGGTCTATGTGATCGGGGACTCCTTACTGAGAAGAACGGATAAGTCTGTAATCAGAGCTGATCCAGAGAATAGAAGGATGAGCTGTCTTCCAGGTGCTAAGATATGGGATGTAGACCTGAGGTTGAAAAGGATCCTAAAGGGAGCAGGAAAGAATCCCCTAATTATCCTTCATGGGGAACAAATTATACGGCTAGATTCTTGCTGGAAAGTATTAAGGGAGACTATGCTAGGCTGGGGAAGACGTGTAAGGAAATCGAGGCTCAGGTGATCTTTAGTGGGATTCTGCCTGTTCCTAGAGAAGGGCAACAAAGGTGTAACAAGATTATGACTATCAACAGATGGCTGAGGCAGTGGTGCTATAAGGAGGGCTTTGGGATGTATGGCCACTGGGAGGCATTCATGGACAGAGGACAGTTCTCTCGGGATGGACTTCATCTGAGTAGGGAAGGAAATAGACTTCTAGGATGGAGGCAAGCATAACTGATTAAGAGAGCTTTAAATTAGGAATTTGGGGGAGATGGTTGGGAGATGTCCAGGTAATCTCCACGCCGGATTTTAGCATTGAGAGGGAAGAAAACGAAGTAAGAAAGGATACAGCCATGGGTAGGAGAATGTATATAAGGAGGAAGGGCAGTGTGAATACATCTAATAGGTTATACTGGCTGTAGAATTACCATGCCTAACATGGTACAGAATGCGAGCGAGGCCAAACAGCAAAAATTAAGATGTTTGTACAGCAATGTGAGGAGCCTAGGTAACAAAATGGAGGAACTAGAGCTACTGGTGCAGGAAGTGAAACCAGATATTATAGGGATAACAGAAACATGGTGGAATAGTCGTCATGACTGGAGTACGGGTATTGAAGGGTATGTGCTGTTTAGGAAAGACAGAAATTAAGGTAAAGATGGTGGAGTAGCATTGTATATCAATGATGAGGTAGAATGTAAAGAAATAGGAAGCAATGGAGTGGATAAGACAGAGTCCATCTGGGCAAAAATTACATTGGGGAAGAAAACTATTAGAGCCTCCCCTGGGATAGTGCTTGGGGTGTGCTATAGACCGCTGGGATCTAATCTGGATATGGATAGAGCCCTCTTTAATGTTTTTAATGAAGTAAATAGTAATGGAAACTGTGTGATCATGGGAGACTTTAACTTCCCAGATATAGACTGGAGGATGAGTGCTAGTAATAATAATAGGGCTCAGATTTTCCTAGATGCGATAGCTGATAGATTCCTTCATCAAGTAGTTGCTGAATCGACAAGAGGGGATGCCATTTAGATTTGGTTTTGGTGAGTAGTGAGGACCTCATAGAAGAAATGTTTGTAGGGAACAATCTTGGTTCAAGTGATCATGAGCTAATTCAGTTCAAACTGAATGGAAGGATTAACAAAAATAAATCTGCAACTAGGGTTTTTGATTTCAAAAGGGCTGACTTTCAAAAATTAAGGAAATTAGTCAGCGAAGTGGATTGGACTGAAGAATTTATGGATTTAAAGACAGAGGAGGCCTGGGATTACTTTAAATCAAAGCTGCAGAAGCTATCGGAAGCCTGCATCCCAAGAAAGGGGAAAAAATTCATAGGCAGGAGTTGTAGACCAAGCTGGATGAGCAAGCATCTCAGAGAGGTGATTAAGAAAAAGCAGAAAGCATACAGGGAGTGGAAGACGGGAGGGATCAGCAAGGAAAGCTACTTTACTGAGGTCAGACCATGTAGGGATAAAGTGAGACAGGCTAAAAGTCAAGTAGAGTTGGACCTTGCAAAGGGAATTAAAACCAATAGTAAAAGGTTCTATAGCCATATAAATAAGAAGAAAACAAAGAAAGAAGAAGTGGGACCGCTAAACACTGAGGATGGAGTGGAGGTCAAGGATAATCTAGGCATGGTCCAATATCTAAACAAATACTTTGCCTCAGTTTTTAGTAAGGCTAAAGAGGATCTTGGGGATAATGGTAGCATGACAAATGGGAATGAGGATATGGAGGTAGATATTACCATATCTGAGGTAGAAGTGAAACTCAAATAGCTTAATGGGACTAAATCGGGGGGCCCAGATAATCTTCATCCAAGAATATTAAAGGAACTGGCACATGAAATTACAAGCCCATTAGCAAGAATTTTTAATGAATCTGTAAACTCAGGGGTTGTACCGTATGATTGGAGAATAACTAGCATAGTTCCTATTTTTAAGAAAGGGAAAAAAAGTGATCTGGGTAACTACAGGCCTGTTAGTTTGACATCTGTAGTATGCAAGGTCTTGGAAAAAATTTTGAAGGAGAAAGTAGTTAAGGACATTGAGGTCAATGGTAAATGGGACAAAATACAACACGGTTTTAAAAAAGGTAGATCACGCCAAACTAACCTGATCTCCTTCTTTGAGAAAGTACCAGATTTTTTTAGACAAAGGAAACGCAATGGATCTAATTTACTTAGATTTCAGTAAGGTGTTTGATACCATGCCACATGGGGAATTATTAGTTAAATTGGAAAAGATGGGGATCAATATGAATATTGAAAGGTGGACAAGGAATTGGTTAACAGGGAGACTACACCCGGTCCTACTGAAAGGTGAACTGTCAAGCTGGAGGGAGGTTACCAGTGGAGTTCCTCAGGGATCAGTTTTGGGACCAATCTTATTTAATCTTTTTATTACTGACCTCAGCACAAAAAGTGGGAGTGTGTTAATAAAGTTTGTGGATGATACAAAGCTGGGAGGTACTGCCAATTTAGAGAAGGACCGGGAAATCATACAGGAAGATTTGGATGATCTTGTAAACTGGTGTAATAGTAATAGGATGAAATTTAATAGTGAGAAATGTAAGGTCATGCATTTAGGGATTAATAACAAGAATTTTACTTATTAGCTGGGGACACATCAATTAGAAGTAACAGAGGAGGAGAAGGACCTTGGAGCATTGGTTGATCATAGGATGACTATGAGCTGCCAATGTGATATGGCTGTGAAAAAAGCTAATGCGGTCTTGGGATGCATCAGGCGAGGTATTTCCAGTAGAGATAAGGAGGTTTTAGTACCGTTATACAAGGCACTGGTGAGACCTCACCTGGAATACTGTGTGCAGTTCTGGTCTCCCATGTTTAAGAATTCAAACTGGAACAGGTACAGAGAGGGGCTACAGAGATGATCCAAGGAATGGAAAACCTGTCTTATGAAAGAAGACTCAAGGAGCTTGGCTTGTTTAGCCTAACTAAAAGAAGGTTGAGGGGAGATATGATTGCTCTCTATAAATATATCAGAGGGATAAATACCGGTGAGGGAGAGGAATTATTTAAGCTCAGTACCAATGTGGACACAAGAACAAATGGATATAAACTGGTCATTGGGAAGTTTAGACTTGAAATTAGATGAAGGTTTCTAACCATCAGAGGAGTGAAGTTTTGGAATAGCCTTTCAAGGGAAGCAGTGGGGGCAAAAGACCTATCTGGCTTTAAGATTAAAATCGGTAAGTTTATGGAGGAGATGTTATGATGGGATAACATGATTTTGGTAATTAATTGATCTTTAAATATTCATGGTAAATAGGCCCAATGGCCTGTGATGGGATGTTATATGGGGTGGGATCTGAGTTACTACATAAAATTCTTTCCTGGGTATCTGGCTGGTGAATCTTGCTCATATGCTCAGGGTTTAGCTGATCGCCATATTTGGGGTCAGGAAGGAATTTTCCTCCAGGGCAGACTGGAAGAGGCCCTGGAGGTATTTTGCCTTCCTCTGTAGCATGGGGCACGGGTCACTTGCTGGAGGATTCTCTGCTCCTTGAAGTCTTTAAACCACGATTTGAGGACTTCAGTAGCTCAGACATAGGTGAGAGGTTTTTTGCAGGAGTGGGTGGGTGAGATTCTGTGGCCTGCATTGTGCAGAAGGTTGGACTAGATGATCATAATGGTCCCTTCTGACTTTAGTATCCATGAATCTATGAATATCTGAAAACAGTAGGGCTTGACCTGGAGGAGGATATAGGTGAATATGCATGCTCAAGCTTTTCTCATCTCTGCCATTTGAAAAAAATAATTGTAACCCCAGTTAAAATCAATTCTGAGATAATGTAGGAACATACAATCTTTTTTTTTTTTTTTTTTCCAGTTTAAGGACTAGGGAGAAAATAGGAGTCCCAAATCTTGATTTATATTGGGGTGTCACTTTTTTGTCCACAATTTGGCTCTAATCCTGCAAGGAAGTACACGTGAATAGTCTTACTGAAGTGAATATGATTATTCACATGTGTAAGTGCATACAGAATTGGGCGAATAATCATTTCCTATATATTACCACTTTCCCTTCCCTTTGACTGAATTTACTAAAATTTTTTAAAAAGCGTAGGTTTTTCTGCATTTACTTACCAGGAAAAGATTTCCTGACTCTGTCCCTTTAAAAACAAATTGCAGTGACCTTCCTTAGCAACCTTGTTGCTAAGATGGGCATTTTTGTTATGCCAGACTGTTGACTGCAACTTCAGAAGTACCGCCTAGGAAAACCCAGGTATGACTCAATTGTTTCCCTTTTGGATCTTTTTAAAAATCCCCACATTCTCCATTTTTCATTAAAGAGAGAAATGTAAGAAGCAGAAATCCTCAAAGTGACTTTTATAAAGGATTCTCAAGGTAATTTAATTTTAAAACTGCAGTTAGTGATACTCCAGTGTATTTCTGTTTTCAGCTTTAAATTGTCTAGACAGACAACCCTTATGCTACTGAATAACTTTGAATCTCTTGTATTCTAGTATAGATAAAGGCATTCAATTATGCATTATACTTTTTTAAAGACATCTGCTATGGCAACTAATTTCAAGAAATATTAGAACAGTTATGGTAAGGACCTTTTTATATAAGATATTCCCTAGTCACTTTTGCCTACACACAGGACTATTTAATTTGGTTTTCTAAAGTGATATTTATGTGCTATATATTCAAATGCTATAACTTTTCAATGTAATATTAGTAGGCCTTGAAATATATTTCATGTGAATGGTGCAAAGAAGTTGCAGTTTTCAGTTATGTCATTATGCTTAGCAGTAATGTGTTCTGAGCTACTATGGAGGGAATTCATCTCTGATCTGGTGTTGAGGATTATGCAGAAATGGAGCAAGATACAGCTTGCAACCATATAATCTGAGTTCTCATTTGGGTTTAAGAGTGCCTTAAACAGATTTAGCTGAAATTGATTCCCTGCTGACATAAACTGAATGGATATTAGGAGCTCTTAAACCAAAATAGTAGTTACAACACAAGGAGGTGGCAGCTCTTTAGCTAAATCATTTTCTAAACAATTTGAGTTAAATCACTACAACTTCATCATGTAGACAAAGCTTTAGACACATCTGTAAATTTCAGATTTGGCAAGAGAGAAATGCAAAGTGAACCCAGCTAAGAGGGAGAAGAAAGGGATGCCAATCTTGCAATACACTCTATGTGGACTAACAATGGGCAGTTTGTATATGATTTACAACAATAGGCAATCTGTATACAATTTATATTTGTCAATTTGATTCACTTTGATAGGGAATTATTAAATAAACTTGAAGATATATTTTGAATGTCTTGTGAGTTGGCTACAAATAGAGGAAATTACTCAGTTTTCAAAACCGTAAAACCATTTTTTGAAGTGTTAAATATTTTAACGTGTCACTTTAAGTTAATAGGGTCCACATGGGTGCAGAAGTGTGCCTTAGTGGAGTCTGTTGCATGACCAGTGCATAAGCATTAAATGTGTACATCCGATTATAATACAACTAATAATTCCTGTATTTCTTGCGACACTCAGGTATTGATTGCTGCAAACATGAATTTCAATGAAGAATCCCAGATGATAGCTATGGAGGTTAGTCTGATTAGTTTAATTATTAAGGCAAAGATGGATTATGGGGCATTTCTTTCTTTAAACATTATTATCGGGTTTTGTTCATATCACACTTTTGCCAGTTACCCAAATAGCAATGTAAGGGTCTCTTAATATAGGAGTTAATTGTCTCTTGGTTACATGCAAGTGACTCTCATTCTACTTGACGGGGGTTATATGTAGCTATTAAGAAGAGAAAATTTCTTTCTGTGCAAATAAATCATAAACATAACACAATGTGCTATAAACTTTTTAACTGATACCAGTTTTTAGTTTTGTTGCTAAACCACTGATCATAAGATGCTTTTGCTTTCTATTAAAGCTAATGTTAAAAAAATTATATAATACGTAGGTTGAGAAAAGAGTGTCTATATATCTGGGTATAGTGCTTAGATTATCCACAAATACAAAGTGTGTTTTTAAAAGTCATATGCTACAAAGAGTATATAATCAACAATAACCCAAATATAGGTGAATAGATTTAACAATACAGTTTAGATATTAGAATCCAAATACTTGAGCACATCACTCATGAAAAGTTGTACAGAGATTTGGTTGTGGAAAGCAAAATATATCAATGAGTAGAGATAGTCCCCCTCAGTAATTGAGAATTAGGTAGGTTGTCCATTTAGAAAATACAATCCACAAGGAAAATATTTCAGTTACTTTCCTGACTGCGCTTCTCATCGGTACTCCAGCTCATCCCTCCTGGTATTGCTGATGTCCAGTGATGTGTTCTATATCGATGTCATTACATTAATTAATTATCATAGTGCCTATGTGCCAGGCATTTTCCAAATACTCAAAAAAGACAGTCCTGGCTCTAAGGAGTACACAATCTACGGACAAGTACCATAGACAAGTACCACAGGAAAGAGAACTGAAATAACAATATGCACATTATATACAAGTCAACTTGATTACTACACAAAAAATTAAATGTGCACATACATTTTGATGATCATGTGCGTTAATTACAAAATCAGAAAATTACTCAGATTTCAAAACTGTAAAACTGTTTTTGAACCATTAAATGACTATTTATGTAATTTTGGAGGTAATACTTTGCAGTAACCTATGAGAGTTGTGATATTTGTTGCAGAAGGTAAGATGGTTTGTATGTGTGAATAAATCGCATGTAGGTACCTTTACAAGAGTGGAGTAGCGGACCTCCTAAATAAAATGTAAGAGCAAACATATTGCAAAATAAAAACTTCTTGAGGTCACACCGATAAGCCGATATATTAAATCTGCACTGCTCGGGCCCAGATCCTGCAAACACTTGGGGCCAGGCACACTTAGCGCCCTTGAGGCCAATAGGACTATGCCCGTGCTGCAGGGCTGGCGGGACTGGGGCCTACGTATGCCCTAAACCGAACCAAATACAGCAGCTCAGTGGTTTGAGCATTGGCCTGCTAAACCCAGGGTTGTGAGTTCAAACCTTGAGGGGGCCATTTGGGATCTGGGGCAAAAACTGGGGATTGGTCCTGCTTTGAGCAGGGGGTTGGACTAGATGACCTCCTGAGGTCCCTTCCAACCCTGATATTCTGTGATTCTATGAACAAAAGCCAAAGTAGAGTGGCGGTGGGCGGGACGCCTGGTTTTGTTCAACCGCTGTAACGCTTCCTCCCTGGGACAGGAGATGCGAGGCGAGGACCAGGCCCAAGTGGAGAAGCTGAAGCGGACGCTGAAAGCGCAGCGCCGGCAAAGAAAGCAGCCCGTGAGTTCAGGGCGGGCAGGTGGAGAGCGGCTGCCCACAGAGCCTGGACGGTGACCCTGCCTGGCGCCTCACCGGGCGCCCCGTCCTGGCTCAGCAGCGCCTCCTCAGCCGGGGCCCTTCGCAGTCCGCGCAATTGGTTCCAAGGCTCGGGGCAGAGCCCCGGGAGAGCAGCACTACCGCGCGTGCGCGGTGATTCAAAAGGAGGCGGGTGGAGCTTCCCTGGCGGCGAGGGGACAGTTCGGAATACTGCGCCTGCGCATCTGGAGTGTAGGCTGTTGCGGGCGCGCGGGGCGGGTGCGGAGTACATCCGGGTTACGGGGGAGGGGGCACGGAGGGGCTTCCGCGGCGTGTGCTGCCCTGCCTGACATTCGGCTCCCTCCCCTCCTCCTCCTCCCCCTCCCTAGCTGCCGGAGGCCGTGGGTCCCGCTGTGCTGCTGGCGGAGGAGGCGGAGGCGGAGGCGGACCGAGCCGGGATGGCGGCTCCTGCAGCCACTGCCCGGGCGCCGCGCAGTAAGTGTGTCTGAGTGTCCCTGCCGGCTGGGGGGGCGCGCCCCGCCCCTGCCCCTTCGCGTCTCGGGTCTCAGACGCCGCAGAGCGGCGTGACCTGTCCTGGAGGGAGCCCTTGGGGTAGCCCCACGCAGGCCCGAGGCCCAAACTCCTGGGGCGGGAGGAGCGTGTCGGGGACAGCGGAGGGCGAGCGGTTAGCGGAGTCGCTCAGCGAGGGGTGGCCGGGGAGGACGGCGGTGGCAGGGCAGGGCGCTGCGGGACAGATGCTGCTTCTGCCGGATTGGGTGACTGGCAGGTGCTGATATCTTGTTTTCAGGCACGGCTGGCGAACCAGCGCGTGATAATTGGGTGCAAATAACCAGCACAGAGCTAAGTTACCCATTATGGAAAGTGCGGTGTACTCTTCGTTTAGCAAGTGAATTTTTGTCAGTACAGCGAAAAACTTCCTCTGATTAAAACTCTGGAAATGTATTAAAAAAATTCTCAGTTAAAATAAACATTTTAAAGCGTTCAGGAACATTAGATAATATGCACAATATTTTTGGAATATTCCAAGGATCAACTCCTCAATTTATTATACTATATTTGAATGTTATATCTGACACTTACTCATCACCCTGTGTATGAGTAATATTTTGATGACAGGATTATTTTGTCACTATTGTCATTCATCTCCTGCCTATAGAGGGCAAGAATGGAAGAATATATTCAAACATATATGCACAAAAGGGACTCTACTTGAATCTGTTGCAGCAGAACACTTCATCATGGAGTTGGGGAGGGTGAAGGCAGAAAGTGCTATCCAAAACCAAGTAATTTAAATTTTGCTAGACAAAACTGTTCTTACCCAATTCCTGTCAGATATTTTAGGGAATAGTAGTACTATCAATTTTATTTTGAGATTTTTCACAGAGTGCACAAATGAGAAAAATCACCCATTTTACAAATGAGAGGAATCAAAAGGGAAAATTTTTAAAATGAAATCAAATATATTACAAGTGATTAGAACAAACTAATTTTATTGACAAGACAATGTTTGTTACAAACTCTTAAAATACCATTTTTATTTTGATATTTTGTAAAGAAAAATTTCCAGTTTGAAACAACTTCTCAAACTAATTAGCTTAACTTTCAAAACAAAAAGGTTAAAAATACAGACTTATCAGAACACTATAGTTGACGCCCTCCTTCACTGCCATTGGTTATTTTGGGTTGCAAAACTTTTAAGATTTTGACTTTTTGTCCCCCTGTGGGATAGCAAAAAACTTTTGAACTCAAAAATATTTGCAAACTCAGAAATCCATTTCCCACCCAGCTGCAGTTTTTGACTGCAGGTCATTTCCCCCTGCAGCAGACAGATCAGCAAGGGGATAGTGTGAAAAGATCACTAATCTAGCATTTTCAATTGATTATGCCCATGTCCCGTTTCTGTGTTGATACAACTAACTTAGAACCCTGTAAAGTTTATAAATAGTTTAAATTTGTCTCTCATATGCTTTGCATTTATCAACATTGAATTTAATTTGCTATAGAATTGTCCATTCACCCAGTGTACTTAGGTTCCTCTGAAGTTCCTCACAGTCCACTCTGCACTTGACTAACTTAAATAACTTTGTCATCTGCAAATTCTGCAACTTCATTGCGTGCACACACCCTTCCAGATCATTAATAAATATCTTAAACAATGTGAGACCTGGAACCTGGAACTTTTAAGCTCCTACTATTCATTATTCACCATGATGAAAACATTTATTGCTACTCTGTTTCCTCTCATAGCAAGTTTTGATCCGTAACAATACTTTGCTCTCACACTGTGGCTACTTAGTTTCTTTAGCAGTCTCTTCAGTAAAACATCAATCTGTTCTCAATAAATTGAGGGATAAAAAAATTTAAGACTCCTAAGTGACTCAGGAACGAAGGGTGGGAATCCATGAAAGTACTTAGGCACTGAAGTCCCTGTTTTGGCTCCACTGCAACCCCCAAAACCGCTTCCAAGTGCTGTAGGTTAGGGATGCTGCCTAAATTCTTTGCCCAAGTTTTTCAGGGTGAAAGTTCCCTAGGTGTCTAAAAGTTTCTGGCTCTGGGCATGTGCACTGCTTTCTCCCTCTAGGCATCGGGATGCCTGTCTCCCACCTAAGCTCCAGAGTGATGCACAAACAACAAAAAGACAGGCATTCAGCCATCTAAGTTAATGTTCAGGGCCTGATTGGGTAGGTGCGCTGAGAGGCTGCTATCAGATCGAGTCCAATACAAAATCAGGATGAGGAATAGGTGGTGGTGATTTTTCTTGGTGACTCGAAGTTCGATGCTGTGACACTCAGCATTTCAATGCCTAACTCCTTTTGTGGATCCCGCCCTGATCTATTGACTTTCAATGAGACTTTGGCTCCTAAATGCTAAAGGCATGTTTGAAAGTATGCCTTTGGCTCCTACTTCATAACGGAGCTTTTGCCAAATTTGGCTCCTAAATGCTAAAGGCATGTTTGAAAGTATGCCTTTGGCTCCTACTTCATAACGGAGCTTTTGCCAGCTTTAAGTGTGACCTAAAACAAAAAATAATCTTCAGTGGTACCTTTCCAAACATAGGCTTGTCTGTTTGATTCCAAGCTCTATGTTGAAATGCATTTAGGCACAGATCTATAAAGGAATGTAGGTGCTTGAGACCCAGATTTAGGCACTGCTCTTCCTCTAGGCCCCTAAACTCATTAGGTGCCATTTTGTAAGGAGTTAAGCATCCATTGCTGCTGTTCTTGCAAAAAACTGCTTAGGTTCCTGACTTGAGGAAAGGGTTCCTGTCTGTGGATCCAACGCGGAGAGAGGTGCCTCCCTCTATCCTCTGGGAATTAGGTGTCTAAATCCAGGAGTGTGGTGCTTAGGACACCCTTCTTGGTATCTGGTATTGGCTAGTTTAGGTAGCTCCCCACCTACTATGCTGGCTTTGTGGTGCTAGTGTCAGATTCCTGTCTCCCCATGTGTTGTATAGTGAGCGAGGTACTTAACCCAGGGTTTCTGGATTCCACTGGGTGGTTAGGCTTTTAAAAGTTAGGAGTTGCAACACCTAAGTCCCTTTGTGGGTCTGGGCTGTTCCCTCAGTACATCATGTGGAGGGAAGGAAAGGAAGCTGTTCCACTTGTAGGTGGCCTTCCTACACACAGCTTGATCCCTAGATTCTGGTGAAATGCTCTCTCCTCAATAAGTCTAAGTGAATTCCACAGTCCTACCTGTGAACAAGATTTATGATTGCCTTTACTTTGCTTCAGTGTTTCTACTAAATCCTTGTAATTTAAACATGGTTGTCTTTTCTACTTGAGAATCTGCTCTCCTTTTTCAGAACAGCAGTGACATTTGAGGGTTGCCCTTAATCCCATCATTTTCAATATTTTCTTCATGTCACTAAAATTCACTTAGTTTCTTTCGTGCTAATCTTACATAATATTTAATTGTTCACTTTCCAGTTTCTACATTTTATTTTTAACTATAGCCAAAGAATTAAATATTCTAACAGCTGGAACAGAAATTTCCCTCCTTCCCTATTTACCTGTGTTAATTTATTCAACATCTCATCATGCTTTTTTTTAAAGTCCCTTGGCAGAAATCTGGCATTTTCCCTTAATTTAATATTACATTCTCTTCGATCCTGAACTAAACAACTGTAAGGAATTGGCTATATATTAATTCACTAATAAGATAGACTAATAAGTGAATAGAGAACAGCTGCAAATAACAAAGTCTTTTTAAGAAATAGCCCAGCATCTGGTAGTTGCTTCCTTGAATATGCTGGAAGATCAAAAAGTTGGGAAGTCTTTACTTTCCAGGATGGTTCTATTGGGAATGATCATTCGTTCGTTTGTAGATGCGTACTGGGGTCATTTAGTATGAGTATTTGTATCTGATTTACTAAAAGGGGTCACACAGTTTTTCCACCTCCAGCACAAAGGCTGGTGTATTTCTTTGATTCAGTTTTGAAACTACTGGGAATTGCAAAACGTGAAAGAAATCCTGAATGCTATGATAAAGAGAGAGAAGTTGTTATAAAATACATTTGGGGGGAGGGGATGCGGGACAAAAGGAAATGAAGAAAAGTTAAGAAATCAGTAAGTTTAGTAAGAAATCATTACTAAGCAATTTAGTAAAATACCGAACAATTGTAGGATAAATTGTCTTGAAAAGTCACTCCTTAATTCTAAGAACCTGTGTAAACCAGTATCTGTATGTACTAAAGGCAGTTGGCTCAACCAATTAACTAAAGGACCTGATCCTTAATTCCCTATACATACATACATACATACATACACACACACAATTTATGTTGATTTTAGTGAATTGTTGGTGTTTAGAGAATGTATGATCAGGTTGAAGTGACCTAGTATTGCCAAGTCTACCTTAAAACCCACAAAACAGTCTACAGTTGACTCTTGACACTGTTAGTAGTTTTGCTTAATGCGGCGATTATTCCTCATGTTCAAAATCTAGTTTTCCAATAGTAACTTGTTTGTTAAATGTTCTTTGTAAATGTGAACAATTATTTTTATTTATAATGCAATAAACTTCTTAAATCAGT
Organism: Lepidochelys kempii; assembly: GCF_965140285.1. Classification (NCBI taxonomy): domain Eukaryota; kingdom Metazoa; phylum Chordata; order Testudines; family Cheloniidae; genus Lepidochelys; species Lepidochelys kempii. Next base: position 112,126,023 of record NC_136383.1, on the reverse strand, counting down.
AGTTTCTTTGCAGTGTTTAATGTCACACAGATTATTTTAAAATTTGTAAGGAAAAGAATAACACTTAAGACTGATATTTTACAAGCCAGTTTTCAGCTCAAAGAATATGTAACTGGTTTTACAGTACAACTGCTGTCCACCTCCTTCGTTCTCATTCCCAGTTCAAAATAATAATTTCTGCTTCCTGTGATTGCACATGTCCATTCCACTTCAGGTTTAAGTCAGCAAATTTTTTCCTTTAGCAATACCCGTCAAGGTGTTGGTGGTGGTCTCTGCCCTTTAGGCCCTTGGGCAGCAGAGGTGCCCCATGCCTCCCTCCGTTCCATCTTACACTCTGACTACCAAGCATGGGAAGTATCATCTTGCTACTGGAAGTTGTTTTTCTCTCTCTCTCCTTCCTTCTGTCCCCCCTCCCAAAAAGTTATCTTCCCTATGGTAAATAGTTTGTGGTATTCATTAGATTAGTATACATGTTCATCGTTATTTTCTTGCTTGTTTTGGAGGATTGGTCCCCTCTTATGTTCAGGGTGTACCTGGTACCGCATGTGCCTAAGTCTCTGGGCTTGTGCTGGCTGCAAATAATAATAAAAAATCTATGCTGGTGAGCGACCCTCATTCCACCTGCCTAAACTGTCTCGGCAAGGATTATGTTAGAGCAGTGGTGCCTAAACTTTCTGTTTACCCCTCCCCTCCCGACCAACAGTAGTGAATCTATCCATGCTCTTTCTCCCCCACCCCCCATTACTGCACAGTTGGCTCAGCAGAGGAACTCGAAGGTGGAGCTGGGGGCTGAACTGGAGATGGGGGACGAGCTGGGGCTAAAGGTGGACCTGGGCTGGGGGTGGAGAGGGAATGAGGACAGAGCTGGGCTGGAGGTGGAAGAGGAGGTGGAGTGGAACTGTGGCTGCGGGCAGAGTGGAGCAACAGCAGGGGCCGGAGATGGGCTGGTCATTGAGTGGAGCTGGGGCTGGAGCTGTGCTGGGGGCAGAGCAGGGAGCAGAGTGGAGGTGGGCTGGGGGCGGAGCAGGGCTGAGTGGTGCTCTCTCCCTGCCCCTGTTGGTGGCTGGCCTGGGCCCCCCTGAACTTTCCTCCATGCCTCCCTGGGGGGGATGCCCCACAGTTTAGGGACCACCAGTCTGTGTTACAGATTGATGCAGATTTGTAGAGACTTTAAGACCTGGACAGACAAAACAACAAAAGGGAGACTGCGCCACATCCTCATGGAGGCCACCCGGCATCTCCCTTGTGAACTTTCCCTCTCAGGTAAGGAATACTGCTCTGGAATTTCCTTCTGAACGCCAGCACTGATCCCCTTAACCAGTGCCAAGAAAGAAGCACATAAGGGCAGAATCCTCAAAGGAGCCAAGACGTAGCTCCCCTAGACGATCGAGGTCCTCACTATTGTCCACCAGCTTGAGAGGGCGGGAGGACATAATCTGCGAAAAGACACTGCACGGTACAGACCTCTTCTCATCAAGCATTTGTTGACTCTGGGGCCCAGGTCAATGTGACTGACCCCTGCTATGGTACTGACTTCCATTCAAGAACAGCAGCACCAGGAAAAACTTTTGGTATTGACAATGCCAGAGACCTATGCAGCATCCTGGGACATACTCTGCATCTTGGTATTGGACTCCCTGATGGTACAGGAGACAGGTTGGCTGGTACCAGTGGATGTCCAGGGTATACTCAACATGAAGTCCCTGGTACTGATATCTCCAGAGCGACATCCCTGGACCTTGGCACCACTGGCACTATACCACCAGGGTTGTGTGACTCAGGGTCCTCCTCAGAGCCTGATGTAGGCTCTTATGCCCCTCGCTCCTGTGACAGAAGGTGTCACTTCCCTTCTCCTTCATCAAGAGAGTTCCAATACCCTGGTACCCACCAGATGTCCAGAGACAGGGACCCTTGGAGCAGTCGTGGCCCTACTAGAACCTGTGGTGCATGCCTCCCATTTCCAGATTCTCCACCTTTCAGAACTTCTAGCAGACAACATGTTAGCATACGTGAGGCAGTCCAGGAGTTTTTCCATTAGTAGTGATGTTAGCAAGCAAAACCTCAAGGCCTGAAGATGTCAGGATCTTAAGAAGGGCAGTTGGGACCAAGGTTCCAGTCCAGGGCCCATTCCAAGGGTAAGAGTCCTGAGTCAGATTTCAGGATCTGGGTCAGGAAGCAAAGTACAAATCAAGCCAATGTTGAAGCCAGGAGTTCAGGAGCAGTATAGTCATGACAACTGTAGGAGATTTGTGGTATTGCCTGTAATTTTCCTGGAATGCCTCTGGGGTTTATATGGGTGGGGAGCCAATGAGGAGCCATGAGGATGCTGCCTGTTAGTCCCCTTCAGGTGGGACTTCCCATGGTTTGTGTCCATAGCAGGTTATGGGCAGTGGAGCGCAAGCTGGTTGCAGTGGCTTCTGGGTAGCGGCATGAAGATGTTAGCTGCATGGCAGCTCTGCAGGCCTGTGTTCTAGACTCAAAGGGCCTTACGTTACCTCTTCCTGGGGTGCCCTCCGATAGCCAACCTAGGTTTGTCTGGATGAACAGCATGGAAGGCTGCCACAAGGTCAGGGAGGTGATTTGGGATGCAGACTCGTAGGATCACATATTGTGACAATAGCCCTCCCAGTCTGTGAGGTTCCCAGAGGGAATCACATATAATTTTTAAGTCCTGTATCTCGTGGCCCTTAGATTCATTGTGTCCTTCGATCTATACTGGAGTGGGCAATGGTTGAGCCAGGTGAGCAAAAGTGTTGTTGATATAGGGTTTTAGTAAGGATATATAAAACACTGGGGGTATTTTGGGGGATGTGGGTAACTGAAGCTTTATGGTCACTGGTCAGTGTTGTAAGCAAACTCTGCTTGGGGTAGGAGGCTTGACCAGTTGTGCTGCTTCACAAATCTCCACCAGAACAAATACTGTTCTAACATTTGATTTGCTTGTTCATACTGACCATCTGTTGGTGATAGGTGGTGGATGTGTAAGTGCAGACCCAGAGCAATCATAGGGTTTTGCGCCAAAACAATGACACAAACTGCAGACCCTGATCAGTTGTGACTTGCTCTAGGAGTCCATGGAGATGGATGTCATGAGTCACCAGGAGCTGAGCCTTTTCTTCTGCAGAGGGCAGGTGTGCAGTGGAGATGAAGTGGGCCATTTTTATCAACTGGTCAACCATAGCCAGGACTGCAGTTTCTCAGTTAGACATGGGGAGCTTGACCATGAAGTTCAGGGTAATGGCCGCTCAGGGACTAGACAGGGTCTTGGAAGGCATTAGGGCGCCGAGCTGTTTCGAGCCTGGCTTCTTGATGCAGGCGCATGTCTCACAGGAATCAACATATGTGTGGATTTTGTGCACATTGAGGGCCAACAGAAGGAGTAGGTGGACAAATGGAGGGTCTTGAAGTGCCCCAGATGGCTTGCTAATAGTGAGTAATGACGGAGCCTTAGTACCTCTAACTGGGTGGCTGGTGGGACATACAAGCGGCACTTGACATAGAGCAAGCCATCCTGGACCTGGCTTGCCGTCTCGACCCCCTTGGGAGGAGGCTCCTTCTCTGTAGCTGAGCAGATTGGTAACATGAGGTCTTGGGGAATCATGGTATTTAGGAAGTTCCAGGACATAAGAATATATTTGGGGGAGGAGGGTGCGTGTTTCTGGCTGGCAAGATATTCCCCTATTTGGTTGGGACAAGGTAACAACAGTCTTGTTCTGGGCCCCAGGTGGGATGTGATGGTGAATTGAAGCATGTGAAGAACAGGGTTCAGCAAATCTTCCTCTCGTTCAGTGCTTTGGCTCAGTGGAGATATTCAAAGTTTTTGTGATCCGTGTATACCTGTACTGGTACTGAGCACTCTCCAGTTAGTGGTGCCACTCTTCAAAGGCTGCTTTTACGGTTAAAAGCTCCTCATCTAGAATTTCTTAAATCTGTTTGGCTGGAGTGAGCTTCTGTGAATAGTAGGCACAAAGGTGGAGGTGCTTTTGTGGACCACGTCTTTGAGAGAATATGGCCCCAATTGCCACATTAGAGGCATCAGTCTCAATGATCAAGGGTTGTGCTGAGTTGGGATGGACCATAATTGGGGCGCTGGTAAAGGTAATCTTGAGCAAGTCCAGTGCTCATTGGGCCTATGGGAACCAGTGAAGGTGGTGTTTTTGTGGGGAAGTGCTGTCAGGGGTTGATTTGGCCTGAAAACTCAGAGATGAACATTCGATAAAAACAAACCCCAGGAAGTGTTGTAGCTCTTCGATGTTTTGGGGGTGTACCCAGGTCTGAACCACCTGTGCCTTCTTGGGGTCCATTTGGAGGCCATTAGGGGACAGGATGTAGCTAAGGAATTCCATGGAGCACTGGTCAAAGCTGCACTTTTCCAGCTTTGCCTAAAGGCCATGTTGATGGAGCCGTTCCAGGACTGACCGAACATGCTGGGTGTGGTGTTCAGGATCCTCGGAAAAGATGAGGATATCATCGAGGTAGACTATGCTATACTGGGTTAGGATGTCATAGAAGACCTCATTTATGATTTGCTGGAATGTTTCTGGGGCATTTGTGAAGCCAGATGGCATTACCAGGGGCCGTTCTGGGTTTGAAAAAGCTGTCTTCCACTCATCCCTGGCTCAGATCCGAACCAGGTTATAGGCCCCTGCAGGTTGAGTTTTATAAATACATGGTCCAGTAGTTCCAGGATGAGTGGAAGGGGGCACTGATTCCTGAGGGTAACCTAGTGTAGGTTTTGGTAATACATGCATAGGTGCTGGGTTCCATCTTTCTTTTTAACAAACAGAACTGGGGCCCCAGCAAGAGAGGTAGATGGCCATATGAAACCCTTGGGCAGATTCTCTTGGAGAGAGGAACGCAGGGCAGCTATCTGAGGTTTGAACATCGCGTCAATACGGCTGAATGGCACCTTGGCTCCCGGGTGCAGCTCGATCGGGCAGTCATAATCCTGGTGTGGTGTGGTGGTAGGGTGTCAGCATTCTTCTCGAAGACATCACCGTAGTTGCTGTACTTGTGGCAGTGCTGGAGTCAACTCTGATGGTATTTCACCTGACCCACAGGCAGGATCAGGTGGAGGGTATGTCTTGGTTCTGAGGTTTGTCAGACAGTGTGTGTTGGCAGACTTGCTTGAAAAACTTGGAGCAGAAGCTAACTTGGTGCTCATCCCAAAGGACCATGAGCCAGCAGCGGTGAAATGACCAGGGTTATGGGGAAGAACCTCCCGATGGTCCCAAATGGAAACTTCACGCTACTGTCTCCTGTGTCACTGGCCCCAATGACAGGAGTGAGCCATATATAGTTTCTACTGGGTTGGGGACAGTCTTTGGTTGAACTGAAATACCCAGGGCTTAGGCTGTATCAGTATCTATGAAGTTGTCCATTGCCTGGAATCCACGAGTGGCCGCTGTGGCAGAATTTGGTAAGGCTCCCCTGGTACATGGAGGCAGACTTGGACTCACCATGCCTGGGGCATGCCTTAGCAAGGAGTGGGGGAGGGGGTCATTATGTCAGGCTTACCCAGGCCAACTCCCTCTACCAGGCCTGGGTGTGGTTGCTTCCTGAACTGTGTTGTGCTAGAGCTCGGGGTGGACAGCTGGCAAAAGTTTGGCTGATCCTCCACAGTAGAAACACAAGCTGTGACAGTGCCGTTTTTCCTCAGGGGTCACATGGTGGCGGGAACTATCCTGCTGCATGGGTTCAGAGTCTGGGTTGAGATTGGTACTGAGGGTCACTGGTCAGGTAGTAGCACAGACCCCTTCTTTTCCTCATATTGCTTGCTGAGCCTATTGTCAGTGTGGATGACAAGGTTGATGAAGGCCTCCACAGGCTAGCTCATCCTTAATCTCCTCACATAGTCCCCACTGGAACTGGTAGAGCTGGGCCAATTGGTTCCACTCAGGGTCGGAGACTAGTCACCAAGAGTGGGCGATGCCATGCTGTCTGGAGTGGCTCACGTTTGTGAGCACCTACCTTCTGGGAGACTATCAGAAAAAAGGGCAGATAACCTAAACTGGTGGTGTCTTCTATAATTAGATTTTACCAAGTCACTAACAAATGTGAACTCCTGAATCACTATACCAGTCTTACCATGGAGTCACAAACAATTCCCTTAGACTCTCCAGTCTGTCTTCCCACCCAGAGAAACAGGACTTTGTGATAAAAGGTCATTTATATCAAAAATTACACCACATTCAGGTTGCTCCCAGTCCCAAGAGACCAGTCACTTACCCCAGATCAGTTGGTACCCTAGATTTTACACCAAAGACAATGATGGTAGCTAATTCTATAGTAAATTAACTATAGATCTATTAGCTAACAAAAGGAAATGAGAGATATTGAGAGTTTGAAGCCGGTAAAATATATGTATAGGTGAGTCACAGTCTATAATTCCAAATGGTAGCAGAGATGTAGTAATCTGCCAGTTTCCCAGAAGTCTCTCAGGACTACCCAGAATGACTCTGGGAATCTCCGTCTTCTCGTTCTGTTATTCCACCCTGTTAGAATCCAAACAGTTCAGAGTTGAAGGATCTTTCCTTGAATCCAATACTTATAGCTTCTTGTTACAGAAAACAAGCTGAGAGGGTCACTACTCACATGGGCTCTTCCTTTAATGATGAAGAGTCAGGAATACATTGCAAATAGTTTCGCTACTGATTTTACAACACTGTTCACTACAACCTTGTTTGTCTGGGACCAAGCTTAGAAGGAGTTGCCCAGTATTGCAGAAGTCCCAAACCACATTTGTGTGCATCAGTTTTCTCATTGGCATTAATCAATGAAGAGGAATTGAGGTGAGGTTACAAGTGTCTTTGATCCAACAAATCAGAACACACTTTTGCAAAGTAATAGCATTATTATTTGCTTTGAAACCTATGTTAGATGTTTCTAAAAGTAAATATCCATACCAAGTAGGTAGACACCTTAGTTTAAAGGGCACAAAGCTTCAAACAAAGCCTTGGACTGTCCTTTAAGGAGAGCAGAACCAGTAGCAGCATGGCTTAATCACAACACCCTTTTTCTGTTTAAATGACAAGGGAGGGACTAGCTTAATCCTGGAGGGTAATTTACACCTTGAGTATAATATTAATATGTAACCTGTATATGGCTTTAATTGCATATTCTAGTTATCTTCTGTCACCAATATTCTTGTATAAGTGTCTTGATTAATCATCAGTCTCAATGTTGCATTATGTAAGTTGTGTGATAAAACTCCTCCCAATCCTCTTGGCCTTTTCATTTTTATAACCTTTCTATTAATTTAATTCCTTATATAAATATGAAATCACCCTGTACTCAGGCCTTGGCAAAGAAATATTTTTTTTCCAAAGGAGAAAGCAGAGCACTGTTTAGCTTAAAAAAAAACCTGACTATATTACTAATGGTATGATTGGAGATAGCTAGAAAAAAATATTTACTTGAAATGTCAGTGTTCACAGCTGTTCAAAGAAAAAAGCCACACGCTCCAAAAAACATCAGCCAAAGAGGCTGCACCTTTAGTCGGCCAATCATTTTACAAAATGTTTACTTTTCTAGTAGAAAAGATGAATTGTGAGGTATGGGACTTAAGGGATAATTCAGCTACTTCTCAAAGAGCAGGAAAAGAAAATAGTTAATTCACATGGAGGAAGGACAAAAAAACCCCTTGCTTCTTCAAACAGCAAAAAAACAGCAGACATTAGTCAATGCCATGTTTTCAAACAGTCTCTGAAGAGCATCAGAGAAACTCAAGAATTGCAATGAAAATGAGGGAGATTTGTGAAGGTGTGAAGAACATTATGGAGTTAAAGTCCTGACCCATAAGTAGGTGGGAAACAAGATACCACAAAAAGGAAAACATGTTAAAAAATCTGTACTATTGGGTGTATAAACATAATATCATCTATTATAAAATTCCACAGGCTTTTATGCTATGTTCTTCTTTGACACAGTATGAACGCTACATTAAACTGAGCACCTGTGAAAGGAGATAAGTGGACCCTCAAATGTATAGGATAGGGTGAAAACCTAGTCTTGACCATCCAGTCCAGCTGGAAACACTGCAGTACATATGAAGAAACATTTCTGTTGTGCATAATAGGCCCATTGTCATGAAAACCGTAAACATTTTTCCCATCTGTATAAATATACAATAGTAGGCCTTGGACAGAATCTGCTTTGTCTTTTAATTCACACAGCCTGCCTTCAGTAACAAAGAACTACTTTGCATATATTATTTAATATTTTTAATGCAGTAGCAGCCACAGGCCATGACCAAGATGGGGACCACATAGTAGGCACTGTACAATCTCATACCAAAACCTAGTCTTTGCATGAAGAAGTTACAGTCTGAGAGAGACAATGTATGAAGGGTGCAGAAAAGATACCACGAAATATGAAAAAGGAGCCTCTAATAAATTTGGTCCACAAAGAGGTGTGTCGATTTGTTATGAATGTAGCTATGTCGGAAGGGAGGCCCAGGCCCTTTGGAAGCAAGGATTGAAAAGCAGAAAACAAACAGTAAGTCTCCTTTTCCCCAGCAGTCTAATAATCTGAACCAGTGTTTCTTCATCATTTTAGGTTGGCAGCCCCTTATTTGGAGTCAGAAGTTTTTGCAACCCCCTCTTACTTTTTTTTTTTTAGTAAATGCAAGATGAGTATCAGTAGTAACAATAATTTGTGTGTTTGTTTTGAGAGCTTGGCAGAGAATACGTCACCTTAAAGAGTAAGGATGTGAGAGGAGTGAAATTTTCTTTGCTTTAGAGCATAATTTCAATGCCTTGCAACAACCCTGAGCATCTTTCATGTTCCCTCCCAGGGGATCACTACCAACCTAGAAACAGGGTTCTAGAAGTCATCCTTTGATCTTCATTTTTGAATCTGATCTGTCCTTACATCAAAGTTCTTTCCATTATTGATACAGTGCTGTATCTTGGGTAGAGATCCTAAGTCTTCTAGCTACCAGCTGTGGGCACACTTTTTCCTCGATTTGACCCAGTAAACTTACTGTACCTAGCCCATAGCACATTTGCAGCCTGGCATAGAATCATAGAAATGTAGGGCTGGAAGGGACCTCGAGAAGTCATCAAGTCTAGTCCCTTGCACTGTGGCAGGACCAAGTAAACCTAGACCATCCCTGCCAGGTGTTCGTCTAACTTGTTTTTAAAAGCTTTGAATGAGTGGGACACCATGACCTCCTTTGGAAGCCTATTCCGGAGCTTAACTATCCTTATAGTTAGAATGCTTTTCCTAATATCTAACCTAAATCTCCCATGCTGCAGATTAAGCCCATTATTTCTTGTCCTACCTTCAGTGGACATGGAGGACAATTGAGCACCACCCTCTTTATAGCAGCCCGTAGCATATTGGAAGACTGTGACTGGGTACCCCCTCAGTCTTGTTTCTCAAGACTAAGCATGCTCAGTTTTTTAAAGCTTTCCTCATAAGTCAGGTTTTCAAAACCTTTTATCATTTTTGTTACTCTCCTCTGGACTCTTTCCAGTTTGTCTCTATCTTTCCTAATTTGTGGTTCCCAGAATTGGACACTACTCCAGCTGGGGCCTCACCACTGCTGAATAGAGCGGGACAATTGCCCCTCATGTCTTACATACAACCCTTCTGTTAATAAACCCAAGAATCATATTGGCCTATTTTGCAGCTGCAGCACACTGATGGCTCATATTCAGTTTGTGGTCCACTATAACCCCCAGATCCTTTTCAGTGCATTAGCACCTAGACAGTTATTTCCCATTTTGTAGTAGTGCATTTGTTTTTCCTTCCTAAGTGAAGTGCTTTGCACTTGTCTTTATTGAATTTCATCTTGTTGAATTCAGACTAAGTCTCCAGTTTGTCAAGGTCATTTTGAATTTAAAACTGTCTTCCAAAGTGCTTGCAACCCCTCCCAGCTTGGTGTCATCTCCAGATTCTATAAGCATATTCTTTACTCCATTATCCAAGTCATTAATGAACATATTGAATAATACTGGACCTAGGACTGCAGAACTCCACTAGGTACGTCCTCCCAAGTTGACAGCAAACCATTGATAACTACTCTTTGAGTACGGTCTTTCAACTAGTTGTGCACCCACTGTGACATACCAGGTACAATCCAGACTAATGAGCAGCTGTGTCAATCCTGCCGTGCAACCTTGGGTGCCTTATAGCGCCTTGCTGAAGTAGCTCCCACATGGACCACTAACAGACAGCCTTCCAGCATACAAGTCTCACCCTATGTAACTGCAGCCTGCCAGCCATACTTGGGTTATACTCTAGCTCTCACCAGCCTTGGCTATGTGGCTGGGTGACCCCAATACACCCCTAATCTCAGATTTTCCCCTAGAAACATAAATCCTGTACTGTCCAGGAGAGGGCTCACGAGATTTTGTTATTCCATTAAGGGAATAATATGACAACTTGTCACCCCAAATAGAGTTACCTGGACACTTCAACTTGAGCACACTGGATTAGATAAAACAGTAAAAACGAGAGATTTTAAGTGAGTATAAGTAACAGGCATAAAAGTCAGAAATGGTTACAAGAAAAATAAAGATAAGATGTTTACTAATCCCTAATTTAAACTGTATCAGATTCAAGCACATTGTATCACCACATGCTTTCAGAAGTCTTACTAACCAAACCCTGTAGGTCAGGACACCTCCCCCAGTGTCCAACAGATGCTTCCTTTGTCATTTCAGGTGCAGTGAATACTATAGGCAGAGAGAGAGGGGAGCCTTGGGGTGTTTGTCCCTCCTTTTTATTGTTTCAGACTCTCTCTTGCAAAACATTTCCAGCTGGGCACTAGGAGACAAAGAGTCTATGATATTCTTTATAACCCTATTATCCTCCAGGTGCTTTCAAATTGATTGCTTAATAATTTGCTTCAGTATCTTTCTAGGTATGGAAGTTAGGCTGACTGGTCAATAATTCCCAGGGTTCTCCTTGTTCCCCTTTTTAAATATAGGTACTTTGCTCGCTCTTCTTCAGTCTTCTGGGACCTCTCCTGTCCTCCAGGAATTCTCAAAGATAATTGCTAATGCCCTGAGATTGCTTCAGTTAGTTTCTTAAGTACCCTAGGATGAATTTCATCAGTTCTTGCTGACTTGAAAACATCTAGCTTACCTAAATGTTCCTTAACTGTTCTTTCCCTATTTTGGCTTGCATTCCTTCCCCCTGGTTGCTAATGTTAATTGTGTTGAGTATCTGGTTATCATTAACCTTTTTAGTGAAGACTGACACAAAACAGTCATTAAGTACTTCCGCTTTCTTGATGTCATCAGTTTTTAGTTCTCCTTCCCCTCTAAGTAGAGGAACTACACTTTCCATATGATGGTTTGTGTAAAACCAAAAAGATTAGATACCCTTATTTTTAATGTAGAGTAGCACCCTGTGGTGCTCCCCAGAACTTTAAAATGGAGATGCTTCCTGGAGGACTAAGGGTGAAATCCTGGCCCCATTGAATGTGTCCCAGAAATTCTCTCTTACTTAACAGCCTTTCACTCCAGTCAGAATTCAGCATTTCTTTCTTGGACATGTAGTATTCAGAGACTTTAAGTCTACATGAAAGATGATCGTTTTTAGAATTTCACTTTATCATAGAATCATAGAATATCAGGGTTGGAAGGGACCCCAGAAGGTCATCTAGTCCAACCCCCTGCTCAAAGCAGGACCAATTCCCAGTTAAATCATCAGATCATCATTTAGGCGCCCTTTTGGTTAATAATCAAACTCTTGCAAATCACAGAATTTCTCTAATGGAAAAGTAAAAATTGTAATAATTTTAAAGATGATTTTACCATTGGATAATTTGTAATTCATGTTCCCATTTGCCCTGTTGACTTTGCTTTCCTAGTCTGGTATCTCTCTTTGAGACTTTTGCTAAGGAAGTACTGCTTCATGCCATTTATGCTAATTATACATACATGTGGTTACTTATTTATTATCTCTCAATTAATTTCAGAGAAAATTTGCTCACTTTAAAAGTAAACTGTGTTTTTCTAACTTCTAGCCATGTAAACTCATCTTGCAATCTAAAAGTCAAACTGTGTTCTTTCTGGTTCAACGACTCATGCATCATCACCAGTATGAAAGATGCTCCAGATCAAGCTGTGCCCTTTTTTTCACCTCTGAAACTCCATTGATTTCAATGGGACTGCACAAGTCTAATTGAGGGCAGAATATGTCCATGAAATTAGAAGTTAGTTAACTATTCTTTGGGTGATGCATGAGCCAGAGTAGAATCTATCTTCCTCTCATAATTGTACAGGCTCTATAGTGCTAAGAGTTAAAAATACTGTGACAGAAACTGATTTGCCACTAAAGCAAACATATGACTCAGTACACACTCCTAACCCCTTGACCTCAATCCAGAGCCTCCTCCTGCATCCCCAAGCCCTCATCCCCAGCCCCAACCCAGAGCCTGCACCCCCAGCTGGAGTGCTCACCCCCTCCCACACCCAACCCCCCTGCCCCAGCCTGGAGCCCCCTCCTGCACCCTGAACCCCTCATTTCTGGCCCCACCCCAAAGCCTAGGGGAATCCTCAAGCTTCCATGCCTCCCTGCAGGGCTGTTTGTGGCCTGAGACTGATTTTTTTCTGTGAGTCAGTGGGCCCTGATAGTCCGGGGTGGAGAACCTTCTTTCTATGTCATACAGGTCAGATTAGATCAGTGGTTCTGAAGCTATTTACCATTGTGGGCCGCATACGTAGCTCTCCATGTGTTACGTGGGCTGCGTCCACTTGATATATATGCCATCTGTGTGGCCCTGGAGATGTCACGTGGGCTGCAGCTGTGTGCTGACTGGGCTGAAAGCAGCCTGTTGTCTACAGGTTGAGAACCATTGAACTAGATGATCGTTGTGGTTCCTTGTGTCCTTATAATCTACAAACTGACATCAATGTTACTAGCATGCATGCAGGTGTCTGCAGGATCTGGACCTTGAACATATTCTGCTCCAGTGAAAATAAGGAAAATGACACAACATGAAGGGCTTGAAACTGTGAAGAAGCCAACAAGGTGTTGTCTGAAAATACTGAGAACTGTGATTAGCACATACAATGGTTGCCAGCTATTGAATTTATTTTAAAAGGCTAAAGATGAGTATAGTGATGGTCCTCACCCCTGGAGTGCCCCCAGTGGCGTGGTGAAGCATTGCAATTATGACTCTGCCTCAGTTTTCCCCAGTGGGCTTCGATAAATCCAGTGAGGCTTATGTATATTGAACAGTACACCATCAAAGGTCTAGTTTATTTTACTTAAAAGTGGAACATTATACAAATAGGCGTTCACTCCAGCATCTTTAGCTGTAGGGGGAGAGGGCTGAGTTAACTTTAGTCCATCAACCTCACTTACATCTAGGTCTGCTACCCTCAAGGCCCACTTGACATGGAACCCTCTTCTAGAGCCAGGGCCTCTTTTCATGAGCTAGGGAAGTGGTTCTCCACTTGGGTCAGGGTCCCCCATGGAGGTCAAACTGCAATGATCCTTCCTTAGGACAGCATATAATTCCTCTTATCTGGGGCTTCTCTTCCTATCTGGTGAAATTCTTCCACAAGGGACAGGTTCTGCTTTGACTTGGCACTCATAGCTCTTCCCTTTTGGAGCCTCTCCCACTTAGGAACATTCTTCCTTAGTTTCCTTTCCTGGTGAGCCCCATCACTTTGGGATCTTTCTCATTCTGGGGACTATTCCTCTCACCGGAAGTTTCTGTTCTCTAGTCTGTACTGTGAGTAGCTGCCTTTTATCATGCCCAGGTGCTTCACTGCCTAATTAACTGCCCCAGTGAGATAACTAATCCCATGAACCTGAATTGCCAAATTCCCCTTTATGAAGTCTGTCAGAGGTGGGCTGAGCCCCTGACCCCTTCAGAAGGCCAAGTACCCTGTGAGAGTGAGGAACTAGATTTTTTTTGATAGCGTTACTTAAAAAAATAAGGTTTTACTTCATTTTGGGGCCATATATAATAGCTTTGAACAAAGACTAGTACATAGACAATGGGTATCTTGTTTTAATGTTTGTTCTGGAATTGTCGTGGGGGGGGTATTCCTTTAATCACGATTGATTCTATGTAATACCGTATAATATTAGAAATGGCAAGCTCAGATCACCAGAATATGGAGCACATCAGATAATTAAGAGATATTTAATGGAAAGAAATGTTGATATATTGTACTCTGGATGGTCAGATCTAATCAGTTGTATTTTAATTTAATTTTGGAAGGCAAATCTAGCTGGGCTAAAGGAGTTCAACTGCTAGCCTATAAGGTTTGAAACATGAAAACCAAGACTTATTTTTCATTGTCAAAATCAAGTATGTGTATATTTTAATGTTTTCTCAGTTGAAGAAGGTCTTTCTGTTGGAAACTGAAATTTTCCATATCCTGTAAATATTTTGAATAGCAAGTCTTTTATATGATTTTTAGATTCTGCCACCAAAAATCTGTAATTCTAGATTTATCATGATTTTCCTGTTTCAGGCTTCCCTCCTGTCCCTTCTACCTCAAGAACAAGCTTTGCAGAATTTTCCATTAGGGAACGGATGAGAGAAAAATTAAAAGCTGCAAGGGTGAGAATGCATTTATTAAGGATTTTATTGTATTTGATAGAATTTATGAGAATTTAATCAATCTTCTTTGTTTTGTGCTGCATATAATTGAATGAATTAAATTTGCCTTTGTAACTCTGTTTAATATAGTATTTGATATCTGTACAGATTAATTCCCAGTAGTTGGTTTTGATGTTATTTTCTAAACAAGTTAATTTGATTCTAGTTTGTAATATGAAAAATGTAATGTTTGGAAAAACCTTGCCATTTTAACTGAGAGTCAGATCCTGCCACTTTTATGTTGAGTAAGTACTACTTTCCATGCTGGAGTCTTGCTGAAATCATTGTGGCTACTTGTGGCATAAAACTACTGTACAGTGTAATAAAGGGAAGCAGAAATCTGGCTATTATTATTTATATTATTATTATATTATATTATATAATATTATTATTTATAATAATTTAAGAGGATTATGCAGTAAAAAGAATCTTTCATTAATATTACTTGTACTAAGTAGGGCTGTTGATTAATCACAGTTAACTCATGTGATTAACTCAAAATTAATTGCGATTAAAAAATT
This sequence comes from Lepidochelys kempii, assembly GCF_965140285.1. Taxonomy (NCBI): domain Eukaryota; kingdom Metazoa; phylum Chordata; order Testudines; family Cheloniidae; genus Lepidochelys; species Lepidochelys kempii. The sequence goes on along the minus strand of NC_136383.1, from coordinate 112,110,927 downwards.
AATCGCAGTTTTAATTGCACTGTTAAACAATAGAATACCAACTGAAATTTATGAAATATTTTGGATGTTTTTCTACATTTTCATATATATTGTATTCTGTGTTGTAATTGAAATCAAAGTGTATATTATTTTTGATTACAAATATTTACACTGTAAATTCACCACATACAAGTACTGTAATGTAATCTCTTTGTCATGAAACTGCAATTTACAAATGTAGATTGTTTTGTTTTTGAGTGAAGTTATGTTTAAAAAAAAATGTAAAACTTCAGACCCTACAAGTCCACTCAGCCCTACTTCTTGTTTAGTCAATTGCTAAGACAAACAAGTTTGTTTACATTTACAGGGGATAATGCTGCCCACTTCTTATTTACAATGTCACCAGAAAGTGAGAACAGGCATTTACATGGCACTTTTGTATCTGGCATTGCAAGATATTTACGTGCCAGATATGCTAAACATTCATATGCCCCTTCATGCTTCGGCCACCATTCCAGAGGACATGCTTCCATGCTGCTGATGCTCGTTTTAAAAAAAAATGTGTTAATTAAATGACTGAACTCCTTTGGGCAGAATTGTATGTCTCCTGCTGTTTTACCTGAAATCTGCCATATATTTCATGTTATAGCAGTCTTGGATGATGACCCAGCACATGTTGTTCATTTTAGGATCACTTTCACTGCAGATCTGACAAAACCAATGTGAGATTTCTAAAGATAGCTACAGCACTCGACCCAAAGTTTAACAATCTGAAGTGCCTTCCAAAATCTAAGAGGTGTGGAGCATGCTTTCAGAAGTCTTAAAAGAGCAACACTTCGATGCGGAAAGTACAGAATCCGAACCACCAAAAAAGAAAAATTTCTGCTAGTGGCATCTGACTCAGATAATGAAAATGAACATGCATCAGTCTGCACTGCTTGGATCGTTATTGAGCAGAACCTGTTATTAGCATGGACACATGTCCCCTGGAATGGTGGTTGAAGCATGAAGGGACATATGAATCTTTAGCGCATTTGGCATCTTGTGGCGCTGGCTACAACAGTGACATGAGAATACCTGTTCTCAGTTTCAGGTGACATTGTAAACAAGAAGCGGGCAGCATTATCTCCTGATAATGTAAACGAACTTGTTTGTTTGAGCGATTGGCTGAACCAGAGGTAGGACTGAGTGGACTTGCAGGCTCTAAAATTTTACATTGTTTTATTTTTGAATGCAGTTTTTTTTATACATAATTCTACATTTGTAAGTTCAACTTTCATGGTAAAGAGATTGTACTACAGTACTTGTATTTTTTAATTCACCTCATACTATTTCTTTTGTTTTTTTTACAGTGCATGTACTTGTAATCAAAAATAAATGTAAAGTGAGCACTGTACACTTTGTATTCTGCATAGTAATTGAAATCAATATATTTGAAAATGTAGAAAACATCAAAAAATATTTAAATTGTATTCTATTATTGTTTAACACTGCAATTAATTGCAGTTTTTAAAATCGTGCAGTTAATCACAATTAATAATTTTTAATCACTTGACAGCCCTAGTAGTAAGACCTTGAATTTCCAGGAATTGTTATAACATTACTCATATGTTGTTATATGACCAAAATTTCTTTTTTGTTTTTTCTTAGTCTAAAGCAGAAAGTGCTTTACTGCAAGAAGGTCCAAGACCAAGGCACTTAAAAAGCCTCAGGCTGAGGGAATCAGAAACTAAATGGGATAAAAAGGTGAGAAATACAATGTGTATATGTGCATGCGCCATATGCTGTCATTTGAACAAGAAAGTGAAGGTAATAAAACTGTCAGTTGTTTGAAAGCCATTGTGTAAGATCATTTGTATTGCTCTTTTTTATATTGTCTGCTAGACAGAAAGACATCCCGAATTTTTCAAGAATTCTCTAGTTAACAGGAGCCTTTCCAATTAATGCATTTCATGTACATGCTATACATACAGTATTAAATTTTCTTTCGTTATAGCATAGACTTCAAGTGAGGCTTCTATCACCTTGAGATTAGCCCTTCCAAGCTCTGTGCTCCTGTTATTTACCATGTTTTAAGATACATAATTGCTATACTTGAACCAAAAAGAGTATTTTATCTATAAATAGTGTGCTTTTATATTTTATTTCTGTTAGAGGTTACACAGGTAAAGCTGTAGCTTTATATAAAGGTACAAAGCTATAACAGCTAAAGAACTCTCACTTTTTAGATGTATTTCTTTGTGAGCATTTTGCATCCTTTGATTCCTAAGCCCTTTATGTTGATAAGGAGATGGGGTAAGTAAGGGAGAACGGGGTTTAAAAAGTCCGTTCCTAAGCCACCAGGGGAGCTAGCAAGCAGGAGCAACAATTGGGAGTTTTGCGAGGCAGTCCTCCAGGTGAGGGAGGAGAGACTACATGATCCTCAAGGTGAGGTTGTCTGGTTGCTTGCTTGCTTGCTTTAAATATTACAGTGTGTTGTATTGTGGGGGCTGTGTCCTGAGCCTACTGACATGCTAGGCTAGGCTAGATAATGAGACTCTAGCCTGCTATCCTTTGATCCCTAACTCCTTTAGAATCACTTGGCAAGCGGGCGGGGTTAACTCAAGGAGAACTGAAGTTTTTAAAAAATCAGGTCCAAAACTCCTGGAGGAGCTAGCAAATGGAAGTTTTGAGGAGTGTGAGAGGCAGATACACCTAACAAAAATACTCTGAATTTAGACCACTAACACCCTCCCCGCCCCCAAAAAACCCTAACCTAACCAACCAAACAAAAAAACCCCTGAAGACTAAAAGTAATGCAGGCAGTAGTCCAGCATCAGAGTGAGGGCAGTCTAGTTTATTGCACTGTATGCAGCATATACGATTACCTGTCTTGGGCAGATGGTGTATGTGTGCATATGGTGCAAGCAACTCATGGCCCTTAGAGAGACAGTATTGGCTCTTGAGACCAGACTGGGTGAACTGGAGGAGCTAAGGGAGACAGAGGTACACAGAGAAGATTTTCACAGACATAATAGATGGGTCCCACCCTTGAGTTTGACATGCCTCCATGCTGTAAAGGAGGATGACATTTTTGGGGAAGAGGAGCATCAAGCTGGAGTGGAGGGAAACAAACCCATAGTTTGCAGATGGTGTCACTGTATCCTCTCACATTGAGGATACCCCTCCTGGGGAGGGAATCCCAGTTACTAGGAAGAAGAAGGTAATAATAATAATGGGGGATTTGATTATTAGAAGCATAGATAGTTGGGATTGTGATGACCCGGAGAACCACATAATAAATTGCCTGCTGCAATGGCTGTGGATCTCATAAGACAGACGGATGTGCAGTGCTGGGGAGGAGCCAGTGGTTGTGGCATATGTAAGTACCAATGATGTAGGCAAAGGTAGGAGAGTGATCCTGCAGGCCAAATTTAGGCTGCTAGGTAAGAGATTGAAGTCCAGGACCTCCATGATAGCATTAACTGAAATGCTTCCAATTCCACCTGCTGGGCCAGGAAAGCAGGCGGAATTGCAGGGTCTCAATGTGTGGATGAGACAATGGCGCAGGGAGGAGGGTTTTGAGCTATTAGAAACTAAGGAACCTTTTGGGAAAGGAAGAGCTTTTACAGGAAGGATAGGCTCTACCTAAACCTAAAAAGGAAACAGAGAGCTGGCTTGTAAAATGAAAAAGGTTGTAGAGGATTTTTTAAACTAAAGGCTGGGGAAAAGTTTATGGATGCAAAGGAGCACAAGGTTCAGGTGGAGACATCTCTTATGGATGAATTTATTAAAGGAGGAACTTTATATGCTTGTAAAGAGGATAGGAAGTTGGTAAAGTACAAGTAGGAGCTAATGAGGACAGTCGAACATAGGAGTTCCATTTAAATGTAACACACAAAGGCAAGCAAGTGAATATTGACAAAACGTACAAGTGCTTATGTACAAATTTTAGAAATTTAAATACTAAGGTGGATGAACTAGAGAGGCTGGCATTAAATGAGGATATTGATATAATAGGCATCATGGAAACTTAGTAAAATGAAGATAATCAATGGGACGCAGTAATTCCAGTATACAAAATATATAGGAAGAACAGTAGGTCATGTTGGTGTGTGAATGTAGTATTCAGTTCCGCTTTCATAAATTGTTGTTTCTATCCCTCCTTTCATAATCAGGATCACACAATGGTTTGAGTAGTTTTGTTTTGCTTTAGAAGAGAAAAGAGTTAACTGTAACTAGCAAATGCACCCACTTTCTAATAACCTTTTGATCAGAATAAAATTGTACTGTAAACATGCAACAGTTAATCTGTACACCGAACTACTCACCACCTTCATTTTGCTGTGTCTGTAAATAACGTGTGTGATAACTTTAATGCAGTCTGATGATGAGTCAAGATACATGCAAGAGGATGAATGCCAGACGTCTTCTAAAGTCAAGTTTCGTGATTCTGTCAAAAAACTCAAGCAAAAGTCACACGTAAGAATCGTTTTCCTTAATAACAGCAACCTTTACTGACCTCAGTGGGGATCGATGTCACTGCGTGGAGCAGCTGGCAGGGACCTAACTTTGCAAAATGCCCTCCCCATTGTCAGGGTGCTTAGGAATGTAATAAACAATTAAAATATGATCATCTTCATAAACCCATAGCAACTCTACCAACAAATATTAAAAATAGCCACAAAAATCTCTGATAAAACGTGAATTGTGAAATCAGAGCAATATGGGCCCAGGGATTAGGGCCCATAGGAGCTCTCACTTCTTGTTAGACAGTCCTCTGTCATTGATTGACAGCCACAACAATACTCCTCCATGTTATATGTCTGGTAACAAAATACTGCTGTTAATTGAGTCACTAAATATAAATTTTAAAGATTAGTTCTGCCTATTAAGGGGCAGATTTTGACTTTGTGTGCAGGGGCAGAAGAGTCCCAAACTTGTGCTTCTTGAGTGTAGGCACATATGGCATCATATCACTGCAAGCTGTGCTACAGGAGGCAGGACTGGACAATGTCTCTGCCCCCCACCCCCTCAGTACTGTCTGGTAGACTCTGGGGCCTTCAGCATGGAAGGTGTAGAAGTCACATCTCATTGTGCCCCTCTAAACTCCCTCAGAGGGCATTGTTCCTGCTTGTGATTTCTGTGTGCAAAATATCTCTAGAAACTGCTGTATGTAAGATGCCCTTCTGCCTCCCCCACATGCGAGGCTTTAGCTTTCACAGCATAATCCTGGTCTCTGATCATTTCCCAAGTATGTTTGTATTTAAAAAGATGAGCAAATTAAAACTGAAGCAGTTGATATTTTAAAAACCTTACTATAAATGTTTTATTAAGTGGTAAAGATATGAATGGTAAAAGTGTTTTGATATATAAACTATTTAACAGATGCTTGATTTCAATGTTTTGGTGTTTGTGTGATATTTTTTTAATGATTCAAAATGTTATTGCTGTTACTCGTGAAAGGATAGTTTTAGTTGTTTTACTTGTATTAAAAAAATGGTAAACATGATCTTAAATAAATGATGCCTTCTCTCCTTAGATCCAGACTGATTTTCCTTCTGCTGAAGAAGCATATAATTTTTTTACTTTCAATTTTGATCCTGAACCAGAGAATATAAAGGAAGAAACTAAGAACAAAAAAAAGAGTGAATCAAATCAAGAGGAAGGGGAAGAACAGGAATCTATAGTAAGCTATCAGCAAGAACAAATAGAGGATGAAATGGTACAAATCATACACTTTTTTCATATTTTTATTCAGACTTTTTATGCTAACTTTTGCTTATCCATTTAATAAAAACTGACTTATTTTGTAATTTATTTTAAAAACAAAACGTTGGGATTACGTTTTCAAAACAGATATGAGCTAGAAGTTTATTTTCTTTGCAATTAGTGCTTTTTTTTAGCAGTGAAGTACTTCTTGCTTAACAATTATATAACAAATAATTTACACTCTTGATGCAGAAGCCTTGTAAAGCTGCATAGCCATATATGAGAAAATAGAGTTTCATAGTAAATTGAACAAATCAGTAGACATTGTATCAGTAGATGTCAATTTTACCTAAGGATAATATTGCATGTTTATTAAAGAGACTGAAAAAAAAATTATGATAGGCTACTTTTTCAAGACAATATGAAAGTAGGATGACAAGACATAAAGGAAAAGTGATCATAGTTGATAATCCAAGGTGGTAACTCCAGGCCTAAATCTTCCACCTTTCTCACATTGAGCAGTATCTTCCCCCACAAATTGTCTCATTCATTCCAAGGGTGGCAGACTAGTGTACTACTCAGTGTCAGTAAAGGTGGTAGAATCTGTCCCAATTAACATATTTTTAGTAAACTGTACATTTTGTTAAGATGAAATGGAGTTTCTATTTCCAATACTCTAACATACAGTAACTTGCTAACATCTTGAGTAAATTATGATGATATTGATTTTGATCATTCCAGTGTATGAATGTGAATAACTAGCTTTACCAAATACAGCACAGCCTCGCTATAATGCCTTTCATAATAATGAACCTAGAATATAATGAACCTGGTACCTGGATCCTGCCGTGGCAGGGGCTGACGGCTCCTTCAGCCCCTGCTGCAGCCCAGTGCTGGAGGAACTGTCACCCCTGCATCCCTCGCGATGGGTCTCTCTTGCTGTAATGAACCCCTGGCTACAAAGAATAAATGGCTTGGATTCCCGAGGGGTTCGTTATAGCAAGGACGTACTGTACAGCATAATTTAAATAAAACCCATTTTTCTGATTGCATGGAAAATTGTGAGGTTGATGCCTTCCAGACCAGAATTTTGTACTAAACAAAAGAACTAGTAATTTTTTACATCTAAAATCTAGGATGAAGAGGACTGCCTTGTTAATGATAGAGAAGATTTATTCATTATTGATCAAATGGCTCGTGATTTTCTAGTAGTAAAACCTGCAGATTACAAAAGCTACTCTGAGCGACTACAGAAGGAAAGAGAAATTTTGTTCACTCCAAGCATCCTAACAGGTATGATGTGCATTTTTTTCTTTTGTTGGTTAATTTAACTGAATATAACATACTCTAACCTCCAATAGCACCTGTTGACTGAGGATCTCTGTGGTACTGCAGGTACAGCCAGAGGAATCTGTGCCTGAGGGGGAGTCTTGAAGCACAGAGACCTAACTAAGTTGTCTCATATGTTAGACTTTCATAGAATCATAGAACTGGAAGGGACTTCAAGAGATCATCTAGTCCAGTGGTTCTCAATGTCCAGTGGGGAAGCGGCACGGGCCAAGGGACATGCTGGCTGCCCTTCCTGCAGCCCCCATTGGCCTGGAGCGGCGAACCGCGGCCAGTGGGAGCCGCGATCGGCTGAACCTGTGGACGCAGCTGGTAAACAAACTGGTCCGGCCCGCCAGGGGCTTTCCCTGAACAAGCGGCGGACCAGCTTTGAGAACCACTGATCTAGTCCAGTCCCCTGCACTCATGGCAGGACTAAGTATTATCTACACAATTCCTGACAGGTGTTTATCAAACCTGCTCTTAAAAATTTCCAATGATGGAGATTCGACAACCTCGATAGGCAGTTTATTCCAGTGTTTAACTACCCTGAGAGGAAGTTTTTCCTAATGTCCAACCTAAACCTCCCTTGCTGCAATTTAAGCCCATTGCTTCTTGTCCTATCCTCAGAGGTTAAGGAGGACATTTTTCCCCCCTCCTCCTTGTAACAACCTTTTATGTACTTGAAAACAGTTATGTCCCCTCTCAGTCTTCCCCTCCAGACTAAACAAAAACCCAGTTTTTTCCATCTTCCCTCATAGATCATGTTTTCTAGACCTTTAAGTATTTTTGTTGCTCTTCTCTGGACATTTTCCCAATTTCTCCACATCTTTCCTGAAATATGTCACCCAGAACTGGACACAGTATTCCAGCTGGGACCTAATCAGTGCGCAGTAGAGCGGAAGAATTACTTCTCGTGTCTTACTTACAACACTCCTGCTAATACATCCCAGAATTATGTTTGCTTTTTTTGCAACAGTGTTAGTTACACTGTTAACTCATATTAAGCTTGTGATCCACTGTGACACTCAGATCCCTTTCCGCAGTACTCTTTCGTAGGCAGCCATCTCCCATTTTGTATGTGTGCAACTGATTGTTCCTTCCTAAGTGGAGTACTTTGTATTTCTCCTTATTGAATTTAATCCTATTTACTTCAGAACCCACTCAGTATGCCCTTCCATCTTGACTGTGAACCACGAATAACTACTCTCTGGGAATGGTTTTCCAGCCAGTTATGCACCCACTTTATAGTAGCTCCATCTAGGTTGTATTTCCCTAGTTTGTTTATGAGAAGGTCATGCGAGACCATATCAAAAGCCTTCCTAAACTCAAGATATACCACATTTACCACTTCCCCCTCTCCACAAGGCTTGTTACCCTGTCAAAGAAAGCTATCAGGTTGGTTTGACATTAGTTGCTCTTGACAAATCCATGCTGACTCTTACTTCTCAACTTAGTATCTTTTAGGTGTCTACAAATTGATTGTTTTATTATTTGCTCCATTATCTTTCCAGGTGCTGAAGTTAAGCTGACTTGTCTGTAATTCCCCAGGTTGTCCTTATTTCCCTTTTTATAGTTGGGCACTATATTTGCCCTTTTCCAGTCCTCTGAAATCTCTCCCATCTTCCACGACCTTTCAAAGATAGTCGCTAATGGCTCAGATATCTCTTCAGTCAGTAGCGCTGAAACATGTTTAATAGTGGGGGTGCTGAAAGCCAGCCTCCTTACCCCTGTCCATCCCCCTCTCTCCCGGGCACAAGGCTGGCAGCCTGGACCCCGGGGGTGCTACAGCACCCCCCGCACCCATATTTCCCGTGCCTATGTCTTCAGTCAGTTACTTGATTATTCTAGGATGTATTTCATCGGGCTCTGGTGACTTGAACCATCTAACTTGTCTAAGTAATTCTTAACTTTTTCTTTCCCTATTTTAGCCTCTGATTCGACCTCATTTTCACTGGCATTTACTGAAACTGAAATGAAAAAATAATCATTTAACACGTCTGCCATTTCCACATTTTCTGTTATTATTCCCCTCCCCCCGCCCCATTGAGTAAGGGGCCTACCCTGTCCTTGGTCTTCCTCTTGCTTCTAATGTATTTATACGTTTTCTTGCTACCCTTTATGTCTCTAGTTAGTTTAATCGCATTTTGTGCCTTGGCCTTTCTAATTTTGTCCCTTCAAATTTGTATTATTTGTTTATAGTCATTCTTTGTAATTTGACCTAGTTTCCACTTTTTGTAGATCTCTTTTTTGAGTTTCAGATAATTGCAGATCTCCTGGTTAAGCCAGGGTTGTCTCTTGCCAGACTTCCTATCTTTCCTTCGCAGTGGGATAGTTTGCTCTTGTACCCTTAATAATGTCTCTTGGAAAAACTGCCAACTGTCCTCAATTGTTTTCCCCCTTAGACTTGCTGAGAATCACACTAAGCAACCGTAGGAGCTTGCTAACTTAGTGGTCATGTTTCCCAAAATCCAGCATTGAGGCAGGAGCCATTGCCAAGTCCACTCACTGGGCCTGCCAAGTCCTCAAAAGCTTTTGCTTCCCAGCCTCATTCTGTGAAGGAGGAGGAAGAAGAAATAGAGCCATCAGTCTCTCAACTCTTCTCTAACCCATAACCAGTATGTACTAGCATTGATATCTGGATCTTTCTCAATGTCAACATCTTTGATGATGGTATTCTCGAGTTCTCAGTTCTGGGTGCTTTGCGTCAGACAGCTTCAGCTTCCAGTGGCCTCAGTGTTGGTGACTGTATTCTTGATTTAATGGAGAAAACAGAGTGATAATTAGATCTGTGCTCCTTATATACACCCCGATATATATACCCCATTGTATAGAAAGTTGAGGTGTGAGGACATAGTGTGTGTGTACAGCCCGAGTGGGTGCTGCTATCTAGAAAGTTTTGAGTTCATGCCTCAGAGTGTATGAATCAGCTATATTGGGAAATAATACAGGCAATGCCCCAAAATGAACAAACAGCCCCAAAACACCATCACCACAAAACCAAAAAACACTTATTAATTAGCATAGTAATTATTTTTATGTTATTCATTAAAACTAAGTTACTTTAAGTATAAATAAATATGTAGAATGTTGTTGTAAATTATACATCTGTCCTTATTATGGAAATAAGAGCTGCTTTGGTTCTGTACATAAACAATATTAGTTATTGCCATCAGGCAAATTTCACAGACAGCATTTTTAGGGTATTCCCTTTGTAGCAGCAAAATATCAAGGTAGTTTTAAAAAAACACTATAGGTCCTTAGAAAGCTGATATATTATATCTCCAGTTATAAAATATCTTTCATATTTGAATATTTGATTGCTCTTTAGTGCCTGTGTCTCAGAAGGTGCCTGAAAACATGCAGCCGAGGTACCTAGAAGATGAGGGTCTTTACACAGGAGAAAGGCCCATTGTGTCACTATCTAATCAAAATATTCTAGAGAACAGAATACTGAGACAGGAGCAGGTAAGTCACCACTACATTATTACCAGTGTCTGTTTCAGGTTCTTTTTATGTCACAAACAGGAGTGTTCAAAATTCAGACCCTTTCCTTATGATGTTTATTACTTTTTTATTTTGTTACCCTTCAGGTGAAGCATTAATAATCACACTAGCAGATGGGCCACATATATTTAAAAAAACAGTCTGAGAGCAGCATCAGAATTTTGGAAGGTTTTTATTAGAAAGTAAGCATTTTGGGGGGAATTGGCAACAACTGAGTGCTTCAGGCCAGGTACCTCCCACCCAAACTGAGTGCTCTGTGCCTCAGTTTCCTATCTGTGAAATGGGGATAATGATAATGAACTCTTTTATAAAGTGCTTTGCTATCTGCTGATGAAAAGTGTTATGTAAGAGCTGGTTATTGTTATTATTTATTAGAAAATTAAAGTAAATCAAAAGTGAGCACTATAAAATTTAATTTAAGATTTGCATAACATCTTGGTTAGACAGATTAAGAACAACAGAACAGCCATACTGGGTCAGACCAATGGTCCACCTAGCCCAGTATCCTGTCTTCTGACAGTGGCCAATGCCAGGTGCTTCAGCGGGAATGCACAGAACAGGTAGTCTTTGAGTGATGCTTCCCCTGTCATCCACTGCCAGCTTCTGGCACTCAAAGGCTAGGGACTCCCAGAGCACAAGATTGGATCCCTGACTATCTTGGCTAATAGCTATTGATGGACCTAGCCATGAAATTTATTGTAGTTTTAGTTATATCAACAAGCATGCAGTTTGCATCATATGCCTTGTCTACATTAGTATGTTTCTTAAAATGTGCAGCGTTGGGAGATTAAGAAAAATTGTAGCATCGGCAAGGTTCAGGCAGGATCTTTAGATGTATCTCGTTTGGGCCTGGGGCTTGTCAGTAGACTGCAGTATACTCAAAATTTTCTGTTTGAATCAACTAAAACATATGGCGGATGCTAGTCACGAGTTACTCATGCTTAAATTGTTTTGCTTGTTTGCTTGCTTAAAGAAAAAGATTTAAAAGCTAAGTGTCTCCTGAAATGTGGGATCTTATTTTCTGGAATAATAGTATAATTGCAAGTCATTCCCATATGAAAGTTACAAAAAATGTTATCTCACTTTATTATTCATAGGGGAAAAGGTGGTTTGGAGATGATGGCAAACTCTTAGCATTGCCTAGTCCAATTAAACAATCTTCTACGAGACCTCCAATATTTTCATTGGAGGAAGACATAGAACCAGAACTTGAAACGTTGTATAGAAAGGTAGGTTGCATTTCATATATGCCGTAACTGTGACACCATTTTGTATTAAGAACATAAGAATGGCCATGCTAGGTCAGACCAAAGGTCCATCAAGCCCAGTATCCTGTCCTCTGACAGTGGCCAATGTCAAGTGCCCCAAAGGGAATGAACAGACAGGTTATCATCAAGTGATCCATGCCCTGTCACCCAGTCCCAGCTTCTGGCAAACAGAGGCTAGGGACACCATTCCTCCCCATCCTGGCTAATAGCCATTGATGGACCTATCTTCCATGAATCTATCTAGCTCCCTTTTGAACCCCGTTATAGTATTGGCTTCGCAACACCCTCTGGCAAGGATCTTTCCAGAGGTTGACAACATGTTAAGTGAAAAAATACTTTCTTGTGTTTATTTTAAACCTGCTACCTATTCATTTCATTTGGTGGCCCCTTGTTCTTGTATTATGAGAAGGAGTAAATAGCACTTCCTTATTTACTTTCTCTATACCACTTATGATTTTATAGACCTCTATCATATCCCCCCTCAGTCGCCTCTTTTCCAAGCTGAAAATTCCCAGTCTTATTAATCTCTCCTCATATGGAAGCTGTTCTATACCCCTAATAATTTTTGATGCCCTTTTCTGAACCTTTTCCAATTCCAATATATCTTTTTTGAGATGGGGCGACCACGTCTGCCCGCAGTATTCTAGGTGTGGGCGTACCATTTATTTAGAGGCAATATGATATTTTCTGTCCTATTATCTATTCCTTTCTTGATGATTCCCAACATTGTGTTTGCTTTTTTGACTGCCACTGCACATTGAATGGATGATTTCAGAGAACTATCTACAATGACTCCAAGATCTCTTTCTTGAGTGATAATAGCTAATTTAGACCCCATCATTGTATATGTATAGTTAGGATGATGTTTTCCAATGTGCATTACTTTGCATTTCTCAACATTAAATTTCATCTGCCATTTTGGGTACTATACACTCAGGAATCCTTAATTATGAAATTTAATGACTAATTCAAGGATTTGTCTACAATGGGTGTCTTATACTGTTATGGGTAGACCAGTCCAAGCCCCTAAATGTGGTGCCGTCCTGTAAAAAGTGACTTGCACTGGGTTAAGCTGTACCAGTTCAAGTGTCTTTTTACATTGGTGCAGCACATCTAGCCTAGGAATTTGCACAGTGAAGCTGCATTGGTGTAGCTACACTTGTGCAAAGAAAAAAATAATCTAGTGTGGACAGATTCAAACAAGCTGAGTTTCACTTTAATGACTCTATTTCTTAAAACTTTCTTTCCTTCTTTGGAGAGACCATGACACATTAGAACGGAGTCGGCAACTTATGACACGCATTCCACAGATGGCATGCAAGCCGATTTTTTAATGGCACGCTGCTGTCTGCCGAGTCCCAGCCCACTCAGCCCGCTGCCGAACCCAGGCTGGGACCCCGGCAGGCAGCAGCGTGCCATTAAAAATCCTGCCCGCCCCGGCCTGCTTGTCTCCTCCCCTCTTTCCCTCCCCCGAGGCAGGGTGAAGAAGCTTGGTCCTGCTGGCTGCTGCTGCAGAGCAGGCAAGCTCCCCCCCGCCTCTTCCCCCAGTGTGCTGCGTTCCTCCTCCTCCTCCCTGCTGCTGATCAGCTGATGGCCCTTGCGAGCGAGAGGGAGAAGCAGATCCGCAACGCACTCGCTGCTCTGGGGAGGAGGCGGAGACAAGGTGGGGACGGGGCTATGGGGATGGGGGGTGGCATCAGGGCATATCCCCTCCAGCCCTCTGTCATGAACCACCCAGGGAAGGGGGCTGGGAGCACCCCCACGACCTAGCCCACACCCCCAGCCCTCTGCCCTGACCCCTGCACCCACTACGACCCCAGCCCTGACTCCAGCACCCCCCATACCCAGCCCCCCCACAGCTCTTGCCCTGACTACTGCACCCCCCCACATACCCAGCCCCCCCCACACCCCATGTCCTGACTCTTGCACCCCCTACATTCCCATTCCCACCCCCACCCCTCCCACCAAATGGGAACTGCCCAGGTAAGCACTCCACCCCCAAACCTCCTGCCTCAACCCTGAATCCTCTCCCTCATTCTAGCTCCTGGCCAGACCCTACACCCCAACCCCCAGCCCTGTGCTCAGTGCACTCCCGCCCTCAGCTCAGTGCAGAGAGAGAGGAAGAGAATGGACTAGAACTAGGGAGAAGGTAGGTACCCACTCTATGTGGGCAGGGCCAGGATCCCAGGCCGGCGGCCAGGACCCAGGCTGGCAGAAGCCGGCGGACGGAACCCCAGACCGGCAGCAGGCTGAGCCACTCAGCCCACTGCCGGTCTGGGGTCCCGGCTGCTGGCCCCACTCAGGCTGCTGGCCCCTTGCCAGCCGGGGTCCCGGCCGCAGGCCCCGCTCAGCCTGCTGCCAGCATAGGTGAACGGAACCCGAGGCTGGCAGCGGGCTGAGCGGGCTGGCGGTGTAAGATCAGCATTTTAATTTAGTTTTAAATGAAGCTTCTTAAACATTTTGAAAACCTTGTTTACTTTACATACAACAATAGTTTAGTTATATAATATATAGACTTATAGAGAGAGACCTTCTAAAAAACGTCAAAATGTATTACTGGCACACGAAACTTCAAATTAAAGTGAATAAATGAAGACTCGGCACACCACTTCTGAAAGGTTGCCGACCCCTGCATTAGAATATAACAAGGCTACCACTTTTGTGAACTAAGAATTCTTCCAGCTGCTGCCAGGGCCGACTCCAGCTTTTTTGCTGCCCCAAGCGGTGAAAAAAACAAAAAAAAAAAAAAAAACTGATCGAGCTGCTGCCAAAGTGCCGCTGAAGTAGAAGGGAGGGAGTGAAGGACTCGCTACCGAATTGCTGCCGAAGACCCGGACGTGTCGCCCCTTTCTGTTGGCTGCTCCAGGCACCTGCTTCCTTTGCTGGTGCCTGGAGCTGGCCCTGGCTGCTGCTGTAATACCAGTCTGAAAGTTGCTTATCAGCTGGCCCTAGTGACAATTACAAATACATAATTCTCCATCAAATCCAGTTCCACAGGTCTACTAATGGACCTGCACTGCAGAAAGAGGCAAAACTAAATCTGCACTCTATTGGCAGGGAAGGACTAACCATGCTTATCTGGAGATCCTTTCCAGTTTCTGTTCTGCCTCCACAGTGCAGGCATGTTGACTAGGGGTAAAATTGCAAAAATACCTAATTCTCATTTGCAAGAAAAACCTTAGGCCCTTGAGTCCTGCTGAATTTCGGTGAGACATAAGCTCATGTGTGTCCAAGTCACTTTTGACAATGGGACTTCAGCTCTAAAGTCACTTATGGCCTTTTGAAAATTTTACCCAATATCTTGCCTGCTGCAGAGCTGAAACAAAGACAAACCTAAGAAAATCAAATAAAAAAAAAAGAAAAATGTAAGAAAACCAGGGCTCTTGTCCTCTACAATCCCTGAATTGATTTCAGGTTTCATTCTCTGCCCAAAAAGGGAGGATGCATTATTCCTTCCTGAGGGACTCTGCCTGGTAAGAACAGCTATATAAGATGGTGAATAAGCTTGTTGAGAGGATAAAGCATATGCTCATCTGGTTCTGCGCTGGAGACCCTTGTTGCGTGCTTCAAGTGCACGTACTTCAAGCTGTGTCGACTTTTGTCAGGAGGTAGCAAGGGCATAATGATCGGCCAGGCCAGAGGTTTTTCTTCCCTGTCACCATACCTGGAGAGGAGCAGTGCAGCAGCTGAAGTCCTTGTGGCACTGACAGAGAGGCTGCAAGCGGCATTCCATCACCATCCACCCTAGTTGTGATGGTACTTGTACATGGAATATTTGATCAGCTGTCCCAGCATCAGGCTCTTAAGAAGAGATCAGCTGAGGCCAGTAAGGAGCGCATTGTGCTCTTCTGCCAGTCTTGGTTGCAACTGCTTTACTATGAAGACTATCTGATCATCCATCCCTGCTTCCCTTTGGGCTGTGGAGGGCTGTTGTGAAGCAGCGGAATCCCCTAGAAGACGTTGTAGACAGTGGTAGAGGGATGCGAGGTCCAAAACACTGTCCCTAATGTCCTTTCCCCTTGAACTCAAATCACAGATCTCACTGGGCCTGACTAATACGAGTATTTCTCTGCAGCATTATGGGGAAGCAAAGTGGCCTTTTCACCTCTCCTGGTCATACCAAAATAACTAGAGGGAAAGCCACTCCTTCAGAAGAAAAGCAGAGCACACCCCAAACCAACTGGCCAGGAGGAGATTTTGTGTGCTTTCCTGCTCTCAGTTCCAGCTTCTCTATATGGTTCCTTCAGTGCCCAGTCTGAGCAAAATCTCCAGTTCAGAGTCAGACTACTTCACTTTGCAGGCTGCTGGCTATTTGGCATCTCAAGCATTCATCCTTGAACTCAAGGAAAATTCCTTGGTGCTTCCTCTTCCTACCTGAAGCTATTCCTCCTCCCAAAGAGAAGCTGCCAAGCACTTGATGTTGGCCACATCAAGTTGTTTAGGAAATCTAAGCCACTCTTTGTTGTATGTCACTCAGCATTAAAGGGGTAGAAGCCTGTATCAGGGTGGATCCTCTGGGCCATTTTGGAGGCCCACAGAATAAGGTCTGCCTCTTCCATCTGGGCTTATTTCCTAAGAGTCATGGCAGCTTCCTGGGCTGAAAATTTCTTATCAGGAAACGTGTAACACAGCCAATTGGTTTTCCCTGCATATGTTCACTGAGATCCATATACTGGTTCTGTGGACCTGAATTTGATGGCAAATAGGTAAGGCCCAATGAGAATTGTGGGATGATTATCAAAAAAATGCAGCTAAGTTGCAGAAAAGCCATGGAAAATTGCAGAAAAGTAATAATGAACCTTATTTGTGGCAATAAAGTCCATTGTTATTTTTCCATGATTTTCCGCTGTTGGCTGCCTGGGGCTGAGAGCTGGGGCTCTTGCTGTCGGGCACCTGGGGCTAACAGTGAGAACATGGTGCTGATAGCAGGGGCACCCACTGTCAGCCGCCCAGGGCTGAGAATGGGGGTTGCCACTGTTGTCCGCCCAGGGCTGAAGGCTGGGGCTGACAGCAGGAACACAGGGCTGATAGCAGGGGCTCCCACTGTTAGCCGCCGAGGGCTGAGAATGGGGGTTCTTGCTGTTGTCCGCCCGGGGCTGAGAGCTGGGGGCTGGGGCTGACAGCAAGAACACGGGGCTCCCACTGTCAGCCCTGCGCCGAGCGGGGCTCGCATGTCAAAATAGTGGTGGAAGCCTAATATTGCAGAATCCGCAATATCACAAGTTAAGTAGGATCTTACGAATAGGAGAATTTTTCTTGCTAGCTGAAAATTTCCTTTTTTCAAGACTCCAGATCCACAGATTCAATCTATCCTATGTTCATTGGGATGCAATTGAATTTTATTCATATGTGTCTATTTAACTAGTTTGGCTATGCCTATTTACTCTGCATGAGTTTATTCCTGTTCTTGAATACTGTTTTGCTAGGGTAATATTTATCATGTAACTTTTAGTCTAGGGTAATTGAAGTTACTGAGCAGGACCTTCAGGTGAGTTTGCCATTGATGGACAGATCTGGTTCTGTGTGTGTTTCTGTTTTGTTTTTTACAGTGTAGTGTAAAAGATCTTGTTGGTAGGTCTGTGGATCTGGATTCTTAAATAAAGGAATTTTTTGATTAAACAAGATACATTTTTTTTCTGTTTAAAAACTCAGGTACAGGCACATTATGATTAGGTACAGACAAGTGGATTATTGCCTGTCACATGACCATCTTTACAAGTGCTAATGCACACGTCAGAATAGTCTTATATTTCACTCTTTTCTTTATTTCAGGCAATAAAACCTATGCATGCCAACCAATATATGGTTGGATCTGGGGACCCTCAGGGACAGTTTCAACTGGACATTGATATTTCTGGGTTAATATTCACCCATCATCCCTGTTTTAGCCGTGAACATGTTCTGGCAGCCAAACTGACTCAGTTGTATGATCAGTATCTAGCAAGAAGACAGCAAAACCTTACCAAACTCCTTACAGATAAGGTATTTTAATTGTATGCTCTAGCGTGTTGAGATACTCAGTAGCTAGTTTAAGGTTAAAACTGAATTTGAGTCTTTATAATGTAGCAATGTAATTTCTAGCTTTGTGCCATGAATAATATATTTTGTTGAAAATAATCCTGTTTTTCTATAAAGTTTAAACCTCCCCCCAAATATTTGTTCTTTAACATCAGATCAAATGAATTTCAATTGAAAGCTGATTAAAATGTGTCCAACAGCATAGTGAAACATTACTCCATGTTAAATGCAGACCTATCTGTTTAAGGTTATTTATTTAAAATGGGCTTTCTAAAGGGATCCGAGATACAAGTCAGTATACTTGTTATAATACAATAGAATTTACATAGCATCCTTTATACAGAGTATCAAAAATGTTTTGCAGTGCATGGTAGATTAAAGATATGGCTTTACCGAGTTGTGTACAATGACTCAGACAGGCAGAAAGGGAAAAACAGCATATAAAGATGGAGAAAGGTGAGTGAAGCTTAGTCTCAGTTCTAGGTGAAAAGGAATACAATTATTATTTGTTTCCATTGTATTGTCAAGAATTCCTTACCTTGACATTTTCAAGGAAAACAGTCATGTTTATAAATACTTGGTTCCATTAAAATAAAATTCCAGTTTCCAGCTTTATATCTGTGCTAAATATTCTGATTTTATTTATATATTGTCACACTTAATATATTTATCACCAAAACCTGGTGGTGTAATAAATTAAGACATTGGGGTATAAGAAGTTATTCCAGGCATGAGAATGAGAAAATTTAAGATCAAGCATGAGAAATTTAAGCTACAGAATAATGATTTGAGAAAGTTACAGTCAACTGAAAATAGGAATTGCTTGTCCCATTCTTGTTTAGTACTGTATCTGAAATTATCAAACTGATGCTTACTGTAGTTTTACTCATTGTCAAGATTAGGGTGAAAGAAAACACCACAAAGAATAAATTTATTTGAGAGGAAGAACCGTCTTGTAGTTAAGTCACTAGATGGGGACTCAGATTTAGTTCAGCCTGCCAAAACCAACCTGAGTGACATCGAGCAAGTCGTTTAATCTCACTATGCCTCAGATTCCTATCTGTAAAATATGGGTAACAATCATTCCCTGTCCTCTCTGAATGTTGTGAAGAAAAATTAATGAATTTTTGTGTGGTGCTTAGATACCAGCACGATGGAGGGAAGGTAAATAGATACTTTTGCATTTCTGCTGAATATATTTGGTTAGATTTAAATCCTGAACAGATTTTTCATAGTGTATTTATTTGCCACATTGATATATTTAGCCTTTTTTGCTATTTAAAGTTTGCTTTTTTTCAGTTGAGTAGTGATCATAGAACCTTTTGTCCATCAAGGCGATGCACTGTACACAAAATGTTTACAAGCAGTTAAGTGCTTGTTTCATCACTCTATAGATAAGTAAAAGTGATCCTCTTCTATATTTGATTGCAATTCTGTTGCCCTTGTTTCAAGTTCACTCCTGTCATGACTGTTGAACCATGAATACTGATCTGTGAGGTTTCTGTAGTTTTTGGTTTCACTCATGAATCTCTGAAATCAGCATTTTGAGGAGATATAAAGTGGGTGTAGAAACTAAATCCTTAATCTGTTTCCAGTTACCTTTTTGGAGTAGCAGTTTCCTATCATACAGTGGCTACCTGGTTCATTTCAGGTTACATGGTGTGCAGTACAGTTTCCTCCATAAATTTTGAAACCATCTATGAATTGTAGGTTTGTTTTTGCTTTTTGTTTAAGCTGCATGCTCTGAGGAATGCTGTAAAGAGTAGTTTGGACAACAGTGGAACCAATGTCCCTAACCCTGTAGCACAACAGAGCGTAACTGAATATAAATTTGAAATCAGGTAAGTAGAGATTCATTAGATCACTTTTTTTCAGAATTTTATTCCTTTTTTTCTTTATTTCTGCACATGTACAGAACTATAAAACCATGCCAAACTTGACACTTTATGGTAAAGTATTAGAGCATGTGAAGTAAACAGCCCAGGTTACTAATAAAGAAATATGTAGACAAAATCAGATTATGTAGTGTTTCACATTACATTCCAAAAATCATTTTAATTTTATGTTATTTTTTTCTGGTTGGTGAATAACCAGAAGTTTATATAGAGCACCAGACAGCCATATCCATTTAACTTGATTAATAAATGCATATGAAGTTTCAAAGTGGTAAAATTTAATATGCGTGATGTGTGCCCTTCTTCCCAGCATTCCGTTGTCTTACTGAAAATAGTAGTTCTGGAAACCCAAGCAATGAAATTATTATGCTGTTTTTTCACTGTTAACTTTACTGTGTTCTTGTAAAAAAATTAGTAGCCACAAACAACAGACACTACAGTTGTTAGCTACACTACAACTATGCGGTATGGAGAATTCAGATTTCTTCCACTTGTGGAAAATCTCAGTTTATAGCAGTAAGGGTGAAATCTTGGCCCCATCGATGTCAGTGGGAGTTTTACTCTAAGGATTTTTCTTCTTGGTAGGCCAACTACTAGAGAGCAATTTAATTACAAACATAATCAAGTCTGATTCCAACTGGTGTTACATGTAGTAATAGAGGCTGGTGTTACATGTAGTCAATACATTACATCCCAATGGAGTAAAGCTCATTGTCAAGCATGTGAGGTTTCTAAGAGCCTAAACCCGAGACGGAGACCAAGGGGTATTAGATCATACAGACCTCATAGACCTAAGCTAAACTGCACTAAATTCTTGTAAGGTTCACTCTTAATTCCCTTTATGTGGTGAATTTGGTAAGGTGTGAGGGAAACATGCACTGATGTCACTAGTGCTTTGTTGATAAAAAAGACAACTTCAGTCTACAGGCCTGTCAATTTGGCATTTTTCATGTGGAGTCAAATAAGCTATCACTTTTCATGTGTACTAAATGTCCTGTCCCCCCCATTGGTACACTTTTGTGGGGACTTGGGTTAATTTTAGATGTAATTGGTTTCAGTCTCCAATTTATTACAAGCAAAATTTACATAATTTTTATTTAGCCTGTGATAATACAAAGTTAAATGGTAAATTTTCCTTCTGCTTGTTGTAAAGAATGATTTTTAAAATGTGTTAGTGAAATCTGTGAACAACGTATTTCTGGAAAAAGTTCTGGACATTTTTGGTTTTCTGACAGAATTGTCAACATCTGAGCAGTATCTGTCATCAGTTGGGAACAGCTGTTATTCCCTCCTGTTTGGCCTAATTGTGGCAAATTCAATTTTAATTCAGTTCAAAGGGGGACTTTATTTTATATAGTTGGAGTCTTTTTACTAACTAAAGGCCCCATTCAGCACTCACTTCTCAGGTAGAACTCCTTGGCCTTAAGAATTTATACACATTTTTGTTTTTGAATCGGTGGAGCGTTCTGCAGATGTAAGAGCCTGCCTGCATGCAGCTCATAGCAGGATTGAATCTTAAGCCCTGATCTAGCATAATAGTGCATCCCTCTACCCACACAGAATCCTACTGAAGTCAATGGAGCTGCATTTGGGCACAGGGGTTCACTTGCATGCAGTGAATGGCAAGATTAATCCTTAGTGACTATTCTGCAGGTAGAAAAAATGCCTGCTGATTGTGAAAGGAAAACCTTAGAGTATCTGTGTGGTTTTGTAAGCCCACGGACTAGTCTAAATGCTAAAGTCTCTTAAATTATACTCCTTTAATTAAAATATTTAATGCTGTAGTTTTAATTCCTAATGCTTAGCTCGCAATAAAAGATTCCTAGGATTTCTGAATCTATTGAATACATTAACAGAAGTAGAGAGAGTACCATGGTCACCATTAAATAGTTAACATTTGCCAGCAGTTACGATACTATTGTACCTGAGAGATTACAGTATTTCCCTCTACTTATAATTATGACTTTATGATGATATCCTAAATATCAGTGTTGGTTAGTGTTGACTTTTTAATGGTGATCGCTATGCTAGTGGTTGGAGATCAGATTACAGCTAGGAATCAGAAGGGTTCTGCATAAAAAAATTTATTTCATACTGGGATGCTTACTCATTGTGAGACCGTGTGGAAAATCACTTGACCTCTGTCTCAGTCATCCTGTCTTTAAAACTGGATAAATTCAAGATCTCATCTGGTTTTCAGTGCCACATTAGACTTTATTTACTATTGTCAGAGTTCCCTCCTCACTCTGAATTCTGGAGTATAGATGTGGGGACTAGCATGAAAGACCCCCTAAGCTTATTTCTATCATCTTAGGTTAAAAACTTCCCCAAGGCACAAATCCTTTCTTGTCCTTGGACGGTTCTGCTGCCACCACTAAGTGAGTTAGACAAAGATTCAGGAAAGGGACCACTTGGAGTTCCTGTTTCCCCAAAATATCCCCCCAAGCCTCTTCACCCCCTTTTCTGGGGAGGCTTGAGAATAGTATACCAACCAAATAGGTAAACAGACCAGACCCTTAGGTTTTTAGGACACTAAAAACCAATCAGGTTCTTAAAAGCAGAGTTTTATAATAAAGAAAAAAGTAAAAGAAGCACCTCTGTAAAATCAGGATGGAAGGTAATTTTACAGGGTAATAAGATTTAAAACACAGAGGATTACCCTCTAGGCAAAACTTCAGTTACAGAAAACACAGGAATAAACCTCCCTCATAGCATAGGGAAAATTCACAAGTTAAAACAAAAGAGAAGCGAACGCATTTCCTTGCTATTACTTATAATTTTTGTAATCTTGGATGCTTATTTCAGGTAGGGTTTTAGGAGATTGTTCCTCTCTCTTGGACAGAGAGGGACCAGGGTAGGAAAAACTAAGAGAGCACAAAACAAAGCCTCCCCCCACAGATTTGAAAGGATTCCCTTATTGGTCCTTTTGGTTAGGTGCCAACCAGGTTATTTGAGCTTCTTAATCCCTTACAGGTAAAGGAGGGATTTTATGCTACCCTTAGCTGTATGTTTGACAACTATGAACAAATATATTACAGAAAAAGAAAATGCCATTGGCCGTGGAATCCAATTTTTATTTGTGTCTTCTGTGCAAAAACAAATGTGCATGAAGGCATTTTTTTTAAATGAGTCTTTTCAGTCTCTATGCATTACTTTACATGACAGAGTCATTGCAAATACTGGTCCTTGATAACCACAGAAATTGGATAAATTAACTGTTTCATGAACTCCAGTTTGCCCCTTGGATGCTTGTTTTTACTTGGAAGCATGTTGTTTCATTCTATCAGTAAGTGATCAGTGGTATCCTTCACTGCTGGATAGAAAAGAGGACTTTCTTTTAGATTTGAAAAGTGTATTGTGCCTTTCTGGCCCTAGGAAGCTAATTGATTGCTGAAGTGCTCTCAGTTAAACTCTGAGAACTTTTCCATTTTGGTTGATGTCAGTGGTCTCGTTGAGTATGCTTTTGTTAGTTTCTCATATGTTGCTGTTACTGCAGACCATATGAGATCATAGGGCTATAAAGTGAAGTGTTTTGCTGCAATAGGAGGTGTTTACATTATACCGCAGGGCCACTCTACTTTTAAGTGTTGAATCATATTTAGCTTTTTTACATATGCCCGTGTCAAGAAAATAATGCAAAGGCTCTGATTATATTAAAATTAAACATATTTTAAAGAATCATCTTTATAACTTAAATATTTTATTAAAGATATTATTGAAATGAAACTTAGGGTACATCTACACAGCAAAAAAACCTGTGGCAGTGAGTCTTGGATTCTGGGTCAGGCTCTCGGGGCTCAAGCTGTGTGGCCAAAAATAGCAATGTAGACGTTTCCACTTGAGCATAGTAACACATGAATTAAAAGCAATATATGTAACATAGGAAACTAGCACAAAGAGATCCAAGAGATGGAGCAAAACAAATACAAAACAAACAACACTGTAATAAAAATAAACTGGAAAGGAAGATACATTTTTGGTTCTTGACTGGAAACATGCCATGGACTTCTGGCAAACCGAGAGGAGTATCACTGGAGTGTGGCAAGCCTCGATAGTCAGCACTTCCAGTCCCAGTGATCTCATTTGCCATATTAGTAAATTGATGGGCCTCTTGTGTAAGACATTGAATCATACTTGCCAATACAGGTTGTGGAGTGCACTGTCTCAAAGGTCTGTATTTAATTTCTATAAAAAATATTTAAAAGCAGAAGCAAAGTTAGTACAAGTAGTGAATATAAGCTACTGAATATCCAGGTCTTAACTTAGAGGGTTTTTAAGTACCATATTACAGAACAGGGATCGGCAACCTTAGGCATGTGGCCCATCAGGGAAATCTGCTGGCAGGCCGGGCCGGTTTGTTTACCTGCAGCGTCTACAGGTTCGGCCAGTTGCAGCTCCCACTGGCCGTGGTTCGCCGTTCCAGGCCAACGGGGGCTGCGGAAAGTGGCGACCAGTACATCCCTCAGCCCACGCCGATTCCCGTAGCCCCCATTGGCCTGGAACGGCGAACCACGGCCAGTAGGAGCTGCAGTCGGCCAAACCTGCGGATGCTGCAGGTAGACAAACCATCCTGGCCCGCCAGCAGATTTTCCTGACGGGCCCTGTGCCAAAGGTTGCAGATCCCTGTTGTAGAATAATATCTTTTAGGTTATATCATTTTTTAAAAAAGACAATTGTTACAGCCAGGACAGTGTTGATAAAAGATTATGTTCATCCTAAATAGTCATTTACGTAGGAAATGTTTAGTCTGGTCATCAAGAAGTACATACTGTATAAGTAAGTGTTTAAGGAAAGGCAATACCAATTCACATATCCTTTAAATAATGCAATGGAAGACAGAAATGGTTCCAAAAGTCACATATCCCTTCCAAGTCAAAAGAAGTTAATTTTGTTAGTGTTTCGAATCCTCCAGGGCCATCACTTGATTTACATTACTTCATAGCAGAAGTATAATTCTCCTGGGTTGCTGTTTACACACATTGACTTTAAAATGTTTTTAATAATGTATGGCTTTAATAAGCCTTTGTATAAGAGATGGAGAGTGCAAGATAATTAACTGTAATTAAAGTCACATTGTCTAGAATTCAGCAGAATAGAATACAGAGCTTTAAAGAAAGCCACATCCTGTCATCTTCAAGTTTTGAGTTTGTTATACTATCTTGGATTGTAGGGAAGTCATCAGTTAGATTGAAAACCACACCATGTGTTTTTTCAGTATTATAAGTTCTCGCTGTATTGTTCCATCTAGTTATGCAAGTTGAAGTTTGTACGTATATACATTTATAGGCAAACCAGAAGACTTCGTGATGCTGAACAAGAAAAAGACCGAACGTTGCTGAAGACTATTATAAAAGTTTGGAAAGAAATGAAATCCCTGCGTGACTTTCAGAAGTTTACTAACACACCCATGAAACTCTATTTGAGAAAGTATGTTTTGATAACGTTTTTGTTACTTCATGTGCCACCAGTGGGATTTTATTGCATATTGCTATATTTGGGAGTTCACAAGTAACGTGAAAAAGGCACAATGATAAGCTTTTAGGTGATACCAGAACTTGCTACTATTTTTTTTAAACAAGAAGTAATTACAATACCTGAGAGAAATTACTAGAGGATAATGTCCAAAGTCAGAATTGTTTAGTTCATTATAGATAGTTACATTCTGCTATTAATTAGCATCTATCACAAATCTTAAAACTAACCTCATCCCTCACACCATTTTGAAGTCTTATAACTAAATACTAGATATAAATTGTTCTTCTTAGAATATCTCACACATTTTATGCACTCATGTAACTAGCATTACAAATTCATTATTATGTGTAAGACAAAGGAAAAATAATTGCTAATTACTGCTGACCATTAAAAGTTGTCTTAAATAATTTTATGTCCTTCATTTATTATTATTACTATTATTCATTATTTATTAGTATCATTGTAGCACCTAGGAGCCCTTGGCATGGCCCAGGACCCTATAGGGTTTGTTATTTCGTAATAAGAAGGTTATTAGGATGCCAAAGCCTGCTTTGTGTTTACAGCTTCAGAAACTATGAAAAAGATAACCTAGTAATACTGCTTTATCCTGTATGCTGAAAATTGCTTGAAAATTGCTTGCCTGTACATGAAAGCATAGGTTAAATGTGAATGCATTTATCAACAGAATACATTTTTGTTATAATGAAAGGAGCCAACAGTAGTGTACAATATATTTGTAAATTATAATTAATTGTTTTGAAGGGTAGAGGTTGACCAGAGATCAGATAAAAAAATCTATGAAGCAGAAATTCAAGCTGAAATAAATGAACTATTAGAAGAATGCATGGAAGAGTATGAAAAGAAAATGAAAGAATATAAAACTGAGCTACAAGAGTGGAAATCTTGGAAAAAGGCAAAGGTTTGTGTAAACAACACAGCGTATAAAATTGAATTATTGCCGAGTATATTTTTAAGCTATCTCTTATGGTAGAAATAGCTTAAAGGTCAGTATAGCCGTCACAAATTGTTAAGTGTAATGGAGTTCATTTGGGTAAATTATTTATGTTTAGGATTGTTACTAAATTAACTTCTGTTAAATAAGTGGTATTTAAGTGCAATAGCTGTAGTGGAGTAGAACAAGTTAAACTTTCTCTAAGAAGTTTATTCTGTAGTGGTGATGGTTTTGTCCGATGTTGGTTTTCAAACTTCTTTGCTTACATTTCAGCACTTAAATGGTTTCATTAGATTAGATTAAACAGTTTTGCTGTATGCATGTTAAACTCATGTCCTTGTGATTGGGAATGATTTTCCTTGTCACTTCAGGAGTTAAAATGAATATATTTCTCAGAGTTAGCAGTGAAGCAACAAGATGTTTCTGGTGAACTGGCAGTCAATACTAAATGTAATATAAATGTAAATGTAAAAATACTAAAAAACATCTGATGAAGTGAGCTGTAGCTCACGAAAGCTCATGCTCAAATAAATTGGTTAGTCTCTAAGGTGCCACAAGTACTCCTTTTCTTTTTGCGAATACAGACTAACACGGCTGTTCCTCTGAAACCTGTCACTAAATGTCCAGTTACATCAAATAACTATTTAAAACTAGAAAATGCAATGAACTAATGTACTAGTTTTTCACTTCTTCAGCGCTTTATTAATATTTGTCTTAGAATACAAATTAAGGGCTCAGTTGTTCTTTGAAGATACAGTTGTGTGCAAGAGGAGGTGATTCCAAGGTACACAGAACCAACTGCGATTGCCAGAGATGATTGTCTCGAGCAGCCACAGTACTTTCCAGAGCTTCCTGGCAGTTCAGCCACAATATCATCCTTTTAAAGAGTGCAATGTGTGCTCTTTGCAAGCCCCGGCAGCTCTGGTCCCAGAATGGAAAAGGTCATGGCCCTGCTCCCTCCACACTTCCTTTGGGAAGCACTAGGAACTCTGAGGAGGAGGAGGTGTCAGAGTAGTGTAAGGATTTCAGTTGTACTTTTGCCCATGCAGCTTCTTTTAGTGGTCTTATGCACTAGCTATCATTTTTGTTCAGGCACTAGTTATCATTTCTGTTCAGGAGAAACCCATGTGTCAACTAATAGGGGTCTTGTCAATTAAGATTGGCGTGCAGTGATTAAGCTGTCTAATGTATTTTCATTAATAGCAAATGATTTTTGTTACTGCTATCACTTTGTTTCTTCCAGGGCCACTCATTCTCCCCAGGATTAATAAAATAATCTAACTGAGAAGTGCCAATTTTAGTATGTCATGGTTATTACCATAGAAAGGTGGAGGGAGAAAGATGGATGAATGCTTTTAGCTTTTGTCTTAATAGCACTTCTACAAGGTGGCCTCTAAATATTCCCGCTTATGGGCTACACCGCCCTCAGCAATGCTCTTGGCGCCGACTGTCCTGGGTTTGGGGACCTTCTGTTGTTGTTTGTTTATTTGTGATATGATAGTACCTAGATATCATTATTAGTAATAAGGGCCCCCTTGTTCTAATCACTGTACAGACACATAATGTAAAGACAAATCTTGCCCCAAAGAGCTTACAAATCTAAATATATTATGAGAGACAACATGTGGAAATAATGAATAGATGGGGGGGAATGCAGGATACCAGTAAGACAATTATGATCAATGTAATCCAACACAGGAGCTGCCTAGTCATTGTTGAGTGTGTCTTGTAGATCTCATAGCAGAGTTGAGTTGTAAAGGAAAGATTTAAAGGAAGATACAGTAGTGGCTATGCTGATTTTTGTGAGAGCTCCTCCTGTGCATAAAGATTGTAATTGGAGGAAGCATGAAGGTGTTGAGGGGAAATTTGTGTATGGGCAATGAAAGATGATAGAGCAGAGGTAGGGGTTGGCAGCTCAATAACATATAAGAGATAATAGGTAGGGTGAGGCTAACCCAGAAAGAACCTTAAAAGTGAAGGCAAATAGTTAGTGTTTGATGCAGTGGAGAAGGGGCACCAGTTGAAGGATTCAGAAAGGGGGATGATTGGCTGGAGCCAGAAGCCGGGATGTTCTTTGCAGTGACTTTTTGAATGGATGAAGAAGGGGAGAAAAACTGTTCCTATTGGGACCTGTAACCTTTGATTTGTGAGTTCCCAATTAGTAACTTAAAAATAAGGTATAAAACCAAACTGAATTATTTAAGCCTCCAGAGTATTTACAGCAAATTTAATGTAGCAGAGGACTGTGAATGGCACAAAGTAATAGAATTAAAAACTTTATTTAATATAAAATATTTCAGCAAACAGACATTACAGTATAACCATACACTCTGTCTATACTCTCATTCTTAGATGAAGTACTGCATTTAGGGGTGATCAATCCCTAATTGAGGAGAACGGTTATAGTCGTTTCTCTAATGGTACCTTGATGGTGGATGGGCGTGCCTAATCTAAAATTAGTGTGCTACCGTTTTTATAATCAATTATAATAATACCCCTTAATTAATGAACATTAAGTCCACCTTTTTAACATAATTAAGTATTTTTACTTTCGCATTAGCTATTTAACATTAATTGTCATTTTAGTTAACATCTGTGTAAATACCATACCAGTAACTATCAGTCTAGAAAACATTTTCCAGAACGTTAACATTTTATCTAAAACACGTGTAAAAACCAGTTAGGACCAAAACATGTTTACAGCATAACCAGGGATTGTGTCCTAATTTATCTTCAACTTGCCTTGAAATCGTCCCACTTTACATTACTCATATTTTACCAAGCCTCACTTAACTATCGTCAAACTTGTTTTTACAAAATAGATTTTTGGGTGTTTCTATATAAATATAAGCACCACAACCCGCTCTATCGGCTACAGACCAGACAAGGCCTTACATGTTTGAAGAGGAGATTATAAAAGGATCTGTGATCCTCAGCTACTTCAGGTCTTTTTCTTTTTTTAAATTAGGTGTGAGGATACAGACCTTCACTCCATGCCAGGAGAGCACTTTTTTGGTTTGTGTGGGTTGTGGTGCTTTGTTTTTTGTTTTGTTTTAGCCTCAAATATCCTGATAGTTTACTGTCATTATTGGAGTTTTGATATCTTAGATTATAGTCTAAAGCGTTTCTAGATAACTTAGTGGGCATAATAAAATGAGAAAAGGGAAGCAGTAGATTAAAAGGAAGAAAGATGATAAAAAATATAGAACAGAGTAAGGCAAAAGAAAAGCAAACAAGAGTGTTAGAAATAACAGTTGCACAACTAGTTTGACTAGATGTGGGAGTCAAAGGGAGAATTTCTGTGGGTCTGTGCTATGAAAAAACAGCTGATCTGTGGGAGATCTGGGTTTTGTTTCTTGTACTTTGGATCACTGGGGACTGGAAGAATTGCAGTAGTAATTATGTCAAAGAGTCAAGTTTGATCCTGGGAATGGCTGTCAACCCTAACAGAGGACAAACTTGGTGGCGCAGGATAAAGAGAAAATCTAAAGCCTCACAATGATCACTCAGGCAAATTCAGAATTTGTAAGTCTATTCTTTGAGATAGTCAAGTTAAGCCTGTTTAGCTATATGAATGCAGAGAACTACTAGCCACAGAATAAATGAAGTCGGACCAAAGAGTGGGAGAACTTTATGTAATCCTTTAAGAATAATAAAAAGTAATTTCTAACTAACCATTTGCAATGTGTAAGGAAAGTAGAACAAGCAGAAATAACTAAACATAGTGTCCGTTTTGGTCAAAACAATTGCAAGTAGAACACTTTGGAGGAAAACTCGGTATTTTCTATATGCAGAAGACCAAGAAGAAAAAGAAAATAAAACAAAGTCAAGATCAAGAGGAAGAAGAAGCAGAGGAGTCAGAGTATGGTGAGGAACCAGTAAAACCCATCCCTCCTAAGCTGGCTGATAGGCTGGAGGTAGAGCAACAAGTTAGAGAAAAAGCCATCAACATCAGGAGAAAACCTGGAGAACCTGTTTTAATTCCTGAGTTGAGCCTGACTGGAAGTATAACTCCTAATGATCTGTGCCCCAGGTAAGATTGCTCTGAGACATTTATGGTTCTCTACAAATTAGTTTGTCATTTATAACTTTAGGTAGGTGAGGTAATATATTTTATTGGACCAACTTCTTTTGGTGGAAGGGACAAATTTTCATGGTTCACAGAGCTCTTTCTCAGGTCTTTGAAGCTTGAAAGCTTCTCTCTTCCACCAACAGAAATACATTACCTCATCTACCGTGTCTCTCTCATATCGTAGGACTAACACAGCTGCAACACTGCAAGTACTTATTATTTTGTCATTATCAATCTTCTGTTATATTTTTAGTTTGAATATTATTTATATTTAATTTAAATTAATTAAACTTTAGAAATACATTCTGAACACCCTGCTTAGCCTAGCTATTGGAATGTTCAGCACCTTCTTTCTAAAGTTGTTATAACTTTATTAAGTTCCTTTGTAGGTCACATTTAAGATCCTGCATATATTTATAACGTTGGGCAAAGTCCTGCAGGTTCCTCCGTGGCCAAGGAGGACCCTACATGGAGGGGAAGAATTGCAGTACCACTGTCACTAGAAAGAAAACAGGTGCAAAGTCGAGAGGCCATTCACTGACTTTGGTAGCTCTTTATGTATCATGGAGTCCAGCTCTGTGACAGCTCCCTGTGGGAATGGGGACGAGTATCTGTAGATACGCTGAGGGAGTGTCAGGGAAATGTGGTGGGTCCAGTGCAGGGGTGGGCAAACTTTTTGGCCCGAGGGCCATGTCTGGGCATGGAAATTGTATGGCGGGCCACAAATGCTCACAGAATTGGGGATTGGGGTGCAGACCCTGGGTTGGGGCCAGAAATGAGGAGTTCAGGGTGCGGGAGGGGGCTCTGGGCTGGAGCAGGGGGTTGGGGTGCAGGTGGGGGAGTGAGGGCTCCGGCTGGCAGTGTGGGCTCTGGGGTCCAGGATGGTGGGACTGAGAGTTTGGAGGCTGGGAGGGGGATCAGGGCTGGGGCAGGGGGTTGGGGTGCTGGAGGGGGTCTGGGGTACAGGCTCCGGGCTGCGCTTACCTCAAGCAGCTCCCGGAAGCAGCAGCAGGTCTCCTGTCCGCCTCCTACATGGAGGCGCAGCCAGGTGGCTCTGCACTCTGCCCTGTCCACAGGGGCCACCCCTGCAGCTCCCAATGGCCACTGTTGCTAGTCAATGGGAGCTGCGGGGGTGGTGCTTTGGGGTGGGAGCAGCATGCATAGCCCCCTGGCTGCCCCTATAAATAGGAGATGGAAGAGGGACATGCTGCTGCTTCCGGGAGGCAGGCAGAGCCATGGCACACATGGAGTGGGGCAAGCCCCAGACTCCGCTCCCCGGCAGGAGCTCAAGGGCCCCATTAAAACGTCTGAAGGGCCAGATGCAGCCCCTGGGCCATAGTTTGCCTACCCCTGGTCCAGTGGATCAGCAAACTCTTGTAGTGGAGCTACAGTGGTTAGTCTGCAATTTTGCAACTTCCGTAACCATGGAGGAGGTTGAAAAATTTCACCAAATGTGAATGTTTTTTGTTTTCCCCCACATCAGTTATGTATATAAACAGCCATTTTTACAGTTGATAGATGTTAAACTAAGGCTGCTTGCTTCTCCGTGGTTTAGGCCACCATGAGTACATCACACCTGAGCCCAAGTCCCTCCATAGGCTCCCAGGCAGCTTTGAAAAGGCCTTTCCACCATAAGAATGACACTCACAACATTGACACTCCCTTCTCCCCAAAAACCTCCAGTCAACAAATAACAAAAAATTACACTGAAGGAAACCAACCTTTAAAAATTATTTAAATCTTAAGAAAAAAAAAAAAGCAGACTTTTTATACTTGAAAAGGGAGAAATGTCAAAGACTCCGTGAAATCCACTGGAAACTTCACTGTCACTATCAATGTTATGTGGAAGGTGCTCAGACACCATGGGACAAGCAGTAGATAGAGAAGAAATTTACCCATTGTCAGTATTTCAAAGTTTAACACAGATTATTTAAGGAGTTTCAATTTCCTAAACTGTTCCATATCAAGATTATGCAGAAAATAGCTTTAGCATAAACCATTCCTGTTGCTGTTCATCTTTCACACTGCCAGCATATTTTAGATCCTGACTGCTTTTGATGTCGTTTATAATTTGTGGGGGAAAGAATTTTCACTAGATGAACAGGTCAGATTTTATCTCCACTTGAGGCTTCTTCATATAACAGTAAGAGGAAACATTTTATTTTAAAATCTTTTTGTATGCATGAGAAATCAAAGTAACTGGAATTCCCAAGTCATTTTCCTGTGTAGTGATGTTTCTATAGAGTGATTAATTGGCATATTTTTGTTTTTTTCTCTTCCTTTCTTTTCAGTAATCCGACTCATATAAAATACCCCAAAGAGCAAAGATATTTTGCACAAAATCTCTCTTCCTACAATTTATGTTCACAGGGCAGAAGTTTTAAGACGAGAAGATGTAAAGAAACGTTCAGTATTTTTAAAAGTCCTTTTCAACACTAAAGAAGTGTCGAGGACCGTCACCCGACAAATAAGCTCAGACTTTAGAGTTCACTTTGGACAAATTTTTAATTTGAAAATATTCAATTGGCCAGAGAGTTTGAAACTTCAGGTACATAATTCTTTTGCAAGGACTGCACTATGTAACAGATGTTAAAAAGACCATTTTAATTACTTGCTTTTACGCTCTATTTTTTAATAACAGCTAGAAGGTTGTAAAGTGTAGGTCCTCCAGGGCCTGAATTGTTTCCCTACCTCAGCTCTAAGTGACAAAGATCTAACTTGGCAAATCGCATTTTTAGCCTGGGCATGTGTTGGGAGGGGAGAGGGCCAAGATTTGTCCCTTATCTCTTGGTCTGGACAGTGTGGACTGAGATTCAGAGAAGAAATTAAAACATCTTTAAAAAAATACACTTAAATTAATAGGTTCTGGCTCTATTCCGGGTTTCAAAAGGGAAATCAATATATGATTAAATTATATGGTTCTGTCGGTAAGTGAAGCACCTTTCTTACTGTTAGAGAAGCTGTGGTTTACGGCACAGGTAAAACGAATATGATGGTCATCTGTTCTACTCGGAAAACTTGTGTCCACAGAATAAAACTACTGGACCATTTGAAAACATTTAGTCTCTTGATCAAGTTGTTAACTTGAGTTAAAGGGAAGGGTGCACTCTCTGAATTCTGAAAACTGCTTCATTCGCTCGGAAAAGGATAATTCAATAATGTAATGAAGCAGACAATAGCACACTTTTAAAATAACACATTGTTACAGTGCTATGTCTAAGGGGTGCCTAATGCAACATTTATCATCCAGGCTGTCTTTTCATGGTACAGTTAAAGGTACACACTAGCCTCCTTTCTTCCATGCCCACTTGTGCCACCCACCCTCTTGCACAGGGGCAAGGTGTAGCTGCAATCCCTCCTCTCAGTGTAATGCTGAAACTGACCCTCCTAGTACCTCTTTTACTGCAAACCACCCCGAAGGGGACCAGGAGGGGAGACAGGGCCATGGCACATGGTCCTGTGGAGCTGGCCAGGCACACAGAGGAAAATAGGCTGCACTGATCTAAGGGCTGATATAGTGTACATGCTCTTGTTTGCTGGTAGCTCAGTAAAGGTTGTATCTTATGAGACATAGTCCCTCCAGTAGCTTCCCTGGTGTGGGGTGTCTCTGCCACCACCAAATTGGTCAGTAGTTGCATATTGTGTAGGAAGGTAGTAAGGGATTTTCATTAAAGGCTAGATGTTGCCCTAAATGCCATGAGGCACATGAGATGTAGAGGGGACACTCAGCAGCCAAAGTTGACAAAAGGGATTTTTATGAGTCAGCAAGGATTCCTCCTGGGTATTCCCTTAGAAAATTATCTTGTCCACTACTTAGTCATTGCTTTAAACACTGTACATATGTAAATCTTTAAATTGTTACTTATCAGTCTAATATTCCTCCACATCTTAATCATGTTAACTGCTTTTTTCTGAACACCCTCCAACTTACTCTTATCTTGTAGTAATGAGGCACCCAGAATTGAGTGTAGCATTTCACTACTTATGTCATTGCTTATTTCAGATATATGAAACAATGGGACTCAGCAGCACTAACTTGTTAGCAGAAATGTTTATACCTGTCCCTGAGACTACAGTTCACACTGATAATGCTCGTACAGAAGAAATAGAGTTTAGCAGCGACCAGCGTGTGATGTTGGACCACGAAGGAGTTGGGAGTGGTATGGATTCTTGCTTACTCTCAGTGGTGCTTGGATTAGAATGTTTTACTCTCAGATTGAGCCCAACATATTACTTTGACATAGTTTTACCCAAGTAAATAAAATATATTTCTGTATGTTAAGAAAGTTCTGCTAGTCTCAGGCATAAAGTATAATTCAATCAAGAGCATTTAGAACCTCTGAGACTGAGTTATATAAAACGGTCCCAGTTCATATTATTAGCTAAATTTGTGATGGGATTTTTCTTTGTCCTACTTTGTGAAATACTTTTAGTTTTTATGTAATAAAAACTTATGTGATTTTAAAAGGAGTTCTAATTGTTACTTTTCACTATTTAAAAATAGAATCATCTCTAAAGTTTTGACTGTAAGAAATATATGTAGTGGGACAGTATGAGCTAGTATAAAATCAGCATCGCTCCACTGACAACATTGATTTACAGCAGCTGAGAACCTGGCCCTGTAAAATATATTCTTGTGTACTAGTTTTTACTCTTCCTAACTGGTTTGCTTGCACACTTTAAAAATGCTTTATCCCTTTTCTTGACTTCCAACAACATTAAATCCCAATAACTTCTTTCTCAGTTGGGTCCCAAAGTTCCTGCACTCCAGACTCCACCATTTTATTATTTTTTATTTTAGTAATAAACATTTATATAGTACTATAACATTGCACGGTGTTTTACAGATTCTTTAGAGATTAACAAATTGCTTTAACCATATCCCAAGGAGTTTCCAATCTTAAATTAGATAAATGTAGCACATGAAGATAAACTAAAGAGAGGAGTAGAAAAAAGGGGCAATTAAGGTAAAAATAAAAATAATATTGAGTGTCGTATTATGAAGTGAGTGACTCATACATTTCAGTATTTTGCAATAGAGACTAGGGTAGGGCAACAGAGCAGGAGCAGCCTACACAGGAGTGAAGTCAGTGGTGGAAGGCAAGGTGAAAGATGTGGGTGCTGAGCAGAAGAGAGTGAGTGGGTTGAAGGCCACTGAGCATGCAAAAGAAATCTGATGAGGTTCAATAAGGATAAGTGCAGGGTCCTGCACTTAGGATGGAAGAACCCAATGCACAGCTACAGACTAGGGACCGAATGGCTAGGCAGCAGTTCTGCGGAAAAGGACCTAGGGGTGACAGTGGATGAGAAGCTGGATATGAGCCAGCAGTGTGCCCTTGTTGCCAAGAAGGCCAATGGCATTTTGGGATGTATAAGTAGGGGCATAGCGAGCAGATCGAGGGACGTGATCGTCCCCCTCTATTCAACACTGGTGAGGCCTCATCTGGAGTACTGTGTCCAGTTTTGGGCCCCACACTACAAGAAGGATGTGGATAAATTGGAGAGAGTCCAGCGAAGGGCAACAAAAATGATTAGGGTTCTGGAACACATGAGTTATGAGGAGAGGCTGAGGGAACTGGGATTGTTTAGTCTGCAGAAGAGAAGAATGAGGGGGGATTTGATAGCTGCTTTCAACTACCTGAGAGGTAGTTCCAGAGAGGATGGTTCTAGACTATTCTCAGTGGTGGAAGAGGACAGGACAAGGAGTAATGGTCTCAAGTTGCAGTGGGGGAGGTTTAGGTTGGATATTAGGAAAAACTTTTTCACTAGGAGGGTGGTGAAACACTGGAATGCGTTGCCTAGGGAGGTGGTGGAATCTCCTTCCTTAGAAGTTTTTAAGGTCAGGCTTGACAAAGCCCTGGCTGGGATGATTTAATTGGGTATGGGTCCTGCTTTTGAGCAGGGGGTTGGACTAGATGACCTCCTGAGGTCCCTTCCAACCCTGATATTCTATGATTCATGCTGGATATGCATACGGCTGTACATCATGGTTCCCTGAGGGCTGACTTTTCAACCATATGTCTTTTGATTACCATTCAGGAATAAAATCACCTTTTGGAAAAGTGAGAGCCTTCTAGTAGTGGTTCAGTGTGCAGTTCGGAAAACAAATTCTTCCAAGACTAGGTGTTGGTGCTATTTGGTGTTAATCACATTCTTTTCACAGATTCTGAATTAGTGTTTCATAAATCACAATAGGATACTGCAATTTTGAAACGTACAGGAAAGATCATTGTATATGCTTTTTGTTTTTCTCCTGGATGTAGGTGTGCCATTTTCATTTGAAGCTGATGGTAGTAATAAGATTACTATAATGACCTCTGGCAAAGTGTCCAATAGTGTTTCCTGGGCAGTTGGAGAAAATGGAGTACCCTTAATTCCTCTAGTATCCCAGCAGAAAACAGGGATTCCAAGGTAATATGCTGCAGTGATGTGTTGAAAAATTTAATATACTATGGTATTTAAAAGTATTTAGAAAAGAGGTGACTTTTAATAATCAAGCTATTACTGTCATATGGCTTTTTAAAATACAGAAACTTTTTTCTCTTATGTAGTTTATCCCAATGCAAAGGATATAGAAATAATATTTTAGGTAAATATTTTAATTAACATTTTAATCTTTTAACATTTTTTTGCTAGACAGCATAAAATGCTGAAAGAAGTGGCAGCTGATGCCTTCATTATTATAATGGCCAGATAGCAAACTAGGGTCAGTGCAGTTTTTTCTTCTTGTTTCTTGTGTTAGAGTGTGAAGAGAACATTATTGGTAATCGTCTCCAAGAAATACAACCCGCAAGCAAGACTTATACAAAATATATTATGCATACAGTGTGTCTACTTTAAATGTCATTCTTACCATGGGTTGAGAGAAACTAAACTACAGGAGTGATAAAGAGGGTAGCACAGGTGTATTGTCTCTGTTGCTCTTTTTTAATTGGTTAAAAATAAACCTGGCCTCAATTCATACTAAATTTACTTCCCAACTACTGGTCCATGTGAGCCCTGGAAGCCTGGTAAGCTACAGAAATTAATACCTGGTCTGTATAGGAAAATCTCCCCTATCCTGAGGCTGCAAACTAGGCATAGTGGATTGCCCCTTCCCAGTGGTGGCAACTTTGATCACTTCTGTGTAATTCCAATGAACTGAAAGGCATTACACCATGGATAAACATGGCCCTCTGACTCTACCATCAGCTCTTGGAAGTTATATTAGGTGACTGGTATGAGGTGAGCATGCTGTAAGTTTTCCCTGTCGTCTTAACGTGGGAAATAGTTCTTTCCAATGGTAATCCATCCAGTACTCTCTTTGACCCAAACTGCAAGAAAGAAAGTTATTCTAGATTGATTAGCTCATACTTACTGTATGGTGGGAGGTTGAAAGATCATTAGCAGCATGGAGCAGCAGCTCATTTATATGATCTCTGTTACTTCTGTACAATTGTGCAGCAGAGTTTTTTAAAATATGAATGAATGCAATGCTCATGAACAGTGCTGCATTGGCTGAAGTCCTTTGTTTGCCCATAGAACAGGTAAGGTCCATGCCTACCAGTACCATGGAACTAGCAGTGCATGGAACTAGCAGTGCAAGCTTCCCATACTCCTCCCTTCCCTCATGTGCTTGAAACCTGATCTGGAGAGTTCACATCTAGGAGTGAGAGGATATTTTTGGCTTGACCTCTGCGGAGACTTTCAAAAAGAGGGCCAATTGTGGTGTGGGGGAGGAGTTCCCTTAAATTTGTGCTGTCATCATTTTGCTCCTGAAAATATTAGCTTAAATTGGAGCCAGAATATCTTATGGTTTCTAGAATTGTATAGCCTGGAATGTTGTGGATATTTTTGTCTGAAGTGGATGCTTAAAGGATATCGGAGTCTGTTTTTCCCAGTGATGCTGAGTGTAGTAGGGCCAGTAGCCTCCTATGCACCCTCTTGTGGCCAGGGGTTTGTCTGCTGTACCCTGCTAACAATTTCTCCCCTCCTCAGGGCTGTCCCATTGTGTTGCCACCAGACAAGCAGTCTCACAGGCCTTCTGGTCAGGGTTTGGTCTCTAGGTCCTTCTGGCCAGGCTTTTATTCCTTTTCCGTTTTCCCAGTACATAAACCAAAACCGAAAACAAAAACATAATGCTTGCCTTGCTAGTCTTGCGCTCTGTCCTCAAGGGTTTCTCTTCCTCAGCTTACTGCCAAGCCTCCTGCCTCTGGGAGTCCCAACAACTCTCACAACCTCCCTTTATTGCAGCTTCTCTCTCATTGCAGCTTCTTGCTGCTGTTTTATAGGAACCACCTGAACATACATACATACATACATACAACTTCTTTAGTGCTGATGGAAGTTACCTCTGTTTGTCTTTTGTTGCACAGAGGATCTATCGTTCCAAAAGATAAAATATATTTAATTCCAAACACTTTCATAAACCACCATTCTGAAAATTCAAAAGCTTGATTAATTCCATAACAAAAAGCCTTCACGGTATTGTCATGGTAATTTAATTGTACTGTCCTTTTCACAAAAGAAAACATTCTGTCCTTTTATAGATCATAAATATTTGTAGCAAAAAACACTGCAAGTCATGAAGAGAAAAATGCCAAAAGCTTGCTTGCTTTCTTATTGCGAGTCTATGATCAAATTTCATATTTCCAAGTGGTGGAATTTGCAGTCCAAATATTTTTTTCAAAAAATTATTCTTTATGTTTATTATATTGCACTGACCAAAAAAATACATCTGTTTTTAAAATCTGAATCCTTTGGTATCAACTATCATTTCAGTGCTTTAAAAAATATTGATGCGATTGCATCTATTGGGACATCAGGCTTAACTGACATGAAGAAACTAGCCAAGTGGGCAGCAGAAACAAAGCTGGATCCAAATGACCCAAAAAATGCAGATCTGATGCAGCTGATAATGGTAAGAAGGCTTTAATGAAACCATTTTGTTGAAATCTGGGATTTGCAAAAAATGTTATGAGTCTTAAAGGATGTGAAGAAAATAATCCTGCTTTAAACACAAAAAGTAACAGTTGAATTCTACATGTAGTTGGTTTCAGAGTGGTAGAGTCTGTATCAGCAAAAACAAGAAGTCCTTGTGGCACCTTAGAGATTAACAAATTTATTTGGGCATAAGCTTTCGTGGGCTAGAACCCACTTCATCGGATGCATGGAGTGAAAATACAGGAGCAGGTATAAATACATGAAAGGATGGGGGGGTTGCTTTACCAAGTGTGAGGTCAGTCTAATGAGGTAAATCAATTAAC
This sequence comes from Lepidochelys kempii, assembly GCF_965140285.1. Lineage (NCBI taxonomy): Eukaryota > Metazoa > Chordata > Testudines > Cheloniidae > Lepidochelys > Lepidochelys kempii. Next base: position 112,071,499 of record NC_136383.1, on the reverse strand, counting down.
AGCAGGATACCAAGGGAGGAAAAATAACTTCTGAAGTGGTGAGAGAGTGGCCCATTACAGACAGTTGACAAGAAGGTGTGAGTAACAGTGGGGAGAAATTAATACTGGGGAAGTTAAATTTAGGATTTGTAATGACCCAACCACTCCTAGTCTCTATTCAGGCCTAATCTGACGGTATCCAGTTTGCAAGAGACTGGGAGTGGTTGGGTCATTACAAAACCTAAATTTAACTTCCCCAATACTAATTTCTCCCTACTGTTACTCACTGAGAGCCCTGTCTTACTCCCATTGAAGTCGATAGGAATTTTGCCATTCACTTAAAAAAATAGAATTGGATTTTAAGTGATCATAACAACATACTATTGTGTTTGTTTAGAGGTATGAGCTCATCAGGTTCATAATTGAAACCAGGGTGAAAGTACACTTTTTTGGCTCTTTTTAGATCTGTTTTAGTTTCCCCTCTTGGTCTTTGTTTTTGGATTGTTTAGCTATGAGTAGTAACAGTCGACGGTACACTTCACCTTTCTCTTTCATTTAGAAAATAATCTCCCAATTGATTTTTTGTTTGTTTGTAAACAAGTCAAATGTTACAGATTTGAGATGCCATCACATTAGGAAGCATAAATGTATATCTAGAGCCCCTGGTCGCTGCCAGAAAGGAGGGTAAGCATAAAATGTGTAGAATTCAAGCCAGTCTGGCTGGTTCTATATAATCTGAATGAAGAGATGAGAGGACAATCAAACTTTTAAAGTGAATGCGTGGTTAGTTTTTATACCCCATCTTCGTAAGAGGGCTCATCAACACCATCAAGTTATGGTACAGGGTTTACACACTGTCTGCTTTGTGGAGATTCTGAGTTAGTTGAGTTTCCCTGTGCATGAAAATTAATTTTCTTTTATTCAGTAAAATTTTCCAGGCAGGTTGTTTTTCCAGAACAGATCATTAGTTTGGTTCAAGAGATTTATCTTTAAATCATCAAACAGTAAATCAAAATCTTGAAAATCTGAGGACGTAATTTGAGATGATTTTAAGACACTGATTTTCAAAAGTCAGGCACAATAATGTACATACAGTTGTGTGACTTTGAAAATTAGGTGTTTAAAGTTGACACAAGTTACCTTTTTAAAAATTTTGATGGAGCTAATAGTAACATTAATTATTTAGAGGAAAAAAAAAAAGAATCTACCTCATCACAATTTTGAAATGCATTCAGATGCTGAGCTGCATTTTCTGTGTCTCACTATATGACCAGTCTGGCCTTCTTCCTGGAAGTATCATTGGACTGGCAGCTCTGATTGAAAGATAAAACAGAACCATTCACAGGAATGGAGAAAATGAAACATGGTATTTTTAATAAATAATACAAACATTAATTTAATATTGGGCACTTGATTTTGAAATGTTAAGCTAGTTTTGCATTGATATAACCCATTGATTTTCAGTGGAGTTCAGTGGTGTAAATGGAAAAGGGAATCCGACCATATTTTTAAATTAAATAAGTATGTATGTCGGACCAAATTGTGAACCCCTTCTCCCCTGGGGAGCAGTTGTTTACACAAGTAGTCCCACTGGAGGAGATCACACTGCTCAAGTGAGTAACAGCTCATTAATGGGAATGAAGCATTCACAAACTGCTCTTAGCTATCTCAAGCTTCAGTCCTGCAAAGACATACATATGTGCATGACTTTATCCATGTGAGTAATTTTAGTGAGTTGTAGGACTTGGGATCTTTTTGAATATTGACTTCAGTGTTGTAATTGTAGGGGTCCTGGCCCAAAAAGGAGTTGTGGGGAGGTTGCCAGGTTATTGTAGGGGAGGTTGCGGTACTGCTACCCTTACTTCTGCACTGCTGTTACTCTGAAACTCTAACAGTTATTACAATATTTTATATTACATTTAAATTGTGAATGAATTAAATGAATTAAATTCCACTATATTCTTACTAAAAACTAAGAATTATTAAAAACCTTATTTTAAAATATGTTATATTTTGGCATATTCAGGCTGGTTTTGATTACAGTGAGGCTCTTGGCAATGTATCTAATAGAATTAGTCAACCCATTGAAAAAATATTTTATGGACATTTTTCACTCTGAATTGAACTTTTAATATTTACCTTTGTTATTTAGATTGCCACTAGTGGAGATGCCTGTGTTCCTGGTTTCTTCAGACTGGAGCAATTGCAGCAAGAGTTTAATTTTGTTTCAGATGAGGAACTTAATAGATCAAAAAGATTCCGCCTCCTACAACTCAGACACAGAGAGGTGGCAGAGTTCCGTAATTATAAGCAAGTCCCTTTACATGAAAGAGAAATACCTGAAAAGCTTTTTGAGGTAGGAAGTTGTCTGAAATTAATTAAATTATGGTCTTTAATAAAATGTTTATTAGTTTTATCTTCAGTAATATTTGGCTTGATAAAGTCAGTTCTTCATTACTTTGAGGGCCAAATTCTACCCTGACTTCAACTGCATTGACTCCAAAAGGATTACATGGAGTATAAGTCAAAAAAGTATTTCACTTTAAATATACATCATGTTACCTAAATCTAGAATTTGATTGTCTCCTTCCAAAAACATAGCTGCTGGAATGGAGTCTGGAGGAAGAAGATTTAAGTGGAACTGCACTTCAACAATCTCCCCTATCCACCAGTCTATTTGGAATCCTCTTTTAAAGGAGAATTCAAAACATGAAAAGTCAAGAGAGGTGCAAAAGTTAATTGAGGCAACGACTTTATTAACTTTTGTCCAACTTTTCAGAGTGTCTAAAGAAAACAATGCTACTGAATTGAAGCAAATATTGGGGGGAACAATCAAGCCAATAGTATTTTCTTTTTCATTTTTTTTTTAAACCATCCTTCTTCCATGATCCTGGGTCTCTGATGTCGTTTAAGGTTCTTCAGGTGGCCTCTGTACCTTCCCACTCATGGGATGCACTGGTGGTGTAGCTGACAGTGGAATGTTTCGTAGCAGTGCCTGTTAGAGCGCTCCCCTGCCCCTCCTTTTACTTTTACTGGACATTCTGATGATGAGGCTATAAAAGGGTTTGTTGCACTCCAGCCACCTCAGTTCCTTCCAAATGTGTCAGCAGGTGGACCAGGAACCTCTCCAGGCTGATCCAGCCTGGACCCAACCTCTTCAAAGACACTGTGCCTTAGTTAGATTTCTTAATTAGTTAACATTAGCATTAGAAAATTTAGCTTTATTTTATTTATAAATGTTATTTCTTTTATTTGTTCCCATACCTCGGTACTGGCTTACAGATCCTATGGTGGATCTAAAGAGGTAGAAGCCAGGATTTAAGAGGTGTGCTTCTTGTCCTTCTGTATTCCCCACTTCAGACTGGCATACAAGGTGTCTGGCTTGGTTGGGGGAAGGACAGTCTCATGATCTGCAACCAGTCCTAGTAGGAGCACATCTTCAAATCTGTCATCTCTCCTTCTGGATACAGGTGTGAGATACAGCTCCTGTTAGCAGAGTCAAGCACTGCTTTTGGTCCCTTTCAGTTCCCTCATGCTTGGTTCTGAAAACCCCCTCAGAATCGACGTCAAAAATTAAGGCCACAGCACTGGGTAAATCTCTAGAGAAGGGCTCATGTCCTTGATATACTGAAAGTAGCTGTTCCAGATATCAGTTCCGATTCCGCAGTGCTATCAGCATGTGCTATAATGGTAGATGCCCAGGTACATCACTTGGCTCCAGTCCCTTGTCGCTGATGCCACAATTTTCCCACCTGGTTTTGACCTGCCCCATGGACAATGGTCCCTGTTGAACAGGTTCTGGACCGGGAAGGTCTATGTGGAGCCAACCAGTATCGTAGGTGCCTTTGTGACAGCCCTTTGTGCAACTGCGGTGCAACATAGACGATAACGCACATGGTTGATGAATGCCTGCTGACTAGGTGGCCTAGAAGAACTGCATCACACCACTGAAGATGCCATTGCTTGGCTAGAGGACTATGCACATGCTAAATAAATCACTTGGCTGTGCAGATAGATTCAGATCCAAAGGTTGTGCAAATACCAGCATCCCCATTGGTAAGGGTAATAAAAGAAAAGCCTCAGCCTTTAGAGTGTCTGTGCTTCAGTTCCCTCATCTATATGATGGGGATAACAGCACTGCCCTATCTAGCATGGGTCCTGGGAGGATAAATACATTAAAGATTGTGAGGTGATCTCAGTTTGCATGGCGCATATTTCTACTTTGCTTCACATCACAAATCCCTTCACTTCCTTGTGGGGAAGATACTGTCAGTACGTGATCCTTTCCTTTTGCCTTTCTGCTGGTCTTCACATATTTACAGATTGTCTATCTGTGGTGAGAGCACATCCAAGATGACAAAGTATACGCATATACCACTATTCTAAGCTTCCCAGTACCCACAGGGAGAGGTCAAGACATTCCCCGTTGCCCTAAATACTCAGATCCTCTGAACTCCCAGAAGAGCCATCCAAAAGACTGGAAGGGACTTCTGATGAGGAGGTCACCCCAGCTACCAATTTTTCCTCCTTTTCTTGGGATGAAACCATCGTGCTCCCACCATCCACGATGGGTGATGATTTTAAACCATTCCAAAAGGTGTTTGAGGATTGCAGACTCACTAGAAATACCACCAGAAGAAGTTGCAGAATCTTGACACAAGTTGTTGGACATTGTACAAACCTCAACTTCATCCAAGATTGCTCTCCCAATACATGAGGCACTTATGGACCCACCCAAAACCATCTGCTAGAACCCAGCTACAATTCCATCCACTTGTAAAAGAGCAGACAAAAAAATATTACATGCCTCCCAAGGCAATGAAATTTTTGTTTTAGCCCCCCCACACCAAATGTTCTGGTGGTTAGGTGCCTTGAATGAATGGGACAGAGAACATCACTCCAGATCCACTCCATATGATAGGGACTGGAAACGATTAGACCTCTTCGGGCATAAGGCCTACTCATCAGTGACCCTACAGTTAAGGATCACCAATTATGAGGTACTAATGGCCAAATACAACCACTCCAATTATTCATAGATGTCTGAATTTATTGATTATCTCCCTGTGGACAAAAAATAGCAATTTAAAGCAGTCGTCTTGGAGGGCCATCTTCTAGCTCGAACAGCAGGGTGGATAAAAATCAATGATTTTTTAAAAAATCAGATTTTTTTAATTTAAATCTGATTTGTTGATGCTTTTTGAGGAAAAAACCTATCTAAAGATAGTTTTAATTAATATACATTATAGCTCAAAGATATCTCATCATGGAATAGGGATTATAAATTCTAATTCTATAGTATGAGACAATATTTTGTAAATGAGTTCCAATAGTTCATGAATTAGGGATCCCCAATCTTATGGGGTTCCAGGGGCTTCTGTATAGTAGATTATTTAAATTAATCTTTCTGTCTACCCAATGGGACTCAGTGCTCAGTCTAGAATATGCTTAGTTTTGCAGTTCTCAAACTGTGGATTTGTGTCTCCAGAGATAACATGCTTGTTAGCAGCAAAAATGTTTTAAAATAAACAAATAAATAAATAATATATAGAGGTGAAAAATAACGACTTGAGTTAGTTGCAGAAGCCAATATTTTAAGTTTCTCGTGTTGACCTGGCTGACCTAGTCAATTTAATTTTTTTTTAATTTCTTTTAACTATTTTAGTTAACAATTTTAACAAAAACAAACCTGATTTTAAAAAACTATAATGTTTAACTAAATTCAAAAATTCATATGCTTGTTTTGTTAAAATATTATATGTTTGTTGCTGAAGAAAAAAATCCAGAACATGAAACGTTGTTGTTTTAGTTAAATAACATAATTTAACTGTCTGGTGATGTTCTCCTCCTAATACCACATGGCAAGAAAATCCTCCAAATATTAATGATTAACCTGTTGAATTGGAGATCTTTATGAAGTCATTTGGAGGGGAACTATCTGCTTCAGTTGCCTTTGGTAAATGAAATAATGAAACAATCATTCATTTTCTGATATAGCTGTAAAACTAATCTGAAAAGTTTTCAAAATAAATCACTTTTAAAATGTATACTGTTTACCTTCTAAAAATGAAACCTACATCTATCTCTGAGTTGTGAAGAATATGTATTAAGGTTATAACAACCAACAAGAATGGACTTTTATGTTGAAATCCATGAGTAAATCGAGTCTTTCTGACTAGTGATTTAAATCAAATTCACCCTGTCGATCAGCCTTACAAGCCTCACTGGATTCAGCAGACACAGCGGCACAGTCCATCGCCATGGCCATAGTCAAGTGGTGAGCTTCCTGGCTCCACCTCTCTGGGTTCCCCAAAGAGGTACAGTCCACTACAGAGGATCTCCCATTCAAGGGACCAAAGTTGTTCCCAGCTAAGACAGATGAGTTGCTCCACACACTAAAAGACTCCAGGGTGACTCTTCAATCCTTAGGCATCTATATGCCTACACAAAGAAAGAACAGGGGAAATACTGCTTGGCACAAAGAACAAGTTCTGCGCCGTACACACAACCACAGAGGCAATATGACCTACAAAAACATAGAGGCCTACAAAATGGAAACCACTACCTCTCAGTCATCAACATCTCAGCAACCCCGCTCTCAACAGCAGCTTTAAGGGCTTGGTCGAGGACCGAAGATGCATCCCGCATTTTCAAATGCTGGAACCATCTGCAACTTCCCATCCTTTTGGAGACCACCTGACTCTATTCCACCCAACACGACAGGCCATCACGTCAGAGAAATGGGTACTAGAAATCATTGAGACTGACTATTCAATCCAATTTATCTCTACCCTCCCCACCCACTCTCCCTCTCTGTCCCTCTTCAAGGACCCTTCTCTTGTGCACCTACTACAACAGGAAGTAAACCATCTCCTGCAGCTGGGTGTCGTAGAAGCCAGTACCAACACAACACAGAGGGAAGGGCTTCTGCTCCCATTATTTCTTAATCCAGAAAAAAATGGAGGATGGAGGTCCATTCTTGACCTAAGGAAACTCAACAAATTCACCAAGACTCAATGATCCAGGATGGTCACGCTCGCAACGATAATCCCAGCACTAGAAAAAAGGTACTGGTTCTTGGTGCTCGACCTCCAGGATGCATAATTTCACATTACGATGCACCGTTCACCCAGGAAGTTTCTCCAGTTTGTTCTGGGATAAAATCATTAGAATATAAAGTACTCCCTTTCTGCCTGTCTAGGGCTCCACAGATGTTCTCAAAAATTCTTATGGTAGTGGTGGCTCACCTCTGCAGAAAAGGAGTCATAGTATTCCCCTATCTGGGTGATTGCTTTCTCAAAATCTCCACCCAAGAAGAGGCCATAGGAGCTACCCAAAAGGCAATAGCTCTCTCTACACAGGTGGGCCCATAGATAAACGAGCAAAAATCAACGCTCACACCTGTATAGAGACTAGAATTCATCGGGGCTTACCTCAATTCACTGGAGGCCACAGCCTCTTTCCCACCACACAGGTTTGTCAGACTAGTCAATCTCATCTCTACAACACAAACCAGCCCGCCGACATCCTCCACGGCCTTCCTCCAACTGTTAGACCATATGTCAGCAACAACATTTGTCATGAAGCATTCCAGGCTACACATGCGCAGCATTCAAGGTTCACTCAGGATTGTATATATTCCACACAGACACAGTATAAACAAGTGCCTTAGGATGCCAGTCAAAGTAAAAAAAAAAAAAAAAACTCTACTGTGGTGGACTCAACCACACAACCTTTGTGAAAAAGTTCCCTTCTCCCAGACTTCTCCAGCGATGATACTTCTCTGCTAGGTTGGGGGGGCAGTGCACTTGCAAACCACACAGTCTAGAGCAGGTGGTCCCCTTCAGAATCAACAATGCACATAAACCTACTAGAACGACGAGCAGTGTGCAACGCATGCTCAAACTTTTTGCCCATGATCAGGAAACAAGACCATAAGTGTTGATAGACAACTTTGCTTGATCTCTGTGCACAGACATGATGTGATTATGGAACTGATGCATCCACCACAACATCAATATCTCAGCATCCTGCCTACCAGGATTCCAAAACACCACTGCGGATGCATTGAACAGAAAATTCCCTCAGGACCACGAGTAGGAAATAAACACTAAGATACTACAGAGGATGTTCAAACACTGGGGTTTCCTGACTGACATGACAACCCAGAGCACCAAGTGCCCACATGACAACCCAGAGCACTCTTCATGACAACCCAGAGCACCAAGTGCCCACAGTTCTGCTCAAGAGCAGACCCCAATCTCTAGGCAATGCTTTTCTCCTCAAATGTGATGCACCTTTACTGTATACCTTTTCCCCAACCCCTCTCTTACCCAGGGTTATACACAAGATATGGACTGAGAAATTCAGACTCATGTGGCCCAGATAAACATGGTTCCCTTACCTGTTGAAGATGGCGGTATGCCCACCATGCCCTCTTCCTCTTCTTCCACATCTCCTGTCTCAGGATGCAGGCTAGTTATACCATCTGCACCTGGAAATACTCCACCTAAAGGCATGGCTACCCCATGGTTTCAGGGCAATGAAATGAGCTGTTCAGAGGAGGTAAGGACCATACTGTTAAACTGCAGAAGGTCTACTAAATGATATACTTACCTGCACAAATCGAAGAGATTCCACATATGGTGCCACAATAGACAAACAATGGCAACTACCTCTTCTTTACCAATGGTATTAGATTATATACTAGAATTTAAGAAATCGGATCTGCCAATGAGCGTGATCAAAGTACACCTCACGTCAATCACAGCTTTCTATCACAAAGTTGATATGTTCTCAGTCTTGCCCACCCTCCCACTAAATGATTTCTCATAGGTATTTGTATCCTTTATCCTGAAATATAAGCCCCTACTCCACCATGGGACCTTAATTTAGTGCTACGATGCCTTACTAGGCCCCCGTTTGAATGCTTGATGATGTGTTCACTTCTCCATCTGTCGATGAAGGTGGCCTTTCTCATTGCTATCACATCCACGTGACGAGTAGGAGAACTTGAGGCTCTCATGGCACTCCCACATACACAAAATTTATTCTATTATACCTAAAATAGCTTCCTTGTTCCACTTGAACCAGCCCATATGCTTCCATGCTGATAACCAGCCCATACATCTCCCATCGTTCTTCCCAAAACCTCATGGGAACAGACGAGAAACGATGTTCGCACGCTGGACGTCAGAAGGGCACTAGCATTTTACATTGAAAGGACTAAACCCTTCAGAAGGTCACTAAAGTTATTTCTATCACAGAAGGTTCTAAAGGAGCCGCCATATCCAAGCAAAGGCACTCGAAATGGATCTCTGGGTGCATTGACCTTTGCTACCATCAGCAATAACTACAACCATCACTGTGGACCCTCACACACTCTACCAGATCGATTTCTACATTAACAGCCTTTCTCAACAATGTACCCATCATGGACATCTGCAAAGCTGCAACCTGGGCGTCAGCCCACCTGTTCTCAGAGCACCATGCAATATAGCAGGACTCGACATCAGATGCTCTGCTTGGACTGACGGTTTTACCATGTGCCACAAATACAATTCTGAAACACCTTCCTCCCGATGAGGGGGACTGCTCTACAGTCACCTAAAGTGGAACACTCACAGTGACCGTCCTCGAAGAAGAAGAGAAGGTTACTCTGTGCAGTAACTGAGGTTATTCGAGATGGTTGTCCTTGTGGGTGTGCCACTACCCTCCTTCGTCCCCTCTACTTCAGAGTTTTCTGCTAGGGACTCTGCGATAGAGAAGGAACTGAGGAGGGTTTGGTCACACAGCGCTGTGTAACCGCCAGAGGAGGCCTGAGACCAGGACAGTGCATGTGCCAACCAACCAGGCACTGCTACTGAAATTCTTCAATTGCAGGAGCAGGAACGCAGATTCATCTAATGTGGCGCACTCACAGGGACACCCATCTCAAAGAATCTCTGTTATTGCACAGGATGAGTAATCTTCTCTTACAAGGCAGTTACCCATCTTCCACATGGGGACACTGGTAGGATTAAAGTTTTTCCAGCCCTTTCCACAGTGTCTGTATCTCTTGGTCACAGTTTCATGTCAGTTCTTTGACTAGGTGAAAATGACCATTCTCCCTACATCTGACTGACTGCTTTAGACCGTTTATAGTTCTGTTTGTCAGGCCTCTTAAACCAGGTCAAACAGCATATGCAATTACCCCCAGGGGGCAAAACTTTCCCAGGCTTTTTACCTGCCTTAGGGATTTGCATTAATTACCCCCTAGTTATTTTAGCTCCTGCAAAAAGCCCTGTAACTCCCCATGGAACCAGGAATACAACTGTGAGTTAGCCCCTAGTGATATGTATACCATAAAGTCAATATAATGGTCTTTGAATATTCCATGTGTTCATAACATCTTTCACAGTGGCCCCCTTGGCATGCCTTAGGTGTATTCCCATTGTAGAAATTTGCAGAGCTGTTAAATGGAGCTCTGTTTATGCATTTACAAAACATTATGCGCTATATCTAGCATCCCAGTTGAGTTAATTAGGATGCCATATCCCACCCTCTTCAGATGACAGCACTGTTTATCAAGCTATCCCATTAATGGGAATTGCAAAGGCCATCTGAAGAAGAAATGAAGGTTACTTACATGTAGCCAATATTCTCTGAGATGGACTTTCATTCCCCTCCCAGTTTCCTCAGAGTCCTGATTACAATTTCGGACCTGAAGATGCTGTGGAAGGAACTGAGACAGCTGGAGTATCAAGCCCTCTTCTATGCCCTCGCCCTTGGAAAGTGCAGGAAGAAGAGGGGCAGGAGAGTGCTCTGATAGGCATTGCTATGAAATAATCCACTGTCAGCTACACCATCGCCACATCCCCATGAGTGTTATGCAGAGTGCATCTTGCAGGTGAGTAACCTTCATTTCTAAATTTCCCTGATTCTATACATCACAAATGTTTTATTAGGCCTTCATGCCATTTTGTGTATTTCTCTTTCTTTCCCTTTTGCTATGTTTATTCATTTTTCAAAAACAGAATAGAAAGTCTGAATAATTAATCTAAAAAAAAATTTGCGACCAGTATGGTTCCTTGTAGTCTGTGGGTTCTACAGAAACTCCATTGACTGTAATACATAATAAAACTTTGAATACATTTGGCTCATGCCCTTCTTCCCAGGAAGGCCCAGTGCATCACCGGTGTGATGATAGAGGGTCTTCCGTACTGTAGCTGCCAAAAAATCAAAGTTCGGCCTTATAAAGAAAAGGATAAAAGGAAATTTTGAAAGCTATTTGTTGTAGTTAAAGCCACATGACTGCCGTCTATATTACTGGGATGTGCAACTGAATTGCTACATACTGCATTAAAAAAGTACCTCCTAACATCTAACATTTAAATTGGTTTACTTTGATCCTATATGTTTATGTTAATAAAATGATTACCATTTCCTTATGTGACCTAATACACTAGAAGGAACATCAAATCACAAACTTAATTTTTGTATTTACCCTTAGAACTATGAGAAAAGGCTCCGTGAGAGGGATGTAATTGACAGCAAGGATCACCTAGATGCGCACAGAGCTTTAGTTGCCAAGTATCTCCAGAAGGTGAGAGATGCAAAAAGAGTCAATACTGATCTTTCTTACTATTTGTTTGTTACTACTCTATTTAAGTATCAGGAGATAGCTGTGTTAATCTGTATCCACAAAAACAAGTAGTCCGGTGGCACCTTAAAGACTAACAGCTTTATTTGGGCATAAGCTTTCGTGGGTAAAGAGCACACTTCTTCAGATGCATGGAGTGAAAATTACAGATGCAGGCATAAATATACTGACACATGAAGAGAGGGGAGTTACCTCACAAGTGGAGAACCAGTGTTGAATTTTTCAAGTAAAATCCAAGCACCACATTTTTACTGCATTTTTATGTCAAAAGTTGCAGATGTAATCACAAATGACATTTGAGAAATTGATCTAAAGCAGAGTCCTTTGGATAGCTATAGTTTCTGCCCAGAGAGAGTTTTTATGGCTTAATTCAAAACTTTTGAAAGTAATAGAAATGGGGAGACCTGTTAGATGAAACTATTTAGTATTGTATTAATACTATAAAGCAGTCACTGTAATACAAAGATATAAGGCTGTTCGCAGGAAGGGATTAGGTGTAAAATTATAGTAAGAAAATATTGCAGACTCCCTCAAATTGTTAATTATTAATATAATTTTTAAGCTGCACTTTATACTAATTAGTCTCTCTCTCTCTCTCTCCCTCTCTCTCTCTCTCCACCCTCCAAGAAAACACCTTCCATTCTTCTGCTTCCCTCTGTTAGCACAGGAATGTTTGTTCCACTGGAAATTGAAAGAATTAGGAGTTTTAAACTACATTAGGGCTGTCAAGCGATTAAAAAAATTAATCGCGATTAATCACACTGTTAATAATAGAATACCGTTTATTTAAATATTTTTGGATGTTTTCTACATTTTCAAATATATTGATTTCAATTACAACACAATACAAAGTGTACAGTGCTCACTTTATGTTTATTTTTATTACAAATTTTGCACTGTAAAAAACCAAAGAAATAGTATTTTTCAGTTCACCTAATACAAGTACTATGGTGCAATCTCTTTATCACGAAAGTTAAACTTACAGGTGTAGAATTATGTAAAAAAAAAAATAGCTGCATTCAATTCAAAAATAAAACAATGTAAAACTTTAGAGCCTACAAGTCCATTCAGTCCTATTTCTTGTTCAGCCAATCGCTCAGACAAACAAGTTTGTTTACATTTGCAGATAATAATGCTGCCTGCTTCTTGTTTACAATGCATCTGAAATTGAGACCAGATGTTCGCATGGCACTGTTGTAGCTGGCGTTGCAAGATATTTATGTGCTAGATGCCCTAAAGTTTCATACGTTCCTTCATGCTTCAACCACCATTCCAGATGACATGCTTCCATACTGATAACGGGTTCTGCTCAATAACGATCCAAAACAATTTTGATCAACACATGTTCATTTTCATAATCTGAATCAGATGCCACCAACTGACGGTTGATTTTCTTTTTTGGTGGTTCGGGTTCTGTAGTTTCCACATCGGAGTGTTGCTCATTTAAGACTTCTGAAAGCAAGCTCCACACCTTGTCCCTCTCAGATTTTGGAAGGCACTTCAGATTCTTAAACATTAGGTTAAGCTCTGTAGCTATCTTCAGAAATCTCACTTTGGTACCTTCTTTGCGCTTTTTCAGATTTGCTGAAAAAAGATGTGCTGGGTCATTATCTGAGACTGCTGTAATATGAAATATATGGCAGAATGTGGGTAAAAAAGAGCTAGAGACCTACAATTCTCCCCAAAGTAGTTCAGTCACAAATTCAATGAACACGTTATTTTTTTAACAAGCGTCATCAGCATGGAAGCAGGTCCTTTGGAATGGTGGCCAAAGCATAAAGGGGCATACGAATGTTTAGCATATCTGGCAAGTAAATTACCTTGCTGTGCCGGCTACAAAAGTGCCATGTGAACACCTGTTCTTACTTTCAGGTGACATTGTAAATAAGAAGAGGACAGCATTATCTCCCGTAAATGTAAACAGACTTGCTTGTCTTAGCGATGGGCTGAACGAAAAGTAGGACTGAGTGGACTTGTAGGCGCTAAAGTTTTATATAGTTTTATTTTTGAATGCAGTTTTGTAACCAAAAAAATCTACATTTGTAAATTGCATTTTAAGATAGAGATTATGTCACAGTACTTGTATGAGGTAAATTGAAAAACACTGTTTCTTTTATTTATCATTTTTACAGTGCAAGTATTTGTAATAAAAAATAATAATATAAATTAAGCACTGTACACTTTATATTCTGTGTTGTAATTGAAATCAATATATTTAAAAATATATTTATATTTAAAAAAATATATTTAATAAATATAAATTGGTATTCTATTGTTTAATAGTGCAGTTAAAACTGTGATTAATCGTGATTAATTTTTTTAATTGCGATTAATATTTTTAGTTAATCGCGTGAGTTTACTCTGATTAATCAATAGCCCTAAACTATATATTTTCTTGCAAATATAGTGCTTGAAAAGGGACCCCATTGACAGTCCTGGAATCTGAAGTGCTCTATTTCGCCACAGAATTGATATAGTATAGATAGGAGGAGTGCAAGCTTCTTCACACTGTTTCATCAATGTGTTTTAACCCTCACTTTGACTCTTTAAGGTATCAAAAAAAATTGTCAATTAGTGCCAGTTATGTTGAGTTTGTAGTGTGGACTCTTCTCCACTTGAATCTGGAAAGACAAAGAGTGCGTGTTCAGAGAATTTCTCTTATTTTTTCCATTTCCCTTTACCAGATGTACTGATTCTTGATCCAGGCTCTTTAGTGTGGGACAACTACCAAGGCTGCTTCTAGAGGAGTCAGTTACTCTAGAATGGGGTAGTATTTTGTGCTGAGGAAGTATCTATGGAAAGGGAGTCAAGAATCCCTGAACATGCCCCTTTTTGTTTATGATGGGGCGTTAAGAAAAATAATTAATCTTTTTAATAAATTGAACCACACGTATTTTCAGTGAATTTGAGTAAGACATACAATTGGTTGTGTTTCCAGGTTAGAGAATCAGTGATAAACCGGTTTCTAACAGCAAAGCATCATTTCCTTCTTTCTGACCTGGTAAATGAAGAGGAGGTTCCTAGTCTTGGGTAAGGGAGAAAAGTTTTTATCATATCTAAAATAATTAAAATAACTAATTTTAAACTATCCTTATTTCTAGGCTCATAATTATTTCTTTACCACAAAAATTTAGTGTTGTACTCCCTGTTTGTTAATGTTTTAAATTTAGCATAATGCTATATTATTCTGTAAGCATCATGCTCATCTGTGCCAAAATACACAAGTGTTTAAATAACTGCAATAAAACTGCATCATAAATGTTTTAAGGTCATATGCTATTTTCAGCAGAAGTATTCATTCACAGTAACCTTTATTTATATGCTGCCATATTACTCCAGTTTCTGATCTGACCTCATAAGCTTAAGGAGAGTCCAGCTTAGTATGTACCTGAATGACTGACTCCAAGTAAGACCCAAATGTGGTGGCTTTGGTGGTTCAATAGTCAGCACTCTTCCCACTGAATCAGTGCTGAGCAAATGTCTCAGCATGGTGTCGGGGGGGACTGTGAGGCTGGAATTGCATTGTTTCAGATGAAACTTAAATCTGTTATATATATATATATATAACGGGAATTGGTTGAGTATCATCAATTGCTAAATCCAGTAAATTAGATTCACTTAATATTTTCCATAGAAGATATCAAAATGAATTCTGCTCTTCACCTCTCCCGGGTTCTAGTAGGCTTGGCTTGCTTCATTTTGCGTGTGTGTGTGTGTGTAGGAGGTGTTAGTAGTTCTTTGTCTTTGCTTCTAAAAGGAAAGCTATAAATATAAAAACACAATCCTGATGATTTGCAGAGTAGACATTTTCAATCCCAATGTAGTTTCTGCTGGATATTATGTTCTTTGCTTCCTGTTGTATACTGGTCTGTAATTTTGCTGTGAAGTATTGAACAGCTGCTATGTTTCATCCAGACGTAGCTTTACTGTGCTGATGGATGAAATAGTTCCTGTAATATGTGCATATGTGTATGTATCTGTGGGAACATATATAAAATGTATATCTGAGTATGTATGGATAAGTACATATGTATACTATATCTATATAATTTTTGTATTCTTTTAATGGCTTCCTAGAGTACGCTGTGCACATGTCACTACGCTGTCCACTCCACCACTGATGTTCGCCTTGGTGCTTCTTTCATCTCCTTCCCTAAGATCATCTCACTTTCTTTGTTTGTGCTGCTCCCAATGCTTGGAATGCCCTCTGCAGCCCTGTTCATTGCAACTTTCCTCATCTTCTTTAGTTCCCTCCAAAAAAGTCACTTCAGCCCTCATATCTACAAGAAATGTCTAGGGGAAAGAAAGGCAACAAAAAAACTGAACAAATAAAAAGGAATACTGTGCCATGTTAGCAGTGTCCCGCACGTGCTTTCTGTGTACTTCAGCCCCCTTTTAATTAAGTTACGATCCTCACATATTCTGTCATGTTTAATTTACATGGTATGCTCTTTGGGGCTGGGGCCCGGTTTTTATTTACTTTGTGAAGCACCTACCAATGTTGTAATGTGCTTGAAAAACAATAATAAATAGGCATCTATACGTGCATATATAAATATAGCTACTGAGTCCTTTCTGGATGAAAGGAGGTAAAAATATAAGTTAACATAATGTTGTTATGATCTTGATCTTGGACTTAAAGTTTGAAACACAGACAAGTAAAAAAACTGATCCTGAAGAAGTTGCAGTTTAGACTTCTAACCTTTCTTGCTGCACAATTCTAAGGCATTTTGAGAAATGAGCGAACAGATCAGAGGGAAAAGAGAATTGTGAACAGGATGTGGAGGGATAGCTTCGAGGAAAGACACAAGGAAATGCCCTGCAAATAGCATGAAATAATTTTAAAAAGTGCATTTTTGTTTACCCTGTGCTTTACATTTGGCTTGACACCTTGCTGCTGGGCACTTCCCATACGTCTCTCTACTTCTGCTGAAACATATTTTTCATCTTTGAAACCTCTTCTCCTTTCTTGCCAGAATATTATATATGTATTTGTTTGCTGTATTTGTTTGCTTGTGACTTTGACTTTTTGTACTATGTTTCCATGCCTCTGGTATTTCAAGTCTTTGGGCTTGTCTATGCTACCTGCCGGATCGATCCAGCAGGGGTCGATTTATCGCGTCTAGTACAAACATGGTAAATCGACCACTGAGCGCTCTCCCATCGACTCTGGTACTCCACCAGAATGCAAAGCACAAGCGGAGTTGATGGGAGAGCGTCAGCTGTCGACTTACCGCAATGAAGACACCGCGGTAAGTAGATCTAAGTACGTCGACTTCAGCTACGTTATTCACGTAGCTGAAATTGCATATCTTAGATCGACCCCGCGCAGTAGTGTAGGCAAGTCCTTACTCTGCATCACCAACACATAAATGACATTAACTAGCGTTTGTTTGTTTTAAATCTGTTTAAGCAGATAGATAATGAATGAGATTTTCATTTCTTTGCTACTAGAAAGCTTTGTTTACTGCACCATTGTGCCCTTAAGATATTATTTTGATTCAACAATATAAACCTAAGTAGTCCCATCTGCTGGCAAAACAGAGACTTGCTGCTTTTCAACAAAGAAACCATTCTTTTTGGTTCAATACTTTCATGTTGCAGAATGAGAAATAACATTTATAGTTAATTTCCCAATTTGTTTAAAATGAAATTAGCTTGACTGATATTGATTTCCACATGATTAATACTGATTTGTACTGAGCATTGTTTGCTAATCAGATTATATTATTAATAGATTTAAAATACGCACAATACTCTGGAACATGGGAAATATGTTAGTGAATTTTCCTGTTTAAAAAAAGTAATTCGCCTTTTTATACTGTTTTTACAAGAATAATGCACTTTCTTAGTTGCATATAATGAGAAGTTGACCTTGGCTAGCAGTTTAGACTTTTTAAAATTGGTTCTGGAATGCTTTCTATAATTAAAATATGTTTGTACAGTTAGAATCATTAATGTATGTTTTTTCACACATCTGTTTTTATTCTTTTCCTGTTTTTCTTTTTATTCTGCTTTGCCTTGTGTTATAAGTTCTGATGACCCAGGGTATGTCATGGCACATTAATTTCTGTTTCCCCTTTGTAGCCTGCAGTTTGTCATAGATAGTTCTGGGCTTTGATTTTTTTGGTGTATTACATACATTGGATAATGTCATCTAATAGGCATCTTGTTTATATAATTATAGTAGGTTAGATCCGTTTTAAAGTTTTTAAATTAATTTTATTTCATATTCTCACTTAGTTATGATATAATTCTTCGGTACGTTTTGTTAAAAATTTATAAAATACAAAATGCCGTTTCTGTGCTAATAAACAATTAAACATATTTCACAATAAATGGCACCAAGAGTATATATTTCTCTTTCTTGTAAGTGCATAGTTTTGTGTATGTGTCAAGAGAGAATTAGAACTCTGGATCCTGAGTAGAAAAGACTAAAACTCTCTCTTATGATTTCTAGTAATTTAGGACTCAGTCTTTTTAAACTGGCGGAGCCAAAGCGACCACTAAAGCCAAGAAGAAAGGAAAGGAAGAAAGTTACAGCACAGAATCTATCAGATGGAGACATAAATCTTTTAGTGAACATCATTAGAGCTTATGATATTCCAGTGAGAAAACTTGTTTTAAGGTATGAACCTTTTAAAAGGCTTCTAGCTGGAAATGTTCTTTCTCTTTCTAGTGGCTCTTTAATTGCCTTTTTAAAAATCTTTTTCATACTGGAGGCTACATTTTCAAAATCGGCTGTATAAATTGCTTCTGTGAAATTTGCATGCAAAAGGTGTGTGTTTAAATCCCTGTTTTTGGAGTACAGATGTATGTGTCAGTAAATATTTTTAACACGATTAAGTGGCCAGTTCTGAAAATTTGGCTCTCTGTGTATTAAATGCAATGATTGTTTTTATCCTCATGATACTAACACAAAGAGACACATTTACAAATTCATTGATTATGTTGTTTAATAGTATAAGTATGGCTGTTTTGCAAGTTTCTTAGAATTATGTTGTTGTCTAGCAGTGCCTGCTAAGATCGCTGGTTTATTGTGCATATTAGACTGTCTGAAAAAAAATAATTGGAGGATAATTTGTGATTTTGAGAATATAAATAGCCAGGTAATATCAGACATGCTATCCCTAAAACACTTATAAATATCATGTCTTTTAATTGCATCCAGTACTTATAATATATCCCTTGTACTTATATTAAATAAGATTAGATAGATTAGATGTAATAAAAGAGATTCCAAATAGTCTTTTCTACAAACCAATAGTTATTATATGCATAGTAGAACCCCTGTGTTACAAACTAATTGGGGATTAAGTAGTTCATAAAACCAAAAAGTTCATAAAATTTATCATCTCAAAATCACAGTAGGTAAGGTGCATAAATTGTAGTATGGTGCACTTCATCTCTTTCTTCTTGTCCTTCAAACTACTGCAAAGCAATTTCCAGTACATTAAAGACATCAGAATATGAAGGGATGTCAACTTCTTCATTAATATCACTTTTGTTATGTGGTTTCCCCTGACCCCCGCTTTTTAGGAAGAATGGTTTGTATAGCTGGTTGTTCGTGAGATTGGTCTTGTAGAATCGAGGTTCTTTCTTTCGTATTTGCTCTTGCTTTTCTGCCTTTATGTATTCATTTTAAGCATTTAGCCAGTGGAAAGAACCTAATTTCCATTGTACTAATTCTGAAGCTCAATCCTGCCTTCAGATACAGTTGCTTAAATATCACCTCAAATTTTGTAAGAATGCATTGTATTATTTTTCTTATTTTATGGGGCTTTTATAACAAACATACCTTTCCACTCTACACTTAATTAGTGAAAACATACACAACTCAAAACTAACTTATAAACAGTCTTTTCCTTTGTAGTAATTGTAGGTTTAAGACATCCAATCCAACTAATCTGAACATAAAACAAAAGTAAAATAATGCTTGCTCAAAAGCCTCACTGAAGACCAAGCCTTAGATTAGGCTTCAAAACTTGAAAAAAACGCTCTCATAAACAGGAGCAATTTCCAAGTAAGACTAAATTTTTGAACCATACCAGAGCTAATTAGTGTTAGTCAGTTGTTGAACATGTGGAATTGAGCCCTTCTGCTACTCTACCTACTTACCATAATTTATATGTTTTATTGGCCTTTCATAAATATTCTCACTTTGAGGAATAAGTGTAAAGTATAACTTTTTGATTATGATATCGTAAAAGTTTAAGATTTTTTATGAGAAGGAAGAGAGGATTATCTTTTAGCTAATTATCCACTTAATCAGTGTTGAATGTGCATTAAAGTGACAGTGTACATTTTGCCCTCAATATTCCAAAAAAACCTAGCTTTTTAAAAAAGAACTGTGATCTTACATTCTGCCGATCTTGAGTAGTTATTTACATTTATTGTTCAATTTTTGTATTATTATTACATTTACTTGTACAGTGTTTCTATACAACTTTTTGTGGTAAATATAGTTATATTTGCATTTGTTCATTCCACACATTAAATTGCTGTCTATATATTAATTTTTGCTTATTTTCCCACGGAGGACTTGTTTAGAAGTTAAGGAATCTGTACTATTTAGAAGTTCCATTGGGATAGATCTGTTTAAACTGAGCAGCCTGCAGACCATATAAACTCCTCAGGGAAGTGGGAAAGCTGTGCCTTGTCGTTCTGAGGGACACATGAATGCCTCAGGAAAGAATGCCTCCAGGCAGGAAGTTCTCTTCCACTGTGGAGCTTATCTCACTACCCTTACAGCTTTGTTTTCACTGAATAAATATAGTCATGGTGTAGAGGCATAACATGAAAATGTCAAAAATATTTTTAGAGCCAAACCAAGTTCTGTACAGCTAACGACATATTTAGTGAAGTGAGGATTAATATTCAGTAGTTCTCTGAGTCCTGGTCCCTATCTGTAGTCTACTGTGAACGCATGTGACCAGAGTCAGAGAATTCTTGAAAGCAGGGTTCATGAATGTGCCTTCGCTGTCCTCTTGCACCCGACCAAAGAGATAAAGGGTGGAGCAGACTGACTGACTCTCTCCATTTCCTTCTTATGACCAGATGGCCTGGGTCAGAACCTCCAGTGTCTGGAGCTTTGTCTTTCTTTCTTCTTCAATCTGTAAATACATATATAGATGGTTTTTGTAAATAGTTTTAGGATTTTATCCTATAGTTTTTAGCTAAATTTTATAGTTCAATAGTTAAATTACTCATCCCAGGGAATTCACTAGCTCCCCTCTTTTCCCCATTATGGGACTGGACTTCAACATCTGTGCTTCTTGCAAACACTCCATCTCAGTCAGTGATGATCATGAATGCTGACTGTACTGCCTTGGGGAAGTTCACTTTGTGGCAAAGTGCAGTATCTGCCATTCTTTCCATACCCATGAGGGGTGGGAACTTTGCCTTACCAAGCATTCAGTGGAGAAAGCCATGAGGCCAGTCAGACCCAGGCCACGAGACCATGCTATGCTCAGCAAGGAGTGTGCCTTCTGCCACGAGGTCTGACTTAGGAGAGGGGAAATCTACTCTCACAGATCCCGCATCGGGGTCTTGTTGGGAGGGTAGAGACCATTACCATAAACATCCAAGCTTCAAAATCCTCTTCAAAGAACTTAGATACAACTCTGCCTACATCAAGTTTTCCTGCACAGCCCTTGAGGACCTAGAATGCCCTAAGTCTCAGGGTCATCACATGAAGGCGTACAAGTCCAGGGCTCTATTGGTACCGGACTGCTGTCTGGTGGGAACCGTGCCTCCAGTACCAACTAAGCCTTAATGGGGACTGATGGCACCGATAAAAGGCAACCATTGAGCGCCTCAGCCACCAACAGTAGAGCTCTGCCTCACTCAACTGTGGCACAAACTGTAACAACTCTGGCTCCGTCAGTTCAAGTGGACAGGATCCCTTGCCACTCTAATGAGAGCAAAGGCTTATACCCCCCCTGATGATATTTTTGCTCTCCTGGATCCCCAGTCTCCATCACATTAGATGTATTTTATGGGAGGAGTCTGTCTCCCATTCCATCGGCCAGCCATGGCTTCCCTCCAGGGGAGCCATCAGTACTGCTGATGAATACGGAATCAACATTTTCTTTGTGAGGAGACTCTGAACCACCTGATGAACTGATGTTTCCTCCTCTGAGGCATAATTTCCCAGACAGGGGACCAGGACCTGGCTGGAATCAAGCTCCACCTCAGCACCTGCATTGGAGCTGTTGGTATGCTATGCCATGGGGACCTCCACAACCACCTTTTGACCTGTCTTACTGGCCATACTGGGGACCATGAGACCTGTACTAACCTGCAGAGTCAACAAGATCTGGTAGGGAGTCAAGCAATCCCTCGATAGAGGTATGTTGACTTCAGCTACATTATTCAGCTATGTTATATCCCGCCCCCCCCGCCCCTCCAGTGTAGATCAGGCCTGAGAGGACAGTCAGAGTTTTTTTCTGACCCCATGGAAAAGGAAGGAAGTGTAGGAATAAATGGTCAGTTTTCACAGTGAAGAGAGGTAAATTGCGGGGTCCTCCAAGGACAAGTGCTGGGACCAGTGCTGTTCAACACATTCATAAATGATCTGGAAAAAAGAACAGTGATGTGGCAAAGTTTGCAGATGATACAAAATTACTCAAGATAGTTAAGTCCAAAGATGACTGCAAAGAATTACAAAGGGATCTCACAGAACTGGGTGACTGGACAACAAAATGGCAGATGGAATTCAACGTTGATGAGTGCAAAGCAATGCACATTGGAAAATACATAATCCCAACTACACATAAAAAAGATGGGGTCTAAATTAGCTGTTACCACTCAAGAAAGAGATCTTGGAGTCATCGTGGATAGTTCTCTGAAAACATCTACTCTGTGTGCACCAGCAGTCAAAAAGGCTAAAAGAATGTTAGGAACCATTAGAAAAGGAACAGATGATAAGACAAAAAATATCATCATGCCACTATAGAAATACATTGCCAACATTTTGAAGTTCTGGTGGGGGGGAGGGAGGAGAAATAGAGAATTAGGAAAAAGTACAGAAAAGGGCAACAAAAATGATTAGAGGTATAGAACAGCTTCCATATGAGGACAGATTAAAAAGACTGGGACTGTTCGGCTTGGAAAAGAGACGGCTACGTGGGGATATGATGATCTATAAAATCATGAATGGTGTGGAGGAAGCGAATGGGGAGTATTGTTTATCCCTTCAATTTACACGTGAACCCGGGGTTGCCCAATGAAATTAATAGGCAGCAGGTTTAAAAACAAACATAAGGAAGCAGTTCTTCACATAACGTCCAGTCAACCTGTGGAACTTGTTTCCAGGGGGTGTTGTGAGGGTCAAAACTATAACTGGGTTCAAAAAAAGGATTAGATAAATTCATGGAGGATAGGTTCATCAATTGCTGTTGGCAAGATGTTCAGGGATGCAAACCCATATTCTGGGTTTCCCTAAAGCTCTGACTGCCAGAAGCTGGGATTGGACAAAAGAGGATGGATCACTTGATAGATTGCCCTGTTCTGTTCATTCCTTCTGGAGCATCTGGCATTGGCCATTGTCGGAAGACAGGATACCAGGTTAGATGGACCACTAGTCTAACCCAGTATGGCCATTCTTATGTTCTTAAGAAGATTATGAGCTGGATCCACCAGCTCCACTGGTACCGAGAGACTGTCCTCATAATCTCCAGATGAAGCAGTTGGTCCAGTAACTTCACGTATACACCCTTTCCTGATTACCACAAGCAATTCCAGAACTGTTATGTAGGGTTGCATGTGAGCTACAGATGTCCCTTGAGGAAGTTCAGGATCCTCAGCATAAATTACTGGACATCATCCAATCCTCTGGATCCAGCTGAATAGTGCTTCCTGTTAATGAAGGCATTCTGGAACAAGTTAGAATAGTCCAGCATACCCCAGCCACTTGCCCTAAGAGGGCAGAAAATGCTATTTTGTCCCAGCCAAAGAGGTTGTATTTCTCTTTTCTCATCATGCTCTTAACTATGGTTGCTCAATCTGCCATGAAGAGATCTAGATAGCAACATCCTATATCTACTCCGGTTGACAAAGAGGGTAAAAGACTCAATTTATTGGGAAGGAAGTTCTTCACTTCTACTAGGCCTCAGTTCTGAATAGCCAGTTACCAAGTACTGATGACTAAGTATGAGTACCTGAACTATTCCAAATTCATGGATTTCATCGACAAGTTTGAACAGTAGGATAGAGCTCAACTTCAGTCTCTCCTTGAAAAAAGCCAGTTGGTTGACCGGATCGCTTTTCAATCAGCAGGGTAATGGCTACTGCCATTGTGATGTGCTGTGAATCAACTGTGCACTTTGGGGTTTCCAGGAAGGTCCAGGACACCATGGAGGACTTGCCCTTTGACAAAACTCATCTTTTTAAATCAAAAGACAGATGAGTCCTTATATACTCTAAGAGCACCCTCCACTCCCTGGGAATATTTATACCTGCCCTGAAGAGAAAATTCCACAGGCAGTCATACAAGCCTAGACCAACAGCTCAATAATTTTACCATCAGTAGCCTTATGAGCTGCCCTATAAGAGGCAGAGGGTTGAGAAGTCCTGTTTCCTTGCAGCTCCGGTGGCAATATAGTCAATCCAATCCCAGCACCCAGCTAAATTATATGTTTGGGAGGTTGAGTGCTGCAAAGCAATGATGCCACCACCTGCCGATTCCCACATACCCTCTGGGGGGGTTGCATAGCCCTATTTTTCCACATCTGAAGTGCAATAACAGACAAGGGGGTACTAAATATCCATTCTGGCTATGCAATTTTAATTTACCTCCCTGCCCCCTCCAAAGCCTGGGGGACCTACAGATGCCATTCTCGTGAGGAGATTCTAAAACGAGAAGTAGAATCCCTCTTATAGTGAGAAGCAACAGAGTCAGTACTTGTTCAGTACCAAAGAAAGAGTTTTTACTAAATGTGCTTCCTAGTACCCAAAAAGAAGGACAGCTGGAGACCTAATCTTGATCTCTGCCATCTTAACTGCTTTATTCACAAACTGAAATTTTGCATGGTCATGTTGGTATCTATAATCCCATCCCTGGAAAAGGGCTTGTGGTTTACAGCTCTCAGTGTGAAGGATATGTACTTTCCCATGAACATTCACCCCACTCACAGACGTTTTCTCATACTCATCGTGGGCTCCAACTATTTTCAATATAGAGCTCCCATTCAGACTTGCTTCTGCCCCCAGGATCTTTACCAAGGTCTTTTCGGTAGCATCAGGCATTATGGTTTCATTGTCTTCCCCATCTCAAAGACTGCCTTCTCGTTGCAAAGCACATAGAGAATCCTAAGAGTCTACTTTGTCAGTGCTTCAGTTGGTCTTCCCTAGGGATCAGCATAAACTTGTAAAAGTCTGTTCTCACTCCAGTGCAGACTTTAGACTTCATCGGAGAGTCCTTAAATTTCATCACGGCAAAGGCTTATCTGCCGATGGACAAGTTCCAGGTGATAAATGACCTCACAGATCAGGTCATGAACAACCCTCAAACAACCATGAGAACTTGTCTTTGCCTCCTGGGATATATGGCTTCATGTACTTACGTGACACCGTTCACCAGACTCCATCTTTGTCTGCAAGCATGGCATCAAACAGTATTTTCACCATGAACGCCATAGTAACTGTTCCCATCAAGGTAACATCATCTCTACTATGGTAGAAGAATCCATTGCTAGGTATACATGGGCATTCCCTTCCTTTCCCCCTAACCAGACAATCAATACAGGATTGATCCATACAGGATGATCAATACAGATGCCTCCCTTTTAGGCTGGTTTCAGAGTAACAGCCGTGTTAGTCTGTCTTTGCAAAAAGAAAAGGAGTACTTGTGGCACCTTAGAGACTTACCAATTTATTTGAGCATGAGCTTTCGTGAGCTACAGCATCCGATGAAGTGAGCTGTAGCTCACGAAAGCTCATGCTCAAATAAATTGGTTAGTCTCTAAGGTGCCACAAGTACTCCTTTTCCTTTTAGGCTGGGGAGTTTACATGGACAGTTGCACAGATATATAGTCATCACCTGAGCCAGGAGGGTGGATGAGCTTGGAGTACTTTACACCATGTTCCATAGAGGCAAAATTTCATTGTGCTTACATCCTAAGTTCACCCCCAAAGTAGCTGCGGAGTTTCACCTGAACCAGTCAATCCACTTACCTGTGTTTTTTTCTGAAACTAAATGCATCTGAAGAAGAGAGGAGACTTCATTCCTTTGATGTGCAATGGACCATAGCCTTTTTCCTGCAAAGGTCAAAGCCAATCAGAAAACCTCCTAGATTGTTTATCGCTGTAGCAGAAAGAGTTCAAGGTCAATCTGTATGCTCTCAGAGAATCTCTAAATAGATCTTGTACTCTATCTTACTCTTTTAGCTGTGTAATCTTCCTCCCCTTTATGGGGTTGAGAGCTCGTTCTACAAAAGAACAAGTGACATCAATGGCATCACTTCAAGAAGTACCTCTACTTGACTTTTGTAAAGCAGCTACATAGAGTTCCTTCCACATGTTTGTGAGACATTATGGTTTAGTACAGAACTCTGCTGATGCGGCCTTTGGGATGGTAATCCTTCAATTGGCTCTGTCGCCTGCATCCTCACACCCTCCTCCTACTTGAGTACTGCTCATCATCAGTCACCCACAGTGGAATACACACAGGGACCAGCACTCGAAGGAGAAGAGAAAGTTACTTAATTCGAGATGTGTTGTCCCTATGTGTATTCCACTGCCTGCCCTCCTTCCTTTCTGCTTCAGATCATGGTGGGATTCCTGATATAGAAGGAACTGGAGAGGTGGTTGGTCTACTCTGCCCTTTAGCTCCTCAGTTGGAGGCATGAGGAGAGTGAGGGTCCATGCGCAGACCAGTGGACACTGCTTTCAAGAATTCTCTGATTGGGCACATGGATTCCCCCAGGGGGATCACACATCTTGAAGAACCTCCGGTTACTATAAGGTAAATAACTTTCTCTTGCGTGTTCTCTGTCCGTTATATATTTTCCTTCCTAGCAAACTTCAACAGCCATCCAGATCTTCAAGGTCCTTTAATGAGATGTTTGCAGCATCTCCATCACCTCAGAGCCCAACCCACAGCATTGATTGGGCTTTCAATCAGGTACAGTATAATATTGACATATATTGAATGGTAATTTGGTCATATGGGGTTGTTTCCCTTTCTTTTAAGCAGTAACATTAACTAGTTAGATCATGTGATCAGTGAGGTTGAAATTGAGATTAAATTTTTGATGGCAATTGGAAGCCCAAATTTAGCATCCTCAAGAGAGAGGATGGAGACCCACTGTTCTTGCTTCTGTTTTTGTTTTGATTTTACATTTGTTGCCCTTTTTAGAAGTATATAATGTCCTGATTTTTTAAAGTTTTGTGTGGTTCCTATCACACTTTCGGACACTAGATAAATTCTTTTTTCTGGCATTTTTAAAAGATAATATTAGGGTTTTGTTATTTCTAGTTCAAGATTAATTTAACTGAAACAGATAGGGCCAGAAGTAAGGGTAAGAAGGGCCAGAATCAGAGAGAACCATGATAGTATGAACAAGTTTTGTTCTTTGATTACAGACAGTAAGACACAAATGTACATCTTTCAACAGGCTGATAGGGTCACATAATCTGTTTTAAATAGCTTGTTCAGGTAACTAGCAGCCTTTGCCTGTTGCTAAATTCAAACCTGTCTGATAGATCCTTTTTAATTCAGGCTTAATTCTACACAAAAATCTTAAAGTGAAATTTAAGACTGGACACATCAGTAGTTTGACTATATATTTCTTTTCAAGAATGTAAGAGTTAAAAAAAAAATCAACACCCTAAAATGTTAGAAGCCCATGTAATGCAGAATTCTGTGTTTGTCACAGAAGTCAACAAACCAACATATCTTTCATATGTTATTTTCATTTTATTACATATGTTGAAAATTGACAATTTGCAAATGTTCTGTCAAATTGTCTATTTTTATTTTCATTTTAATTGTATTTTGAAGGTTTTAGTCCATCCTTTTGTAGAAGTTTCTTTTCAGCGAACAGTCTGCAGGACAACAACAGCAGAGGGGCCAAACCCCAACTGGAATGAGGAACTTGAACTTCCATTTAGGTATGAGTAAATGAAAACAAGTTAATGTTCACAGTATGTCCGTGAGTAACATTCTTGTTTGAGTGTGTAAATGAATGTAACATTTAATATAGTACAGTTTTGCTGTAATAAGGAATATTTTATTTTGATAGAGCTCCTAATGGTGACTACAGCACCACAAGTTTGCAGACAATGAAGGATGAAGTGTTCATTAACATTTTTGATGAAGTACTCTATGATGTCTTAGAGGTGAGCTTGGCATCTGAAAGACCATTTTAACATTTATGTCAATGTCTTTGATATTAAAAATATCACTTAATATTATGGCTGGTTCTCTTGAGTATATGAAAAATAATCACAAGGGTAATCAACAAGATATATATGTAAATTATAGTAGAATAGAACACTAGTCTTATGAATGACCAGTTATTCGAACCAGTTTTCCTGACGAGAGGGGAAAAAATCTCATGACAAAAGTGAGGTTGATGAAGAACAAGTCGACATCCATTCACATTCCGATGCCTTCAGTGCATTTAAATTGCTTTGAAGTGGTTTGAAGGGTAAGAAGAAAGCAACGTGCTGCACCATGATGCAACCTATACATCAAACCTATTGTAATTTTAAGGTGATCGATTGTATGAACTTTTTGATTTTTATGATCTCCATCCCCAGTTAGTTCATAAAACAGGGGTTCTACTGTAAGTCTATATCATGAACTTTCACTGTTACATCCTTCATCCTCCCATGTTCCTTTCCTTTTCCCATCGTTGTCATTCCTAGCTATATTATGTCCAATCTAGATTGTAAGATCCCTGTTCCATTGTTTGGCACCCAACCCAAACATAGCAGTGCTGTGTAAAGTCCAGGTACTCAGCCTGTTTTGTGCTTCCTAAGGTTTGAGTTTGTGTGTGTAGTCGTAATATGTGCTGACTTCAGTGACAAAAAATGAGGATTTTACTGCTTTTTAATCCTGGTAGGAGTATAGAGCCAACATAGCTAATGGAGAGTAAACTGGATTTTATTTCTTCTTGTTCATTATCAGAATTGTTTGCTAAATTCCAATTCCAAGTTATACTTGTCCAAACCCATGGAAGGGGATAGATTCCCCACATACCATCAGTGCCAACCAGCCTCAGCATATAGTCTCACATCCCTGAGGGAGACTTCTCTCGTACCCTTGTCAGGAGCTTTTGGGGTAGGTCTGTTTTCCTCTCCAGCCGTTCCCCTTCTGAGCTGGGTTCCTCCCTTTTCAGTCCTATCTTAAGTTGGACCATGCTCTTCAGGGTTGGAGGGACAGGGCTACTTGGGCCCAATACTGTCCTTTAAACCCTTCCAGCACAATGTGGGGTTTGCATACACCATTACAGCTAGATTTTCACCTTTGAAGTAGGCTTGGGCATTTAAATGTCCACGTCACTGGATGAGCACACACAAATTGGGTGCATGGAGATAGCTAATTATACATCTCTGTTTAATATACAGTACTTATGCCTGGTTTTGTATAAGCAAAAATGTGTACTTCTATAGAAGTTGGAAATCAAGGCCAAAATTAACATGCTTGATCTTCAATTAAAAAAGTATGCATGCACTCGAGGTGGATGTAGCCTCCTGATTCAATAGGGGCACTATACTAAACTCTTCTTGGACATGATTTTGAATTGTAGTTGAGGGGGGACTGGCCACCGGCAGCAGTGCCTCTGCCTTGGCACTGCAACCCTAATTCTATCCTAGTGCAGAGGGGCAGCCCTGGGAAGAGGGGTGTGCTTTAGAGTGAGTTCACCCTGCACTTTCACACCAGTGGCAGCTCTTGTCCTGCGGAGTTGGACCAGGCTTTCCAGCTCCATGTATTGTGACCTGGTGCACAAGGTCACAGTGCCACTCAGGTTTGGCCCAACTGTCAAGCGGGGAAGCTGGGTCAAATTTGAGTCCGTTGCATTGCTACTTGGCACATGGGGTCACAACACCACTCAGGTTCAGCCCGACCATCAGTGGGGAGGCTGGGTCATACTAGAATGGGTGGTGTTGCAACTTAGCACACGAGGTCACAACACCATTCAAGTTTGGCACTCCTAGTTTCATTATTTCTGTAGGTGTCGATGAACCCGGGGACCCATGCTAAACCTGCCTTGGCATGCACACTTTGCAAACACAGTTGCGTGTGTGTGTACACAGATCTGTACCTCCTTTGTACCTATTCATCCTGATATCCACGTACAAGTCTTTTATAGGCAAACACAGAGCTAGTTATTTGTCTGTCTAGACTAGTGTAAATCTGTGATTTTTGCATATAAGGGAACATGAATGCGCATTTCCATAAATTTCAGAGTAACAGCCGTGTTAGTCTGTATTCGCAATAAGAAAAGGAGTACTTGTGGCACCTTAGAGACTAACCAATTTATTTGAGCATAAGCTTTCGTGAGCTACAGCTCACTTCATCGGATGCATACTGTGGAAAGTGTAGAAGATCTTTTTATATACACACAAAGCATGAAAAAATACCTCCTCCCACCCTACTCTCCTGCTGGTAATAGCTTGTCTAAAGTGATCACTCTCCTTACAATGTGTATGATGATCAAGTTGGGCCATTTCCCGGGGGGTGAGAAAACCTGGATTTGTGCTGGAAATGGCACAACTTGATTATCATACACATTGTAAGGAGAGTGATCACTTTAGATAAAAAGAAAAGGAGTACTTGTGGCACCTTAGAGACTAACCAATTTATTTGAGCATGAGCTTTCGTGAGCTACAGCTCACTTCATCGGATGCAGCTGTAGCTCACGAAAGCTCATGCTCAAATAAATTGGTTAGTCTCTAAGGTGCCACAAGTACTCCTTTTCTTTTTGCGAATACAGACTAACACGGCTGTTACTCTGAAACCTGTCACTTTAGATAAGCTATTACCAGCAGGAGAGTGGGGTGGGAGGAGGTATTTTTTCATGCTTTGTGTGTATATAAAAAGATCTTCTACACTTTCCACAGTATGCATCCGATGAAGTGAGCTGTAGCTCACGAAAGCTTATGCTCAAATAAATTGGTTAGTCTCTAAGGTGCCTCAAGTACTCCTTTTCTTTTTGCAATTCCACAAAGCAACATCTCTTGTCATCTCTTCTACCCATTTTTCTGTTTTATTATTCACATATCTTATCAACTGGTCAGTCCAGAAAGCTTTTTTAATACTAATTGAATCTTTTTCATTACAGGACTGGGGCTTAATGTGCTTTGCTTAGGCAACCCCTTAAAGTTAATAGAGCTCTGTGCAGGCACAGGGATCCTCTTGCACAGAGTTCATTGCAAGTCTAGGGCCCTAGAACATTAGCTCATTGTAGCAATGGCCATTCCTTCTTTTGTGTTTGCACAGTGTCTATCACATTTGGATGCTTCAAGAAACAAATTATTATTATTATAGTTTAACCAGTATTTGTAACAAATTTCATTAAAAATTTATTAATAACTTGACTAAGCCATTGAGAAAGTTGAAGACGGTTAAAGGGAATGAAATCTGCTTGTAAATTTGTGTACACTGTATTGTTGATATAATGTGTATTTTGCAATTTTTTTTCTAGGATGATCGTGAAAGAGGAAGTGGTATCTATACTCGTGTTGAGAGACATTGGCTGGGATGTGTTCGGATTCCGTTTTCTACCATATACTTTCAAACAAGGGTGAGTGTCAGTAAAGTGGAGTATGAATGATAAGTTTGGAAGATGCCTGTAGTGGAACATCTGATCTATCTCCTGTAGTTTTGACAACACTGATGTCATTACCTCTTAACTATATCTGTTATATAGGAGTCTTGTCTTGCATTTAATATCTCCAGGGAGCTACCATGTAAGTCCTGACAAGACAATATTACAACTGTGTCAATCCTATGTCAACAAACAAGGCAGAGCAAGAGCATCCCCTCTCTGTTCATCTGTGAGATTGGTATATACAGAATCAGGTTACTCAGTAGCTCTACACTTACCAAGCATTCAGAGAAACCCAGCAGACTATCTCAGCAGGAAGTGCATGTCAATCACAAATGGACTCTCAAAGATTCCATCTTCCTACAAATCTTACTCAAGTGGGACTTCCCACTGCAGACCTCTGTGCTACCAGCATGAACAAGAAGTACCAACTGTTTTGCTTCATTGGAGGGATGAGTCTGGGTTTCCTTTTGGATGCATTCATGAATTCTTGGAAGAGGGACCTGATGTATGATTTTCTGCTACACCCCAGAGTCCTCAAAAAAAGTGAGAGAAAACAAAACCTTATTAATACTGATAGCAACAGCATGGGTTTGACAGTTTTGGTACTTGGAGCTGATGTGCCTGTCAACACAGCCTCCAGTCACGCTTCCAAACCTTTTAGGCAGGTCCTTCACATGGATCCTTCATCCCTGCATCAGACAGCATGGATGTTAGCTGGCTTAGCATTATGGATAGAAGTTGCTCCTCTGAAGTGCATTCTAGTTTAAATCAGGAAGGCCTTCTACAAGGCTGACATATAGATCTAAGTAAAGATTTTTATTATCTGGACTGCTCAACATGACTTACCACCAGAGACCTCTATTTCTAGTATTCTGGACTATCCTACTAACCTTGAAGAAGTCAGGGTTCTCAATCAGCTCTGTAGGGTTCACTTAATTATGATGTCAGCCTATCACTCTCTGATTCAGTTTCACATTATATTCTCACACCCAACAATAACTACATTCCTGAAAGGTCTGGTCTATGTTTTTTGCCCCAGTTACGGATATTAACATCATCCTGCTGATCATAATGGAACCCCCATTAGAGCATTTAGCAGCTTGCACCCGATACTACCTTTCTATTGAGATATAATTTTGGGTAGTTACTATCTCTGCTTGGAGGGTGAGCAAGATCCAAGTGTTGAGTGCAGGACTTCCTTAGACTACATTCCATAAGGATAAAGTGACTCTCAGACCTTACCCCAAGTTCTTACCTAGAGTGATTTCAGACTTTCACCTCATGAGTCCATTCATCTTTTCCCCTAAACCTCGTTCAGGTACTGGGAGGCCAGACTTCACACACTTGGTGTATTGAGGGTACTGTTTTACTACTTCCACAGAACAAACCCCTTTTTCAAGTCACTCAGACTTTTTGTAGGCTTTGGGGACAGGTCTAGAGGACTGGCCTTTCAAGCCAGAGTCTCTCAAAATGGGTGTCTAATTGCATAAAGATTTTCTGTGAGGTAACTACCCTCATATTAGAGCACTGTCAGCCAGTGACGAAGTTATCACTTCTGCATGCTTGAAGAATGTTCCTGTGATCAGAGATTTACTGGGTAGCTACATGGAGATTAGTGTACATGTTTACACATGACTACTCTCTGGTTTGGGCTGCTAGATCTGATGGTACAGCAGTGCTGAAGCCTTGGGTCTGATAGGACTTCTGGCAGCCACTTTCTTGGACAGATGACTGCTAACCAATCATCTAGAGTGTGATTGACATACACAAATACACAAAGTAGAAAGAAAGTTATTTACAGTTTCTGTGATTCTGGGTGGAGGGCAAGAAAACCTGGATTTGTGCTGGAAATGGCCCAACTTGATGATCACTTTAGATAAGCTATTACCAGCAAGACAGTGGGGTGGGAGGAGGTATTGTTTCATATTCTCTGTGTGTATATAAAGTCTGCTGCAGTTTCCACGGTATGCATCCGATGAAGTGAGCTGTAGCTCACGAAAGCTCATGCTCAAATAAATTGGTTAGTCTCTAAGGTGCCACAAGTACTCCTTTTCTTTTTGTTTTATTCCTGTGAATCCCATGACCTGCCTTCCTTCCCTGCTACTCCAAAGTCCTTTAGCTTTGGAATTCTGTAATGGCAAAGGAACTAAGGGACATTTGGGTTTGCTTTGTCCTTTATGCCCTCAGGTGTGTGCAGTGAAAGAACATTCAGGGTTCAGGTGGGACCCAGTGGACACTACTATCCAAAAAAATCTTATCTCATGCACATGGGGTGCATGTGCACTTTGTGGGGTTCACGTGAACTAAACATCTAGAAGAACCACAGTTACTGTAAAGGAAGTAACTGGTCTTTTGAGATGTCAGATTTTTGTCATAAACATTTTAGATACTGGTATTTCACATGAAACATACATATTTTTATAGAAATGTAGGACTGAAGGGACCTCGGTAAGTCATCTAGTCCAATCCCCTGCATTGAGGAAGGACTAAATATTATCTAGACCCTCCCTGACGTGTTTTTGTGTTCTTTAAAACCTCTAATGATGTAGATTCCACAACCTTCCTAGGTAGTTTTTTCCAGTGATTAACCACACC
Organism: Lepidochelys kempii; assembly: GCF_965140285.1. Taxonomy (NCBI): domain Eukaryota; kingdom Metazoa; phylum Chordata; order Testudines; family Cheloniidae; genus Lepidochelys; species Lepidochelys kempii. The sequence goes on along the minus strand of NC_136383.1, from coordinate 112,037,503 downwards.
TTACAGTGAGAAGTTTTTCCTAATGTCTAACCTAAATCTCCCTTACTGCAATTTAAGCCCACTACTTCTTTTCCTGTCATCAGTGGGTAAGAAGAACAATTTATCACCCTCCTCTATAACAACCTTTTACGTACTTGAAGACTGTTATCCTGTCCCCCTCAGTCTTCTCTTCTTCACACTGAACAAACCCAGTTTTTCAGTCTTCCCTCGTAGGTGATGTTTTCTAGACCTTTAATCATTTTTGTTGTTCTTCTTCTCTGGACTTTCTCCACTTTGTTCACATCTTTTCCAAAGTAGTGCTCAGAACTGTTACAGTACTCCAGCTGAGGCCTTATCATTTCTGAGTAGAGTGTAAGAATTACTTCTCCTGTCTTGCCTACAATATTCCTGCTAATACATCCCAGAATGATGTTTGCTTTTTTTCGCAACAGTGTTACATTGTACACTTATAGTGAACCACAAACTAAATATAACCCCAGATCTTTTTCTGCAGTACTCTGGCTAAGTAGTCATTTCCCATTTTGTATTTTGATTATTCCTTCCTAAGTATAGTACTTTTCATTTGTCTCTTATTGAATTTCATCCTATTTGATTCAGACCATTTCTCCAGTTTGTCAATATAATTTTGAATTCTAATCCTATCCTCCAAAGCACCTCCCTCCCAGCTTGGTGTCCTTTGCAAACTTAAAGTATACTTTCTATACTATTATCCAAATAACTTATGAAGATATTGAATAGAACCAGATTTAGGACAGATCCCTGCAAGACCCCACTCGATATGCTTGATATGCAAGATCCCAACTTGATTGTGAACCATCGATAACTACTCTCTGAGTATGGTTTTCCAGTCAGTTGTGCACCCTCCTTATAGTAGGTTCATTTAGGCTATATTTTTCTAGTTTGTTTATGAGAAACAGTATGTGAAACAGTATCAAAAGCTTTACTAAAGTTCAGATATATCACATCTACTGCTTCCCCCAATCCACAAGGGTTGTTACCCAATCAAAGAAGGATATTAAATTGGTTTGACATAATTTGTTCTTGATAAATCAGTGTTGACTGTTAATTATTTTCATCTAGATGCTTACCAATCGATTATTTGATTGTTTGCTCCTTTGTCTTTGTAGGCACTTGATGTTAAGCTGACTGGTCTGTAATTCTTAGGGTTGTTCTTATTCCTATTTTTATAGATAGGTACTATATTTGCCTTTCTCCAGTCCTCAAGTATCTCTCCCATCCTCCACATGTTCTCAAAGATAATCTCTAATGACTCAGAGATCTCTTTAGCCAGTTCCTTAAGTATTCTAGGATGTATTTCGTCAGGCCCTGCTGACTTGAAGATATCTAATATTTCTAAGTAATTCTTAACTTATTTTCTTTTTTTAACCTTAGATTCTACTCCATTTAAAGTGATGTTCACTATGTTAGGGATAGTCTACACTAGCGCTTTAACATGACTTGTGTGGTCACGGCACAGCGCTGAGAGAGAGCTCTCGTAGCACTCTAAAAAAAACACTTCCATGAGGGCGATAGCTCCCAGGTGTTTTTTCACACCCCTGAGTGAGAAAGTTGCAGCACTGTAAATTGCCAGTGTAGACAAGCCCTAAGTCATCTAGTCACTGCTAACTTTTTTTGGTGAAAACTGAAACGTTTAACACTTCAGCCGTTATTGCTTTTTCTGTTATTGTCTTTCCCGCCTTGTTGAATAATGGGCCTACTCTTGCCTTGGTTATAGAATCAAAGACTTTTTAAGGTCAGAAGGGACCATTATGATCATCTGGTCTGACCTCCTGCACAACGCAGGCCACAAATCTCACCTACTCACTCCTGTAACAAACCCCTAACTTATGTCTGAGCTACTGAAGTCCTCAAATCGTGGTTTAAAGACTTCAAGGTGCAGAGAATCCTCCAGCAAGTGACCCGTGCCCCATGATGCAGAGGAAGGTGAAAAACCCCCAGGGTCTCTGCCAATCTGCCCTGGAGGAAAATTCCTTCCCAACCCCAATATGGCGATCAGCTAAACCCTGAGCATGTGGGCAAGACTCACCAGCCAGACCCCCCAGGAAAGAATTCTCTGTAGTAACTCGGATCCCACCCCATCTAACATTGCATCACAGGCCATTGGGCATATTTACCGCTAATAGTCAAAGATCACTTAATTGCCGGAATAAGGCTATCCCATCATACCATCTCCTCCATAAACTTACCAAGCTTAGTCTTGATGCCAGATATGTCTTTTTTCCCCACTACTCCCCTTGGAAGTTCCAGAACTTCACTCCCCTGATGGTTAGAAACCTTTGTCTAATTTCAAGTCTAAACTTCCTGGTGGCCAGTTTATATCCATTTGTTCTTGTGTCCACATTGGTACTGAGCTTAAATAATTCCTCTCCCTCCCTAGTATTTATCCTTCTGATATATCTGTAGAGAGCAATCCTATCTCCCTTCAGCCTTCTTTTGGTTAGACTAAACAAGTCATCGTCTAGCTTCTCATGTATTTGTGAAATGCTTTCTTGTTACCTTTTACATCCCTAGCTAGTTTAATCTTGTTTTGTGCCTTGACCTTTCTAATTGTCCCTACATGTTTATATTGTTTTTTATATTCATTCTGTGTAATTTGGCAGTTTCTACTTTTTGTATGATTTTTGTTTGAGTTGCAGGTCATTGAAGATCTCTTGGTTAATCTAGGGCACCCTCTTACCATACTTCCTAGCTTTCCTGTGCCTTGGTATAGTTTGCTCTTGTGTGCCATTAATAGTGTATCTTTAAAAAACTGCCAATTCTCCTGAACTCTTTTTCCCCATATACTTGATTCCTATGGGATCTTACCCATCAGTTCTCTGATTTGCTAAAGTCTGCCATCTTGAAGTCCATTGTCTTTATTCTGCTGTTTTCCCTCCTACCATTCCTTAGAATCATGAACCTTACCATTTCATTATCACTTTTACCCAAGATGCCTTCCGCCTTCAGATTCTCAACTAATTCCTCCCTTTTTGTCAGAATCAAATCCAGAATAGTCTCTCTCCAAGTCGCTTCTCCACCTTCTGTTAAAAAAAAAAAAAAAAAAATTGTCTCTAGTGCATTCCAAGTACTTGTTTGAAAATCTGTACCCCATCACCACCATGTCCTGTATTTTGGATGATTTTATTAGTTTTTTTAAAAAAGCCTCATCCATCTCATCTTTCTGTGTAGGTGGTCTTCGGAAGACACCAACCATGGCATCACCCTTGTTTTCTGACCCCTTTTATCCTTACCGAGACTTCCAACAGGTTAGCCAGTCTGTCCAAAGATACTCTTCCCCTTCTATGATAGATGGTTCCCATCTCTACTCAGCAGCTCTTCTTCTCGGACCAGGCTCCCTTGGTTGAGGAAGCTGAAGCCCTCTTGGTGACACCATCCACTCAGCCATGTATCTACCTCCACGATGTGTCTGTCTCAGCCCAGGAAGGATCGATGAGAATACCAACAGTGCTCCCAACTCCTTCAGCCTCCTAGAGTCCTGTAGTCACTTCTGATCTGCTCATGATCATGCCTTGTAGTATCACTATTGCCCACATGGAAGAGCAGGATGGGGTAGTAGTCAGAGGGTGGATGATCCTCGTCAGTCCTTCTGTAATGTCTTGGATAACAGGCCCCTAGCAGACAGCACACCTCCAAGGAGGCCGGGTCAAGCCTCCAGATGGGTGCCTTCGTCCCCCTTAGAAGGAAGTCACCTACCATCACTACCCTATGTTTCTTCTTGGGAGTGGTGGCCATGATCCTCCCTGCCTTGGGGAGGTACATGGCTTCTCCTCCACATTTGGGGGAGATTCCTCATCCTTTGCTGCCAGGGCAGCACAACGGTATCTCTGTGGATAGTGGGTTGGAAGCAGGGTTCCAGGTTTGTCCCTGTGAAGGAGCAGTTTCCTCCTCCCCTGGTGGTGCTATCTCAGTCCTTTCCAACTGGATTTCTTCCTCAAATTTAGAGGTCTCCAGGGGCACATTTTCAACTAATTCTTCCTGTACATGGATGCTCCTCACCGTCCTCCTGTAGCTCTCGCACCTGTTTCCTGAGCGATTCTACCAGTAAGCACCTCTCATGCTGTGTTTTCCCATCCTGATTTTCTGTGACAGGAAAATGCAGACAACAGTCTCTGCAAATCCACACCAGGACTTGGCTAGAGGCGTCCATGGTTGGGTTCTTTGTCTGGATGGAGGAGCCAGGTGGAGGAGCCAGGAGCAGTGTTGGCATTGGCAATGCGGCCTTTCTGAATGCTAAAACTTGAGGAAGCATTGTTTCGGTTTTTTATTTTGAAATTATCATCATTATTGGTCATGAACGATTGATATGTATGGATTAATATTTCTCTATTTCCTAGATTGATGGTACCTTTAAGATAGATATTCCTCCAGTACTCCTTGGCTACGGTAAAGAAAAGAACCTAGGAATTGAGAGAGGTTATGATTCTGTCCGAAGTCTGAGTGAGGGGTCCTACATAACACTGTTTATTACTATTGAACCTCAGCTTATTCCTGGAGATCCAGTTCGAGAAAAGGTAGCTAACTCATTTCAAATTTTGCATTTGGTGCCATGATTCTTGATATGTGTGTAAATAAGTAATTTTAATATGGTGTATAACATGGGTACAGATCTTGACTGTTTCACTTTTACTGTGTAATTCAGGAGTTCTCAAACATAATTGCACCACAACCCCCTTCGGACAGCAAAGATACCACATGACCCCAGGAGTGTGGTGGAGAGCAAGCTCCACTGCCTTGGGTAGGAGTAGAGGGGACTGCAGCCTGAGCCCTGTCACGCTGGGTGGGGGTGGAGTTCAGGCTTTCACTTCAGCCCTGGGTCCCAACAAGTTTAATATTGGCACTGGTGACCTCATTTTAATGGGGGTCATGACCCACTTTGGGGTCCTGACCCACAGTTTGAGAACCTGCTCTTGAATTAAACTTGATTCAGTAATTTTTTAACTGACCAGTACTAGCTAGTGTTTCTGAGCACTTGCATGTATTTTTTATATTTTAAAAGGAATGCTACAACAATTTTGTTTTTAAATTGTAATGAAATCTTTGCTTTCTGATTTGTCTTTAACAGAGTTTGGTTATTTTTTTTTAAATGGATATTCAAACACTCAGGCAAACTTGGGAGATGCATTATTTAGTAGATCTGAGTGAATAATTTGTGACGTATAATTTATTTAATAAATATAATCTCTTTTTCTCTTCACAGACTATATGTAAACAGATCTGTTTTCTCTCATGTTGTTCATAATTAAATGCCATTTTTTGCAAGTGTAATAATGTCTCTGGCTTCATAGTCATAATTTGATATGTCTTGCTTAGTTGAGATTGAACACAGAATTCAGATGATTTTGTATGTTTTCCTCATCTAGATGAGCGTGACTCTTCCTGGTTTTCTGGTTAGAATGCTCATTAAAAAATAAGTTTAGTTTTCACATTCTATAAGTATTTGAACATGCAAGCTTAACATTTGCTTCCCACAAGCATTCTTGCTAGTAAAATTTGATCACACAAATATTTGGGGAAAGCGAACACAAAAGGGTTGTAAATGAATTAATTCAAAGCTTGGAATGAATATTCTTGGAGGGGTTTTTTTGCATTATTTTCTGTTCACTAGTTATTATAGTATGCCGTTCGTATGTAGTATTTAATATCATCTCCTGTCCTGTAAATCTCTTGAAGATATTTCTAGGAGGTTTTTTTCATTCTTGATCTAGTTCTTTTGCTTCCTTCACCAAACTAAAAGGACATGCTTGTGCAACAACAGAAAGAGTCTGTGTTCAAAAAACAACCCCTCTCCCAAAATCTCTTGTCACTTCTTGTACCCTTATGCAATTAATTCTGAGGGTATGTCTACACAGCAAAAGCTAGCCTATCCAGGCATAGCCAAGATAGCTTAAATCCAGCTTGTGTGGGTAACAATGGCAGTAAAGACAGCACAGCACAGGCTTCAGAGTGGGCTAGTGAGCTGACTACATACCTAAGGTGTATATGAGCATGTAATAGCCACGATGTGTTGTCTTCACTGCTATTGTTGTTCACATTAACTGGATTCAACCTACCGTGCATATGCTATTTTGTGCAGTTTTTGCTATGTAGACATACTCTGAGGTACAGTCAGTCAGGATTTACCCATGTTGCTTCTGCACAAACAGCAGCTGCACATATTTTGCTTTGGATTTAACTGCCCCAGTAGCAGTTTATTTGAAGATGAAGAGGAGTTGGGGAGAGGGAATCATATCTATGTATTATACAAAATTAAAACTAAGCAAATTTTGAACTCTGGAAGTATAATTCCTTTTTTAGAGCACTGATAATTGCATAAACAACTAAAGCAAGCTTTGCTCTCCCTCTTGTGGAATTAGTCTTGTAACTCATAAATTTCATATTGTTTGTTCAGTACTGGTCATAGGCCATTCTGATATGAGAATTGTTGCACTGTAGTGCCATGGAAAACAAAGAAAAGGAAATACGATTTGTAATTTTATTGTTTTATGGGTAAATTCAGGGTTAATTAGCCAAGTGACATGGCAAATTAGCACTAATATATGAAGCTGTAAAGATTTACACAACAGCCTTGAAGCATCGTTAATAGACCAGGTCACTTCCACAGTTCTATTCTATATACAATAATTAACTGCAGAGAGAAATATGGTTAGCTTTAAGAAAAAAATGGACCTTTATATTTATTTATATATGTCACCGATATTTTTTTAGAATAAAAAATAGTTACAATGCAAATAAATTCCTATCTAAAGGTATTTCTTGATCAGTGAAATTCAGAGTTCATTGTGAAATATTATAGACTATATAATTATGAATTTTGATATTTGTTATTGAAAGAAATTGTGGCCAAATTTTATAATTTTGTGCACACATTAATTTGCATGGCCAAATGAAAATAGTACATATTATTCTGATGGTAATGTATGAAATTCTGAAATGTTGGCCCTGTGTTTATAAAATTGTTACTGACCAAATTGCACACTTTAGATACAGAAAAGTTTACATTTTTGATAAGTGCTTTAGATCTCACTGATTTCATTTGTTTTCTTTGATTACAGAGATAGTATTAGCTAGTTGTCCATTGTCAAAATTCCAGATGTAAGAGCTAGAAAGGAAATGAAATATCATCCACTGTGAAGATGCAGCAAAGACTTTATCAGGCATAAAGAACAGATAGACAAAGATAGAATGTGAGAATCCTTTTCTCAGTGTCAGAGAACACTAGTTATCAAAACACAATTGTAGCATAATTACTCTGTGCTACTAAAGTGTATTGTAACTAACACTAGACGAGAGAAATGCTACTGAGGTAAGGAAACTTATCAGTGTAGATTTTCTATTTGCTAACATTTGAAGAATTAAGTATAGCAGAAAAAGAGAGGATGAGTGTGACAAATGGGGTTCAGTAATTTCTTGCACCAGTACCTTTACCGGGCATATGAGGTGAAGTTCCTGCCCCATTGAAGTCAGTGGGAGTTTTGTTGTTGACTTCAGCGGAGCCAGACTTTAATCAACTGCATCTGCCTTTAAGTCTATTTAATATCTAAGACCATTTAAAACATTGTAACAAGTAGCTAGTGAACAAAAGCTTTTATATTTATAATATTTAACTTAGACTGAGTCAAACTAGATTATTACTTTAACAAACATTTTGTATGGTTTCATATAATCCAATTTTAAAAGAGTGGGATAGTAAATGGAAAACAATAAAATAATCTACAGTGTTGGAAGAGGCTCATGAGGAAAGGAACAAATTAAACAGCAGATTATTCTATAGCATGCAGTGCACATTTTGTTATTAAATTTTATGTACGACAGAGTATGCCAAGTTCATACATTTTCATGTGCTTGTCTTCTAACTTTCTTGACCAAATAAAAGAGCTACAATTGCATTTTGTATTGAAAGTGACTCCCCAGAATGTAGTGTAATTTCTACATGTTTCAAATATTTAATATACAGAATTTTGTACGTAGCTCAAAGTATTGCAAATGGGATGTAGGGCCTGATCCAGTCCTTGTTGATTTGCCGCTCAGTTCAGCACAGGTCGGGGGGAAAAATTACCAATGGCTGTTTGGTAATCTATATGAATTGCGTGGAGTCCAGTTCCTTGTGAACAGGTATCCACATCACATATCACCAGTGTAATTGTCAAACTTAGCAGAGAGAGCAAGGATTGAAGGGTCAAGTCTAAAGTAGTCCCTGGAAGTCCCTCCAGGTCACAGTTGAGATTCATTTATGGGGTAGTGTGGGGAAACTTGCACTAGAATTCCCTGTGCTGTTCCCATTTTTTGTGGCTCAGTTGGGGACATCAGTCCCCAGGACTCAAGTTGCCAGTACTTTTCTCACGAACACTGAATTCATGAATGGGAATTAAACGTAATACAGTGTGTAAGAGAGAAATCTGCTTCACTACAAAAGTGGTATGGATTTTTCCTTTCCTTACTATTTCAGCTGTGGCTATTTAAAAGCTGCACCTTGGGTACATAAATCGGGATGTAAATAATCCCCATCTCTTTTATTTCTTTTAAACCTCTTTAATATAGAAATTTTTCAATATAAAATGAAAAAAGTCCTTGAATATTTCCCCTCCTTTGTTAATGTTTCTAAGCTTTTCTGCTGTAGCTAAGTAGCTTGAAATGTCTATAGATTGCGTTAAGCTTTTCAATTTGATTTTTAATACATTTTTCCCTCTTTTATTTATTATCTTTTTCTTTTTCTTTTTGGCTTCCTAAATCTCTCTGTAGATGAATGAAATGCTTAAGAAGGTACAACATATGTGCTTTTTAAATTAATCAACAGATATTGCTGTTTAGGATTCATTTTGTTCTTGCTCTGCAACTTTTTTCACTACCTTTAATGGCAGTAGTTCTTCTGCTGTGTTTGACCATATATGTACTGTATTTAGCATGCAGACTCTTTTAGGCTGACATAGTATCTTAGATCGGTAGTATCATTTAATTAATAATATTTTGCAAGAAATGACTATTATTTAAAAACTGAAACTATAAACATCAATACACAAATTATATGTTGTGGTCACCATTTTTGGTTGAGAAGAATCATCATAAAAGGTGACTTTTTTTATTGGCTTGGATGGCTTGTTACTGAGCAGTGCATGGCAATCCCAACTCAAGGAGGCTTTAGGAACAGGATAACACAATGAAGGGGTTGTTTTTATGCCGTATTTTAAGTTAAAGGCCTGAATTGTCAGGAACATTCAGGTGCCTTAAAAAAAATGTAAAATATTTATACACACTTTAAGGCCCCTTTATACTGCCAGAGTGGTGTAAATGGCCTTAATTAAAAAAAAAAACAAAAACAGAAAATAACCATAAAATTTTATGTACCTAGGACAAACCTACAAAATCAACAATATTCAGTTATAGATGAAGGGTAGGATTTTTTAAAAAAACTTAAGTGACTTAAGAGTACATGTTCCATTGACTTTCAATTTGGGCTTTTGAAAACCCCACCTAAGATCTTTAACTGCTAGGCAAGCCTGAACTATAAGGATAACTTGCTTTTATAAATATGTCTGTGTATCAGTTTTCAGCACTGCACAGTGGTTTAGCCATGAGACTCCCATTAATGTCAGCAGGAGTTGTGCATCATAAATCTGACAGACATTTTGAGAATTTACCCCGATGGTTGTTCTAATGCAGTTATTGTTTTGTGAGTATAAATAAGACTCCGTTCCTTGAAGTGTCTGATCATAATTACTCACTGTTGAATGACTAGGTGATGTGTCCATTCTAACAGTCCTTAGTAAGGCAAAGCTTTCACTGAACTTTCAATACCTGAGTAAAGACTGTACAATCATGCTTAGTATGTGCAACGTGTGTACACGTGGCAGTGCATATATAAATGTATATACAAAAAGCCTGATTCTCCACTACCTTACCACTAAATTTACACCTGTGTAAAAAGAATGCAAGGTAAGTTTTTGAAATGATATCAGATCAGAATTTTACATCCACTTTGCATTCACTTTGTGTAGGTGTAAATAAACTACACAGGTTACAAGGTAGTGGAGAATTAAGTCTAAACTATATGGTTAAGACTGTATTTTTATACAAGTTCTCCTGTCTTTTGAAGTTTGATACCCAAGAAGATGAGAAGTTGCTCCAAGCAGCAGAGAAGTATCAGGCTGAATGTGCATTGAAGTTTCCAAGCCGCCAATGCCTGACAACTGTAGTTGACATAAATGGGAAAACAGTTTTTATTACCAGATATATCAAACCTCTGAACCCACCACAGGAGCTTCTTAATGATCACCCTAATAATTCTCAGGCAGCTGCAGTAAGTATTTTATTTAGGAAAGACAATTCAATTCACAAGACATAAACTTAAGACTGTGTCTGTGTGTGTGTACGTTATTTTTTATGTTTGTACAAGGGATTGCAAGTGAGAAAATCTATGGGTAGAAAATAAAGAAATATTGAATATTCATGGGACAAAGTAAGCGAATGATAAGATACTGAATAACATCTGTTAGAAAAGGACAAAATAAAAACCTATTTCAAAATCTGGCATAGGTAAATTTGCCTGTAAATAAGTACTATAAGAATTAAATATGTTTAAAAGACAAAGAACAAAAGAAAATGGCAGAGAAGCAAATAGAGAGAGAAATAAAGCACCACCTTTAACAAACACACTGTGTAAGAAAGTTGCAGTACAAAAATTAGGTAGCTCAGGTGAATTAGGATGTACAATTAAACAATGGGAATTCTGCAATGAATAGGAATCTGAGTCATAGCAGGCAGCAGGGGCCTGGATGAAAGAATTAAATATTAGTCAAAAAGGGGAAATAGGTAACAGAAATATAGACCTACCGTTGGTGTAAGGTGCTGATTCGGCATAGTTCTTAAACATGTGCATAATATTAAGAATGTCCTATGGAAGTCATTGCTTGATTGTGGCCTAAGGGAAGATCTGAGAGCTCTCAGATCCTTTTCAGCATAAACAAAAAATGGTTGCCAATTTGCAAACTAAAGGTGAAGGTTTCGTCTGTTGAGGAGTTAACCTTTCCATAATCTGTATGTTACAAATTTTCTTAATCCCAGGTGTCCAGTTATATTTAATACATACTTTAAAACTCTGTGACAGTCCTATACTATAGATATAAACAAGACATCATAATGAAATGGTTATATCAAACCCTATGTTTCAAGGCATGTTATAAGCCATACTGTTCAAAACAAGATAATTCAGAGTAAAAACTATCACTTTACTTTTAAATTGATCTGAAATCAGTGTAGGATTTGGGATGGAACTAAGGATACTTCAGTTACAAAATTTGAGTTAAAACAGCCTTAAAACAATGTCAGATATACCCTGAATTAAATTAGAGCTTTAGCTTTCATTTTATTTTTGCATTTTAATAAGAATTATATTTAATAAGAATTGGCATTTAGTGCTTTTCCATGAACTTTGCATTTTTTATTAATCATGAAAGTGAGCTTAATGCCTTGCTGCTTCATTTTTTTTTTTTTAAAGCTCTGTGGCAACATATATCATGCATCTTAAGGCTTTTTCTTCCTTAGGAAAAAGATGTTCTTTTCACACCTGTTAGCTAATGTATTAAACCCCCCAATTTCCTATTGTGGACATGGCCTAAGACTTGAATCCAATCCAAAGCTTAGAGATGATCTAATAGTGGAACTTGGGAGAACAGTTTTCAGAATTGTTGTTCTCAGTATTAGGGTATGTCTACACTACGAAATTAGGTCGAATCTATAGAAGTCGGTTTTTTAGAAATTGTTTTTATATAGTCGATTCTGTGTGTCCCCACACAAAATGCTCTAAGTGCATTAACTTGGCGGAGTGCATCCACAGTACCAAGGCTAACGTCGACTTCCAGAGTGTTGCACTGTGGGTAGCTATTCCACAGTTCCCGCAGTCTCCGCTGCCCATTGGAATTCTGGGTTGAGATCCCAGTGCCTGATGGGGCAAAAAACATTGTCGCATGTGGTTCTGGGTACATCAGGCCCTCTCTCTCTCCCTCTGTGAAAGCAATGGCAGACAATCGTTTCGCGCCTTTTTTCCTGAGTTACCTGTGCAGACGCCATAGCACTGCAAGCATGGAGCCCACTCAGCTTACTGTCACTGTATGTCTCTGGTGCTGGCAGACGCGGTACTGCATTGCTACACAGCAGCAGCAATCCATTGCCTTGTGGCAGCAGATGATGCAATTGGCCTGAAAACCATCCTCCTCATGTCTGAGGTGCTCCTGGCCACCTCGGTAAGGTCGGTCAGGAGCACCTGGGCAGACATGGGCGCAGGGACTAAATTAGGAGTGACTCGACCAGGTCATTCTCTTTAGTCCTGCAGGCAGTCCTATTGTACCATCTTATGGTGAGCAGGCAGGAGATGAGGATGGCTAGCAGTCCTATTGCACCATCTTCTGCCGAGCAGCCAGGAGGTGTGGATGGTTTGCAGTCCTACTGCACCGTTTGCTGCCAACAAGATGTAAAAGATAGATGGAGTGGATCAAAACAAGAAATAGACCAGATTTGTTTTGTATTCATTTGCTCCCCCTCCCTCCCTCCCTCCGTGAAATCAACGGCCGACAATCGTTTTGGTGAGGTCTGTCAGGGGCACCTTGAAAACTTTAATGGAGATTCAGTCCTTCCTGAAATACCAGAGGGACGGATAGCTGAGTGGGTTGAGCATTGGCCTGCTAAACCCAGGGTTTTGAGTTCAATCCTTGAGGGGGCCATTCTGTGTGACAGTTGTTTTTGTTTCTCCTGGATGTAAAGCCACCCCTTTTGTTGATTTTAATTCCCTGTAAGCCAACCCTGTAAGCCATGTCATCAGTCTCCCCTCCCGCCGTCAGAGCAACGGCAGACAATCGTTCCGCGCCTTTTTTCTGTGCAGATGCCATACCATGGCAAGCATGGAGCCCGCTCAGATCATTTTGGCAATTAGGAGCACATTAAACACCACATGTATTATCCAGCAGTATATGCAGCACCAGAACCTGGCAAAGCAAAACTGGGCGAGTAGGCGATGTCAGCACGGTGACGAGAGTGATGAGGACATGGACGCAGACTTCTCTCAAAGCACGGGCCCTGGCAATATGGGCATCATGGTGCTAATGGGGCAGGTTCATGTGGTGGAACACTGATTCTGGGCTCGGGAAACAAGCACAGACTGGTGGGACCTCATAGTGTTGCAGGTCTGGGATGATTCCCAGTGGCTGCGAAACTTTTGCATGCGTCAGGGCACTTACATGGAACTTCGTGACTTGCTTTCCCCTGCCCTGAGGCGCAAGAATACCAAGATGAGAGCAGCCCTCACAGTTGAGAAGTGAGTGGCAATAGCCCTGTGGAAGCTTGCAACGCCAGACAGCTACCGGTCAGTCGGGAATCAATTTGGAGTGGGCAAATCTACTGTGGGAGCTGCTGTGATGCAAGTAGCCAACGCAATAAAAGATCTGCTGATATCAAGGGTAGTGACCCTGGGAAATGTGCAGGTCATAGTGGATGGCTTTGCTGCAATGGGATTCCCTAACTGTGGTGGGGCCATAGACGGAACCCATATCCCTATCTTGGCACCGGAGCACCAAGCTGGCGAGTACATAAACCGCAAGGGGTACTTTTCGATAGTGCTGCAAGCTCTGGTGGATCACAAGGGACGTTTCACCAACATCAACGTGGGATGGCCGGGAAAGGTGCATGACGCTCGCATCTTCAGGAACTCTGGTCTGTTTCAAAAGCTGCAGGAAGGGACTTTATTCCCAGACCAGAAAACAACCTTTGGGGATGTTGAAATGCCTATATGTATCCTTGGGGACCCAGCCTACCCCTTACTGCCATGGCTCATGAAGCCGTACACAGGCAGCCTGGACAGTAGTCAGGAGCTGTTCAACTACAGGCTGAGCAAGTGCAGAATGGTGGTAGAATGTGCATTTGGACATTTAAAAGCATGCTGGCGCAGTTTACTGACTCGCTTAGACCTCAGCGAAACCAATATTCCCACTGTTATTACTGCTTGCTGTGTGCTCCACAATATCTGTGAGAGTAAGGGGGAGACGTTTATGGCAGGGTGGGAGGTTGAGGCAAATCGCCTAGCTGCTGGTTACACGCAGCCAGACACCAGGGCGGTTAGAAGAGCACAGGAGGGCGCGGTGCGCATCAGAGAAGCTTTGAAAACCAGTTTCATGACTGGCCAGGCTACAGTGTGAAAATTCTGTTGGTTTCTCCTTGATGAAACCCCCCGCCCCTTGGTTCACTCTACTTCCCTGTAAGCTAACCACCCTCCCCTCCTCTCTTCGATCACCGCATGCAGAGGCAATAAAGTCATTGTTGCTTCACATTCATGCATTCTTTATTAATTCATCACACAAATAGGGGGATAACTGCCCAGGTAGCGGAGGAGGGAAGGACAAGGCCACGCAGCACTTTAAAAGTTTAAAACTTTTTGAATGCCAGCCTTCTGTTGCTTGGGCAATCCTCTGGGGTGGAGTGGCTGGGTGGCCGGAAGCCCCCCAACCGCATTCTTGGGCAAGGAGGCTATGGAACTTGGGGAGGAGGGTGGTTGGTTACACAGGGCCTATAGCGGTGGTCTGTGCTCCAGCTGCCTTTCCTGCAGCTCAATCATATGCTGGAGCATATTAGTTTGATCCTCCAGCAGCCTCAGCATTGAATCCTGCCTCGTCTCATCATGCTGCCGCCACCTTTCAGCTTCAGCTCTCTCTTCAGCCCGCCGCTTACTCTCTTCAGCCTGCCACCTCTCCTCCCGGTCATTTTGTGCTTTCCTGCACTCTGACGTTGTCTGCCTCCACGCATTCGTCTGTGCTCTGTCAGTGTGGGAGGACAGCATGAGCTCAGAACGTTTCATCGCGATTTTTTCGTCTTCTAATCTTCACTAGCCTCTGGGAAGGAGAAGATCCTGTGATCCTTGAAACACATGCAGCTGGTGGAGGGGAAAAAAAAGGGACAGTGGTATTTAAAAAGACACATTTTATAGAACAGTGGGTACACTCTTTCACGGTAAACTTTGCTGTTTACATTACATACATAGCACATGTGCTTTCGTTCCAAGGTTGCCTTTTGCCTCCCCCCACCACGTGGCTAGCCCCTCCCCATGGCTAACAGCGGGGAACATTTCTGTTCAGCCACAGGCAAACAGCCCAGCAAGAATTGGCACCTCTGAATGTCCCCTTAAGAAAAGCACCCTGTTTCAACTAGGTGACCATGAATGGTTTCACTCTCCTGAGGATAACACCGAGAGATGAAGAATGGATGTTGTTTGAATGCCAGCAAACGTACACTGCAATGCTTTGTTCTACAATGATTCCCGAGTACGTGCTACTGGCCTGGAGTGGCAAAGTGTCCTACCATGGTGGATGGAATTAGGCTGCCCTCCCCAGAAACCTTTTGCAAAGACTTTGGGAGTACATCCAGGAGAGCCGCCAATGCCAGGGCAAATTAATCATTAAACATGCTTGCTTTTAAACCATGTATACTATTTTAAAAGGTACACTCACCAGAGGTCCCTTCTCCGTCTGGTGGGCCCAGGAGGCAGCCTTGGGTGGGTTCAGGGGGTACTGGCTCCAGGTCCAGGGTGAGAAACAGTTCCTGGCTGTCGGGAAAACCGGTTTCTCCCCTTGCTTGCTGTGAGCTATCTTCTTCTTTGTCGTCGTCCCCAAAACCTGCTTCTGTGTTGCCTCCATCTCCATTGAAGGAGTCAAACAACACGGCTGGGGTAGTGGTGGCTGAACCCTCGAAAATGGCATGCAGCTCATCATAGAAGTGGCATGTTTGGGGCTCTGACTCGGAGCGGCCGTTTGCTTCTCTTGTTTTCTGGTAGGCTTGCCTCAGCTCCTTCAGTTTCACGCGGTACTGCTTCGGGTCCCTGTTATGGCCTTTGTACTTCATGATTTTGACAAATGTTCTGGCATTTCGAAAACTGGAACGGAGTTCTGATAGTACAGATTCCTCTCCCCCATGCAGTGATCAGATCCTGTACCTCCTGTTTGGTCCATGCTGGAGCTCTTTTGCGATTCTGGGACTCCATCATGGTCACCTCTGCTGATGAGCTCTGCACTCACCTACAGCTTGCCATGCTGGCCAAACAGGAAATTGAAATTCAAAAGTTCACAGGCCTTTTCCTGTCTACCTGGCCAGTGCATCTGAGTTGAGAGTGCTGTCCAGAGCGGTCACAATGGAGCACTCTGGCATAGCTCCCGGAGGCCAATACCATCTAATTGCGTCCACAGTACCCCAAATTTGACCCAGCAAGGCCGATTTCAGCGCTAATTCCCTTGTCGGGGGTGGAGTAAGGAAATCGATTTTAAGAGTCCTTTAAGTCGAAAAAAGGTCATCGTGTGGACAAGTGCAGGGTTAAATCGATTTAATGCTGCTAAATTCGACCTCAACTCCTAGTGTAGACCAGGGCTTAGATACCTTGAATTTGTGAATGAGTAAGTAACAGCAGCCATTCATATGAATGGCAAAAGAGGAATGTAACAGCAGAATAAAAAACAGCTATTAGATCTCTATGTAATTGTAAATATAGCTCATGCCTCAGAAGAATTAATTTGTCAGTATGCCTAATTATCTATAAATATTAGAAATAAATGTTCAATAGCTTATCAAAAAATTATTTGATAAACTTAAATGTACATTTTACTTTAAAGAAACAAAAATCTGTGCATATGGTTTATGGTTCTGATCTGACTCCAAGTCAAAAAAAATCAGCTCAGGCCTTTACAAAAGTCCCAAAAAGGGACTTGTTCCTGCTTTATTGAAGTCAATGGGTATATTACCCTTGACTTGAGTGGGAGCAGCAGTAAGTTTCAAATCTAGTTAGGACTAATGAAAATGATACCTTTCTCATCCCACATCGTAAATGAGAACGTGACTGTGCTCTTTTCTTTATTTTTGTTTGTAGGAGTTGGTGGCTCGATATGTTGCTTTGATTCCTTTCTTGCCAGATAGTGTGTCATTTGCTGGAATCTGTGACTTATGGAGTACATCAGATGTAAGTAAAGGCCTAGAATTTCTTGTTCTTCTTCTGTTGAGAGTGATTTTTCTTTCTAGTCATTTAGATTTTCAATATTGTCAATGGTTTCAGAGAATGAAATGTTTCTTTATCAATGATCTGAGAAAAAGTGTTTATAAAAAAAAAAAATCACTTGTCCTGAAATAATTTGTACAGATCAGCCAAAATGTTTCTAACCTTAATAGGCTGCAATCTATTGGACCTAAGAACACCATAAGCAGTT
The DNA here is from genome assembly GCF_965140285.1 of Lepidochelys kempii. Lineage (NCBI taxonomy): Eukaryota > Metazoa > Chordata > Testudines > Cheloniidae > Lepidochelys > Lepidochelys kempii. The sequence continues at coordinate 112,020,257 of NC_136383.1, read as the reverse complement.
CCAATTTCTGCATTCAGGAGGAATTAAAGTGCCCACTGAAATTAAGGAAAGAAAATATCACAGTTGGGGGTGGGGAAACATGATAAAGTCCAGTATTTTCTACACTTACCTCAGCTGGACCATCATAATTCTTCTTAATGTGGAAAAAGGCACTGCCTGTAATGTCAGCTGCACTATCAGATTCAACCAGCCTCTCATACTTTGTTAGGAGAGAAAACAATGGCAGAATTACAAATATTAACTTTTCTTAAGGTTTTGTGAGACCATTTCAATTTTACCTAATCAATATTTTACAGGAATATATCAAAATCAATAATTTAGGTGACATCCATTCATTAATATCATAGAAATAGAAGGCTGAAAGAGATCTTGAGAGGTCATCTAGTCCTTCCCCCTGCGCTGAGGGGGACGGACCAAGTATACCTTGACCTCCATGATAGCTGTTTGGAGGTTTTAAAGAATGTTAGACAATGACAGGGATTCCACAACCTCTCTTGGAAGTGTATTCCAGTACTTACCTATACTTATAGAAAGATTTTTCCTAATATCTAATTTAGATTTTGTGCGCTGCACATTAAGTCTCTCTTCAGTGGACATGAAGAATAATTGATCACCATTCTTTTTATAACAGCCCCTTAACATATTTGAAGGCTATCATCAATTCTAGTCCCCCCAGTCTTCTTTTCTCAAGACTAAACATACCTGACCTTTGAGGAAAGATTTAAAAAACAGGGTATTCTAATCCTTTTATCATTTTTGTAGCTCTCTTCTGGACTCTCTCCAATTTGTCCTCATCTTTCTTAAAGTGTGGTGCCCAAAACTGGACACAGTACTCCAGCTGATACCTCATCAATGCCAAGTAAAGCAGGAAATTACCTCCCGTGTCTTACATACAACACTTTTGTGTTAATATATCCCAGAATAATATTAGTCTCTTTTGCAACTGCATCACATTGTTGGCTCATATTCAATTTGTGATCCACCATAACTCCCAGATCCTTTTCAGCAGTACTACGACCTTGTTAGTTAGTCCCCATTTTGTAGTTTACCATTTGATTTAGTGTAGTTCTAGCTTTATATGACTACTGTCTGGTTTTTCATACTGCCCTCCTTCCAATTCAGTCCTAAACTTAATAACCAACGTTCTTATGAAGCCCACGAGTTAGAGATTAATTCTTTTGTCATTTGAATCTGGGATACTTAACACTGGTTTTGGAAGAACTGAGTAAAATATATATATTTTGCTGAACCCCAGAATGTAAATTTTCAAAAGGTACATTGCAACTTTGAAATGTAAAATGTTCCAATGCCAGCTTGTCATTAAAATTATTTTTTAATTATAGTTCACACTTGAGTAGTGCTCAACTATAGTTTATATTATACACACACACACTCACACAGGACTATGTTTTTATACAAATACCTGTTTTTAAAAAAAATGAAACCTTACTTTCATTGGGCATTCACCATCACAAACAGACATACACAGATCTGGAGGGTGATAGAATTCCTGTGGATCATAGGTTAGCCATGCAGTGTATTGATAGCATCTCAAAACATTTTCTGGAAATCTGCAGTGTGACTCAGACAAAATTTGACTCTTATGATGAAATTCTCTAATCTACTCTGCAGATCTCCACTACATATTCTTCACTCATTCTGCATATGAAACAATGGCGATCTGAGTGGAAAATTTTGGCTGCAGCGTATTAGGAAAGATTCTTAAATGTTTCAGGTTAGGAAAAGAATTAACAACTATATCCCAATTTATTTGTAAATAGTAACATTTGTTTCTCAATCAGCAATTTCTTGATCTTCTGGCTGGTGATGAGGAGGAGCATGCTGTGCTTTTGTGTAATTACTTTCTTGCTATGGGGAAAAAAGCCTGGCTGATAATTGGAAATGCTATTCCTGAGGTAAGACAGTAGTTTTTGTTTGATTTGAATGTGAACATAATATCCAAATGCTTACATAAATAGAGCATAAACAAACAAAAAACGATTATGTTCCAAGAAATGGACTGAATTTTCTCTAGCAGATATGATTTTAAAGTAATGATGATATGGGTTTAAAAATTAGTGCCATTGGAACCCTGTTCTGGTATCAAGCATTCTACCATCTTATTTCTCCATTAGTTAAGTATAAATCTAGTAGATCCCCACTCCTGGATCCATGCTTCCATGTCTGAGTAGTGGGAACTATTCTCCCTTGTCCTTTTTCTCCATTGTCCACCACCTGTAAATCCTTGTGGCAGAGCTCTGACCTTGTCCCCGTGGGTCTTGCCTTCCAGGCAGTTTATGCTAGCCTCAGAGGCTCACAGCAACCCTCCATATAGCCCTTCTCTGTCTAGGGCCAGGGTTACAGTCTACTGAGCCCTGTTCATCATAAGCCACCAAGGAGGTTGGTGAGAGAACTCCCACAGTCTCTGTTGTCCCTACGGGCTTACTCCCAAACAGTTTAGCCTCCTGTCCTGAAAGGGGCCTGTCTTCCCCTCCCTGCAGGTGTTTCTGTAGTGGCGGGTTGGGGGGAACCCGGTCCCGTCCTCTACTCCGGGTTTCGGCCGAGGGACCCTAATGACAGCAGCTGTTGGCAGCTGACCTTTCACTGCCAGAGTTGCTGCATTTCCCTTGGCCGCTTCCCCACAGCTCTCCCCCTTCTCTCTTTTTCACCCTTACTTTAGGGCTCCCTTTCCAGTGGCTTGATGGTGTCTTCATTTCCCAGCCCGTCAGCCGCACTTCCGCTCCCTGGCTCTCCTCGGCCTGACTGGAGTGAGCCATTTTATAGTATCAGAGGGGCCTTAATTAGAGTCAGGTGTTCACATTAGCTTAATGGCCTCATCTGACTCTTTGCAGGCTAACTGGAGTCATGTGTCGACCCTAACTTGGAGCAGCCCCTGCTCTGGTCAGTCAGGGAACAGAAAACTGTTAATCCAGTGGCCAGTATATCTGCCTTCTGCTATTCTGCTGTACCCAACTGGCCAGTGTCTATCACATCCTCTTAGAAGTCACTTTGCACAGGTGTAAATGACTCCACCAGGTTAAAGGCACTGGAGAATCAGGCCCTCTAATTCTAAAGCAGTTAAATTCCTTCAGCAGCATGGGTCATGTTTGTCCCACTGAAGTGCTTGGATTTCTAAGCAACCAGCACTAACAGGTTTCAAGGCCAATGGCCAAACTGTCTATAAATGTCCTAGAGGGTCTCCCTGAAGGAAGGTTACAGGCACTCTACCCTCAGACACATGGGTCCTCAACATAAGAAAAGGTACAAAACTGAGTTTGGGGAAATCCATTCCCAGAATTTCACTCCTTTAGTTTGTTCCCAAGCATAGCAGTATTAGGAAGAGATCCTAGAACTCAAAATCCAATTAATCTTTTCAGAACTTGATGATGACAGCCCCAACAGGACATTCAGCCCATGTTACCAGGGAAAGGGCTGAAACCCAGAAAGGCCAGATAGGGTTCATGGGTCATCGGGAAGGTGGAAGAATGCCTGGGGCAACTAGCTGTGTATGAGGGATTGTTGTTGGGATAAGCAAAAGAGATATCTAAGGCAGCTCTGTGTATGAGAGGGAGATGGGTGCTGGAAACGTGAGAGGGGTGCCTGGGGCAGCTGTCTATGGATGTGAATGAATGCCACGGGATGGGGTTTGTGGTAAAGCAGAGGGATGCCTGTTATTGACAAGGCCCTTGCTCTTGCCCAGCCTTGCCTTGCTGTTTGTATTGCTGATGCTGTCAGCAGCTCTCCATTCTTGCTGACTGTTAATCTGGCTGGGATCCAGCAGAAGCAGGGAGTAGTAAAAGAGAAGGTAAAGAGGACACCCAGTAGTGCTGGGTGGGGCTGTAGAGTTATTGTGGAGAAGTCCCTTTAGCTCTGCTGGAATGCATGCAATTCCAGCAGGGCTCTGGGAAGCTATGGGGTTGCCAAATGTGCACATCATGAAATATGCAGCACAGCTGCTCTGCTAATTATTCTTTCATATAGACCTACTTTTTACATACTGGAGAAACATTTTTTCAAATAACTTACAAAAAGATGCTTACTGATCCTTACCTGAAGCTGTCTGTGTAAAAGGGACTATGAGCAGAGTGTCTCAGTTAAAATGAATACCAAAACTTCCCTAATAATTTACCGTGTTGTGCTAAGGGTGTTGTAGGGGTGCCCTAAAAGTTGGTGACTTTATATGCTGGAGTACATATGCTATAAAGCTTAGTTTGACCCTCAACTCTGCACTTCTTTGTGTTTGTGTAAGACTCACTAAAATGGAGCCTAAATTGGAAGTTACCAAAAAACATTACTCCTCTGAAGGCTGATTAGTACCCTCTATGGAATCAGTTAAGGGTCTCAGACCTGTTCCTAGGGAACTAATAAAACTCTTGATGACAGTCTCAGCAAGGAGGCTAGGGATTTGAGTGAATATGGAGACTTAATGAGTTTCTCAGTCTCAGACATCCAGCACAAGGATCAGGCCTACTGACTGGGCAGTGTGGAAAAGTATGCCGTTGCCACGATTGTTCTGTGAGTAAACAGAGAACTTCAGTTTGTTATGCTCTCAATATGGAAACTTTAATCAGCACTACATTTACTTGAAAATTTAGAGGAAAGTATCTTCTTTAGTTTAGTTTTTGAAGTGCTGGGGTGGAAGGGTTATTTGTGCAGTCCTGATATAAGCCAAAGCCACACACCAATTTAAGGGCTTAGAGTTACTTGAACATTGGTTATGGTGGTTGAAGTGGATGAGTTGCTGTTTTAAAGAAAACTACTCCAACCAGCTAGAGGAAAATAGTTCAATTGTGCAGTTTGTCTGTGGCCTCAATAATACAGTGGTTACTGGCCTTTAAAATACAATACAATACATATTATCTTAGCAGAACTTCTAAAAAAATGTTTTTCAATCTTTTTCTTCCTAGGGGCCAACTGCATATGTATTAACTTGGGAGCAAAATCAGTATGTGATTTGGAATCCCAGTAGTGGACGTTGTTATGGACAGTTTGATACTTTCTGTCCATTGCAAAGTGTGGGCTGTTTGATTAGCTTTGATAATGTAAGTGTTTCCATCTTCTCTCTCTCTCTCCCTCTCTCACACACAGAAAATAGTGCTTACCTTTGTCATCCTCTCCCTTAACCTCTTGTTTCCTAGTGGATCAGGAGTTCCTGTATCCATGCCAATATACTTTATTATTAGTGGGTCATTTTATCAAATAGTGATTTATGCCATTCTTGGATTAGGTTTCCAGCAACTTAAGAAGTTCTGTTTCAACTGTTGTATAAAATGGCTTTTTACTATAGTTTAAAAAGATTATAAATAATAAAATACTGATATAAATATAGCATACACAAGCAAAGCAACCCAACCAACTAAAACCTGTGCATTGTAGGATTTAATTTACCTACTCTTGCTTAATATAGTTGCTTAACTTTGTGACGAACAGCAGGAAGAGCAGCATATGATAGAGGCAAATCAGCAAAGTGAAATGGTGACTCGTAAACTACTAAATGTTTTAACGTGTTAACAAAAAAATGATAACAGAGAACAGAATAACAATTTATTTGGAGGACTTTCAGAAAGCTTTTGACAAAGTCTGTCACAAGAAGCTTCTGAGAAGACTAAATAGTCATGAGGTGAAAGATAAGTACTGTGGTAAATTGGAAGTTGGCTGAGACATTGACAAAGAGTATAATTAGTCAATATTCACCATTGCAAAAAGTTAACAGTGGGGCCCCATGGTTCCCTGTAGGAATAATGTTTAATATAGTTATTGATTTTTTTACAGTGTGAACAGTGAGGTGGCAAAATTTACACAAAATTAGGGCTGTTGCTTAATCGCAGTTAACTCACATGATTAACTCCAAAAAATTAATTGGGATTTAATTAAAAAATGTAATCACACTGTTAAACAATAGAATACCAATAGAAATGTATTAAATATTTTGGATATTTTTCTACATTTTCATATGTGTCGTCTTCTGTGCTCTAATTGAAATCATAGTGATATTATATTTTATTATAAATACACCAGACCCTCACTAGAATGCGGGATTTGAGATCCATGCGCGGTACTGCGTTATGGCAGGGGCCGTGTTAAAATGAATTGCAATTAAAGTAATTGAATTTGGGATCCATGGCTGCGACCGCGTTATATGCGAATTTGCCCTATATAGATGTACATTCTACTAAGGGTCTGGTGTATTTGCACTGTAAAAACGATAAAAGAAATAGTATTTTTTTAATTCACCTCATACAAGTACTGTAGTGCAATCTCTTTGTCGTGAAAGTGCAACTTAGAAATGTAGATTTTTTTTGTTTGTTTGTTACATGTTAGGGGGCTTATTCCTTCACCCGCTTGCTTCCCTTGCACTCCTTCTTGCATGAACAGAGAGCAACAATACCCGAAGTCCAAAGGTGCAAACAATTTGATGTTTGTTGGGGTGAACTTTCAGCAAGCATGATTTCAGTTTCCTTTCTTAGTGTTCCCCTTCCCAGCTCTGACACCACAGAGCCTTACCTGTGTCCCTGTTCCCATTCCCCCCCTTAGCAAAACATCATTCCAGTTTCCCCACCCCCATTCCCTGTTCCCATTCCCCCCCGCTTTACTTTCTGATTGGCTGCAGACTATGTAGTGAAACCTGAGTTGTATTTAGCTATACCTTAACCAATTATTTTTCTGAAATTTAACTAACCAATCCAAACATATTGTAGCATGATTATTTAACCAATTATATCCCACCACCTTAATTAGTTTACACCCAACAAAATTAATTATACAACAGACAGAAACAATTACAGAACCAGACAGAGACCATGCAAATAAACAATAGCAAAGTGGAAACTATAATGACAAAACAATACAGAAGTAAGAATTTTACAACTACATTTATAAGACATAAGGGTTTCCCAGCTGTTTCTATTGATAAGTGAGTTCTTACCGAACAGAAAACTATTAAACTAAACTTCCTTTTACATCCTCTAGGCTCTTTTGTTTCTCTGAAGGCGATAGATTGAATTACCTTTCTAACAGCCCCAGATTGCCTTATTTCAATGTGACTAGTTTGGAATGTGAGGATGTGACCGTTTGCTTCCCAGCTTATGGCTGCCTCTGCTGCTTAGCCAGAGATCTTAGCCTAAGAACAGGGCCTCAGACTGTCACAGTAAGAGAAGACCCTTACACCAGATGACAGTGATTTTGATTCTTTCTTTTATACCTTTATAACTAGCTAGGTGATAAGAATACACCTAAATTTTTAAAGTATAGGCCTTTACAGACAGGCCTGAATATCTATATCCTAACATTACATAACTGCACTCAAAAACAAAACATTGTAAAACTTCAGACCGTACAAGTTCACTCAGTTCTAGTTCTTGTTCAGCCAATCGCTAAGACAAACACATTTGTTTACATTTACAGGAGATAATGCTGCCCTCTTCTTATTTACAATGTCACCAGAAAGTGAGAACAGACATTTGCATGGCACTTTTGTAGCAGGCATTGCAAGGTATTTACGTGCCAGATATGCTAAACATTTGTATGCCCCTTCATGCTTCGGCCACCATTCCAGAGGACGTGCTTCCATGCTGATGATGCTCCTTAAAAAAATGTGTGAATAAAATTTGTGACTGAACTCCTTTGGGCAGAATTCTATGTCCCCTGCTCTGTTTTACCCACATTCTGCCATATATTTCATGTTATAGTAGTCTCGAATGATCACCCAGCACATGTTGTTCATTTTAAGAACACTTTCACTGAAGATTTGATGAAACACAAAGAAGGTACCAATGTGATATTTCTAAAGATAGCTACAGCACTCAACCTAAGGTTTAACAATCTGAAGAGCCTTCCAAAATCTGAGAGGTGTGGAGCATGCTTTCAGAAGTCTTAAAAGAGCAACACTCCGATGTGGAAACTACAGAACCCGAACCACCAAAAAACAAAAACAAATTTCTGCTAGTGGCATCTGACTTAGATAATGAAAATGAACATGCGTCAGTCTGCACTGCTTTGAATTGTTATCGAGCAGAACCTGTTATCAGCATGGATGTATGTCCCCTGGAATGGTGGTTGAAGCATGTAGGGACATACGAATCTAGCGCATTGGGCGCGTAAATATCTTGCAACGCCAGCTACAACGGTGCCATGAGAACACCTGTTCTCACTTTCAGGTGACATCATAAACAAGAAGCAGGCAGCATTATCTCCTGCAAATGTAAACAAATTGGTTTGTCTGGGCGACTGACTGAACAAGAAGTAGGACTGAGTGGACTTGCAGGCTCTAACATTTTACATTGTTTCATTTTTGAATGCAGCTATTTTTTGTACATAATTCTACTTTTGTAAGTTCAACTTTAATGATAAAGAGATTGCACTACAGTACTTGTATGAGCTGAATTGAAAAATATTATTGTGCAAAAAATAAGTGCAAATACTTTTAACCAAAAATAAATATAAAGTGAACACTGTACACTTTGTATTCTGTGTTGTAATTGAAATCAATATATTGGAAAATGTAGAAAAACATCCAAAAATATTTAAATAAATGGTATTCTGTCACTGTTTAACAGTGCAATTAATGATGCAATTAAACTAGATTAATTTTTTTAATCACTTGACAGCCCTACACAGAATGATTGAGGTTAGTCAAGACTAGTGAAAACTGAGGATCTTCAGAAAGACCTAACATAGGGAGGTGATTGTGAAGCACTTTGGCAGATTAAATTCAATGTTGACAAATTTAAGGTAATGCACATTGGAAGGAATAACTGGAACTGTTCCTACATGGTGTTGGGCATTGTCATGAACAGCTGAATGAGAACCTCTGCTCAATGTGCAAAAGTGGTCAAACAACAAATAAAATACTAGGATAGATAAGGACTGTGATAGAAAATTATATTGAAAAATACAATGCCATTATATAAATGGATAGTCTAACTAGTAGCTGATGCTCTGATTCACCTTTCCTGATAATATAAAAACAAGGGGATGGTCAATGAAATTGAAAAGCAACAAATTTAAAACTGTTAAAAGGAAATAGTTCTTTTATACAGCATATAATTAACTTGTGGAATATATTGCTACAGTACCTCACTGAGGCCAAGACTGGATAATCTTTTCTGAATCAACACCCATAGCTATAGTAGGTACGATAAAAAAATGATATAAATCTTACTGTTTAAAAACCCAGGGATATAAGCCAGCCACTAAGTGATGGGCTTCATTTATAGACAGACTATTCTGCAATTTTCTGTTATAGGGCTTCTTGCACCTACGTTGACATGTCTAATGCTGGACACGATGGAGAGCAGATACTGGATTAGATGAAATACTGATCTGATGCAGTCTGGCAATTCATACGGTCCTAGGTTTAAAAAGTCCCTATAATATTGCTTCTGCACATACTTAAAGCATCATTAAAGTGCAAAATCTAAAACACACACATGCCGACAGTCCAAAACATAACAAACTTGTATAAGAATATTTGGAAAATGTATCAGAAAAGTCAGCTGTTTGAAATGTTGTGTATTATATCATATGGTCTCTTCATTTTTAACCTTTTTAAATTTAAAAACAAAGGGTGAATGAGAGAATTTAAGGTTCTAAATAAAGAATATAATAATGAAAAGGCCTCCCAATGATACCTTTCTGAAAGTTGCATCTTTCATTGAAAGCCATGTATTCCATGTTAAACATTTGTGATTTTTGTTAACTGTGCAGCCTTCGTCAACTGTAATATATTGCAATTACATGAAGTACATTAACATATCGGATTCTTTATCAAGAGACTTGAGGTGAGAATGAATATACAGGAAGGCTCTTGTTTCATGTGAATTTATAAGGGTAACTCCTACTGTCTTAGCTTTGCATTGAAAAGATGTGATGCATGTAGTATGGCTCTTGCTGTTAACAAAGTTCTTCTCTTTTAGATCTGGTTTAATATCCAACAATATGACTCCCCAGTAAGGATAAATTTTGACATCAGCAAACCCAAATTATGGAAATCTTTCTTTTCACAAAGCTTACCATACCCTGGCCTCTCCAGTGTTCAGGTATTATTGTACCTACTTAAGACTCATTTTGTAGTTTTAAAACAATTATTAGATTATTTTAAGGGATGGAAGGTGTGACATGAAATCTTAATTCACTATATGCCGTTTTTCTCTCATTTGTAAGTCTTTATCTTGCAATTTAAGGGTAAATGTATTGTTGTTATGTTAGTACAGCAGGCCAACCACACCTCTGTAATAATTAGATCTTTACAGACTTACTCCTGAGTGAATTCTGGGCCATTTTGCACACACAGAATTCACGTCCCCTGCAGATTTCTTTGCTTCCTTGCACAAAAATGACTTCTGACAGGGAAGTAAAGGGAAACTGCAAGAGCGGTCACATTCTCCCCCTTCTCCCCCTCTCCCTTCCCCCCCCCCCCCAAACAATGTGGGTGCATGGTTTCAGGCATCTGGAGCAACTGCCATAGAGGTAAATCACCATGGGATGGGGATGCCCTCGCCCATGGCTCTTACCCTGTGCCAGGTTTAGCTGCTAGTCCCAGCTGGATTGGGGCAGAGGAGGATGGGACTTCATCTTATCATAGAATATCAGGGTTGGAAGGGACCTCAGGAGGTCATCTAGTCCAAACCCCTGCTCAAAGCAGGACCGATCCCCAATTCAATCATCCTAGCCAAGGCTTTGTCAAGCCTGACCTTAAAAACTTCTAAGGAAGGAGATTCCACCACCTCCCTAGGTAATGCATCCAGTGTTTCACCACCCTCCTAGTGAACAAGTTTTTCCTAATATCCAACCTAAATCTCCCCCCACTGCAACTTGAGACCATTACTCCTTGTTCTGTCATGTGGTACCACTGAGAACAGTCTAGATCCATCCTCCTTGGAACCCCCTTTCAGGTAGTTGAAAGCAGCTATCAAATCCCCCCTCATTCTTCTCTTCCGCAGACTAAACATCCCCAGTTCTCTCAGCCTCTCCTCATAACTCATGTGTTCCAGTCCCCTAATCATTTTCGTTGCCCTCCGCTGGACTCTTTCCAATTTTTCCACATCCTTCTTGTAGTGTGGGGCCCAAAACTGGAAACAGTACTCCAGATGAGGCCTCACCAGTGTCGAATAGAGGGGAACGGTCACGTCCCTCGATCTGCTGGCAGTGCCCCTACGTATACATCCCAAAATGCCATTGGCCTTCTTGGCAACAAGGGCACACTGTTGACTCATATCCAGCTTCTCGTCCACTGTAACCCCTAGGTCCTTTTCTGCAGAACTGCTGCCGAGCCATTCGGTCCCTTGTCTGTAGCGGTGCATTGGATTCTTCCGTCCTAAATGCAGGACTCTGCACTTGTCCTTGTTGAACTTCATCAGATTTCTTTTGGCCCAATCCTCCAATTTGTGTAGGTCCCTCTGTATCCTATCCCTACCCTCCAGCGTATCTACCTCTCCTCCCAGTTTAGTGTAATCAGCAAACTTGCTGAGGGTGCAATCCACACCATCCTCCAAATCATTTATGAAGATATTGAACAAAACCGGCCTGAGGACCGACCCTTGGGGAACTCCACTTGATACCAGCTGCCAACTAGACATGGAGCCATTGATCACTACCCGTTGAGCCCAACAATCTAGCCAGCTTTCTATCCACCTTATAGTCCATTCATCCAGCCCATACTTCTTTAACTTACTGGCAAGAATACTGTGGGAGACCGTGTCAAAAGCTTTGCTAAAGTCAAGGAACAACACGTCCACTGCTTTCCCTTCATCCACAGAGCCAGTTATCTCATCATAGAAAGCAATTAGATTAGTCAGGCATGACTTGCTCTTGGTGAATCCATGGTGACTGTTCCTGATCACTTTCCTCTCCTCTAAGTGCTTCAAAATTGATTCCTTGAGGACCTGCTCCATGATTTTTCCAGGAACTGAGGTGAGGCTGACTGGCCTGTAGTTCCCAGGATCCTCCTCCTTCCCTTTTTTAAAGATGGGCACTACATTAGCCTTTTTCCAGTCGTCCAGGACTTCCCCCGATCGCCATGAGTTTTCAAAGATAATGGCCAATGGCTCTGCAATCACATCCGCCAACTCCTTTAGCATTCAACGCATCCGGCCCCATGGACTTGTGCTCGTCGAGCTTTTCTAAATAGTCCCGAACCACTTCTTTCTCCACAGAGGGCTGGTCACCTCCTCACCATGGTGCGCTGCCCAGTGCAGTAGTCTGGGAGCTGACCTTGTTTGTGAAGACAGAGGCAAAAAAAGCATTGAGTACATTAGCTTTTTTCACATCCTCTGTCACTAGGTTGCCTCCCTCATTCAGTAAGGGTCCCACACTTTCCTTGACTTTCTTCTTGTTGCTAACATACCTGAAGAAACCCTTTTGTTACTCTTAACATCTCTTGCTAACTGCAACTCCAGGTGTGATGTGGCCTTCCTGATTTCACTCCTGCATCCCCAAGCAATATTTTTATACTCATCCCTGGTCATTTGTCCAATCTTCCACTTCTTGTAAGCTTCTTTTTTGTATTTAAGATCAGCAAGGATTTCACTGTGAAGCCAAGCTGGTCACCTGCCATATTTACTATTCTTTCTACACATCGGGATGGTTTGTTCCTGTAACCTCAATAAGGACTCTTTAAAATACAGCCAGCTCTCCTGGACTCCTTTCCCTCTCAGGGGATCTTGCCCATCATCTCCCTGAGGGAGACAAAGTCTGCTTTTCTGAAGTCCAGGGTCCGTATTCTGCTGCTTTCCTTTCTTCGTTGTGTCAGGATCCTGAACTTGACCATCTCATGGTCACTGCCTCCCAGGTTCCCATCCACTTTTGCTTCCCCTACTAATTCTTCCTGAATCTTCCTGTACAAGAAACAGCCAGGGCTGGAGCAGAATCAGACCCACTCCCAGAAACCTCCACACACACACCCAGCTTGCTGCCCTCATTGTGCCTCAGCCACCAGGGGAGGGGTCACTGTATGGGGACTCCAACTCCCAACCCCCCCCCCCCACCCCCCGGTGAACCTCACCCTCTCTCACCCAGAACCCCATCACCAAGCCCCTTGCACCCACTCTGCCAAGCCTTAGCCCCTGCATCTGGACGCCCACCCTGGTACCCAGACCATCCCCCAATGTGCCCCCCACACTTGAGCCCCCACCATAATGAGCTCCCCTGCACCTGAGCACTCCACTGAGCCCCCCACCCCACTGAGCCCCAACCAGCTGCACTCAGACCTCCACCCCACCACTCCCCCAGCATCCAGATCCACGTCCCACTGACTCCCTCTGCACTCAGACCCTCCCCCCTGCCGAGCCCCCCTAAAGAATCCCATTCCCCTTGCACCTGGAACCCCCCTACCCAAGAAGCCTGTGCATCCAGATCCTCCCTGCCCCCAAATTGCCCCACACTGAACCCCCTCACCCCACACCTAAGTGGGGGCCAGGGCTGGGCATGCCTGTGAGACTTTGTCCTTCTCACTTGCTATGTGGGTGCAACTGGCCCGGAGGAGCAGGACCCCAGGGTGTTTCTGGGGCAGGCCCAGCCCTTGCACCGTGTCAGAGTTGGGTGCAGCCTCACTGCTGAGTCCATGCCCGTGGGAGGGTGGCTGGTGCTCTCCCACCTCTGTGCAGCCTGTGGCCTGTGCTCCCTATTGCCATGCTGGAGCCTCCACATTTCTATATTGACAAAATATGTAGAATTTTTAAAAATTCTGTGCACAATATTTTATATTCTGGTGCAGAATTCCCTCAGGAGTGTACAGGACAGTCTATCGAGTGACAGTATTTTATAATTGATCTGGTTTCATTCAGAATGGATGAATCTCTCTTGTCCTAAAAACACCCACATACGGTCTGAATATGATTTGTGACATTCCTCTGTTAGCTTAGTCACAAGTGAAATCCAAATAATATAGCCTCTGAAATCTAAGGAAAATGTCAAATTTGTCTTTAAAATGTGGAGAGGTCACGTTCATTTCATGTCCCACACCAAGCGCGCGCTCCTTATCTAATCAAACGTCAGTGGTTGAAACTTACGGTCAGAAGGGACAGAATAACTTTGTGTACAAAATTCTAACTTCTAAATGTTTTTCAGTAATTCATTTTTCTGACTTCATGTAGTACATGGTGAAACATTATGGGCCTAATTTTGATCTCATTCACACCCTTGTTAATCAGGAACAACTCCAGTAGATGTACGCTGGTGTGAACCCACATGAGAGGAAAATGTGGTCCTGTTTTTTCATCTTTGATAACAAAAAGTCTTACATTCCAAGTGATGTTTTAATCAATTATTTTTTTTATTAGCCTGAAGAATTAATTTACCAACGTACAGACAAGGTTGCTGCATTAGAACTGCAGGGCAGGTAACTTTGCCTCTATAAATATCTTCGTAATTCCATTAAACACTGTGAGCAGCAGCAGCAGCTCCACTGTCTAATTCACCACCGAAGAATGGAACATTCAGTGATCTTTCTCCTCCAATCTAGATTGTAAGGAGCTGCAATTGAAAAAATGTAACTACTTCTCGAGCACTCTGTTAAGCATGCTCATAGTGGCTTTTTTATCTCTTGAGCCAGAGTGGTCTCTCCCTTCACTGTATCTATGTATTGTAAGAATAAGAATTAAAAGTTCAAATGCCACCGAGAAATCTTAAAAATCAGTCCTCCAGCATGTGTTTTTTGGAGGGTTTCTTGTAAACCAGAACACTGTGCCATTACTGCTGTTGCGTTTATCTTTGAACTGCTTTGGGAACAGTGGCGAACTTACTACCTTAAGAGCCCCAGTGCTTTCTGCAACCTGGGTAGTGTGTCTAGAAAAAAAAGATTGAGTTCTGTTTTCTGAGTGAGTTATCCAAAATTGTGAAGCCAGAATCACACCTTGAACAGTCAACCGGTAAGGCAATTATAACAAGTAGCTGTATTATACTGCAGGATCGAAAAGATACTGAAAGAGAAGATTATGGAGTGGAGGCCAAGGCATCTAACTCGTTGGAACAGATATTGTACCTCCACGCTTCGTCATTTCCTCCCTCTTCTGGAACAGTTCCAAGGAAAAGCTGTAGAAGATGACCACCAGGCAGAATTGCAAAAACAGCTCGGAGATTACAGGGTACTATAATGAACTCCCATGTAGAGCTTGTGTAATGAAACACTAGTAGATGTTCCTCCTAGTCCAATATTACATTAGTAAATCAAATCACTGAGGTTTAATTAACAGAAAGTCATCTAATATCCAATATTAACTACAGAAAGTCATCTAATATCTTGTATCTAATATCTTTGATACAAGGCCCACTAATAGTAAATGCTTTAGACGGCAGCAACAGAAAAACCAACCTAACCAACCCTAATAAACTTAGGCAATTCTGTTCTCCTAGAGTTGCAGTTGTTCTAATGTTTCTGGGAAGTTTATATTTATTAAAGTTTGAAATGGTTTTGAGTGATTATTAGCCAGGCTTTTGGGGGCCCTTTGTTTTGTTTACCTGATGGGGAATTGTAAGTTTCAGATCCTTGCCCAAAGCAGTTTCTCACTAAACTTTTTAAACAAAGCACATAACTCTCAATAGCCCTTAATAGGCTAACAGTTTTCCTAGCAACAGCCAATAACAATTCATTATTCTTATTAGCAAAGCATTTCTCTTCATAATAAAAAAATGTCAGAAACATCTAAACCCAAAGTCAGCTGTCCAAACCGTCCTTCCATTTTGATAGCAGAACGGCAAGCATGCAGCTGCATTCTCTTGCCTCTCAGGGTCCTAAAAATTATTTTTAGGAATGTGATGTTTGGTTTTCCAAAGGGCAGTGGCTGACCATACAAGATGGCTGACTGCAGTACTGTCAGCTTCTTGGTTATAGAGTGTGACTCTACCCCAGCATCCACCCCTCTGAGAGCTCTGGCAAAGGAACTTCTGTACAGTACCAGCAAGTGGGTACAAATGCTGCAGAGACAGCGTTCCCACCCTCTCAGCTCAGAATCACCATACCCAAGTGCCCTCTGCTCTAGCAACTGTGGGGGGGAAATCATCTGGCTCCCACGTTGTTGTAAATTCAGATGAATGATAACCAGTTGACAAATTACTTTCATTTGAAAGGTTTGTGACACCAACCAAAACTGGTTCAGGGTACTGTTAGGGCGGGGCCCTGTTCGTTGCAAATATGCACTATTGCTTTAATTGCTATCCATCATATTGTACCATACTCAGTTGGCAGCCATTGATGTGGCATATTTAGTTAGAAATTGACCCTGTAGTTGTTGTACAGCTTGGGAATGCTGTAGCTGGAGTGCAGGGCAGCACAACAGAATGTACCAATCAACGGTAGCAGCATACACATACTAGGGCCCAGGGGCAAACTGATTGGTGCTCTAGAAGACAGCAGGTGCAGATGGGTGGCCACAGGAGAGAGGCAGTGGACCTGTCTTGAAATAGGGCCAAAGGGCTGACAGGAATTAAACATCCATTCAGGAAGCTGTGCCTTGCTGAAACATAGTTTGAAGTTGGAAAGGGGCAGTCATTTTAATGTGAAGTAGGCAGGGTATTCAGCCTCAGTCCAGTAATAAGTGCTCTTAAAAGAAAAGCTGAACTTGCAGCCACTGCGAAATTACATGTAATAGCCATAATTGCTGTAGCTTTTTTTTTAATTTTACCTACCTGGTGTAAAGCTCATTATACTCTGATTCAATACCTCAACTAATGAGAGAGAAACAGTCATTTCGCACTCTCACTAATGATTTTTTTTTCCCTTAAATTCCCCAGGTTTCTGGATTTCCTATTCATATGCCATTTTCTGAAGTGAAACCTTTAATAGAGGCCGTATACAGTACTGGAGTCCATACCATTGATGTTTCAAGTGCAGAATTTGCTCTCGCAGTATACATCCATGCTTATCCCAAAAATGTTCTCTCTGTGTGGATTTACATTGCTTCACTTGTTCGTAATAGATAAAAGCACTCAACAAGACAGCACCTTCCTGTCAGATAAATGCTTTGTTGTAAAAAAAACATTGCATCCACTTGTACTTAGGGGGTGTGAACAAAACAATTCCCTTAACAGTGAAAATGAAAAAACATAGTAGCATTCTGGCTATTGCCTTTGAGGAGCATTTCGGTCTTTGGTTTGTGCCTACATAAGAGACTGTGTAGATGTTGGCTTTTGCCTCTGTAGACTGAAACATTACCTATGGAGCAGAGCTATTCTCCAGCTTGTACACAGCTGTGAGGGTAAAATACCAGTAGACACTGGCAGCCAGTACCCACTAAGCCTCCCAGCACTGGTACGTTCAGAGCTGCTGTTGGGAGATTCCCCACAAATGTTAATTGTAGACATTGCTTCACACCCTCCCTCCCATCCCAGGATGGCCTCAGCAGCTTGGGTAAAATACCTAACTAACTCTGCCTACCCACTTTCAGCTGACACCAACGTGTATGCATCTTATGTTGATGGTTCCAAAACTCTGTCCAGTGAAATTGTCAGAGTCTCTTAACCGAAGTAAAGTGGGGGTTTATTCATCTTATGTTACTACTGTGTGTACCTCCCTTTCCCTCTGTACTGCACCAATATTTCAGTGGTGGGAATTGGGTGTATGATTTTTGCTCAGGCCCTCAGGGCAGGTGAGGCCCAGCATCTGCACCTATGACAGGGCCCATCATAACCTGAGCCCGAGGAGGTGGGTGCAACCAGGTGACACTTTTTGCCCAGGAAGCAGGACAAAAAAGAGGAGCAAGTGTGTGGCAGGTCAACGCCCTGGAAGCTGGGCAGTCTGCTTAGGGAAACTGGAATAGGGGGACTCAAGGCTTTCTGGCTCAGGATTCCCTAAGATGGACTTGGCTGAAAGTCACTAAAATAGAAAGTTGATTAGTTGACAGGAACACAGAGCTTGCTGTTCTACAGGCTGGCTGAAAGTCACTGCTGACTGCAGGAGGTGCAGCGAAGGGCCTCGGGCTTCCCCAGGAATGGACTTGGCCTGGGAAACACATGGGAGGAAGGGAATGCTGAATGCTCTGAGGTCAGACCCAGGAAGGTTGAAACTATGTAAGCATCGTGCCCTGGTGACAATATGCTCGGCGAGAAGAGGCATGCTACACCAGAGTTCTGACTGGCTTCATTTGGAGGAATTCCAGAGCACAGGCCCGGTGACTGCATGACAAAGACTAATGAACATTTTGGACTTGTGTTTCTCCTTATGCTTCCATGACTACAGTGACTTAATCAGGCCCTTTTGGCACCTGAAGGATTGTCTAAAGAGCCAACATATTTGTCCTTTTAACAGTTTTGTATACAAAAGCAAGTGCTAAGCATGGAATTATGGCATCTTTTGCACCCAAAGACTAATTCTACTATAACTTCATAGGTGGTGAGGTCTTCGTTTGCATTGTAACAAATGCTACTTTTCTGATGACAAACACCTGTTACAAATTAATGCAGATCACTTCTGCATCTGTGATAGTAAAGAATGGGGGAGTATGCTTTTTTTTTATTTAATATGTGTCTTTTCTACCATTGTGTTTCATAACAAAAGCTAATTGAGAAATTTCTTTGTACAAACATTCCCAGCTCTTTAGTAGTAACTCAAAAGATGAAATCTTCAGCTATCACTGCATCCAAGAAATAAAAATTATTACAAATGTAAGGTACTGTTACAAAAACCAACTTGAGTCTCATTTCCCCACCTCCACTCCTACAGGGGGTTGTTGATGCCAGCATCACCACCACAAAATGAGGGTTACTTACCTCTTCTTAGAAATGGCTCTGCCAGCTAGGGGGTGGTAACTTGCACTAGAAGAGTCTTCTGGCAGAGGCAACTAGAGCACTTCTATGGCCCCACCTTCTCATGTTCTGAGGGCAAGGCTACAAGGGGGCAGAGTACCCTTACCTCCTCCGTGTCTTCCACAGCAAATCCAGACACAGAACAAGCAATCCTCTCACAGGAGAAGGCAAGTGGAAAGTACGAATATGCAGAACCCTCTTCAAGAGCTGCAGTTATGGGCAAGTAACCTTCATTTCTTCTTTGAGTGGTTCTGCATATTCCCACTTATGGAACACTAGTAAGCAGCGCTAAAAACTCACCTGAAAGTAGGAACAGTCCTAGATACTGGAGCACCACCTTGCCAGAGCCTAGTGTTTAAGGTATGCACTAAAACCCAGACTGCAACTCTGAGGGTCACCCATCGAAGACAGGAAAGGAAGTAGCCACGCCTGGAATGTGTATGAATCACAGCAAGTACGGTAACTTTTGCTAGCGTGCAACATTCAGCAATACATAGTTGGGGGGATGGGGCCATATAACCCAAGTCATTCTTAGCATAAGATACAAAACAGTTGAAATGGATTTACCAAAACTTAATTCTGTCCACTTAAGAGCCCATCTAGGATCCAAAAGACAGATTCCCCTTTATTAGAGTGCAGTTGGGGGGGGAGAGAATCAGACACTGTCTTAAGAAAGAATCTGGGACTGGCTCTTAGAACTACATTGTGCTTGTGAAAGGGGGATCAGCCATAAGTGCATTTAAGGCATTCTCCTGCCTGCTGACAGCAACAATGAAGGACATTTTGAGAGATCACTCAGACAGAGGTTTGAAGGGTGATTTCATCAACATAGCCAAAACCAAATTAAGGTCTCAAGACAGGCATGAGTTCTAACTGAAGCATGAATGAACAAGTCTACCCTCTACTTGGCAGCCAGTTGGGTATTAAACACTTAATGATTAGTTAGATAAGCCCTGATTCTTGAAGTGAAATAAATAGTTCAGAACACAAAGAATGGAAGCCAATACAGGCAATAAGAACTTTTCTTCATCCATGCCTGAAATCAGGACCACATCAACTGGACTACTTCTAGAGTGAAGAGGTAGGTCTTGCATGGATGAGGTACATCACCTCTTCAAGAGCGGACAAAAGCCAAGTCTGGTCACCCACATTTTCAGGCAGAGATGTGGGGCCAGACAAAAGCTCCTGCTCTGACAACATATCTGGAGCCCATCAGACAGTTGCAGGAGATGGGTAAACACTGCTGGTGTGGCCAAACCTGGACAATGAGATTCATCCTTGCTCTGGCCTGGTGTCTCTTCCTCAATAAAGTGTGCACATCAGCTCCTCCCCCCAGCCCAGAAGGAAGGCATCTGACTCAAACTGACTGTCCCTGCCTTCTCTAGAACAGAAGAGGCAACACTTCATGGTGGCCTGTGTTGTGAACAAATCCACAGCTAGCTGACCCCAATTGGAGAACATAGCCTGAACCAACTGATCCTTCAGGGATCATGCATGATGTGTCTGAAGTCACTGTCCAGGATGAATAGTACCTCACTGAGTACATTCATTCTGACTAACCACCAGTCTAGAGCAGCTATGATATTCTAAGGCATGGTGATCAAGTGAAGACTGTCCCCACTTGGCCTGTAGAATTGGGAAATCTCTTTCTCAGACAGGCAAAATCATGTAGGTAGGGGCTGCCATAAGATCCATGAGACTCAAAGAATTTTACTCTCCGAGTGGGACATCACCTAATCTTAAATCGGTAGTGGCTCATTTTGAAAAATCCTCTGGCAGGCAAGCTCTCCCCTCTACCACGTCCAGCACCGTGCCAATGAAGGGAATCCTTTGGGCGGGTGAGGAGGAGCCAAACATCTGTAGCGATTGGCTGTAAACACACTATGGCTTTAACAGGTCCTCGCATACACCAGCCTTCAGTAGCTAGTCTACATCGAGGTACACAAAAATACCCTGATTCATCAGGTGAGTTGCTACCACAGAGACAAATATCCATAAAAACACCGGGAGCTGTGGAGAGGCAGAGGGGGAGCACCTTGGACTGAAACAGCATCCAGCCACCACCCATGGGAGGTACTTGTAATGATTTTAGTAAACAGATATATGACAATACACGTTCTTTAGATTAGCAGTTCTCAGACTAGGTCCTTAGAGACTACACAGTGCACTCCTTCCCCCCGAAACTGAGATAGGCTGTGTGACCTGCTGAGGTGATGCTTCCTGCCTGCACCAACTCCACCCTGACTCACCTCAGGGGGCCACCCAGCCTGTCTGGGTTGGGGCTGGGGTGCAACCAAAAAGTGCAGCATCACTGCAGAAGAGTGATTTACCCTGGCCATCAGATGGCGTTGCCTCACAGCCAATGTCTCAATAAACGACAGCAGTTAGTTAAAGAGACACTCCATTGCTCTGCCCTGCTACATCAGCACTTCAGGGAGTAAGACCTAGCATGAGAGAAGGCAACCTTCTGATCACCGAGCGATTGCAAAACCTGACCTTAACTGTGCACCCAGGTCAGTTTCTTGCTCACAGTGCTAGGTCCGAGTCCGTGGGGACTGGGTAACAGGAAGACATGAGAACAGCTGTTGATGCCTTACAACACAGCTCCAGTTTGGGATTGTTTCAATGTGGAGAGCCTGGCACATGGGGCCTAACCCACAGGCCTTTCTCCTTCCGCGCTCTGCCTCCTCCCTGAGCAGTGTGACAGCAGGCAGACAAGGGTTACGCACAGCACAGCACGCCCCATTCTTGCTCTGGCCACCATAATCCTTTCCCTGTTCAGACTGAGTCAACATAGGGAACCCAATCTGCTTGAACAACTCCTGTAAGTCTAATACAGGCATGGCCAACCATCGGTTCTTCAAAAGAAAATATATGGCTCCTGCCAGGAGCCAACTCTGGGGGGAAAATGGTGCATGCTCAGCACCCACCAGCAGCCCTATCAGTCCCCCGCTCCTCCCAGCTGCCAGTGGGAGGCGGGGCTTGGGGCAGAGCCAGGTGTCCAGCAACCCCTAGCTGGAGCCTGGTCCCCTTCAATAAAGTACACAGTGACTAGCTAGTGTGGAAATTTTTAACCAAAATTTTTCTTACACCATCAACGATGGAAGGCAAGTACAAACGGAAAAGAAAATACACGGATGAAAATCAAGGCTTCCAACAGGAGTGGGAGCGTAAGTACTTTTTTGTTGAACGTAATGGTAAGGCCATGTGTCTTTGTTGCTAGACATGTATCTCTCAGTTCAAAACTTCAAACTTGCAGCATCATTTCGCTTCTAGCCATGCACACATGGATCAAGAATTCCCACAAGGTTCTGAACGCTGCACTTTAAAACTGAAAATCTCGAAAAAATGAACAGATATAGAAGTCCAGTTCTTCACCAGATTTGCCAAGCGATCGCAGACTGTAACATTAGCCCCCTATTATGTGGCTTGGCACATAGCCTGTGCAAAAAAGCCCTACGCTGAAGGTGAGTTTATAAAAATGTGCCTCACCGATGTGATTTCAATCCTGTCACCAGAGAACGAGAATCTACAGAAGAAAATTTCTGGCCTGCAGCTTTCATGCCACACAACAGAACACAGAATCTAATCGCAACTGCACTTGCAACTTCACCAGTGAGAGTATTTGAGCATCGTTTTGGATGAGTTGTGCGATGTACAGGATAAACCTCAATTATCGGTATTTGTCTGGACTGTGTTGTAAGGGAAGAACTCCTGGATATCGTCCCACTAAAGAACAGAACTTGTGGAAGAGATCTAAAGGAAGCACTGACGTGGTTAGTTGCGAAACACCACTTCCCTTTACAGAAGCTCACTGCCATTGCAACAGACGGGGCTCAAATGCACTCAGTGTTCAAATGCACTCACAGACAATTTCAAAATCTAAATCAAAGAACTCAATGAAGACGACGTCCCCGGCGATTTGCCATTTCACTGCGCAATTCGATGGCTCTCAAGAGGTAAAGTTCTTTCCTGTTTTTTTTTTTTGAGCTCCTGGAATCATTAAAATTGTTTATGGAGGAGAAGCAAAGAATACACCCTGACCTTATGGATCCTAGGTGGGTTCTAGACTTGGCATTTCTTGCAGACATGCTGCTGCATTTGGATAAACTAAACGTGGACTTACAAGGAAAATTCCGGTTGCTGTCTGATCTAGTGCAAAGTGTATTTGTGTTCATGAACAAACTGAAGTTGTTTCACAGACAAATGCTTGAGGGAGAGCTGGCACACTTTCCCTCAATGTCACAACTTCCAGACAGATCAAAAGAAGATGCAGCAGAACCCCTAAAATGGAGCACAACTAGATACGTGAGCATGATTAAAGATTGTAAGGACAGTTTTGAGGAAAGATTCCAAGATTTGCAGCAGAAAAGATCTCAAATCAGATCTCTGATTTATCCTTTTAGTGCTGAAGCCGATTGTCTGAAGCCCCCTTTAGTTACTGACGAAGCAACATCCCGGATGGAAGATGACAGATTGAACTCTGTTCAGAAGACAGAGGAGACCCTTACTTTCTGGAAATCTGTACCAAAGGATAAATATCCCAAATTCAGAGGTGCAGCCCTAAAATTAAGCTCGATGGTTGCCTTATTTTTGTGAGTGTTTTCTCAACACTCAAACGTGAAATCCAAGCACCGATCTGTTTTGACAGACAGCCACTTAAGAACTGCTGCGTGTGAGCACAACTGAACACAAATCAAACTTCAAGGGAATTGTTGAAAGCAAAGATTGCCAGAAGTCCCACTAAGTAAAACGTTAAGACAAGTTATCGTTAATTATAAATGCATAATAAATATACATTATCAAATTATAAAATGAGTGTGTATATGGACGGGGACACACACACACACACACTCATTACATAATATTGTGGCTCTTTGGTGATGTACACTGGTAAATTCTGGCTCCTTCTCAGACTGGCCACCCCTGGTTTAATATATGCTGAGCCACACACCCCACTGCACAAGAAAATAGAAGTAAAAACCATGACCCTACATGTTGAGCAGCGGGGGACAGCACAGCAGCTCACAGCAGGAGTTTGCCTGGGAGTTCGCCTGGAGTGAGCCCAGTGAGGCTTACGTCTTGCAAACTGCTCTGAGGAAGCTCATAGTAGGAAGGTGATATGGAAGGGGGGGGGGGAATTCAGCTGTTGTGACCTGCACTGGATGTGCCATGTTTGTCTTTCTTCCACAGGACAGAAGCGACTTTGTCTGTACAAAGTGCAAGCTGGTCTCCATATTGGAAGAGAAGATTGAAGGTCTGGAGCAACAGATAACGACCCTGCGTTGCATACAAGAAACTGAGGATTTTCTGGACAAAACTCAGGATAGGCTTCTAGGGGCACAAAGCTCTACAGATATAGAGCAGGTTGCACAGAGGAGCCAAGAGGCCAGTGAAGAAGCTTGGCAACGTGACCTCCAGAAGAGGTAAGCAGAATGTCCGGGTTCCAGTAACACAGACACAGGTAACTAACCGCTTTCATGTTCTCTCCCCAGGTATCGTTGCGGAGAGTGGACCAGATGATATGTCTGGGGTGAGAAAGCAGAAGGAGACTCCGCTGGTTGGAAGGCATGAGATGCTATGTCCTGAGGTTGGGAGTTCCACGACCACCACTCCCAAGAGGAGAAGGCGGGTGGTGGTGGTCGGGGACTCTCTCCTCCGGGGGACTAAGTCATCTATCTGCCGCCCTGACCGGGAAAACCGAGAAGTCTGCTGCTTGCCAGGGGCTAAGATTCGCGATGTGACGGAGAGACTGCCGAGACTCATCAAGCCCTCGGATCGCTACCCCTTCCTCCTTCTCCACGTGGGCACCAATGATACTGCCAAGAATGACCTTGAGCGGATCACTGCGGACTATGTGGCTCTAGGAAGAAGGATAAAGGAGTTGGAGGCGCAAGTGGTGTTCTCGTCCATCCTCCCCGTGGAAGGAAAAGGCCTAGGTAGGGACCATCGAATCGTGGAAGTCAACGAATGGCTACGCAGGTGGTGTCGGAGAGAAGGCTTTGGATTCTTTGACAATGGGATGGTGTTCCATGAAGGAGGAGTGCTGGGCAGAGACGGGCTCCATCTTACGAAGAGAGGGAAGAGCATCTTTGCCAGCAGGCTGGCTAACCTAGTGAGGAGGGCTTTAAACTAGGTTCACCAGGGGAAGGAGACCAAAGCCCTGAGGTAAGTGGGAAAGCGGGATACCGGGAGGAAGCACAGGCAGGAATGTCTGTGAGGGGAGGGCTCCTGCCTCATACTGGGAATGAGGGGCGATCAACAGGTTATCTCAAGTGCTTATATACAAATGCACAAAGCCTTGGAAACAAGCAGGGAGAACTGGAGGTCCTGGTGATGTCAAGGAACTATGACGTGATCGGAATAACAGAGACTTGGTGGGATAACTCACATGACTGGAGTACTGTCATGAATGGTTATAAACTGTTCAGGAAGGACAGGCAGGGCAGAAAAGGTGGGGGAGTAGCACTGTATGTAAGGGAGCAGTATGACTGCTCAGAGCTCCGGTACGAAACTGCAGAAAAACCTGAGTGTCTCTGGATTAAGTTTAGAAATGTGTGCAACAAGAGTGATGTAGTGGTGGGAGTCTGCTATAGACCACCAGACCAGGGGGATGAGGTAGATGAGGCTTTCTTCCGGCAGCTCACGGAAGCTACTAGATCGCATGCCCTGATTCTCATGGGTGACTTTAATTTTCCTGATATCTGCTGGGAGAGCAATACAGCGGTGCATAGACAATCCAGGAAGTTTTTGGAAAGCGTAGGGAACAATTTCCTGGCGCAAGTGCTAGAGGAGCCAACTGGGGGGGGGGGGGCGCTTTTCTTGACCTGCTGCTCACAAACCGGGTAGAATTAGTGGGGGAAGCAAAAGTGGATGGGAATCTGGGAGGCAGTGACCATGAGTTGGTTGAGTTCAGGATCCTGACGCAGGGAAGAAAGGTAAGCAGCAGGATACGGACCCTGGACTTCAGGAAAGCAGACTTCGACTCCGTCAGGGAACGGATGGCCAGGATCCCCTGGGGGACTAACTTGAAGGGGAAAGGAGTCTAGGAGAGCTAGCTGTATTTCAAGGAATCCCTGTTGAGGTTACAGGGACAAACCATCCCGATGAGTCGAAAGAATAGTAAATATGGCAGGCGACCAGCTTGGCTTCATGGTGAAATCCTAGCAGATCTTAAACATAAAAAAGAAGCTTACAAGAAGTGGAAGGTTGGACATATGACCAGGGAAGAGTATAAAAATATTGCTCGGGCATGTAGGAATGATATCAGGAGGGCCAAATCGCACCTGGAGCTGCAGCTAGCCAGAGATGTCAAGAGTAACAAGAAGGGTTTCTTCAAGTATGTTGGCAACAAGAAGAAAGCCAAGGAAAGTGTGGGCCCCCTTACTGAATGAGGGAGGCAACCTAGTGACGGAGGATGTGGAAAAAGCTAATGTACTCAATGCTTTTTTTGCCTCTGTTTTCACTAACAAGGTCAGCTCCCAGACTGCTGCGCTGGGCATCACAAAATGGAGAAGAGATGGCCAGCCCTCTGTGGAGATAGAGGTGGTTAGGGACTATTTAGAAAAGATGGACGTGCACAAGTCCATGGGGCCGGACGAGTTGCATCCGAGAGTGCTGAAGGAATTGGCGGCTGTGATTGCAGAGCCATTGGCCATTATCTTTGAAAACTCGTGGCGAACCGGGGAAGTCCCGGATGACTGGAAAAAAGCTAATGTAGTGCCAATCTTTAAAAAAGGGAAGAAGGAGGATCCTGGGAACTACAGGCCAGTCAGCCTCACCTCAGTCCCTGGAAAAATCATGGAGCAGGTCCTCAAAGAATCAATCCTGAAGCACTTGCATGAGAGGAAAGTGATCAGGAACAGCCAGCATGGATTCACCAAGGGAAGGTCATGCCTGACTAATCTAATCGCCTTTTATGATGAGATTACTGGTTCTGTGGATGAAGGGAAAGCAGTGGATGTATTGTTTCTTGACTTTAGCAAAGCTTTTGACACGGTCTCCCACAGTATTCTTGTCAGCAAGTTAAGGAAGCATGGGCTGGATGAATGCACTATAAGGTGGGTAGAAAGCTGGCTAGATTGTCAGGCTCAACGGGTAGTGATCAATGGCTCCATGTCTAGTTGGCAGCCGGTATCAAGTGGAGTGCCCCAAGGATCGGTCCTCAGGCCGGTTTTGTTCAATATCTTCATAAATGAGCTGGAGGATGGTATGGATTGCACTCTCAGCAAATTTGCGCATGATACTAAACTGGGAGAAGTGGTAGATACGCTGGAGGGGAGGGATAGGATACAGAAGGGCCTAGACAAATTGGAGGATTGGGCCAAAAGAAATCTGATGAGGTTCAATAAGGGTAAGTGCAGGGTCCTGCACTTAGGACGGAAGAATCCAATGCACAGCTACAGACTAGGGACTGAATGGCTAGGCAGCAGTTCTGCGGAAAAGGACCTAGGGGTGACAGTGGACGAGAAGCTGGATATGAGTCAGCAGTGTGCCCTTGTTGCCAAGAAGGCCAATGGCATTTTGGGATGTATAAGTAGGGGCATAGCGAGCAGATCGAGGGATGTGATCGTTCCCCTCTATTCGACATTGGTGAGGCCTCATCTGGAGTACTGTGTCCAGTTTTGGGCCCCACACTACAAGAAGGATGTGGATAAATTGGAGAGAATCCAGCGAAGGGCAACAAAAATTATTAGGGGTCTGGAACACATGAGTTATGAGGAGAGGCTGAGGGAGCTGGGATTGTTTAGCCTGCAGAAGAGAAGAATGAGGGGGGATTTGATAGCTGCTTTCAACTACCTGAAAGGGGGTTCCAAAGAGGATGGCTCTAGACTGTTCTCAATGGTAGCAGATGACAGAACAAGGAGTAATGGTCTCAAGTTGCAGTGGGGGAGGTTTAGATTGGATATTAGGAAAAACTTTTTCACTAAGAGGGTGGTGAAACACTGGAATGCGTTACCTAGGGAGGTGGTAGAATCTCCTTCCTTAGAGGTTTTTAAGGTCAGGCTTGACAAAGCCCTGGCTGGGATGATTTAACTGGGAATTGGTCCTGCTTCGAGCAGGGGATTGGACTAGATGACCTTCTGGGGTCCCTTCCAACCCTGATATTCTATGATTCTATGTATTCAGGCACTGCCCCGACTGGTCGTATCAGAAGCAATTTTTCCGCTTCTGAATCGCTTCATAAGAGTTGTCCCTGAAGAGGGAAGAGTAGGGGGAATCTTTCAAGTTATATAGGATAGCTCCTTTCAACAATCTCTAGGACGCATTGGTCACAGGTAATCTGCCTCTATGTGCTGATGAAGTAGGGTAGCCTGTTTCCAAATAAAAGAGTGGATCAGTCCTGACTGACCAATTCTTGATTCCAGAGCATTTTGCTGCCTCACAAAGAGGATGCTGATGATGAAGCAGGTTGTTTAGGTTTAGACCTTGGTTTAAAAGGCCATAGTGACTCAGATTGCAGGTAGGACTGTCTCCAAGGAGGAGGGCCTCCTTACAGATGGAATTAAACCTGGAGAACGGGCAGTCAATCTTCAGTTTTTCCCAACACCTCATTTGTCTTTTCGCTAAATAGTCCCTCCACTTCAAAGGGGAGATCCTCTAACATAAAGCTAGTGTCCACAATTAAGGATGAGGAACTGAGCCAGACGTGCCTCCTAACTATCACAGTATATGCTAATACAAAGTGTCAAAGGAGGCCCTGAGGGAATGCTTAACTACCTTTTGACCATCTATTAAGATGGCACTAGCCAACTTTCTTCTGTCTAGCAAGTCTTGTAAAAATAATGTCATTTTTTCCTCATTGACAGAGCTGGTAATGGGCCATGACCACTTGGTAATTCACCTCCCTACTAGCGAGGGACAAGGAAAAGAACACTTTTTTCCCCAAGTTGATCTTATTTTGCCCTCTTTATCAGCTGGTGCTGACTCTGTCTGCCCAGATCTTGCCCTATTGCTGGCAACAGCTACCACCAAGGAATTGCACACAAGATGAGTGTGAAAATAAGAAAAAACTTCAAAGGTTGTCTGAAACAGTTTATTCACCTTTCTGGAGAAAGGTGGACAGGATGCAGTAAGGAACCACACAGATTTACCCAACTGTAGCAGTCCATCCAAGATGGGTAGGAATATCCTACTCACAGTTATTGCACTGAGAATATTGAATACTGGTTGAGAAGGCTCTTCCACAGGCACTACAGGTAGATTCAAGGTGGAAACTATGAGGTCCATCAGATCATGGAACTTGAGGCATCCTGGGATAGAGAGGAGGCTCAAGTCACCTCCCATATTTGTTGGGAGACAGGGCTGGTTCATAATCAGTGTCTGTCCACTCCTGTTCAAAGAGCGGAGCAACCTCTTCGTCCTCTCCCCCGGGCAAAACTTCAGGCATCACTGCCTGTAACATCAGCTGAATCTGAAGAGCTGAAACTGAGGATCTCTGGCATGTTGGGACCTTAGCAGATGAAGGCTCATCCATAAGGAGAATAGTTGAAGTATTCAACTGTGACAGCTCCCAGGACAGCATCTGTGGTTCAGGAACATGCTGCGTGTGGGAGGTCCAAAACGTGGCTTGAATGACAACACTAGTTTCTGCATTCTCTCACTCTTGGTGAAAGTCTGGACTGGAAACAGTGAACCCGGGACAACAACAGATCTGCTGCCGGAAATGGGGAATTGGCTCGTCATGGAGACCCTAGAGGAAGATCTGTAAAAGGGTCCCTCACACCTTCTATCCTTTTCTTTCTGACAGGTGATGAGGAAAAGGATCTCTGGAGTTGGGGAAGCATGTCTCCTCTTAGAACTTTTGCATTTCACACTTGGCTCTGACACCTGCAGTGGCATAGAGAGGTGAACCTGGGCTGCCATGGTGACAGAACTCTAGAACCAAAGAAGCAGCTGGAATTGGCACAAGAGCCAAAACAGGAACAGACAGCAAATCCAATAATTGAGACAACACCAGATCCAATGCTGTATTCAAGTCCATCTCCATTATTACTGATGATGAGAATGGAACTGGTCTGCATTTTGGGGCTGTGAACATCCTTGTGCAAATCAGACAGATACCGTAGCTCTGATGCACAGGAACTGGAAGGGCTAATGGTGGCTGCCTCGTCCTTATGTTTCTCTCTCTTTGGTGCTGTGATGATCAGCACTGGCGATTCCAAATCCAACACAGTGCTGCAATACATCCTCCTAGATCTGGAAGAGGGTGTTGAAGTTAACTCTGATCCTGCTGCAACAGGCGTTCTTCTAGGATCACAAAGTTATGAGGCATGAGGTACAGTACCGGCTAGGGTCTTTCAAACAGTCTTTCAACCACTTCTCCCAAACCAAGGCAATTGTATCTTACCCCTTGACCATCTGTTTGGCCATGTGTGGCCTCAGAGACTTAGCAGATGGAATCATAAGGGACTGATCCAGTCCTGACAGGCCATGTGGCCTATTGGAACTCTTTGGTCATTTGCTGCTGGAGGCCAAAGGGGCCGAAACTGGATTTTTCGACCTTGGATCACATTACTGTTTGGATCCAGTGGGTCTGGCCTTGAGGAATTCCTTCAGGAGGATGAACTGCAGGTGAGTCTCCCTCTCCTTACAGGCTCTGGGAGTAAAGGTTTGGCAGACTGAACACCCAGATGGCAAACAACCTTCTCCCAGGCACTTAAGGCACTGCATGTGGTTGGTGGATGCCAGAACGATGGCTGGGCAAGAAGCACATCATCTTAAATCATTGCTTTTAATATTTCTTCAATTCCAACATAACACAAAAATGAAAAGAATTGCTAACAGCTAGTACTATCTAAGAAAAAAGAGGCAGCTCCAGCAAGACCAGACAGATTCACATCTGTTTGGGGCACACAGTTGGAAGGGACTGAGATGGTGAGAGTGCTCCACCCCATTTAGAGTCTCACCCTCAGAACACTGGTGATGCTGAGGGGAGGGAAAAGGATGTAAGAATGCTCTAGCTGACACAACTTGAAGGTTTAACTGCAAGGCACAACAAAATGGCAGAAATCTGTAAGTGGGAATACACAGAGCCACTCAAATGATAAAAATCCCTTCTGAACCAGAGAATTTGTATTTTTTAATATTTCTGCTAAACTAGCTGTAATGAAGAACAGAGAAACTAGTAATTAAACCTACAGATGAAAGGAAGTGAGGTTGGAACCCAGACATCAACTAAAACGAGAACATATATTCATCAGAAACAAACCAGGGCAGTCAAGAAGCCAAGTATAGCAATTTTATCTGACGATATCGCAGAATCTAAAAGGACAGGGATGCGATAATCCATCTCCCTGCCAACACAGGATTTTTTCCCTAGTATTTTAGGAACATAGGAATCACTATGTTGTCCAGTATCCGCCAACTGGTCCAGTATCCAGCAACTGATAACGGATGCTTAAGAGAAGGCACAAGAATCTCCAAAATGGGCAATTATAGAATAAACTAGCTGCTGAGTTTCTTCCTCACTCCAGGGAAATATTGGTTTTTGTCCCATGTAGATTTTAATATACCACACAATGGGCCTTCTAGAGCTTTCCTACAGGAAAGCATTCCATAAGCCTGTAGTTCTTGTTAGAAATATTTTTGTGATATTTATAGCCTAAATACTGCAGTAACACTAAGTTTACTCCTGGGGAATTCTGCAACAAAAAATTAAAAATTCTGCACACAATATTTTTGAATTCTGCAAAATTCTGCATATTTTATTTGTCAAAATAACAATATAACAACAACTGTTTCAATTATTTTTGGTCATTTATTTCAAAATACTTGGCAGCAAGTATGTCTAACAATGCAGACAACAAAAAAGATTCAGAAAATGTTTTTAGATGAATAGATTCCTTACTAGGCATATTAATACAGAACTTTGAGTAATAATTAATTTAAACTATAATACAGAACCATATTTACCACATCCTACAGAAGCAGTGCAAAGGCTGGGGAGAGTCAGGAGGAGAAGAGGAGCCTGGGTGTGAACTTGGAGGGCTGTTAGGTATGGGTGGGGAAAAAGTATGGAACAGGTTTTTTGGGGGGAGGTGGGAGGAAGGGACAGGACTGTTAGGAAGCTTCTCTCATGCAGACCCAGGCTGACTCCCATCCTCTCCCATTCAGTCAAGCACGTGTGTCCCTCCACCCCCAGACACTCACTACCCCCATCCCCTTGTGTCTCTGTGCCCCCACTCAGTCACTCCCCCATCACAATGTGGTCCTGCGCCTCCACTCCCATTCAGTCCCTGCCCCACTCTATCCTCCCGCACTAGCCCTTATGAGCCAGTCTGACCCCCCAGCACCCCACACTGTCTGTCTCCCAATAGCTCGTCTCCTGACCTGGCCCTAAAGGTACTGTGAAGAAGGCTCTGCAGGCTCTCTCTCTTCCTTAGCTGGCTGAGAGAGACTGCTGTGTTCTATTGCCACAGCACCCTCTGGTGGACAAAAAGCAGAACTGCAGCAACATTTCAGCAGAAGTTTTTTTGTGCAAAAAATTAAAAGTATGCGCAGTTCATTAATTATGCATGTGCACAGTGGTGCAGAATTCCCCCAGGGGTAACTGAGGAGTCTTCTATACAGCAGTTTAAGTGCATGGCAAGCTGGGGTGTAAAGCTATGGCACTCTAGCCTGCTGTGTACTAGCTAGCTGTTTGGACCCTACTGCCTCACACTGGAAGTTCTGTAGTATGCACTGACTTACTGCTGACAGGAGTACGTCAAAGCACAGCAGGTGACTTCTACTGCATGTCAGTAAGCCAGAGCAGTGGTTCTCAACCTTTCTAGACTACTGTACCCCTTTCAGGAGTCTGATTTATCTTGCGTACCCCAAAACTACTTGCTTACGAAATCAGAGATAAAAATACAAAAAAAGTGTCACAGCGCACTTACTGAAAAATTGCTTACTTTCTCATTTTTACCATCTAATTATGAAATAAACTGCAAGAGGTGCAAGAGGGCCTGCAAGAGGGTGCTTGTGCTCATAGCCCCTCCCTTAGCTACATGAGGTAGTGCTGCCTTGACCCCCCTCAGTTCCTTTGCACTGAACGCCCAAAGACTAGACTCCTTTGCACAGGGGATGGAGGATGGGTTGTGGAATACACGTCTTCACAGGGGATAGAGAGTGGGTTGTGGAATAGATATCTGCATCACATCTCAAAGAACCATAGTTACAGCAAGTAACCATTTCTTCTTCTTCAAGTAGATGCAGCAGTGTATTCCACTTAGGTAACTCACAAGCAGTACTCACAGGTGGCGAGGCTCAAAGTCTATCTAAACAAGGATTGCAGGGCTGCCATCCCAAAGCTTGCATCAGCTCTGGATGATGCAGTAATGGCATAATGGTTTGTAAATATATGTACTCACGACCACATGGCAACCTTGCAAATGTCCAATGTTGGGATGTCATTGAAGAATGCTATTAATCTAACTTACTCCCTCGTAGGATGAGCTCACACCCGCTGACAGGGCGTAGTCTAAGCTATTTCATTTGCAGCTTTGATACAGGATATTATCCACTTAAGAGATTATTTGTGAAGAGACCTCTTGCCACTTCATATGATCAGCATATGACCTAAACAGATGAGGCAAAGCGTGGAACGTTTTAGTGCTGACATCTATGGAGAAGCAGCTCCTCTGGAGATAAATGAGGCTTAGGTAAATATATCACTTGGTTCAAAAGAAACAGACCACTTTAGACAAAAATTTGGGGTGCAGTCATAAAGTCATTTGGTCTTTGGAGAACTGTGTGTAAGGAGGCTCTGCCATCAGAGGCTGCAACTCACAGACTCCCCCTGCAGATGTTATCACCACAAATGCAGTTTTCTGACACAAAAGCAGAAAGGAACAATACCAGAGGCTCGAACGGAAGTTCCTTCAAGGCCCCTAGGACTGTGTTAAGGTCCTACAGAAGAACAAGCTCTCGGACCAGAGGATCGAGACAAGCCCTTTGAAAAATCTTGCTACCATGGCATTATGAAAAAAAGACATCTTCTAAGAGCGCGGGGAATGAAAAGCTGAAATCACTGCCAGATGCACCCTCAATGATTCAAGTGCAGGGCCCAACGACTGAAGATGCAGCAAGTATTCCAACATGTCCTGGATAGAAGCCAGGTTCAGTTAAACTCTGTGGGCCAACCACCACACTGAAAACCACTTCCATTTCACCAAATAGGCCTTTCTCATAGAGGGCTTTCTACTATGGAGTTGCACCTGTTGAACAGACGCCAAACAATGCTCTTCCTCATTCAATCACAAAGCAGCCACGCAGTGACATGCAGGGAGCCAAATGCGGAATGCAAGGTGTGATTCCGTGAGAGTAGGCTGGGATGGAGAGGAAGGGATATAGGAGACTGAATCAACAGTGTCAGAAGATCGGAGAACCAACACTGCCTCGGCATGCTGGGGCAATGAGCCCAATCCACTTTCAGCTTGAGGATGACCTGTGAATAATTGGGATTGAAGGAAAAGTGTACAGGAGAGTCAAATGCCAGCTGATACAGAAGGCATCTGTCAGGGAGCCTGGACTGAAGCTCCCTCAAGAGCAGAACAGACATTTCCTGTTGTCTCTTGTAGCCAACAAGTTGATTATTGGAATGTCTCGACTTGCAAAGATGACCCACAGGACACTTGCCTTTAGGAACCACTCCTGACTCAGGAGAAAATTCCTGCTTAGATGGTCCACGAGATGATTCTGGAGCCTGCGCAAGTGACTGGCTATCCGAGTGATACTCTCCTCAAAGCAGAACTGCCAGAACCTGATTGCCTCCTGGCAAAGCACTCTGGAGTATGTTCCCACTTGCCTGTTCACATAATACATTACAGAAGTATTGTTGGTAAGTATGT
The DNA here is from genome assembly GCF_965140285.1 of Lepidochelys kempii. Classification (NCBI taxonomy): domain Eukaryota; kingdom Metazoa; phylum Chordata; order Testudines; family Cheloniidae; genus Lepidochelys; species Lepidochelys kempii. The sequence continues at coordinate 111,985,689 of NC_136383.1, read as the reverse complement.
GAACCACTGAGCCCGACACAGTCCAGAAAGGTGCAATAGGCATCGTAGATGGCCTGAAGCTCCAGCACACTGATATGCAGTCAGGCCTCCTGCTCCAACCACAGAACCTGAACTTTCAGTGACCCCAGATGCACTCCCCAACCCATAAGGGAGGTGTCAGTGACAACAGACCTGGTTGGTAAGGGCCAGATGAATATACATCCTCTGGAAGCGTCCATCACTGCAAGGAGTCCAGGATCAGCAGAGAGAGACCACCAATCTGTCTAAGGGGTTAAGAGTCAGATGGTAAACTGTCTTGAGTCACATCTGAAGGGGGCGAAGACTCAAACTGGACCACCTGCATGCAAGTGGACATGTGGCCCAAGAAACTCAGGCATATCTGAACTGTTGTGGAAGGCTGAGACTGCAGACCCAAGGAAAGGTGATGAACTGCCAGAAAACGCACCCTCAAACTTAGAGTATTAGGTCCAAATTAACTCAATTTTCTGAGTGAGAACCAAAGTTGACTTCCTAGTGTTTAGTAGAATACCTAGACAGTCAAGTGCAGTGTAGTGTAGTGTGTATGTGAGAAAACTTCCTCCCCGGACCTGCCCCTTGTTGTCTAGATATGGATTCCCTTCTTTCTGAGGAACGCTGTCACTACAAACATGCATAGTGTAAAAACCTGGGGGGCAGAAGAGAGGACGAAAGGAAGCACCATATACTGAAAACGGTGCTCGGCCACAATGAACTAGAGGAATTTTCTGTGGCTCAGCAAAACTGCCACATGAAAATAGGCTTCCTGAAAGCCCTTAGCAGCAAACCAGTTATTCTGAGACAATGCGGGGAGGATAATCGATAGGGCGACTACTTGGAACCTCAGGTACCTGATACGTTTGTTGAGGCTGTGAAGGTCGAGAATAGGTCTTACCACTCCTTTAGATATGGGAACCAGAAAGTACCAGAATAGAAGACTTGACCCCAGTGTTCTGGAGGAACTTCCTCCTCAGCTCCCAAAGCCAGTAGAGAGCAGACCTGCCTGAGGAGCAGTATCTTCTGAGAGGGGTGCCTGAAGAGGAACGGGGAGGGTGGGGTGGAGAGGAACTGGATCGCACAGCCCGATCTAATGGTGCTTAGGACCTAGGTGTCGGTGGCAATCAAGCCCCAAGCATTGTGAAAACTAGCCAGTCTGTCCCTGAACTGAAGGGCTGGAGTAAAGGGTGTGGCGACTGAACCACTGCTCTGGACAAAGGAGTCAAAATGGGCACTTGGGGATACAGTAGAAGGGTGTGTTGAATGGTTGAACCCCAGACCTGAATGTCTCCTCCTCTGGGACCTAAGCCCCTTTCTGGGGTAGTCTTGCTGTCTCAGCGGAGGGAAAGGCTGCCCAAAGGTGCACTACGAACAGTATTGCTGCTGCTGCTGACTAGCATAGTGGCGCCTTTGCACTGCTGGTGTATAAACCCCCAAGGAACGTAAAGTAGCCCTAGAATCCTAGGAATGCAGAGTCTCACCTGTCTTGTCCAAAGAGAACGCTCGGCTGCCAAAGGGCAAATCCTCTACAGCCTGCTGCATATCAGTTGCAATGCATCCAGGATGTCCTTCTCATGGTCAGTCAGCACCAAGGCCATTGCTCTGGTCGAAGTGTCCATGACATCTAGCATGGACTTCAATCGTGTCTTTGCCACCAAGCAGCATTTGGTGATGAATGCCCAAAATTCCACCCTGGAGGCTTCAGGTCTTAGACAAACTTAGACAAACGTCCTATTCACAAAATCATCTTTGGACAATGCCTGCTGGTTCACAATATGCATTTGCAAGAAAGAGGAGGTATAGATCTTTCTACCCATTAAGTGCATCCTCTTAGAGTGCCTGTCCTTAGCAGTGGACTTAAATCTGCCTTGCCTCATTCACCACAGTTACAACCAGGGAATTTGGCACTGGATGGGAGTAAAAGTCCTTCGATCTTTGCACGGAGACAAAACGTTTCTTCAAACACCATGCAGTAGAGGACACCAAAGCCAGCATGCTCTAAAAGAACCTTTGTTGGTTCTAGGAACACATCATTAATAGGGAGGTTGACTCTCCCAAGGGGAGATGGCTGAAGAATATCCAACAACTTAGGGGAATACTTCTGCAGAGACTCTGACTGAAGGTCCAAGGAAGTAACCACATACCATAAAAGGTCCTGGTAGGCCTTTAAGTCCTCAGGCACTGAAGGAGAGGAAGAACCAGGCTCTGCTGAATCATCTGGAGGTGAAGAGGCGGCAGTTAACTGTGCCAGGGCCAGATACCACTCCTAGACTGGCAGACCTGGACAGAACAACTCCAGAGGCTCTGAAAAGACAAGGCTCAATGATGCCTGAACCTGCACTGGATCAACTGTCCCTACCACTGACCTGCCCGGTGATCTCACCTTAGAGCACTCTGAAGAGAGCAACCTCTGTGACCGAGGAGCATGCCATGGATTCCATGGGGGCTACTGGGCATATGGATAGAGCATTGGTGGCGAATAGGCGCTAGGCCAGGGGCCCCCATTCTGACTGTGAGACGAGTACCAATCTTGGACCCATGGTGCTCCATTAACGGCCCGTGATGTGGACCAGGCTATGGAGAGCAGGAGAAGGAGGATCCCAACCTCAACCCCAAGGAGTCTCGAGTTTCCAGGAATAAAAGTGAAGCGAGCTCTAAGTGGTGCAAGTAAACAGTGTGGCTCACAACACCCAAAACAAGGGAGGAAGTGGTGCCAAATGGTGGAAATGGTGCCAACAGCACAGAGTATAATTCTGTTGTTCCCAGTGGCAGGAGCAGCATTGACCCCAAGGTCCGCAGAAGTACCAAAGTAGCTGACGGTGCTGAAGTGGAGAGTGATGAGCTCTGGGAGCGCAGAATGCAACAGCACCTGCCCCACTTCCACTGACTGTGGAAGGGAAACACCAGCGTGCAGTGCTGAGGACCCAAACATTCAGCAGCTCGGCCAGCCAAAAGGGCTATAAATGACACTGTTAGAGAAGCTGTCAGCCTAGAGTAGGTTTCTTGAACAAAGGCTTCCCAATAGCTTCCTTAAAAATGCTGATAACCTGCTCTTCCCTCCCTCTCCAATAGGAAAGTATTTACAATCTCAACCAACAACGGAACCACTGCCTCACTGCTAGCCTTCACCAGCCAAGGGCATGCTATGGTGGAGTCAAAGAAACCTCTCTGGTTGTTAGAGGTGCACAGAAGAAGACTTCAAAAATTGTTCATTCATAATCAGTACAACTGTACAAGACTTCTGCCATCTATGGTTCTAACCATCTTCTCCCTCCCTCATCATCTGTCAATGGTCATTTATAAATTATGGTGGGCCTTTTGAACTTGTACAGGATCTTTATCAAAGGCTCTAACAGAACTTTATAAAGGTAAGTACCTTCCTCCTGTAGTAACAGATGGGGAAACTGGGATGTATGAGGGTCCATGAGTTACTGAAATTCACACTGTAGGTCAGCAGCACAATTCAGATAACAACATGATTGTACAAGCCACTAGACACACTGACTCCTTGGGAATTTCTGCCTCCAAGCTCCAAGGAATTATTAAATCACCACTTCCACCCACCTACATTTAACACATGACTTAAATGAAGAAGTCAAAGTAACCTTTATTTGAACTGCTTGGGGGCGGAGGGAGAGACTTCCTTCAAATCTTGGGTACTTGTAACACGCAGTAAGTAAATACAGAACATAGTGTATTTATTAATGCTTTATCTTTTCCTGTAACACATTAGTAAAAATTATAGATCTTGTTTCTAAAAGAAGATTTGGTTCCTAACCTCACTCCAATGTACACTTGTCAGCAGTTGGATTCCCTGCATTCCAGTCAAAGTGGATTATTCATCACCATCAAAATCCTCAAAGCTCTGTTTATTTTTACATTTGTTCATATGGTTAAAAATTTAATTCTTTGAAAATCCCTTTCAAAATTCAGCATCTTAACAGGTTTTATAATGGGAGATGATGTGGGGTCCCAAGGGGTTGCTCTGTAAATACAGCACATATACAAATGATTTGTGGAGCCACTACATAAAGTGGGCAGTATTCATTGGCCTGACAACATTGTACATTTTGTCATTACATTTTAAAATTATATAGATTTCAAATGCTAAGTAAAACTGTGGTGTCAATGGGAATGTTTTATTTGAATATACTTTTCAAGCCCAAATACCAAAAAAAAAAAAAAAGCAGCTACAGGAAAGAGCATCTTCCCCTAATTTTGCAGTATAAAGGAAGGATTTTGGGAAATGGGAAGCAACAACACATCTAAAGATGAACATCATCAAAATGCAAAAAAATACATTTCAAATTATTTGCGAAGCTTTATATTGTACTTGTGGATTTAAAAAATGAAAGACTGTAAATCCCACTCACTTAATACAAAATAATCCAATGAACGAAGTATAAGTGCCAAACTTTGAGAAAACTGGCATTGTGAAAAAAAATCTGATGAGCATTTCCCCATCCCCAATACATTTAGTAAAATAAAACCCAACACCTTTAAAACCAAAATGAAACTTGATAGATCGTTACAACACTGTACAGTTTACTCAGAATTAAGATTGTAAATTGTGGGGCGAGGATGGGTCTAGCAGAATAAATCACGCTCCAAAAGGGATTGTTAACACAATATGTGGACTGTAAGTAAAGTGCATGAAAGGAAGCCTGCTCAGCTAAATGAAGTAGACTGAAAGATCAGAAGTCAAGGGTCATTCACCAGAGCGGCAGCAGGCCCGAAAACCACACTGCAAGTTCTGGCATCCACTGGCGGTTTCAGCATGAGGACCTGCATAAAAACAGAACAAATGTGAAAGGAGGAAAATAGGGTTTGTTCATCTTTAGGACTGTCCTGGCAACCTAGTTATTTATGAATTAGCTAATTTTGCACCAAGGAATGTAGATTTAGAATTGAAGAATTCTCAAAAAAATCTTCATCAGTATCCTTGTTTAAATGCATCTCACTGAATACTTCGGATTTTGCACTGGAAAAATCTTCACACAATGCCTTGGCCGGTGCCTTAGTCCCACCCAAACAACATACATTCGGAGATCACAAAATGCAGGCTGAAATGTGCAACATTTTCGGGTCAGCAAATTTAATAATATCCATTCTGCCAAAAATGAGCAGCCAGGAGTGGGATATTTTCAGAATACACATTTAACCTCCATTTTTAAATCACTCAAGCAGCTTTGTTAACCTTGTGGCACTATATAAATACACATTCTTCAAAACCTGTTCTGTTTATGTGGATGCAGATTTTAGCCTGGAACTTTTTCTGGGAAATGCTTCCATAATTAGCTAGACCTCTGAATTCTCACTTGACATTCAAGACCATACAGAAAGCATCCTCACCCTTTAGAATGCTTTTAGATCATGATTTCTTTTCCAAACATATTAAAGTATACAGAAGATTATTTGCAAGTTACATTTAATTTTTTTAGAAGAAAAAAACTAGGGCACTGTCAGAATGCAAAAATAAATTGAAAATGTAACCCTGGTCAACTTCAATAAACTTAAAAAACCTGAAATGTAACTTTACTCAACCTTGCAAGAAAATAACCTTACAGCTAACATATAAACATATGTAGTCATACAAAAACTGTAGAATAAAAAAATGCAAACTAGTAGTACTGTTGATCTTAATGGATTTTCAGATCTACCCAAACTAAAGAATCTGTCATTTGTTCATAAGTTATACATTTGTATTTCTCTCATGCAGACGTTGCATGAATTCAGATAGGAAACACTAGTATTGAAATTCTACCCCAGCATCACTTACTTTCACTTACCGTTACACCTTTAAATTAAAATATCAAAAATAGCATACAACACAGAAAGCAATCTGACTGCATTACCTTTCACACTACAGGATTTCATCTGAGATGGCTGTATTATTTTATTTTACCCTTTCAGAGACATGTACAATTTTTTTTTCCATTGAGATTCACTTAAGTCTGGCTTCCAACATAACGCAACCACACACGTTCAGTTTAAATAGTGTGAGATTGTGCAAAGCTCTCCAGAACAACCCACCTCTTCCCCTCAATACACTGAAAATATAAACAAAAACACGAGATATCATATATTTTTAATACATTTTAGAATGTGATTACAGTCAGAAAAGTTATGCACTGACAGCAGCATTTGAGTGTCTTTGACACCATTTGTTCTCAAACAGTAACTTAAGTTAAAAGTAACAAGCTTCCAAGTAAAATGATTTTTGTAGGTTCCAGCACTGAAAGCAAAACCTGGTGTCTAGAAATCTGTTTTCTGCTTCATACTGTACGCCAACAAGCAAGAATATGGAGTAAAGAGTTTAGCTAGCAATTTTATTCATGCATAAGGCAGAATAAAATCCACCTGACATGTCTGCAGGATACTGGCTCCACGGTGCTGAAAACAAAAACTTGTGTTCATCAACAAACAACAGGTATCACTGGGAAGACAATGACCTGAAAAGGTAAAATGACAAAGAGCCATTTTACAGTAAATGTAAACTTCCTAATCACTGTGCCATATCTTGACCTTTGAATCTTAAGCACTTACTGTGAGGGACCCTCTAGCTTTTAGCAGTGGAGGAGGGAAACAGTGCATTTTGTATAGTTGGTTGGGGGAAGAAGAAAACATACTCTGGGCAGCAACACCTTTAAAGTATGTACCCACTGCTTTCCTGCCACTGCCCCGAGGTAAAGTCTGTGGCCACACATCATTTTAGATGATCTCTGAACCCCTACTATTACTGCTAGACCTCGTTTGAGAGAATGTGACCAGAACCACAGGATTCCAGGTGAGACCATACCATTAGTTTATAAAATGACATTAGTATACTTTCAATATTGTTTTCCAGCCTATTCTTCATGCATGTTAACACTGCTTGCTTTTGTCCCCGAGTGGTTACAGTTAATAAAAAACCCAGCAAATATATGAGTAGTTCCAAGTGTTCCTTCCAAAGTACATTATCTTTCACTTGTCAAAACAATTTAATCTGATACTGCACTCCCCCATTCTCCTAGCTTTGTTAGGTCCCTCTGAAGTTCCTCAAAATCTCCTCTATTCTTGATTAACTTAAAGTGTCATCTGAAAATTTTACCACCTCATTATTTTCCAAATCATTAGCAACTATATTAAAAACAAGAATAGTCCCATTCAGTGGTGGATTAGCCCCTGGGGCAACAGGGCCCGTGCCTGGGGCAACAGGGCCCGTGCCTGGGGCAACAGGGCCCGTGCCTGGGGCCCCCGGCCAATTGGGGCACCCCCGCATCCCACCCATAGCTCCTGCCAGGGACCAGGGAAAGCCTCCATGCCCCGATCCCATTTCCCCGGCAGAAGTGCCAGGGGGCCGATGGGGACTGTAGGCGGAAGACGTGGGGAGGAGTCCCCACTTGCCCTGTCCTAGGGCCCCACAAAACCATAATCCACCTCTGGTCCCAGTAACTTTAAGGTACCCTACTAACCTTAAGCCATGCTGAAAACTAACTCTTTTTTCCTTACTCTGTTTCTTAGCCATTTCCTAATCAATGACAGTATTTTCCCTCTAACACTGTAAGTACTTCATAGCCTATTGAAGGTCTTTGACAAAGTGAAACAGCTGAAATTCCAATTAAGTTATATTTAGTCGGTCCTCCTATACTGACTCTTTGCTGACATGGGGCTCCGTGGGTTGTTGACTTGAACTGGGTCCAGACACTGCGCACCGAGGCCAAGCTGCTCAGGGCAGAGTCTGGCCGGGAAGGCTCGGATGCCAGGCAGAGAGCAGCCTCCATGAGGAGGGCCCTCAAATGGATGTCTCACTCTTTGAGTTCCGGGATGAAAAAGTTCTTACAGATGTGACACTTCTTCACATGTGATTCCCCCAAGCATTTGAGGCAGCTGTTATGGGGGTCACTAAGCATAAGCCTGTTACAATCAGAGCAGGACTTAAAACCCAGAGACCGGGGCATGCCCCACCTGAGGTGAAGTCCTTGCTGGGACTCTATCCTTAACTACGCTAATTAATTAACTACTGTAAACAAACTATTTAGAAAGCCTTAAGGCTCAAATACTGATAATAGCTCTTGCAAGACAAAGGAAAGGTGCTCCGACTAACCAGCTCGGGCAATAAGAAGGAACTGAGAGGGCGTAAGGCTGGCAGCGCCTAACATACTGACGCATGGGTGTAGCATTCAAGAGGGTGCTACAGCCGACCCTACGGATACTGTAAAGGCAAAAATCTCCAGCGGCCGTGCACATGGTCGCACACACCCCTAGAATGGAATCGACATGAGCAAGCACTGGAAGAACCACCCACAGATTCTCTCCCATTCTTCCTGGTTCTGATATACTTAAAGAATTTCTTGTTTGTTTCTTTAATTAGGATCACTGTATCTGAGTACCATTTGTGTGTGCTACTTGCTCTTCATATTACCTCTTTACCTTCCTAATTTCAATCTTACATTTTATCTTCCATAGTTTATGTTCCTTTCTGTTGGCTTAATTTAGGTTGGATTTCCAGTTTCTGAAGGATCTCTGTTTGGCTCAAATAGCTTCTTGAATCTTGCCATTTAACCATACAATTTTTTTCCTGGTGGTATAAGCCCCAAGGGCTAGCGTGGATGCAATTATACCAATACAAAACCTGCGTGTAGACCAGGCCTTAAAGTGAGAATCTGAAAACTCCAAATGCGCCTACATAACTGACCCACCAGGCCCTCTATTAAGAGTCCCCAAATCAAGTGAGTGGAACTCTCCTGCAGTGGACAGGCAGCATCATTTATGAAAAAAGATCTGAAAATTGGTTGTGGTTGAAAGTAAAGCCCTCTGAATGCCATAAATGACAAAGAGAAGTCTGCATCATTCACAATGTGCTAAATACCATACTTCAGAGTCCATTTTGTGTGTTGAAAGAGACTGAGAATGAGGATTTTTCCCCAATACGATTCCAGAACACATCTTCCCCAAAATAATCCACGATAAAAAGTGATGAGAAGAGAAAGTATGAAATACTTAAGTTATTTTAAACAAACAGTTTAGTTTATTGCCAAGTATTAATTTTCCTGCAGTTACTTTGAGAAACACTGAAGTGATATAAGAATAACTTCAGCAATCACAGAATGCAACTGCCTCTGGAGTGGAATGTAGGACACTGCAACACCGCTAACGAGTTTTCAATAAGCAATGAAGAATATCCAACTGAAACTGCAGATCAGATTTAATGAAAGAGAATGTATTATCCAAATGAGAATGCTGCTGGGACACAATAGCTAGCTCTTTAAGCCCTTACACCAGCTAAAAAGGTTGTGGTCTTGATTATGCTCAGCTTAGGACTGTGGTTCTTAACCAGGTGTACAACGCAGAGGTCTTCCAGGAGGTACATCAACATAAATGACTAATCTAATTGCCTTCTATGACAAGATAACTGGCTCTGTGGATGAGGGGAAAGCGGTGGACGTGTTGTTCCTTGACTTTAGCAAAGCTTTTGACACGGTCTCCCACAGTATTCTTGCCAGCAAGTTAAAGAAGTATGGGCTGGATGAATGGACTATAAGGTGGATAGAAAGTTGGCTAGATTGTCGGGCTCAACGGGTAGTGATCAATGGCTCCATGTCTAGTTGGCAGCCGGTATCAAGTGGAGTGCCCCAAGGATCGGTCCTCAGGCCGGTTTTGTTCAATATCTTCATAAATGATCTGGAGGATGGTGTGGATTGCACCCTCAGCAAGTTTGCAGAGGACACTAAACTGGGAGGAGAGGTAGATACGCTGGAGGGTAGGGATAGGATACAGAGGGCCCTAGACAAATTAGAGGATTGGGCCAAAAGAAATCTGATGAGGTTCAACAAGGACAAGTGCAGAGTCCTGCACTTAGGACGGAAGAATCCAATGCAGCGCTACAGACTAGGGACCGAATGGCTAGGCAGCAGTTCTGCAGAAAAGGACCTAGTGGTTACAGTGGATGAGAAGCTGGATATGAGTCAACAGTGTGCCGTTGTTGCCAAGGCGGCCAATGGCATTTTGGGATGTATAAGTAGGGGCACTGCCAGCAGACTGAGGGAAGTGATCGTTCCCCTCTATTCAACATTGGTGAGGCCTCATCTGGAGTACTGTGTCCAATTTTGGGCCCCACACTACAAGAAGGATGTGGAAAAATTGGAAAGAGTCCAGCGGAGGGCAACAAAAATGATTAGGGGACTGGAACACATGACTTATGAGGAGAGGCTGAGGGAACTGGGGATGTTTAGCCTTCAGAAGAGAAGAATGAGGGGGGATTTGATAGCTGCTTTCAATTACCTGAAAGGGGGCTCCAAAGAGGATGGATCTAGACTATTCTCAGTGGTAGCAGATGACAGGACAAGGAGTAATGGTCTCAAGTTGCAGTGGGGGGAGATTTAGGTTGGATATTAGGAAAAACTTTTTCACTAGGAGGGTGGTGAAACACTGCAATGCATTACCTAGGGAGTGGTGGAATCTCCCTCCTTAGATATTTTTAAGCTCAGGCTTGACAAAGCCCTGGCTAGGATGATTTAGTTGGGGATTGGTCCTGCTTTGAGCAGGGGGTTGGACTAGATGACCTCCTGAGGACCCTTCCAACCCTGATATTCTATGATTCTATAAAAAGCACTAGCGAAGTCAGTACAAACTAAAATTTCATACCGACAATGACTTGTTTATACTGATCTATATATTGAAATGCAAGTACAATATTTATATTCCAATTGATTTTATAATTATATGGTAAAAGTGAGAAAAAGCAAGCAATTTTTCAGTAATAAAGTGTGACATTTTGTACTTTTATGTCAGATTTTGTAAGCAAGTAGTTTTTAAGTGAGGTGAAACTTGGGGGTATGCAAGACAAATCAGACTCCTGAAAGGGGTACAGTCGTCAGTAAAGGTTGAGAACCACTGGTATAGGAGATCATGACATCTCTCCTAAGAGTAAGAGCAATTTAGGCAATTACATTTTGTCTCCCTAAATTACCCCTGATGTAGTAATTGTTTACACAGCCTCCAAAAACGTGCTGGATGCTTTACAGAACAAACAGAAGGACATAGTCTCTGCCCTGAAGATTTTATAATCTAATTTTAGGTATGATGCAGTAAGTGAGAGTAAGGACCAGTACTAGAGCAGTAGGATTGCAAAATTACTCAAGCTTGGGCATGTACATACATCTCTGTCACAATAAGCAGCACTTTTTGGTTTTCAGGTGTTATTTTTTGTTGTTTGTTTCTTTTTTAAATAAGACGACTCATTTCTTGTGAGCATCATAAAAGAACCAAGACTTAATGGGCTGGGAGGAGTTGAAGAGACTGTTGTGTCTTGGTAGACTAGATTTAGGAAGGTGTTCCATGCATTGGGGTGGAAGTGGAAGACGACATGGAAACAGTGGCAGGTAAAGCACATGAACAGGTCATCAAGGCTGGCATCACTGGCAGAATGGAGGAAGAGAGGGGAATGACATAAGCAACTAGAGATGTAGGAGCCAGGTTTGCACAGGCCTTTGAAAAAGACATTGTGCAGAACAGGAAATCACTTAGGAATTTAAACGGGGGAGGCTGACATGATCAGATTAACCGACAAGGAAGATCATTTGAGCAGCTGCATCCTGGATCCAATGGAGGGAAGCAATGAGAGCACTGAGGAAGCCTGCAAAAAGAGGGTGCAGTAGCCGAGATGCAGGGCATAAGTAAGTATTGGAATAGTGAGCAAGGGTGGGTTTTCTTAAAATATTTACCTTCATCTCCAGCATTAGGGCCCAATCCAACTCCAGCTGAGGTCAATGCAAGTCTTTCCATCAACTTCAATGACAGTTGGATTAGAACCTCAACTTGTCAGTTGAGCTTTGCTTCTACTGTTAAAGCTCTGCCAAGTTCCAACTCAGAACTAAAGTAACATGCCTTCAGGATGAAAAGCACTATACAGATGAAGTTACATATACAAAAGAGACAGCGAGCCAGTGGGGATTGTTGATTTTTAAAGAATATTTAAATAATTCAGAACCATCAAATCATGCACAGTTAGCTTATATAACTCTGATCTCATCAATATTACCCTCATTCTCCTCTCCTGCCCTCCTCTTTTGTTACACTTACTTGTTGCAACTTGACTATATCAGAATACAGGTCGTTAGGAGCAGGAACTTCATGTAAATTTGTACTGCATCATGTACAGTGGGACTCAATTCTGAGTGAAGTTTTTGGGGATTACCAAAATATAAATAATATAGTATATACACTCACTAGTTCATCTAACCATCAAGATTTCCCCCCCAGTTTAGCCCCATCAATCAAGGTAGTACAAAGAGAAGGGTTAGAGGATTGGGCAAGTATATATCTATCATTCTGAGACAATAACTGCTCACATTTTAGAGAAGTGAAACACTCCTCTATGTCAGGTTTCAGAGTAACAGCCGTGTTAGTCTGTATTCGCAAAAAGAAAAGGAGTACTTGTGGCACCTTAGAGATTAACCAATTTATTTGAGCATAAGCTTTCGTGAGCTACAGCTCACTTCATCGGATGCATACTGTGGAAACTGCAGAAGACATTATATACACAGAAACCATGAAACAATACCTCCTCCCACCCCACTCTCCTGCTGGTAATAGCCCATCCAAAGTGACCACTCTCTTTACAATGTGTATGATAATCAAGGTGGGCCATTTCCAGCACAAATCCAGGTTTTCTCACCCCCCACCCCAACACATACTCACTCTCCTGCTCGTAATAGCTCATCCAAACTGACCACTCTCCTTACAATGTGTATGATAATCAAGGTGGGCCATCTCCAGCATAAATCCAAGTTTAACCAGAACGTCAGGGGGTGGGGGAGGGAGGAAAAAACAAGAGGAAATAGGCTACCTTGCATAATGACTTAGCCACTCCCAGTCTCTATTTAAGCTTAAATTAATAGTATCCAATTTGCAAATGAATTCCAATTCAGCAGTTTCTCGCTGGAGTCTGGATTTGAAGTTTTTTTGTTTTAAGATAGCGACCTTCATGTCTGTAATTGTGTGACCAGAGAGATTGAAGTGTTCTCCGACTGGTTTATGAATCTTATAATTCTTGACATCTGATTTGTGTCCATTTATTCTTTTACGTAGAGACTGTCCAGTTTGCCCAGAAGTCACCTACTACAGGACAGGCCTAACAAAGAAAATAACAGAACGCCACTAGCCGTCACCTTCAGCCCCCAACTAAAACCCCTCCAACGCATTATTAAGGATCTACAACCTATCCTGAAGGATGACCCAATACTCTCACAAATCTTGGGAGACAGGCCATTCCTTGCCTACAGACAGCCCCCCAACCTGAAGCAAATACTCACCAACAACCACATACCACACAACAGAACCACTAACCCAGGAACCTATCCTTGCAACAAAACTCGTTGCCAACTGTGCCCACATATCTATTAAGGGGACACCATCACAGGGCCTAATAACATCAGCCACACTATCAGAGGCTCGTATACCTGCACATCCACCAATGTGATATATGCCATCATGTGCCAGCAATGCCCCTCTGCCATGTACATTGGTCAAACTGGACAGTCTCTACGTAAAAGAATAAATGGACACAAATCAGATGTCAAGAATTATAACATTCATAAACCAGTCGGAGAACACTTCAATCTCTCTGGTCACGCAATTATGGACATGAAGGTCGCTATCTTAAAACAAAAAAACTTCAAATCCAGACTCCAGCGAGAAACTGCTGAATTGGAATTCATTTGCAAATTGGATACTATTAATTTAGGCTTAAATAGAGACTGGGAGTGGCTAAGTCATTATGCAAGGTAGCCTATTTCCCCTTGCTTTTTCCTACCTCCCCCCCCCAGACGTTCTGGTTAAACTTGGATTTATGCTGGAAATGGCCCACCTTGATTATCGTACACATTGTAAAGAGAGTGGTCACTTTGGATGGGCTATTACCAGCAGGAGAGTGGGGTGGGAGGAGGTATTGTTTCATGGTCTCTGTGTATATAATGTCTTCTGCAGTTTCCACAGTATGCATCCGATGAAGTGAGCTGTAGCTCACGAAAGCTTATGCTCAAATAAATTGGTTAATCTTTAAGGTGCCACAAGTACTCCTTTTCTTTTTACTCCTCTATGTATTATCTAAGGACCTGTCCTTTATAGCATGTCCTCAAAATCCACATTTAACAAAGACAGTAGTGATGAAGAAATCTTTACAAGGTATATTTGTAAACAGTCCAGGGAAGATGACAAAAGCTTTTTTTTTTTTTTTTAAATGGTCATAAGACACTCATTCTACTACACTAAATGCATAACAATAGCTGCATCTGTTCTCCTAGGCAATACACCTCTCAATGCTATCAAAGTGGGCATATAGGGTCATTGAAGGTAGCCTACATCTATTCAATGTGCCTTCTCTGCCTCCTCATTAGCATAAAGAGGGTAGAAGTAGATGCAGAGGAGTCAGCATTGAGAACAGGCAAGGGGGATAACTAAAGTAAAAATGGGAAAGTCAAACATTCCCCTCAGAGAAACCCAAACCCTTCAATTATACTCAGTTACAAACCAACCATCCAGTTTCTCTGATGTGAAGCTGGAACCTAATTCTCTGTACAAAGCCTAATTCATGATCTTGGTACCGCTGTGAGCTTGTAAGGGGCAAAGAGCACCACATCTTCCACAAAGGAGGAAGTGCGACGTACAAAGGATCTCAGCATTAGCAACATTAGCACTGACCACAAGGGAAGGAGATGCCCTGTGTGAACACATGTACATCAATGCTCTAGTATTATGGACTGTTCTGCACATTGACCAACATGATCTCTCTCCTCCGTGCTACTAGCACTTAGCCTTATTCTCATGGGCCCACATGACTACAGTCACTACCATAAGAAAGCAATCCCACTGAGGGTTTGGGGTTTATTTGTGGTTGTTCATTGTGCTGAGGATAACTGATAAACCTGAGAGGTATTTCCATCCTTTGTTACTTACATTTAATTTAGATGCAAGATACAAGGAATCACAAATACTCACCTATACAATATATATGCTCACAAACGATTTGAAATTTTTAAAAATCCAGTGTAACACAGAAGAAACTGAGGCAAAGGCTAACCTGATAAACCACAGAACTCACTGTTATACAAAAAAAAAAGTTTAAAAATTCCCTAAATCAAACAACTTTGAGCCCCCAAAAGTTATCATGTACTTTACAAAATGACATTACCGTTAATGTTGTCACAGTAGTAAAAGTGTTCATCGTTTAAAGAAGGGCATGCAGCAACCAAATCCTGCAGGCCCACACCAGTTATAGTAAGACAACCCGAGAGATTAAGGTGTTCCAAATGTGGCAGTCCTCCTCCCAGGGTCAACGCCCTATGATCAAAGAGAAAGTCAAAACGTGTTAAGACAGAACAAAGAACTGGATTGCCGTCAACGCAGATGCTTCAGCTGCGTTGCCAAGTTCATGGATTTTCTAAAATCAAGCAATGTTAGCATTGACACAAAGGAAGGTGATGCCCTATGTCAACACTCCTACGTCAATGCTCAAGTATTCTTTTTATAAAAATCAAAGGAGTCACTAATGCAGTGGTCAGCCTTGAACTTGCCAATTTTGTATTCAATAATTAGATGCGCTTACTTTAGCATTTATATTATTACCTGAGTGTCTACTGCAGATGCTAAAGCAAAGTTATTATGTAAGGCAATTAGAAAAACAAGAAACTAGAGCTTCTTCTTTCTCCTCCTTACATCAGGTCCCATTTTTGCCACTCTTTTCCTTTGAAAGGGAAGCTCCAGACTGCCCAAGTAACTAGACTGAGTCGGTTGGAGTTCTGCCTGTTATAAGATTAGAGCCAGCACAGACCGGAACAAAATTCCTCCCTCAGCTCTGCACGAACATCTGAACTCCGACCAGGGCTCAATCCAGATAGTAACTGTCCATTGCCCAGTTGGGGCTAGAAGTCAGACTTACTTTTTCAGAAAACCCAGAGCCAAACGATGTCTCCCAAACACATATTACTTTAGCCAGAGATGCTCAATTCCCTAACTTGTGGAACTGTTCCCAATTTCTTATCTCCAGAGAGTAACTTCCAGAAGTTTAACTTAGATTGTGTCCAGGTCCTCTCGCTACACAAGAGAAAGGTGCAGTTCCTCTACAGAGCCCACTGATCTGCACACAGAACCTTCATTTAACATTGGTGTAGTCTCTCGTTTTTACAGAGGAGAACAACTTTAAAGCTAGGTTTCAGAGTAGCAGCCATGTTAGTCTGTATCCGTAAAAAGAACAGGAGTATTTGTGGCACCTTAGAGACTAACAAATTTATTTGAGCATAAGCTTTCATGGGCTTCAGCCCACTTCATCGGATGTATAAAATGAAACATATAGTAAGAAGGGGGGCGTGTGTACACACACACACACACACACTCTTCTTACTTTGTGTTCCATTCTATGCATCCGATGAAGTGGGCTGTAGCCCAAGAAAGCTTATGCTCAAATAAGTTTGTTAGTTTCAAAGATGCCACAAGTACTCCTGTTCTTTTTAACTTTAAAGTTGCAAGTCTGAACTTAACTCAAGTACTGTTTTTTGTAATACAATGTGGCACTATTCCCTAATAAGCACACCTTTTTGATTTTAAGAACAGGTGATTCCACATTTTATAACAAAGTTGATCTTTGTGCTATTTTATACTTCGTTATTGGATGACAGGCATTTAAGAAGTGAACTCAACGGATGTTTTGCAGAATAAGTACCACAAAACTAGCCACTGTGAATTAGATTCACCTCAGCATCTGTTGGTGCAGAAATAGTACCACACTGCAAAGTTCAGGGCCAGATTTGAACTTGTCCTAAATCCAGGCACAATAAGATCAAGAGTTTTGATTCAGTGCCTTCTCTAGGTATTGTGTAAATGTTTCATTCAATATATACACATTTATGGTGTTATGGTCAAAGATAGCTAGAGCAAATGATAGGTGCTCCTTTTAATTTAAGTAAAAACTGAAATTTTACGTATGTTTTTAAACAAGAATAGAAATTATTACACATACGCAGTCAGACTAAATTAAAGTGGCTATTGCAACCCCAACTTTTAATTATTTTAAACAATGCATTCTTAATGCTACATTCATTTAGGTTGTAGTGTTTAATTATCTGCTTAATGCGAGCCTTTATACACTCAGATTTAAAACCTGGATTCCTAAACCTGTATTTAAGAGTCTATATGCAAACTGAAACCAATGAGAGGAATGCATTGCTTACACCTCTGAAAATCAGGCCAATGGGAAAATTTTCAAACTCGACAGACACTTTATAATAAATATTTAAATGTGCAGTATGTTGTAGACAAAACAAAAATTGCAGAAACCTTATAAAAAAATGACTAATCTACAGTCTTCTGCCACATCAGTCGTTTTCTGTCTTCTCCAAAGCAAGGAGTGTTTGTTTTTAAATAATATTATGTGTTTTGATGTTCCTCATGAAAACAGAGAAAGAGCTCCTTTCCCTACCCTGTCCTCTGCTCAGAGAGAACAGCAGCTCATGAGTCTGGAAATATGTACTGTGATGCCACAGAGAGCAAGCCTTGTTTGACTGAAAGTCTTAGGAGACTGCTATGCTGCATGTTCAGAAATGATTTTTTTAAGTCTTCGCTAAACTATTGGCACCAAGTCCTTAATGTCCATGTCAAGCTTCATTTGCTATGCACTATATATCATCTCATATACAACTTGTTCTTGTTTACATACAGAATTATGCCCAATACTATACATGAATATTTTTAAAGGAGACACTACTCTAGCTTTTCAGGTTTTCACACAGTAAGCCAATGAACCAGCCATTAATCTCTTGCTGAAGATATGTATACTTCTAAGGATTGATTCCAAAACCCACCTAAAACTGCTGTGCATAAAATGCTGATGCACCTTCAGACAGATAAAATTACATATCTTCTGAGGATTCAAAAATTCTTTCTTCCAGTGAAAAGCTACCGCTTAGATCAAGTGCCACGAAGCCAAAATTATATTAAGTCATAAAACTTGAAAAGTAACTACATAAAAGCTAAGCTTTAAACCTCTCCCACAATCACTACCAGGAAAATATTATGTACATCAGGCTATTAAAATTCAGTCATCATGTAACTATTGCTATGTATCTCTGAACAGGGAGCACTTTGAATTAATACATTTCATAATGTTTCTTATTTTTATAAGAACAACATACGATCTCATCTTGCACGCCTAATTTGACCCTGCTGCCTTCCTCATCACATTTGATAGCTTTTTCTTCCTTGAAAGCTAGGAAATTCTCTTTGATGACTGCAGTAGCTCAAAAATGGCTACTTACCTGAGACCGTGGTCTGTGATCTGATAACATCCAGACAGACTGAGGAACTGAAGAACTCGTGCAGTCTCTTGGTCTGATTTTTCACTCCCAGAGTATGCAAAGTCTTTTCCCTCTGACTGTCTAGTCCTTGTTGTTTTTTTACACAGTGCAGAGGACTCTGGAAGTGCTTGTATAGTTCTTAGTGCCATCCGAGCACAACAAAATGAGTGACTGCAATAAGTAAAGGCAGTAGAAGCACAATGCTGCTGCCAACAGACACTA
Source organism: Lepidochelys kempii (assembly GCF_965140285.1). Lineage (NCBI taxonomy): Eukaryota > Metazoa > Chordata > Testudines > Cheloniidae > Lepidochelys > Lepidochelys kempii. The sequence goes on along the minus strand of NC_136383.1, from coordinate 111,967,126 downwards.
GTCCTTAGTCCAACAATGTCTTTATTGTAACAAGATGCTGAACAACTAAGACTGGATGCTGGTTCCACCACACAAAGTCCCTCAATATTTCTGCGTCGCCCCACAGCAGCATCTTCAATATCAGCCAGATCATCTGCATCTAGCATCCACACATAGGCAGAGCTGAAACTTTCTGAGCTGACAGGTTTAGTCCAATAGTGCTCATTACCTTCTTCCTTGATAAGAGGTTCATTAGTTATATCATGCAAACTGTACTTCCTGTTGGACTGCATGGTAATGTCTTTATTTCTCCATACAGTCTTTGCACTTCGGTTTCTGCAACTTTTCAGAACTCCTTTGTTGTTGTGGGCTGATAAGATTCCCAAAGCTCTGGAAATCTTCTCCATGGCCACATCTGTGATTTTTTCACAACCAGACAGATCAAGATGGCGAAGACTCTGACAACAACCAACCCACGACCAACTGAAATCAGAAAAGGATTAATTGAACATACAGTTCTATGTATGTTTGTAAAGGCTCTTAATGAACAAACAAAGGCAGGTAAGTAGTTTCCTGACTTTTGTAGAGAAATTCGATATTGAAATTAATTCATTAAGTGTTTATACTACACGTGCCTCAGCTCTGAAGGGAAAGAAGAAAACAGTTGAATTAAAAAATATGATTTGGCACTCATCCTACAATGAGAAGTACTTTTATAAATGCCCAAAAAGAGTAAGGATATCTAAAGAAACATGGAATGAAACATGCACAGTAATGTTATTTAAAACACTAAGTAAGAGGTCCACAACAACAGTTTAATAATCTCCAAAATGATTTGTAAGACGAAGTGAAGCTACTGGAAATCTCTGTGGTTGAACAATTCTCAAAAGCAGTTCTTGTTGACATAGTTTCCAAAAGAGCTGTCCTAATCTACTGGAAATTCGCAAGCAACTTGAACACTGCAAGATCACGCAATGGCTTGAGCGAGCTGGCGAACATGGAAGAGATATTATACTCTGACATCGGAAAATATGAGATTGGGCTCTTGTTTTTAAGTCTTTAGCACTAATAGTTCTTGGTTATAATTCCTACAGTTACAGTTTTTCAAGCTTGGCTGTTGTTTGTATTAGTGTATTTAATATATATCCTCCTCTCGATTCCCTTGCATTCCACTTTAGTAAAGTATTTAAAACAGAGGATATTTGGATTCCAGAAGCTCTAGGAGCATATTAGCGTCACAATACGACTCCATAATTGAAGCTGAAAGATTAGACCTTGCACTGGAAACAATTTGGTCTTTTGACAACAAAAAAAAAATCTCACACCTTTTAACCTGAAATTTCTCAACTTTAGTCTTAAACAAAAAAGATCTTTTTTTTTTTTTTTTTTTTTACATTAATGAAGGAAGTCATTTTTGAATTATGGACTTCTAAAAATGTGCTTATTTTTTCCATTGTTGGAGTAAAGATGTTCTTTTTTGCCTACCCATAACTAAAAATAAATTGCCCTGAAAGCTCAAATTTATTTAGATGTACTAAATCACATTTAGGACTAGTACAAATATAGTTTCCTAATTAAAAATTAGGAAAGGTAAAAAACGTAAGTTGAAACCTTCCAAGTACCTTGGCAAGGACTGTAACTTTCATCAAACGCTTGACAAATTTCATAGGAGTTACAAGCTCTGCAAGTGAATAACTTCCAGAGGGTCAGCATCCCTCATGGAAGTTCTATATGGCCGTGAAGAAGCAATGACATATTTTAGCACGTGACAGAGTATTGCCACCAGCTTGACATTTGAAACAGACTTTAAATGTTGTGCTAAAGAATCTTTCGCTCAGATGTTACATGTTCCACCAGCATAACTCTCAGAGCTTGTAACCTTCATTAGCCCCTCACTTATGACATATATGCTGTTAGAACATGCAATTTTAGCCCGATACTGTAGCAGGATCTATTAGTGCAGGCCCCGCATCCAAACAAAGCCGCAATGACGCCAATGGAACTTCTATAGCCTCATCTGTAAAACTGAAATCAACAGAACTCCACCCAAGCAAAGGGGTCCATGATACCTGATCATAATGCAGTATTTGAACCCTCTTACAATTAGTGCTCTAAGCATTACAAACTATGTCAGCTCTAGAGCTACAGGGAAAAAACCCGAGACACTCTTGACTACTACATGAAAGGAAAGATACTTACCTTATAATAACCAGAGTTCTTTGAGATGTATAGGCCCTATGTGTATTCAGTGTGGGTGCAAATGTGCTCTATGCACCCAGAAGTTCTTCAATAGCCATGTCCATTGGTCCACACCTGCACACTATGCCTCCTCATCCTCCCAACGAGGACATGAGGGGCGGAGTGGACCAACCACCTCTCTAATGCTTTCTCAACCGCGAATCACAAGAAAATAAAGCAGAAGGGAAGGAGGGCAGGTTGTGAATACCAATAGGGAACACACATCTCAAAGAACTCCAGTTACTATAAGGTAAGTAACCTTCCTTTCTTCTTTAAATGCTGGTGCTTATGGTTATTCACTGGGGTGACTCCCAAGAAGTGCTCATTGAGGAGGAGGGTTGCAGGAAACGTTCTGAACCACAGACTGAAGGATTGCTGAACCAAAAGGAAATATCTTCAGCCAAAGCTTAAATTAGGACATAATGCCTGGTGAAAGTGTGAATGGAGCCCTTGCTCTACATATTTCTGAGAGAGGAATTCCCAGTAGGGAAGCCACTAAAGCTGCTTGGGGTCTAGATGAGTGGCTCCTGACAGCCTGAAGTTGAAGGGCTTCCATAGGACTGTAAAAACGGGAGGCTGCAGTTTTGGAAGTCTTTGGGAAAAGAAAATTTCCCTTCTTTCTTTCTTTCAGCAATAGTGACGAACAATCTTGAAGACTTCAAAGAAAGGGTCTTGTCCCATGCGAGGATAAGACTAGAGTCCTGCATATATCCAGTGAGTGGAGCTATCTGTCCCCTGTGCTATGCTGAGGCTTGGGATAGAACACCAGAAGATGAGGTGAAATTCAGAAGGCAATTTAGGGATGAACTTGGGATGCAAACTCAAAGATACTTTATCTCTGTGAAAGACCATGTACGGATGATCCAGCAGAAGGGCCCCAAGCTCACCTATTCTCCTAGCAAAGGTAATCACCATCAGGAAGGCAACCTTCATAGAAATGTAGGACTGGGTGGGACCTTGATCGATCTAGTCCAGTCCCCTGCACTGAGACAGGACTAAGTACTATCTAGACCATCTCTGACAGATGTTTGTCCAACCTGTTCTTAAAAACCTCTAATGACAGACTCCACAACCTCCCTAGTAATTTGCTCCACTGCTTAATTATCCTGACAGTTAGGAAGTTTTCCTAATGTCTAACCTAAATCTCCCCTTGCTGCAATTTAAGCCCATTACTTCTTGCCCTGTCCTCAGTGGTTAAGAACAATTTATCACCTGTCTCTTTATAATAACCTTTTACGTACTTATGTCTCCACCTCAGTTCTCTCTTCTCCACGCTAAACACACACAATTTTTTCAATCTTTCCACATAGGTCATGTTTTCTAGACCTTTAATCATTTTTGTTGCTCTTCTCTGGACTTTCTCCAATTTGTCTACATCTTTCCTGAAGTGTGGTGTCTATAACTGGACAAAATACTTCAGTTGAGGCCTTATCAGTGCTGAGTAGAGAAGAAGAATTATTTCTCATGTCTTGCTTATAACACTCCTGCTAATACATCCCAGAATGATGTTTGCTTTTTTTGTTTGGAAAAGTATTATATTGTTGACCCATATTTAGTTTGTGACCCACTAACACACCTCTTTCCCCTCCCCACCCCCACTGATCCTATTCTGCAGTATGCCTTCCTAGATAGTCATTTCACATTTTGTATTTGTGGGGACTGATTATGCCCTCCTAAAGTAATACTTAACATTTGCTCTTTTTTAATTTCATCCTACTTAAATCAGACCATTTATCCAGTTTGTCAAGATCATTTTGAATTCTAATCCTGTCCTCCTAGTACAGAGCAGGAGTCAAATGAGGACTCGTAAGTGAGGATGAGGTTCAGGTCCCAGGTATGAGGAGATTTAGATACTAGAGAGAATGTCCTTATGATACCCTACAGGAACTTCACAGTAGTAAACACTAAAGAATAGAAAGTATATATAAATAACCACCAAACATACACTTATGGAACTGATGCATAGGCCAGCTGTCTTCATCGAGAGAAGATATTCCACGATTACATGGATTCCTGATTCCTCAAGATTTTAAGTGGTGCTGATCACTCCACAGGGAGAATCACTTCTCTGTAGATAGTCTCCTGCTATTGTTAAGGACAGACTGGACATCCTATGAATTGTCCATCCAAGAACTATGCCACCAGATAGAGAGAGGCCAAGGTGCAGGTGGAAGTGGCTGATCTTGCCTTTTTTCTGAGACAGTAGGTCCGAGAACAGTTGTATGTGAATGCATGGGCATGAGGCCAACTGCAGGATGGTGGTGAACCAGAACGGCCTCAGGCACCAGGGAGATATCAGGATCACTGCAGCCCTGTCCAGCTTGATTCTTCTGAGGACACAGAGTTGTAAGAGGATGGGAGGGAAGCAGTACATCAGCAGGTCCAACCCCCACACTAGGAAGCCATCCCCTCTGGAGCTGAGGCCCAGAGCCACTCTGTAAAGCCCTTTTCATTCCACTGAATTGCAAAAAGCTCCCAGGATGGGACACCTCATAGATGAAAGATGTACTGCGCTACTGATGGGTGGAGCTCCCACTACTGCTGAGAGGGTAATCTGATGAGGTATACATCAGTTCCAGAGCTGGACCGCCTGTTTGCAGACTGGGATGGATCTTGAGCCTCCCTGTTTGTTTATGTAATAGACAATGGCCATGTCTGAGCTTACCTGTATATGAGAAAACCAAATAAGGGGTAGGAACATCTTGCATGTTTTGTGTACCGCCTGAAGCTCAAGAAGATTGAGATGTAGCCTGGATTCCTACAGGGACCAGGAATGCCAAGCTGTCTGGCTGAATAAGTGTGCTTCCCATCCCAGAAGGCAGACAGCCATGATGAGTGTTTTTGTAGGTGGTTTAGAAATAAAGAGGACCCCAACACACACTTTGTTCTTGGTCCCCCATTAAATAAGTAATGGCAACACGTTCTGGAGGAGCAAGACCTTCTTGTCCAAAGAGTCCCTGCTTGGTACATAGACCAACCTCAGCCAAACCCGTAGGCCTAAGCAGGAACAGACCACCCTCTGAGGGCTGAGATGAAGCTGGGCAACCAGGTCCGTCATTGTGAGGAATCAGTCTTGAGGCCCTTGCCATGATCAAGTTCAGTTTCACTCCACTAAGTTGTGTAATTTGTGAGGGCAGGGGAGGGGTAAGGTGGTTTTTCTGAATTTACCTGAAGCCCAAAAGCATAAGATAGTTCAAGTGAGGTGACTTTTGCTTGCACTTCCTGATACAATCATCCAGGTGGAGAAATATTGGGCCACCTTGTTTGTGGAGGTACACACCCACCACTCTAAGTACCTTCACAAAAACTCTCAGGACCATCAATAGGCAAAAGGGGAACACACTGTACTGAAAGTGCTCTGGACCTACAGTGAAATGAAGAAATCTCCTTCAAGCTAGGCGACTGTCCAAATGAAAATATGCATCTTTCAGATAGAGAGCAACAATCTAGTCACCTTTGTTTGTGGAGGAGATTACTGAGGCCAGGGAATATCACTGAATGAAGCAGACACTCAGCTGTTTGGTCCAGGATGGGTCTCCAGCCCCCGTTCTTTTGGGAGGTGAGGAAGTATCTTGAGTAAAAGCCCTTCATCTTGTGAGGAGAGGGCACAGGCTGTCTTGACCCCAACTGGATTAGGGAGTCCTCCTCCAGTTTGAGAATCCTCTCATGAGAGGAGTCCCTGAAAAGGGATGAGGAGGGAGGGCCAGGAGCAGGGGGTCAGACAAGACCTCTAGGATGCAGCCAGTTGAGGTGATGTCGAAAATCCATTTGTCCTATGTGATAAGGTGCCACATCAGGAGGAAACAGGCCAGGCATCCACCAAAAGGAGTGGAGATAACAGGTGGTATGGAGACTAGTTGATGGCTCTCGAGTATCCCAACAAAATGCCTCTTGGTAGGCAGTTAGGAACTGAAGAGGGGAGGGCGGTGGTGTGGAGTGCCTGCCCACGATGCACCCTCTGTCATTTTCTAAGGGGCTCCTAGATCCCTTGATGGAAAAATGACTGAGGTGGTGTGTGCTAACCAGAGGCAGCAGCCTGGAGTATTTCCTCAGGGGTACCAGGGTACATATCCCCAAATAGCAGAGGGTAGAGACGGGGCGGGCAAACTTTTTGGCCTGAGGGCCACATCAGGTTTCCAAAATTGTATGGAGAGCTAGTTAGGGGAGGCTGTGTGGATGGTTGCGTGGCCCAGCTCCCGCCTCCTATCCAACGCCGCTCCCCCCTTCTCGCCCCCAGGACTCCTACCCCATCCACCAGCCCCTGCTCTCCATCCCCTCCTGGACCTCCCACCCCGACTGACCCCTGCCGCCCCACCCAACCCCCCACTTCATGACTGCCCCCACCCCCAGACCCACGCCCCATCCAAGCTCCCTGTTCCCCGCCCTCTGACCGCCCGGCCCCTATCAACACCCCCAACTCCCCTGCCCTCTATCCAACCCCCATGCCCCCCTGACTGCGCTGCCTGGAGCACTGGTGGCTGGCAGCACTACAGCCGCGCCGCCCAGAGCACCAGGTCAGGCTGTGCCTCTGAAACTGTGCTGCCGAGCTGCCCAGAGCGTGGCGCGGCGCGCTGAGGCTGCGGGGGAGGGGGGAAAGCAGGGGAGAGGCTGAGAGCTAGCCTCCCGGGCCAGGAGCCTAGGGGCCGGGCAGGAGGATCCTGCGGGCTGGATGTGGCCCGCAGGCTGTAGTTTGCCCACCTCTGGGGTAGAGCAGAAGTCTTTGTGAGTGTGCAGTGACTCCTATCTTTTCACTCAAAAAACTGTTACCACAAAGGAGAAATCCTGTACCATCACTGAACATTCTAGGGAAGCCCCAAGGACTGCAACCTGAAACCCATCTCATAACTACCGAGGCAGGCATGCAACATGATGCTGCGTCCACTGCATTCAGAAGTGCTTGGAAGGTCAACCCCCATCCAGGATGGCCCGAAATTGGGACCTAAATTCCTTCAGCAACTTAGAGAATTCTAACAGCTTATTGCAATTCATGAAGTCGTACTTGGACATCAATGCCTAGTAATTTGCTACGTGAAACAGTAGGCTAGCCAATTAAAAGTTCTGTTAAAGAGATATCTCTTGGTGTCTTTGTCAGGAGGGATGGAACCAGGCTGACACTCCATGACAGCTTGTCCCACTAAGGAGTTGGGATTAAAGGTGGGAAAACAAATATTCTGCTCCCTTGGGAACGAACAAAATATTTCTTTTAAGCCCTCCTCAGGGGCAGGGCACAAGTAGCAGGAATGTGCCAAATTGTTTTACAAAGCTTCAATAGGACCCTGTTCATGGGGCACACCACTTTAGAGGAAGCCATAGCTTGGAGAAAATCCAGAAATTTTTGGGTAAGATCCTGAATCAACTGTAGTGGGACTTGAAGAGATTAAGCCATCCTCCTCAGGAGGCCACGGCACTGCCTGTAATCATCTGGTGGTGAGGGAGAAGCTACTGTCACTGCCTCATCTGGAAGGATGAAGAAAGCACTGCCAGGGGATCCAGTGGTTCCCACTGTTCCTCCTTAACAAGTGCTTCTGTGGGGACTTCGGCTATTATTGGCAGTGATATCCGGGATCCTCATACGCTGGCACATGAAGATATTAATCCCAAGGGCCCAAGCAAGGTCAGTGGATGGTATCATAAGAGCGTGAAGGTGGGCCCCATGTGGGGTACTGTTGATCCCTTAGCAACACTGTGGTTCATGAAGACATTTGGAAGACTTTAGAAGCCCTGTTAGGGATAGCTCTTAACTATATTGTCAGAAGAACCCTGAGTACTGAGTCATTTTCATCCGACAAGTACGAATGGTCAGGCTCTCGTGGACAAACCAATGGGTGTGTATCCTGACCCTGACCAACCACAGATATGAGCTGATGAATCGTACATTGACAGTGCTGGAGCCTCCGCCTTATGGCTTGAGCTTGGGATTGGCAAATGTTGAGTTGGTAGTGTTGGAACATCTCTCAGCAGAATCGGTCCAAGAGGATCAGAAATTCTGGATACACACAAAATGCCAGATCTTCAAGCAGAGCATACAGAGATCTCACCAGAGGAGAGCTGGCAGGCATCCTGGTTGGATCTGTCAATGCTCTCTTTGAAGCAGCAGACTTCTGCTGGATTGGTGTTAACAGTGCAGAGGGCAAACAGTCCCTTCTGCCTCTGTGTGGTGTTGGATTGGTCCTGCCCGTTCAGCAGACAATTTCAGGACGCTGGTACCTCTCATAACCGTCGATAATGGCCCCTGCTCCCTGCAAGGTCTGGATGTACCCTTCCTGGGGCATCCGGTGGTGCCTGAGGAAGGGGAGAAATAAACCTCTTTTTGGAGGATTTCTGAGGTGATTTATCCCTCTTTTTGCGAGGGTGTTTACCCTGGCCTTCTTCATACCTCCATTTAGTTGTTGGATCATATTAAAGAAGTTCTGTATTAAAAATCACAAATGAGTTTGATTCCCCATAGTTTCAATTCCAGGGTATTACTAATTAAGAGGTCTCTTGGTTTTTGGTACTGTTTCTCTCCCTCTATGTGTGAAACTTGCAAGCTGCTAATTGCGTTAGTACATTCTAAGACAGAGTCTGTTCTCAAAGCAATTCACAGAGAGAGAGACTCAAAGCAATACTCTAACAACAGAAACAGCACCCAGAGACTCCCCGCCCTTTTGTTGTATTAACAATTGTGATTAAAATAGAGATAGAGGATGTATGTGGATGGATGCTTGGTGTGGATAATAACTGAATGATCAGGGAGGTGCCAGCCTAAGAATCCAGTGTCCATCTGCTGAAGAAGGCGTCAAGTGGAAATAACCAGAGGACCCCCCCCCCCCCCCGGAGGGCAGACTGGAATCCACCCAACAGCCTCAAGGATGGGAGAACCAAAGAACAAGATAACATCTTGGAGCCGTCAGGAATGTGCTATCTGCTGATTGATTCAGCAACAGCATGATGAAGCAATTCCCATAGACTGGCATAGGAAGAAATTCCTATAAAAATAGACTCTAAAAAGTGAGAACTTTGGGGTCTGATTCTGCAAACCAACTTCCAGGAGCATCAGATGAGCATCTGACAAGGCCCTGCTCCCTCCTCATGTCCAGGCCACCTGGCCAGTGGCTTGGCATGAGCAACTCTAAGGCTGGTAACTATGATAACAACCTTGCAGAACCTGTGTGTGTGGGTGTGTTTGTATGAATGAATGTGAGAATAAATATGAGATTGAATGGAATGTTATAGCTATAATTAACTGCTTACTATGATTCTTTCTGTATTCACAATAAATGTGGTATTTTGCCTTTTTCCCTTTAATAAGATCCTGCTGGTTTTTATTTTATTGGTATAACATAGTGGTGTGCTTAGATTTCTTGAAAGACTCAACTGAATGGCTGCGGTTCTGGAGGGATGACACCAGGAGGCTCAGATCCGGTAGATGTGGAGCAGGAGAGCCCCAGGTCCAAACAGGGCCTCAAAGAGAACTCCATAAGACACCTACAAGTCTGAATTCCTGAAACTGCCAAGTACACTGAGGAAAGGCATGGCAGACGTCATACCTGAGGGGGTCTGTGCTTCCCCAAGGCAGTACAGACAGCTCTCATGCAAGTCACTCAGAGGGAACCTCTGTGGGCAGGCCAGCCAGGCTTTGAAATCTGGAACTTTGGGCATAACAAGGTGCCCTAAAATGATAGGGGAAATGAATGGAGAGGAACCCACTACCCTCAGATTAATGAATATAAAACACCTAAAAAATTTATTTAAGGAACCGATCATCAAGCAGGGAAGTTGGAAAGGCTAGACAGAGAATAGTTCCATTCCAGACTGGAAGTGGTAGAATGGAACCGGAGAGGCTGTTGGCCTGCACAGCCCCCGAAGTTCTTGGTGGGGATCATGGAAGCAGCGAGGGCGCATTCACAAACAGCTGCTATTTTTGAAGAATTTCCAGTTACTGGCACACGGAGCGCATCCGCACCCAAAGCAAATGCCCAATAAAGTCTAGCGCTCAAGTAGTATGCATTACATTCATTAAGTGTTAACATTACACCCATAAGATTATTATGCAAGGGTTGCAACTCACTGGGGTTATGTGCAATGCTGAAACAGTTGAAACCTTTTCAAAATGTTCCACTCCATAGTTATAAGCTTTGCCTGCCATATTAAGTAGAATATTAATGCTGCTTTAGTTTGATTGTTGGTTATGGTTGAATGCACATTCTATGTATAATTACTATACTAGTCACAGTATGCTCTAGGTTTGGTTTTGTTTTTTACTGGAAAAGCTATAGATACCAAGTTTTTAAAAGCAAATAACTAACCTTTCAAATGCAGAGTCTGAAATATCAGTTTGAGTGAGATCCAGATGTTCCAAGTTAGGACAAAGTTCCAAGAACTGTCTAACCTAGGAAAGGAATGAAAAAAAGAAAATGCAAAAACCAGACAATTAAAGAGTCTCACAGCCAAGATGCAAATGAATGCTCATTTGAGTTGCAATTCAACTTCACTGACAATACAGACTCAAGCACACCAATTATATATTATTACTAATTATAGCCTACACACTCAAACATATTAGTGCTGACAATACATACCATTTTGTTAGAAACTGCAGAACTGTAGGCCAGTACTAGTGTTTTCACTGAAGTGCCTACATGTGGGAGAACATTATGAATTAAGCCATGGAGTAAATGCTTTTCCATCTGCGCTATGTTAATTGCAAGTGATTCTTCTGCAGCCTCTTCTGTAAAATAAATCAAAGAGAAAGTAAGATTTTACCATGTATTTAGAGAGATTTTTAAAGTTCATCTCCTCATATCACATTAAATACAAGATTTACAAAAAAAGCTATCCACCTTATGCAGTAACGATGGTTCTTCGAGATGTCTCCTACTATGGGTGCTCCACTGAAGGTGTGTCTGCATCCCTATGCTGCTGATTGGAGAACTTCATAGCAGTGTCTGTTAGGCCAGCATATGCGTGGTCTCTCCTTGTGCTGTGTCATAAGGCTAGTCAGCACGTGGGGCTAACCATCCCCAGTTCCTTCTCTACCACAGAGTCATAAACGAGAATTCCAAAGTAGAGGGGAAGAGGGTGGGTTGTGGACAACCATAGGGACACACATCTTGAAGAACCATCGTTACTGCACAAGGTGAGTAACAACTTCTTCAAGTAGTGTCCATATGGATGCTCCACTGTACTCCCAAGTAGTATCTCTTCTGGAGGACTGGGACTTCAGAGTCAGGTCAATTACAGATGACAGTACTGTGGAGCAGAGTATGGCATCAGAGACAGTCTCTCCAGCAATGGCATAGTGTTCTGCAAAAGCGTGGACTGATGCCCCTGTCAATGCTCTGCAGATCTCTGAGATAGGGACATCCTTGAAGAAGGTGACAGATGAGGAGATTGATCTTATGGAATGTGTACAGATCAAGTCTAGGAGGTGCGGGTCACGTTATGAATTTGGTAGCACTGTCTGACGCAATTCAAGACCCACACAGAGAGTCTCTTTGGGCTGATATTCCTGAGCCCTTGGATCTTCCCGTCACAGAGAGGAAAGTCTAGGGGACTTCCCGAAGGCATTTGTCTTATCAAGGTAGAAGGCCAGGGCTCTCCTAGCATCTGGGATATGTACTATAGCCTCCCTATTGTCTTGGTGAGGCTTGGAGTAGAAAATTCAATGGTGAATTGATTCATGTGAAATGGGGAGATTACCTGGGGAATGAATTTTGGATGCGGCCTGACTGTAACCTTGTTTGGAAAGGATACTGTGTAAGGAGGATGTGCCATCAGACCTGCTATCTCTGCTATCCTTTTGGGCAAGGTAATTGCTATCGGGTAGGCTGTTTTCACTGATAGGTAGTTAGCGAACACGTGGCCATGGATTCAAAAGGGGGCCTAGTCAGCCCTTTCAGTACCAGGTTTAGTTCCACATGGAGAAAGGGAGTTGAGGTTGAGGGAAGAGGTTTATTATACTCTTAAATGAATCTTTTAGTGGTAGGGTATGACAGCACAGAATATCCCTCTACGGGATGGTGAAAGGCTGTAATAGCTGCTAGATGGACCCTAAGAGAGTTTAGGGATAATTCTGACTTTTTCAGGGTCAGAGCATATTCGAGAATATGTGGAAGAGTTGCTGATATTGGAGAGATCTGTTGGGATCTGAAACCTAGACCATTTTTGCAGGTAAGTACATCGGGCAGAGGACTTTATACTGTGTAACTGAACCTCTTGTACTACCTTTGCGCATGAAATTTCTAGGTGCTGGAACCAAGCAGAGGCCATGCTTTGAGACAAAGAATCCCCCTGTTGGCATGTTGGGTACACCCTTAGGCTTGCGAGAGGTGGTGTGGAAAGGTCAGGAGAGAGCGGGCATGTCATGAGCCGTGTCAGATAAGGGCACCAGATCTGTCTCGGCCAAGTAGGAGCAATCAGGATGATGTGAGCTCCATCCCTTTTTATTTTTAGCAGGACCTTCAGCAGAAGAGGAAATGGAGGAGAGGCGTAAAAAAAGGTTCTTGTCCCAGTGGAGAAGAAGAGCACCACGCAGAGAGTGCAGTTCCATCCCTGCCCTGGAGCAGTAGCATGGGCACTTCTTGTTCTGGTAAGTGGTGCACAGGTCTATGGATAGTGTTCCTCATTGTATAACAAGTTGTGGAGTACTGACGAGTGCATCACCCGCTTGTAATCGTGCAGGAATTTGTCCACTATCAAATTCTGCATACCCAGGAAGTAAGTTACGAGCAAAGCGACTTTGTGAGATACGCACCAGTTCCATAGTCTCATTGCCTCCATGCACAGAGAGGGTGAGCTGCCCCTCAGCCCTCCCAGCTGCTATGGGTATGTTGTCTGTTATGATCTTTGTATGTGATCCTGCGATCAGCAGGAGGAAATGGGCACAGACATGCTGACAGCTCTCAGTTTGAGGAGACTGATGTGTAGAGACATCTCTGAAGATGACCATTTGTCTTGCGTCATGAGGCCATTTAAATGTGCTACCTTCCCTATGAGTGATGATTTGTGGTAAGGACCAAAAATGGTGACATGTATGAGAAGGGGACCCCTGTCACATTTGTCAGGTCCTTCCACCAGTTTAAGGAATTTTTAATTCTGGTGGGGTTTGACCAAACTGAACCATAGCTGAAGGCATGGCATGTGGAATCTGGCATGTGGTATCACTGTCGTGCCTACTGCCACGTGTCCCAAGTTGGAGGCAGAGTCCGGCCGGAATTTGGACTGTATTGAATCGTGTCTATGAGCAAAGCCAGGGATAGGAACCAGTGGTGAGGCAGAAGGGCTTTGGCCTGTATGGCATCTAGGATGTCCCCAATGAATTCCAGGCATTGCACTGGGGGTAAGGGCTGACTTCTGGGTGTTGACCTGTAAACCCAGTTCTGTGAACAAGTGTATTGTAGTGTTGACAGCTTTGTGGGCCTCCTGGAGAGATCAGGCTCTGAGGAGACAATCATCTAGGTATGGGTAAATCATTATCCCTTGAGAGGATCAGTGAGTGGCTACCACTGAGAGAACTTTGGAAAATACTCTCAGGGTTAATGACAGCACGAAGGGGAGGACTCTGCATTGATAATGGTCATGTCCCAGAGTGAACCTGAGAAATCATCTATGAGCTGATAGGATCAAGATGTGAAAATAGGTGTCTTGGAGGTTGAGGGCATAAAAACAGTCTCCCTGTTCCAAACTTGGAATGATAGTCAATAAGGTGACCACCTTGAACTTCTGAGCCTTGACAAACTTGTTGAGAGCTCTGAGGTCCAGTAGGGGTCTCTAACTTCCCTTTCTTTTGGGAATTAGGACATAATGAGAGTAGAACTCCTTGCCTCACAGACGCTGAGGTACCAGTTCTATGGCTCCTAACTGGAGGAGATGATTTATCTCCTGTCATCGTAAACTCTCATGGGAAGGGTCCCTGATGAGGGACAGAAAGGGGGTTGTGGAGGGGCTATGGAGGTGAAGTCAATGGAGTTCCCAGATTGGACAATCTCTAAAACTCATCAGTCCGACATTTTATGTTCCCAGGCAGTACAGAATATTGCCAATCGGTGGCTGAATGGGTATATAATCACAGTCAGTTGTGGGGAGTGGTCTCATGGTGCCTCGACCTGCCTGTCAAATGTGGTGTTTAGATGCAGGGAGTTGGGACGAGACCAGACAGTTTGCACTTCAGGAATTTCCCTTTCTTCCTCTGCGTTTCGTAATGATGTTGAAGCTGATATTGAGCCACATATGGTCTGTGTTGAGATTGGAGACTAAAACACCTCTTTTGCCCCAGCATATAGATTCCCAGTGACTCGAGGGTAGCCCTGGAATACTTCAAGATATGAAGAGAGGCGTCGGTCTTTTCGGCGAAGAGCTTCATCCCCTCAAAAGGAAGATCTTCCACCATGGACTGTGCCTCTTTTGGGAATACCGACAAGTGGAGTCATGGATGTCCATCACATCACCACTGTGGAGATGGACCTAGCTGCTGTGTCTCTGGCACTACAGGCCAATTGTAGCTTTGATTTTGCTACTAATTGTCCCTCTTGTATGATGCCTTTAAAGGATTCCCGATGTGCCAATACAGTCACTGAGTTCGTTATAATATATATAGTTACATTTGGTCGTGAGCGCCTGGTAGTTGGTGACATAGAACTGCAAGGTGGCAGAGGAATATGCCATCTGCCAAAGGGATCAAGGCTTTACTAGTCCCTGTCATATGGTGTAGCCCTGCACTGGTGCTGAGGATACTGAGCAAGAGAGAGATCATTTGTGGCTATCCATACACTCACTTATGACTTATGACTTCCCCACCTTCTTCTTGAAGAACTTAAGAGAGGACTCCCCAGCTTGTTTCTCTGACCCATTTCCCTTAGAAGTCGAAAGTTATGGGAAAGACCCACGTCCACCAGGAGATTGAGGTCACAGAGCTGCCTCCAGGAAGATAATTTTCTGGTGGAGCTCTGTCCTTGCGGGATCTCAGTCAGGGCTGCACAGGGACGCATACACATCTACAATGGAGCACCCACAGGGACACTACTGAAAGAACCACTAAGGTTTAAACTAAGATTTAAAACATCTACATATCTTGTGCCTAAAAAAATATGGATGTAAATGAAAAGTTTAACACAACACATGTTTAATGATGCACTTCAAAATTTGCTCGGCTCTGAGAAGTAGATTCTAGAGGTGTGGTTTTCTACTTGTCTATCTTGCTAGCTGTCCTATAGAGATAAACCCCAGAAACCAACAGAGCAACCAACCCAATAGAAAGCTATTACAACATTGCTCAAGAAGAAGGTTTCTTTCAGATTCTGCACCATTTAGGGTTTTACAGGTTGCTACCAAAAATTCAAAACGTACACAGACACGAACGGGTGAAATTCAGAATACAGAGTGTTATTTGGTCATAATGATCACCTCATTCCAAAGAGCAACACAGCATTCTGTACTAGCTGAAGCTGCCAATTACTTTTTCCACTGGTAACTGCGTAGAAGACGTTACAGGAATCAGTTACAGGTTACAACGGCAAGGATCCTGGATGTGGTTTACAAAGAGATAAATTTGCAGACTCTGGGCCAATAGTAGAGAAAGGAAAACTATTGTGTGTTACTGAAGTCAACTGGGCATCCAAGAGCACCTTTATATCTAACAGGATTCTAAGACTAAAAATTTGAAAATAGCAACATATTTTTAAAGTCAGTTTTATCTTGGAACTCACATACCAATTGGACACACTCTACTGAATGTGTCTTCAAGATGGGGAATTTCTGACCAACAGACCATATTAAAAAAAAACATGGTCTTGCCCTTCCCCAATGTTCAGCTCATGCTGAACTGAGTACAGAGCTGGAAATGGGATAGCCAAAACAGAGATAGGAGCATAATTCATCCAAGCCTTAGTAACACAAATAAGGTAAGATGTTGTCGCTATCATTAAATTGTGGACAAAGGAAGTTTGCGTGTGCTGTGTTTTGCATACCTCACAGAGATTGAACATTATGGGACATTGGTTAGGATGACTACTTGCCACTACTTTGCTTTAGTAAAAAAAAGTGTGGTTGCCTAACAAAAAAAAGTACCATATCTGGAAACATTTTATATCCATGTAATATGTAGATGACATCGACTAACTGCTCAAGAGCCAGTGCGCCTGTGTTCCTTTAATTGTAAGTATATTAGTTTAATCTTAATTCTACAGTTGTTAGTTGAAACTGTCCAAATTCAAAATATTTTCTGCTAGCCCAAGGTAAAAGTACATATTCCAGATTAAATGTTTCTTCATTTATTCATAATTGTAATATGTGTACTAAAATCAATTAAGAGAAAAACTGTTTTTAAAAAGTAGCTACATTTGCCTCTGTATAAAATTATAGCTATACGATTACATCTAAAGGGGGGTTTTGTATCTTCTTCATGAAAAGCTGAAACGGAATTCTGCATAGCAATTTATTCTAGATTAGATTTTGCCTACCAGATTCATCTATGTCAGCATCTTCATCCCATTCCTGAAAAGCACGACTTTCATCTTTTCTATTTTTCACCCACTCCTCATCAGGTTCAGTATCAAGGTCAGTTGCAGGACCACTGTACCAGTCACCTACTCAGCCAAAAAAAGGAAATAAATGAAAAAGCACTCCAGGAAACATTTGATCTTTATAACTGAAAACTCCAGAAATTACTTGTTATATATTGGGATCCAATCCAATGATATAAGTAAAAGATTTTCTATTTTCTTCAACTGAAGTTGGATTGGGCTGTTACATATACATTTCTTGATGTTTATAATATATTTAAAGTGAATATTCAAAAGCTTTTAGAATTCCCTAAGACAATTTCAATATCTCCATTAGGTTAATTATTGTTATATTTCTTAATGAGGACTCTCTTTTTCATATTTCCCCACTAGGGTCCAGTATGAAAATGCAAAGTAGGACTGAAATAATGGTGCGTCTCATTGAAAAATTTTGATTTCCCGTTTCTAAAATTCTGTAACAAAATAAGTATATTTATATATACACAGTTCATTTAACAATTGGTGTAACCAACTATCGATTTACTAAGCAAAAAAACCTGCATGAAATAAACAAATTTCCTTTCTAATATGAAATCCTCACGATTTACTGGTCATGTCACCTAGTCAGGAGTTGATCAGTTTAGAATAAAAACACTTCCAACAGCTATAGATCATGAGTTTACAATTACACACTGCACACGTGACTCAGTGGTGTAGAAAACAAGCTTTTTCCAATGGACCAGTTGGATATGAAGTTTCTCTTACTAATTGTGGGGAAACAGTGAAATGCCAACTAGCCGAATGTAGCTAACTGCAAAGGAACAGGGGTTTTGTTGCTGCTGTGGCTTGTACGTATTGGAGTCTTACAATATGTAAAGAGCCTCTAAAGGCTTTGTCTGTATACGAAAAGCCTGCAACGTAACAAAAATATGAAATATTTCACTTTTACTAACCAATTTCTCTGAATCCGCTGCAATAAGACTACTAATGCAGCCACATTATCACCATTTAGAACACAAGGATAGAGAATACTATATACTAACCTTACTTCCAATTACAAAGATGTAGTACCAATTAACATAATTGTTAGATCACATACGTGTTCGCATATTACTGTTTCACTTAACTTGGGTCCGTTCTTGTATATACTGTCTTTTCATGACTACCAAAAAATAAAACATTAAACTAAGCTTGTAGTTGTTCCCTCTATCAAAATCAACTTCTATCACATCAAATTAAGCTGTGTAATGCCACCATGACCAAATGGAGCACCTACACTCAGTTAATCTAGATTAGTCACACAAAATACTAATTTATTATATTTTGCAATCTCCAAAGTCAGATCCTTGAAACGTTTTTAAAAACAGATGAAAAATTCAATCACCTACCTCTGGCCCACTGAACAGGGTAGAGGTGTTTCCAAAGAGATCCCGTTTTAACCAGTTGAGACCACTTAGTGCTTACTTGACTACACCGACACAACTCCTGAGGGCTAAGGTAACTGAAAATGGTCAGCATTACTTCAGGAGGAAGATGAGTAACATTTGTGGTATGCCCTGTCACTTCAGTTTCTGAAATATAAAACATGTGTGTTAATAAAGGGGTATGCGTGTATACTTCTGCAGTTAAGTGATAATGGTTGGACTCATTTTCCCCAAGGTGATGCAATGATAAAATGCATTAAAGCGAACATAAGAAAACATTCGATTTGTTTGGTAATAAGACCTAAAAGAATATTTCACATAAAAGTATTTGGGAGGGTGGAGGGAAGTGTTAAACGTTCTATATTATAAATGCCACTGAAGATCACAATAACTCAGTTCAATCCCTATCATTTCCTTTACCGAGTATACAGTCTAATTTCCTTTCCGAAGTCTGGCCAAGAAAGGAATCTGGATGCTACTCAAGCCAGGTGGAATGGAAGTAATATTTTGTGGTAGTGAACACTTATCGAAATGGGCAGAAGCAGCATTTGCACCTTTTAACAACATGTACGCCTGCCTTTGCCAAAACACAAACCATGGCTGCTCCTGGATTCTCAGGGTACTGTACTAAGCCACAGGGACTTTTCTCATCTGCAGCTAGCAAGGAAGCTGCAACTAGTCCTGTCCAATGAGGATCGTGTTTTTATTACCTCCAAGCACTCAGCTTTCTTGACTGGGGAAAGCCAACATAAGCACATCCTCTTTGCTTTAAGAATCAAATCTTTGCACTTGGCTCCCCATTCTCTTCTGGGTGCAATTAACTTGTATAGGTAATACCTTTTTAAACTTCTGAATGGTCAAGACTAACAAACAAAACCAAGTAAGTGTCTTACACAGTGCTCTGAAGCACATGTATCATATTTCGTTTTTAGTTTCTGTTCATGCCTAGTAAACAAGCAGTAGCTTTAACAAGCCTCACTGTGGGTGAATTTACGTAAAAAGTGTGTTTAAAATAATTTGTACATAACCATTAGCTGTTACAAAATAAATATATAGTAGTGGTGTGAAAAATTCAATCAGTAAGGAATCAGATTTTTAAAATGAACATTCATTACAAAAAAAGACCATGAGAAGTGGTACAAATGATTTGGAGGCTAAATATTTGTCTTTTTTTCTTCTATTCATTAACTTTAGTCAGAAAGGGAAAGCGATACTCACCTTAAAATAGATCTTTCAGACACCAGACCCATAGAGGCAATGCTATTATTTCCCATTACATCAAAAGAATAAGATTTTCTCCAACGGTAAGTGTGTTATAATGGATTCCCATTTTTACATGTGTGCTTCCAGAATGTGAGAAGACTGATTCTCATAGACCAAATTTCAAAAACAGTTCAACTACCTTACCATTCTGGAGTATCAGAGACACTAGTTTGTTATGACAGAAAAAGTCAAAGTGATTTTTCCAGTAGTCGGTGACTTGCTTCCAGAGACTGGAAGCAGGCTACAACTTCTGAACCTTATGGATTCTTACACATCAGGATCAAGCCCAGTCTCAGGTTGTATCCCAGATTTCTAATTAAGTAAGCACAGAAATAGTACCCTCAATTCATGATGTTGGCTTGCAAACATTTAGCAACTGTTTGAATATACTATATTTCATTTAATACTGAATAGGAATGCATGTGTTTTCTTATCTGGACAACTGGTCAACCAAAGATATTACTAGGGAAGGGATCCACGAAACTGATCAATTCACCACAGGAATTGCTGGTGTCAAAGTTAGGCCTTTCTAACTTGGCATTCATATTCTGCAAGCTACCCAAATTTCCAACTTGCTCCCATAAAACAATTTGTGTATCTAGAAGACATACTAGATGTGGCTAAGATCAGAGCCTCCCATAATGACTGCACAATAAGGGAGATCACCTTGCAGGGTTCCACATTTAGTATCTTGGTCCCTTTAGGAATACCAATTTATTTGTATGCCAGGAGCTGAACTTCAAACCTGAAGTGCATACAAGACTTCAGACAAATGGTATCCCAGAAAACTGACAAAATGAAAATGAAGCCATGAGGTTTTATATGACTGTTCGGAGAGGGGCAAAGTCTCTTTTCCTGTGTCAAGAAGCCTTCGAAGTAAGTGCCGGATAAGACAAGGAATTTGTCCAACAAAATGTCCTGCTTGCCATTTCTCTGGCAGGAAAGGAAAATGCAATCATGCACAGGTTCACTTGATTGCCTAATTTAAGGTGTTTGTTATTCAGCAAAATCTTCCTCAGATGAAATATTTATATTTTGCTTTCTCTCAAAAGTAGCAGCAGTGCACAAGAAATAGACATCAGCGATGGATACTTCCTCCATTTTTTAAAATGGTTGGAATTTATATGTTTCCTTCAAAAAAATCACATACCTTCACATATGCTTCCCCCACAAATCCACTCTGATACCAAAGCAAACTAAACTCAAGACAGAAAAGTTGTAGAAGTCTTACTATCCCCAAATTCCCACTCAGAGATGGCAGGAGCTAATTCCAGCAGGCTATGTGTCTGCCATATTGGATTGGTCAGAGACCAAGATGTATTTTGCATTCTGACCCACTATCTTATTTTCTGTCAGCTTGGCCTATAAAAGTAGAAATTGATCAGTTTAGTGGTTCAAAGGAAGTCTCAAATCTTGTCACTGTTTGGATTACAGTCTTCAATTCAAGTTTGTTAGATTTTCATGAACAGATTCAAGTTGGAACAGTACCTTCTTTACCCTTAGTAGTCAGTTTCATGAGTATGTGCTGTATTTACTATCCCATTACAATATTCCTGATGTTGTGGAACAACAAAAGCCTCCTACCAAGCTGACTAGGCCACCTTCTCAGCTATGAGTATTTTTTACATTGAAAATTGTATTGATGCTCTAACATTCAAATTAAATGGGCAACAGGCCCTTATCAAGTGAACCATCCTATACTAAGTTTCATAAAGAAAAAGCAAGGTTGTGTTTCAGAATTGTCCGAATTTCATTCTAAAAGTGACGAAGTTTCACTTTGTTCGGTCATTCATCTTGCAGAAACGTTTTTCCGACCCTCTCCTTCCCTGCTTATCCTCCCATTTTGGCTCCTTGGACAAGGAAGGCCAAGGGGGAGTTCTATTACCTGGGATACTGTCAGCTGACTTAACTTCTGCTCTGTTGAGGATATACACTGAGAAACCTCCAGACCCCTGCCCTCAACCAGGCAATGAAAGCAGGGTCTGGAAAAAGAAAATACAATCTGAAATTGAAGCGTGAAAATAAAAGTTAAACACCAGACTGTGCATGTTTGCTATAATTTGGACAAAGCATCGCCAGGGGAAGAACGAGATATGCTTGAGTACACACCCACATTGAAACTTCTAAAAATCTACAACAGCAATATTCTTCCCAAAATATCACTGCAATTTTGAAGAAAGACACCGTTTTCTAACAACTACGCATGTAAAAGCACTCAGCAAATGTACAGTGACAACTCTTCACTGGAGTGATTTTAGTGGATTATACTTGCAAATTTAAAATTGCATTCAGTTTAATTAAAAATGGTTCACCTTGATCTGTTTTCTCATCCACAGAGCTCTTCAGCTGATTCCAAAGGCTAAGACCTCTAACAAGTTCTGCAGCTTCCTTCTGTGAGCAGTGTTGATCAATAACTTTCTTTTTAATGTCCTTCAATTCTTCATAAGTAAAATATTCCATCAACATGGGCTGAAAAACCTAAACCAATAAATGCCAGTTATCCACAACCAAACAAAAACCACACTGCTGCCACAATGTATTCAAAATGATACATATAAAACTTTTCTTATTTAAGGTTTACAACAGGAATTACAAAAGGAGCAACATGATGCACAGTAATGAATGCCAGGTGAGGAATCTGAAATTCCCAAATTCTAATCCCAAATCTGCAAACAGCTGATTGCATGACCTTGGGCAACTAAAATTGTGGGCTTGTCTAAATTTAAAATGCTACAGTGGTGCCATTGTAGTACTTCAGTGTAGACAACTACCTACTTCCACAGGAGGGGTTCTCCCATCAGTGTAGGTAATCCTTCTCCCCAAGAGGCAGCAGCTAGGTCGATGGAAGAATTCTTCTGTGGATCTTGTGCTGTCTACATGGGGACTTAGGCCAGTTTAACTACGTTGCTCAAGGGTGTGAATTTTTCACACTCGTGAGTGACATATCTGGGTTGGCCTATATTTCTAGTGTACACCTGTCTTGTTTCTTCAGTTTCCCCATATATTAAATGGAGCTAAGAGTATGTGTTTAACTCAGAAGATATTATTAAGATCCTCATGTAGAAGACACTAAAGTATTATTATTAATAATACATGAGAGGTCTACTCTCTTGAGCAGATTTGGGAGGTTTAGTCTCTCCAGAGGATGTTTCCCAATTTTTGGATACACATAAAACAGAATCAGACTGGCAATACCAGTCTGTATATGTCAAATATATACGGCAGCTTGAGAGAAGCTGCTTAATTCATGGGCCACTGGTTTACTGCATCAAACATTTTTTGGTTTTGCTTTTAACATTGTAGATCTTTGGCCTGTTTTACTGGATCTTCTTTTAGAGAAGCTATTTTAAAATAATTGGACATTATGTTTAAAATTAAAGAAAAATACACACTGTACGAAATAATATTCTCATTACACTTAAGGTATTCCTTAAGAAAAAATAGTTATATTTTTTAACACACAAAGAATGCATTCCTAAGATACCAGTCATAGTATGAATACCTAGCAAAACTGTCAAATTGAAATGGTCCATATACATTACTCACTATTCCCATAATTTTATACAGAAAGTTTAAATTATAGAAACTGTTCAAATATCTTTAAAATTCCATGTTCCATTTACTAGTGAGGCTAAGAGGCAACCTATATATCAAATCAGCCATAAAATAAAAAGTAAGCATGCCTTGAACTTCCATAGTAGATGCCATGTATTCTTCATTTCTAATCCAAAATTAGGGTGAAATCCTGTACAATTTACTCAGTGTAAATACTTCTTATCAGAAAGACTCGTCATGCCAAAACCACTTGACTTCCACTATACATGGAATTTTAAATTATTTAATAAATATTAGAGACAAAATGGGTGAAGTAATATCCTTTATTCAACCAACTTCAACTGGTAAAAGGGACAAGCTTTCAAGCTTACACAGACCTCTTCTTCAGTTCTCAGGACCTGAAGACCAGCAGTTCCAAACATTCAGATAAGAAAACTGGTTTAGCTTTAAGAGATGAGTTCTACCTACCTCCTCCTCCTCTTTCATGTGAGGAAGGAAATCCCTGGTGAAGGCTTCCAACCTCTCTTTCAGCTGTTTAGCATAGTTTAGCTGTTCATATTCATTCTGAAAAGAAAAAGTATGATTTAACCAAAAAAGCTCTCCATAGGGTTTAAGAACTGAAACGTAGATCCATATCTCCCATAGCTCTCAAGATACAACCACTTCTGGAAAGGCAGAGTTAATTTTTAGAACATACTAAAAATGGTTAAACTTTTAGTATAGAGATCATTTGCGTATTTCTTACTCTCGTAGATGTCTTCTGCACTAGAAAAATTGTAATTTATTTCTGCTGTTGCAATCTAAAACGCATTATGTCATTAATCAGAAATAGCAGAACCTTGCTAACCCAAGGTCTACGAATCCTGAAGAACAGATAACATAAAATTTTCAGAGACGCTATATGTTCGTATTAACAATTTCATTATTTAAAAAACATAGTACACTGTGCAATGAAGTACCACAACTAAAACAAAACTACATTAGTCAACATAATAAAAGTACATTCTGTGATGAAGCATCCTTGATATTTTTAACCTTGTTTGTTCACTTCTTTGCTATTTCACATCAATAATTCATAAGAAGTCAATAATCCATCGTTAGTCAAATTAACAAATACTGTATTATTGTAATTCTAATCTACTTTGTCATCACATGAATTATCTGACTTCTACTCTGAAGTAATTGCAAGGTTTACATGAAAGTATTAAGATTGTTGTAGATTAAAGCCTACCAATCAGCCACAACAAAAAAGTTTAAAGTAATAAATTTAATCTAAAAATTTACATGTTCTATGGGAAATTCTGCATAAGTTATATACTAGCTTAGCTTTGTATTTTAAATTATATAAACTCTACATGAATTAACCAAATATCCCAGTTAAATCATAACTTGCAGTTTATAACTAACTAAATGTGCCATATAGAAACTTACTTTGAAACAGTCAGTTTTTAAAATACATACTTTACTTTAAACATTGTGGCTTATTTGCTAACAGACCTTTCTCATCTATGAATGTTACCCTTTCTGTATTCCGGTAATAAGAATCTGGCCCTGGAGTCTGTCCAGATTGTGACAGAAGGAAATTCTTTGCAGTGCATTTCGCAATAGTACGGGAAGGAGGCAGTAACCCAATCTTGCATCATCAAAAAATTTTTATTTATTTTTTATTTATTTTTTTACCAGTTCGGTGTTTTTTTCCCTCTGTTGGAAATGAAAAGTAAACAATGCAAGGCTAATATTCTTGTTCTGTTGAGCTACAATACCCAATAAGTGGACTGAGAAATTTTCAGTAGTGTATGATAGCCAATATCAGTAATGTGGTCATGGACTCAAATACAAAAAAACTAACACAGGAGAGAAAACATGCTGAAATCTTAATTTTTACATTTTTCTTAAAACTGATTTCTACAAATAAATGCATCTATTCAAAGTTAACATAACAATACTTCAGAGAAAAACATAAGTGCAGTCCAACCTGTTTAATTCAAACCAGATCAAATAGCTCTAGGAAAGTATTTACCAAAATTGTCCCAAAAAATCCCGTTTCTCCTTTTAGGTTAGTTTTCTACATGAGAAGCTAGTAAAAATTGATGACAATATCTGAGAAGCAAGAAGATGAAGATGGGGGTTGGTTGTTAAATGGTTATTTCCTTACTTTGTCATGTCAATTTCAGTAAATTGTTTCGGAAATGTCAGGCTAGATTCATAGCTCTCAGATTCAGTGGTTAGGACACTCGCCTGGGATGTGGGATATGCAAGTTTAAATCCCCATTCTGAAGCAGAGAGATTTGAAGCCAGATTTACAACATCCCAGGTTAATTCCCTAGCCACTAGACTATGGGTAGGTCCTTCTCAGTCTCCCCTGTAGAAGCCACTCCACTCTGTATAAACAAACATTCACTGGAGCAGGGACTGGAACCTGGGTGTCCCCCGTCCTAGGTGAGTGCCCTAACCACCAGGTTACACAGCCATTTTCTTGCTCTCTCTGGACCAGTTCATGATTAATTATTGATTTGAAGTGGAACTGTTTTCACAAGAGAATGAGCTAATAGCCTGGTGGGTATAGAACTCACTTGGGATGTGAAAGACCTGGGTTCATGTCCTTGTTTCAGAGCAGGGTTTCAAATGTAGGTCTCCCACATCCCATGTGAATGACCTAAACACCAGGATACTGGGTATAGTGGGGATATTCCCACTTCTGTTTTTTTGTTTTGTTTTGTTTTTTGGTAAATCCAGCCATTCATTACATATGTTTTTATTGAAAAATAGTTAAAACTGCCCAAAATTTAAACAAAATGTTTCATTTGGGATCAAAGGGGCTTTTTGTTTTGTTTTTACATAAATTGAAGTTTTCCAACTTTTTGATTAATTGAAAACTCAGAAAAAAAGAAGAATTTTGGGTTCATCTGAAAAAAAATTTCCTTCGATTTTTGAGACCTGTCACTGATCCCCCTCCCACTCCCCCCAAAAAAAACAAATTTTTTTTCCCAGCTCTAGTCAGTAGTACAAAACATGTAGGTTACGTATGTCTGACAACAACTTCCTATATGGGCAAAACTCAGAAGTAAGAGATGAAACTTTGTTTAATCTGAGCTTGGTTTAACAGCATCAAACAACTAGGGTCACTTAGGACAGGCTGCACTGAGTTTCCACTGTCAGCCCAATTCTACCCTTCCCCACCCCAACTTCACAGTGACATGTACTGTCCTCCACTGGCAGGTTACACCAGGGGCCAAAGTAAACTATTTCTACACAATGCGAGGTGAATTGGACAAGGAGTTCCCAAAGTATGACAACCTTAGAAATACTGTTCAGAGTTCTAAAAGTCTACCTTTTTGACACACTGTAGCAACAAAAACACAAAAGTAGAGAAAAATGTAGTCTACTTGACTCCTTTTACTGAGACCGAGTATCCAGACTGACATTTAGTGACTATGATCAACAGCGATAAGTTAACATTTTTAACATAACTACAGAGCATCTGCTTTGGCAAGTTTAATATAGGATGTCAAATGATGGAATGGAGACCCAAGTTTTCATTCCAAAAAGTGAGTTGAAGGAAAAGAAGAATGGGAAGTGCGCAGCAGGGGAAATTCCACATTTGGAATGAAAAAAAAAATTTATCAAAAGGTTGATTTGAAAACAAACCAAAAAGATGGCATTTACAGCTACTCAGCATTTGAATGTTAGTAGCAGTCCTGTGCAAAATGGATTAGAGGGCCAAGTACAGGAGAAGTAAAAGATCATAACAAATGTAATTACCTACATACAAGAGATGTGTATATATGTTTAGAAAACAAAGAATTAGAGTACTCAGGCTTTTGGGGCATGATATGAAAAGATTTATGGTGTCAGTAAGCAGAAACTGAAGTGTATATTTAATCAAGTAACATAGCTGTTAAATTAATCTCATTTTAAATTTTCAAGTTTGAATTTTGTGATTTCAAAGAAAGGCTCCAAAATTTCTCCTAGATAATACTTACTAGTAATCTTCTAGGCTTTCCTCTGTGTTCATAACTATTCTCTTTACAACAAAAATATCATGCCAGTAGCGTTTTGCTTTGTAGCATTTTAATCTTTTATCTGTCTAATATATAGATATCTTCCTTTATATTTAATTCTAACAATCTTTATAATTTATGTTCAAGTTATATATATAAAATCAGAGAGAGAAAAAGATTCATTTAACAGCTATACTAAATGATGAAACTTGCACTGCAGTTTCTGCTTACTGAGACCATAAAGTTGTAGTAACATGCTAAGAAAGCCTGAGTATAATCTAATTCTTTGTTTTCTAAAGTTTCTCATCAAATAAATGAAGTAGCAGACTAATGACTACTCTTAGCAAGTTTCCCTTATTACACAATCAAAAGTTAAAGAAGTACTTCTTTTAGCCTATTTTTGGAAGCTTACCTTCACATTCTTCAGCCCTTTCTCAAAGAGACTAAGCATCTCGGAGAGTTTGTTGTCCGAGTGAACGTTATACACAGTCCGACTGCGCTGCTGAAGTAAGCCAATGATGTATTCATTTTCGATCTGCTCGTGCATTTTAAATTCCTTGAACGTGGCATACAGTGATTGCAGAAGAGCCCGAAAATCATTGTTGTTGGCAAAGTTGGTCTTGGAAAGCTAGAAGAAAGAGAGGCTAATTTTCCCTCTGGATTTTTTTTTTTTTTTTAATCCTTGCAAGTCAAGTTAGCATCTAAAGTAGTATATGCAACTCCCACTTCTCATATGTAGGGCCCTACCAAATTCATGGCCATGAAAAATGCATCTCCGACTGTGAAATCTGGTCTCCCCCGTGAAATCTGGTCTTTTGTGTGCTTTTGCCCTATACTATACAGATTTCGGGGGCAGGGGGGAATCAGTGTTTCTCAAATTGGGGGTCCTGACCCAAAAGGGAGTTGCAGGGGGATTGCAATGTTATTTGGGGAGGGGGGGCATAGTATTGCCACCCTCATTTCTGCACTACCTTCAGAGCTAGGCAACCGGAAAACAGTGACTGTTGGTCAGCACCCAGCTCTGAAGGCAACGCCCTGCCAGTAGCAGCATAGAAGTAAGGGTGGGGTAATACCATACCATTCCACCCTTACTTCTGTGCTGCTGCCTTCAGAGCTGGGCAGCCGGAGAGTGGCAGCTGCTGACTGAGGGCCCAGGTCTGGAGGCAGCAGAGCAGAAGTAAAGGTAGCACTACTGTATCATGCCATCCTTACTTCTGCACTGCTGCTGGCAGCAGCTCTGCCTTCAGGGCTGGAAGCCCAGCCAGCAGCTGCTGCTCTCCAGCTGCCCAGCTCTGAAGGCAGCACCGCCGCCAGCAGCAGTGCAGAAGTAAGAGTAGCAGTATTGCAACACCCTCCCCTGTCAAAATAATCTTGTGACCCGACCCCCCCCCACACACACACCATCTTTTTGGGTCAGGAGCCAACCCGTGAATTTGGTAGGGCTCTACTCATATGCACTGTTTGTTCCTCATCCCAGCTTTAAATTCAGCGGGTAAATAACCCATTACATAATATGATACTGATAGACCAAAACCAGGAGTGGCCAACCTGAGCCTGAGAAGGAGCCAGAATTTACCAATGTACATTACCAAAGAGTCACAGTAATAAGTCAGTAGCCCCCCTGCCCCCACATCAGCTCTTCCCTGCCCACTCCCAGAGCCTCCCACTGGCTGCCAGCCCTGCCAACCAGCGCCTTCCCCTCCCTCCCAATCAGCTATTTCATGGCGTGCAGCAGGCTCGGGGGTGGGGGAGCCAAGGAATGGCGGCTCAGGGGAGGGTGCGGGAAGGGATGGAGTGGGGGCAGAGCCTGTGGCAGAGCCAGGAGTTGAGCAGTGAGCACCACCTGGCACCTTGGAAAATTGGCGCCTGTAGCTCCAACCCCGGAGTCACTGCCTATACAAGGAGCCACATATTAAACTTCTGAATAGCTGCATGTGGCTCCGGAGCCACAGGTTGGCCACCCCTGACCTAAACTAAAGAAGCTGAACCATATAATGGAGCAAATAATTAAACAATCAATTTGCAAACACCTAGAAGATAATAAGGTGATAAATGAAAAGGAGTACTTGTGGCACCTTAGAGACTAACCACTTTATTTGAGCATAAGCTTTCGTGAGCCACAGCTCACTTCATCGGATGCATACTGTGGAAAGTGTAGAAGATCTTATTATATACACACAAAGCATGAAAAAATACCTCCCCCCACCCCACTCTCCTGCTGGTAATAGCTTATCTAAAGTGATCACTCTCCTTACAATGTGTATGATAATCAAGGTGGGCCATTTCCAGCACAAATCCAGGGTTTAACAAGAACGTCGGGGGGGGGGGGGGGGGTAGGAAAAAACAAGGGGAAATAGGTTACCTTGCAAAATGACTTAGCCACTCCCAGTCTATATTCAAGCCTAAGTTAATTGTATCCAATTTGCAAATGAATTCCAATTCAACAGTCTCTTGCTGGAGTCTGGATTTGAAGTTTTTTTGTTGTAATATCACAACTTTCATGTCTGTAATCGCGTGACCAGAGAGACTGAAGTGTTCTCTGACTGATTTATGAATGTTATAATTCTTGACATCTGATTTGTGTCCATTTATTCCTTTACGTAGAGACTGTCCAGTTTGACCAATGTAAATGGCAGAGGGGCATTGCTGGCACATGATGGCATATATCACATTGGTGGATGAGCAGGTGAACGAGCCTCTGATAGTGTGGCTGATGTTATTAGGCCCTGTGATGGTGTCCCCTGAATAGATATTTGGGCACAGTTGGCAACGGGATTGTTGCAAGGATAGGTTCCTGGGTTAGTGGTTCTGCTGTGTGGTATGTGGTTGCTGGTGAGTATTTGCTTCAGGTTGGGGGGCTGTCTGTAGGCAAGGACTGGCCTGTCTCCCAAGACAGCCGGGGGGGTTCTACTTTCCCCGCTGTAGCCCTGGGGCCACCTGCACCCCAAAGCCCCGATCCCCGGCTCCACTCCAGGGCCCGCACCCCCAGCCGGAGTCCTCACCCCCCCACATTCCAACCCTCTGCCCCAGCCCTGAGTCCCCTACCACACTCCAAACCCCTCGGCCCCACCCCCCCACTTGAATTTTATTATGTGCACCAATATGGAGGTGATGTATGACACATGATCTCCATATTGATGCACAAAACAAAATTTATTCCGCACGTGCGAGGGAAAAATTAGAGGGAACACTGCACATTCATGTGAGTCCATCTACCTGGACTGGGAGGATTGCTCCTAGCTGCAGTATAGACATATCCCAGTTGTCCAGTTCAAAAACTGACAGTAGACAGGATAGGAGACAAAAACCCTAGAAACCTTTGGATTTCTCCAAACCAGTCATCAGAAAGACATCTAGTTCATTTAGATGTCAACGTCAATCTCAGGATAAGGTTGGGAGAAGATGGGCATAATCCAAAGACTATCTAAATACAACAGACAAAAAGGCAAGACCAAACAAAGACCCTTAGCACACAAACTTTTGTAAGAAAACTGCTACGTTTCTCTTTACAATATAGTCACCACACCTTTTTTTGGAACTTGGAAGGAGGATGACTCAATGCAAAACAATGCCGGTAAGATCAATAATTAAAATGCATGTAGCACTCTATATATCAAGACTCTGGACAATTAGGAAGATAATCCTAGTAGCATCCCAGCGTAAAGAATTATTATCCCTGTTTTACAGAGGGGAAGGTGTGAGATCAAGTACAAGGCTACACAGCAAGTCAGTGGCAGAGGCCAGGATTAGAATTTAGCAGTTCCTGTCTCTCCTTCTTGAGCTCTCTCTAATAACCACACTTCTCCTAGATAAAGGAGTAGAGCACTCCAAGCTGAAAAAGCACTGAACTCATTTTAAAATTTTCCCTTATCTCATCCTCTAGCACCACCTGAATTTATTAAGTGGATTCTTAAATAATGAGGATTTTCCTTACACTCTCAACATTTCATTCATCTTGGATGACGAAGACAGACTAGTCAATTTCATACTCTGGGTGTCATGTGTTAGTAAAAGGTAGTAGTGATGGCATAAGCTCACCAGAGAGGAAGGATGGCCCTGTGGTTGAGGCACTGGACTAGAACGGTAGCTGAGGAAATCTAGGTTCAATTTCTGACTCTGCCACAGAATTCCTTTGAGCAAGTCATTTACTATTTCTGTGCCTCAGTTCCCTCATCTGTAAAACAGGAAGAGCAGCACTTCCCTACCCTACAAGGATGTTGATAAGGATAAATACCATGTACACATCTAAGATTTGAGAGGCATTCAGATACAGTGATGGAGGCCAGATAAGTACACAGGTCGATTCACAATGCTGTAAGGGTGTTAGGTAGTACAGCGGCATAGCTGCAACTTTAACTAGTAGTGCCCATGGTGTAAATACTTCCTGCACTGACAGAAAGATTTCCTTCCAACAATGTAGGTAATCAACGTCCCTGAGCAGTGGTAACCAGAGGTATGTCCACACTTAAACCCCAAGAGCAGCACAGCTGCTATACTGCAGTTGTGCCACTGTAACGCCTCAATGTAGACACTCACTGCAACAACAGGAGAGATTCTACTCCCGGGGGAATTCTGTGCCACTGCATATGCGCAGAATTCATGTCCCACACAGATTCTCTGCCCTCCCACCCCGGCAGAAAATACATTCAACTGGAGAAGTGCTGTAGTTATGCCTTTCACCGACCAGGGGCTGCTCTGGCACCAGAACAGAGAGCAGCTGCTCCCTGGCAAGAACAGCCCTAACTGCAGATAGGGAAGAGAAGAGGCTGCATTCCTCACAGCGCTCTACCTATGGGGCCATATCAGGAGGCACAGGATATGAGGGGACAGACAGCATGGGGCCCATGAGGCTGCTGGGGGGGGGGGGTCACAGACTGGAGTTCAGACAGGCTGGGGGGGGGGGGGGGGCAGACTGGAGTGCAGACTGAATGAGCAAGGGTGGAAGGCCACATGGGGACAGGGATGGGAGTGCAGGGCCAGAGAGCGGGAAGGGGGAGGAGTGCTTAAGTGCAGGGACACATGGGGCCGTGGGCAGGAGAGGCAGCTGAATGGGGTGCAGGGACGTGTCTGACTGAATGAGAGGGCCTACTGGTCGGCCGGGGTCTGCATGGGGGAGGCTCTCTAACAATCCCCCCCCCACTTCTCCCTCCAACCCAACAACCCTCCAAGTTCACACCCAGACTCCCAGCAATTACTTCCCTCTCCTTCAGCTCCTCGGTTAGCCCTGACTCCTCCAAATCTCTGCACTGCTGCTGAGGGGGTGAATGAAACGTGTTTCTGTATTGTAGTTTAAATGAATTATTTCTCAAAGTTCTGTATTAATATGCCTAGTAAGGAATGTGTGTCAAAAATCATTTCCGGAATCTTTTTTGTCGTCTATATTGTTACAAACATACCTGGAGAGGTATTTTGAAATAAATTACCAAATAATTGAAACTGGTGTGATTATATTGTGTTATTCTGACAAAATATGCAGAATTTTAAAATACTGTGCACAGAATTTTTAATTTTTTTGGCACAGAATTCCTCCAGGAATAAGATTCGCCCATTGCTGTAGCTAATCCACCTCCCCAAGAGGTGTTACTAGGTCAACAGAACAATTCGTCCATTGACCTAGCACAGTCTATACCAGGGGTTAGGTGGACATAGCTACGTCTCTGAGGGGGCGTAGATTTTTCATAGCCCAGAGACACATGCTATGCTGATGTAAGTTTTCAGCATAGACCAGCCCTTCTGTCGACCTAGCCACATCTACACTGGAGGTTACATCAGCCTAACCATGGCATTCAAGAGCGTGAATT
Source organism: Lepidochelys kempii (assembly GCF_965140285.1). NCBI lineage: Eukaryota > Metazoa > Chordata > Testudines > Cheloniidae > Lepidochelys > Lepidochelys kempii. Next base: position 111,934,385 of record NC_136383.1, on the reverse strand, counting down.
TTTCACACACCTAAATGACATAACTAGGTCGATCTAAAGTTTAAGCATAAACCAAGCCTACTGTACCCTTGAAAATTACATCTGCACAGCTACATCAGTCGGGGAGTGAAAAAAACCCACCCCAATCAACATAATTATGCCAGTATACTCCCAAGTGCTTCTGTCAACGTAGCTAACTTTTGGAGAGGTGACGTTCCCACAACAACAGAAAAACCGCTTCTGTAGGCAGAGGCTGCATCTACACTACAGGGCTATGCAAGCATTGCTTTGCCAGTACAGTCTCCATAACGCAGACATATCCTTAGAGCTATTATTTCCAATCCCAACAGCAGGAAGGGGAGGGGAAGAAGAAAAAGCTTGCTTTTCTATCACCAAATAATATTGTCATGCAATTTATTACAACACTCCCAAAGCCTCAATTGGGTAGGTCATATTATCTAGACACAGGCACATTGCTCTGATCTTAAAAAGAAAAGTTCTTCTTCTAGTTGGTAGTTGACCAGTTCAGGTAAAACAGTAAAAATATGAAGAAAAGAGATGGGCAGATTACTTTATTCTCCCATAAATTTTGTTTTACCCCAGAATAGAATTATATAAAGTGCAGCTGAAGTGTGAAAAGTGACTAAAGATTGCATCATAAGACACTGTTTTCTTGTCTGAATTTTCATATGAAGTAGATTTTTTTTCTCAAAACTTTTTACTTCTGAACTAAGCAGAAGACAGGCAAACTCAGCCTGGAATCTGAAAGTCAAGGCTCTTTTTTTTCCTTCGCACATATCACCACAATTAAAAGTTTTCAATAGACCAAATAATGCCCCTATTGACACCCATGGAGCTCAATACATTTGCTCTTAGTAATTTTTACAGATATAACTGATTGGCCCCGCAACTGAAACTTAGTAAATAACTATACTGCCAATGACTGAGAAAGAATGGATTCCAACTACTCTGACTACGCTTGTTGGCTCAGAAAACTTAACATGATTTAAAAAAACAGTAAAAGCGTATTTTAGCCACCATAGGTAGATACAGCTTTGATACAACCAGCAAGCAGTTATGAATAAACTAGAATTTTGTCTTGGCAGAACTTGATTTTTTTTCTAATTTAGATTATTTTTATCAATTTATATTTAAGGGTTTTGTTTTTTTTTCTGTTTTTAACTATATTTATTTTTACAGTTGTGCAGGGTAGAGCTGGGATCAGGGTTAGGGCAGTGCTGACAATGCTGCAGCAGGGGACTCCCTGTACAGCCAAGGGGCCCAAGACACCAGGGCACAAGGTGCAGGGGAGGCTGCAGTTGTTCTGGCCTTGAGTACAGACCCCCCAATCAGGACTTGAAGGAGGATGACGAGTACTGGCCAGGGGGAGGCCATACCAATGGTAAACTCTTCCTGCCCAGGGACAGCTCCCACACTCATGGCGAATGAATGAGTGGGGCCATGACAGTGGAACTGCAGCGGGGTGCCTGCAAGGCCACAGAGCTGGTGATACAGGTTCCCTCCAGGGACAAGGTGTGAGGAAGGCTGGGGTCTTGGCAGGCCACAGCTGAATGAGTGAATAGGAGGACAAATCCTCAGCTGCATGGAAGCCACCCTGCTACTGAATGACTCCTGCCGATGGCCAAAACTATTCAGCAGCGAGGTGGTCTCTGCGGCCAGGGATAACAAGGACTCTTCCTTGCACAGTCCTGGCCAGAAGCCTCTGCCCCGCTAGGCCAGAAGAACTGCAGCCTCCCCAGTACCTTGTGCCTGCCCCACAGCAGTGCAGGGAGCCCTCTGCCACTCCACTGTAATGGCGCTGTTTCCTCACTCCTGTGACAGCAAGGCAGAGGGCTCCTTCCACGGCCAACGCCACCCAATCCATAGGTACGCCCACCGTTATCAACTGTTTGGGGGGGTTGTTTGTGTCAGCTGAAATTGATGTTTACCAACAGCTATACATTAAAATCAAATTCTACCAAGCCTAATTTTAACATACTGTTCTACTATGAGAAGAAGTATCTTAAATCTTAGAAGTCATTAGACTATCAACTAGCCTTTTAACATATTCAATAATTCTCAATGTTCTAATTTTATGAAACACTAGAATGTGTGTGTAATTCAAAGCACTTTACAGGCATTAGTGAATTTATCATCATAACTCCCTTGTGCAGTGACTAAATACTATTATTTCCATTTTACAGATGAAGAAACTGAGGAACAGAATAAGGACAAGGCTCGAGGTCACACATAAAGGGCCTGATTCTGGGCTCCATGGTGGAATCTTTACAGTAGCTCAACTTCTAGGGGCTGCAAAGCCACTTTAACCAGTTATCAGAAATAACTGGAGCACTAAGACAGCATATTACCTCCCCATCCCCAAGCACATTGGTGCCAGATGAATGGTAAGAGAAACAGCTAATGCACCTAACACTCCCAACTATTCAGATGCAACAAGCTACCATAAATCAAAGCAGCCCATCCTACACTATGCATGCTGTGATATGCAGGACAGGATTTGTTCCAAGTCCATGACAGAACTCTAAATAGAACTCACAATCTCACAGCCTGTAACTCAGTAGATACAAGGCTATCATCTCTTGCACATAAAATTATCAATTGCTCTGCGATTCCATTAAAGGCTTTAGTAAAGTTTAATAAAAAGCCACTACATTTGAACAAATAAAGATTAAGGCAAACAACATTTTTGTTTTAGAAGGGCTGATGATCATGAAGATAATTGCAAAGGTTGGGTGGAGCACAGCAGAGATGGAAAAAAACATTTCAGTAAGTCTGCTGATTTTCTAGGAGGATATTTTGCATCATATAACCAATACAGCTGTTGGGCAGAACTAACCAAAGCAAAGTAACTATCAACTGGGTGCAGACTTGCATTGAAAATCCAGCACAGCAACTCATTTTGGTTTCATGTTTGAACCTCTCTCAGTAGCATGAGAGACTATTAGGATGTGTCTACACAAGGATTTTGCAAAGGCCTAATTCTCAATAGGTGCCGCTCTAACAGCGGAAACTATAGTGAACATATGGCTCAGCTATTTTTACCACTGTGATGCCTTAGCTTTGTCTACACTAGTTTCACTGGGGGAACTACACTAGTAACTAACAGATCTAATAATTTATAGACAAAGCTTTTAGTCTCTATATCAAATGTGTATGAAGGATGAGGATCAGGGGTGAAAAGAAAGCAGTACCAGGGCATGTTTCCACTGCTATGGTGACTCACCATTACAGAAGCCGCAGGAATGTTTCTTTCAGAGTAACAGCCACAGAGCAACAGAGCAAATCTGTATTCGCAAAAAGAAAAGGAGTACTTGTGGCACCTTAGAGACTAACCAATTTATTTGAGCATAAGCTTTCGTGAGCTACAGCTTACGAAAGCTTATGCTCAAATAAATTGGTTAGTCTCTAAGGTGCCACAAGTACTCCTTTTCTTTTAGGAATGTTTCTGTCTCCCCTTTGTCAGACAATTCCCTAATGTAGGTCTCCAAGATAGTCAGTCATATTGAAGGGGACACTGAGAAAATACCCCACTTTTGCTTAATCCCCCATTTTGGGAGACACTAACTGCAAAAACATACTGAAAACAAAGATACTCTAACAAATTGAAATAACTCATTAAAGTCAGGGTTTACTTTGCAGAGATTATGCAGGTGCTGTGGGATAATTGCATAATACCTGAATAAATACTGCAAGACACTAATTATACCCTCCGACTTTTAGAGGACTGCAGCTTCTCTTCTCTCCTCTTACTACTACTGGGGGCAGAAGCAGAGATCGCGATGAGACCATTACTACTGGAAGTAGCGTGGTTATGGAGGCAGGGAGGCCCTGCTAAAGCTATAACTGCTGGGAATGAAGCTGGGCGAAGGAGAAGCTGTTGAGGCTAGAGCCAGGGAAGGCAAAAGGCAGGGGGAAAATGAAATGTTGAGTGACTATAGGAGAAAACAAGAGACTGCTATGGCTAGGATGAGGACAATCTAGAGCTGCAGGTGGGCTGGAAGGATAGAAAATGATAGAGTGGGGAGGAAAAAGGGATCTAAAGAGGTGAGAACATTTTGTGCTGCTAGACAGCTTTGGAGGGAGGGGGAGAAGAGAGCTGAGGTACCAGTTGCTGCTTAGGAGGATTTGAGGGTGGAAGGAGACAGGGTTGTGAGGAGACAGGGAAGGGGATGATTCTGAAACACTGATTACAGTAAAAAGAAAAGGAGGACTTGTGGCACCTTAGAGCCACAAGTCCTTTTCTTTTTGTGGAAATAGACTAACACGGCTGCTACTCTGAAACACTGGATTACAGCAGGTTTGCTGGTTTCTCCCCTGTTCTAGACCTCTGACTTACAGGGGAACACAACACATTTGAAAGGTTTTTATATAAGAAACTGGCTGCAATTTTCATGTGTGAATGAAAATATTCTAAAGAGATCAAAGAGAAATGATGAAATCAGTGTTATTTTCTAACAAGCATAATAAGAAGTTTTAGAATGGTCCAGAAAGCAAGATGGGAAAAGGAATGAATGTAGTCACTGAGAATGGTAAGGGACATGGCTAGTGAGTGGATTCAACAGTCTTGGGATGTTGAAGAAGGGATAACAAATGAAGTTGTGAATTGTAAGGAGGCCTGACTTACTTAAAGCTAGAATCTTCTGTAAGGACTGCAGGACACCTAATAATGTGGTTTTATATAAACATCGCTCTATATAGTTAACTCATCCTATTTTTCTGTCTTAGTTGAATTGAATTTGCTTGGCGGTTGTTTCTCATTCTAAAACCAGTTAAGTGTGAAAGCTCCTGATCAACACTGTATTCTGTTGCTTAGAGTTTAGTTATTACCAAACATCACTGCATGAGTTTCTGACTCAACATGCCTACAGTTGAATGAAATGAAAAGAAGTGATTGAGAACTAAAATAATGGAAAGAATTTTTCTAAAGTAAAATGCAAATATTGTGAAGAGGTGTTACGCAGCAAGATAGAAATGATTTGGGCTCATCTTAAGTGCAGAAAAAAAATCAGTTTCTTCACAATCAAGGTGTGTCATTCAACAAAATTTTGTCTTTTGAAAGAGAAGATCAGAATGTTGATTATTTTGAAAACCTTAATAGTGAAATATTTTCAATGCTTCTGTTGCCACAAAAACGTAGCCACAATTTAATCATGAAAATCCCTGATCCAAGCCTTCCAGCAGCATTTCAGTTTCAGTCAGGAGCATTTTTCACCTCAAAATTTGGCAAAGATTAACCTCTGATTATGTTGTAAGAACTAAAAGTAAAGACACTAACTTAATAAATTGCCTCAATGTAAAGAAATGATCAAAGCATCTTTCCTCTAATGTGCTCCTCCAGACAGATTTTAAAATGTACAGGTTAACATATAATGTAAACAAATATTAGTGAAAGAACTAAAAGAATCAAAATTGACATGATTGGTAGAACATGAAAGACAACCTGAGAATAATTATGAATAATCCATACAGCAAAGCCTTATTTGATCTGATTAACAAAGATCTCTAACCTCATAAGAGCAGAAGTCAAAAAACAATTCTGAGCAGCTAGGAACTTTTCCACTATCTAGCCAACATGACTGATCGCAAATACAAAGGTCAGAGGTTGAGTTCAGATAAAGAAGCAGCTGAAATGTGGCTAGCAGGACACAATCTTACATATCTTCCTTCTCTTCTATCACTTAAAATGGTAAATCCAGATTTGCCCTCCATATGTATTTTGTAAAAGTTGGGCCACGGTTTATTGCATGAAAATGTTGGAAAATTAGAAAGTAAACTCACACAACAGGACAGTTGAATTCAAGATTCTGTCAATATTTGACAACCTACACTCCTGTCCAACCAGTTCAGCATCACTACAGCTTGCTTTTAGGACAGTCTGATTAATTTAGTAAAAACTTTGTAGAAATCTTGAAAAACAAATACATGAATAAGATTGTGTGAACATTCCAAGAACAACAGAAAAGAGTGTCAAGGCCTGACTACGTCAACAGTACTCAAAGGCCGTGTTTCCCAGTAGGAAGTTCTCGAACTTTTTCATAGCATGGAGAACATTTTAGAGATTGTCTCACAAACCCCCTCCCTCCACACGGTCTGTACCTGAAATAGTACAGACCACCAGACTGGCCTCTCACAACAGGCAGATCAATTGTGACCATATAACACGGCCGTGGAAACTACAGAGGTTACTTACACGGGGAAACAACATTAAGAAAGTACTTAATGTATTCTTAAAATGACCATGAATGGAGTTTTGCAGCGTCAAATGAAAAAAGTCAACATCACCAGCAAGCGATGCCAGCAGCTGCTCTGCAGGCCACACCACACTGTTGGCACACCACAGTTTGGGAACCTCAGATTTATAAAATTGCAAGCTTTTCAGTGTAAACAGTGAGCCTCTTTATCCTTGAGAAATTCACTTCATAGGCGTGTCACAAATAGACCCTAATCCTGCAGTGGGTCCTCGCGTGGGACACGGATACCTGCACAGGGCCCTGTAACCCCAACAACAAAATTGGAACCCGGGTACGTGTGTCGCCCCCTCTTATAAAGCGAGAGGGTGGGAGGCGCCAGGAAAAGCTCCGTTCCTCCCGGCTGGGAAAAACCAGCGGAGTCTTGCCGGGGGCTTTCGAGGAGCGGGAAGCGCACACTGGGCAGGAGAGAGCTGATGCGGGGGCGGGGGGGGGGGAGGAAGGGGACACCCCCCCCCCGCGGGCAGGACAGCCCTGCTGCCGGGAGGAGGAGGAGGAGCGGGCGGGAAGCAGACGCAGTTACTTCTGCTGGGGCAGGCGGAAGTTGCCGTGCTCGCGGGGCTGGCGCAAGAAGCGGCCGCCGCCTGGGGACCGAGCCGGAGCGAGGGGCTCGGCAGCCCGCGAGGGCCGCGTGCCCCTGCCCTATCCCGGGGGGAGGGGCGGTGACAGCTGCGCAGTCAGTAAATCCTCCCCAGGGGGCGTGTAGGTCCCACCCCACTCCGGCCGCCGACTGCCCGCTCCTCCCGCCCGGTACCTTGTCGCAGTAGAGCCCGACCAGCTGCTTCATCCGCCAGTGCGGAGCCGTGAAGACATCCACCTCGTCGGGGAAGGGAGCCATGTTCTCCCCATAGAGACTCGCCGTGCCCAGCGCCAGCAGCAGCTCTCGCCGCGGCAGCGACAACCGCTCTGCGCATGCCCCAACCCGCCGAGGCCGCGCTGGGAGCAGCCCTGGCCCCCCCGGCACGTGACAGGGGCCCGCTGAACGGCGGCCTGCCGCGGCGGCCGTGCTCGCGCTTCGCAGCGTGCGCCGCCTGTTTGCTGACGGGCCGCTTCCCAGGAGCCCGGGGGGGGGGGGGGGCGGCGCTAAGCCCTGAGGGCAACACCGGGGGCGCCCCGCTGGCTTCCCTGGTCCCGGCTCGGGCCCCGTCCGCACCAGGCTCCGCGAAGAGCTAACGCTGGGGGGGTAACGCCCGTGGGCGGGCGGGGCCGGCTGCAGCCTGCGCCCCTTGGCGGGGCCGGCTGCAGCCTGCGCCCCTTGGCGGGGCCGCCTCGCCGGGCTGCGGGCCCCATCTCCGGCCAGCCCCTACCCCCGCGGAGGGTTGGAGGGGAGGGGGAATCCCACTTGTTCCCACCCCATGGGTCCCCTGGCGTGACATGCAAGGGTTGCTGCCCTGGCTCGCCCCACAGTCCGTGCAGGAGAGCCTCAGGCTCCGGGGAACCGCCCCGCAGGCATTGAACGGGCAACAGCTGGCCCTCAATTAAGTACAGGCGTGTTAGTAAGTTTTGCTGACATTGGGAACAGCAGCCCCCATCTGTGCACTGCTGACATCAAGGAGGCCACCCGGCCTTGGAGTTTATGCAGAACCAGTTGCAGGAGTCAAGTGTACTATCTATGTTAACGGGCCACTTCTGAAACGTTTTGCGAGATACTCAAGGGGAGCGGAAGGCACTCATCATACCGCGAATCCAGTCCTTCAGGTCCTAGTACAGGAGCCTGCCTCCGCCACCCCACCCCCCTTTTTTTTTTACATTTTTTCTCATCAGTTGGAGGAGACGTTGTTTTGTAAAGTCTCATTCAACTGGGTGAAAGCTTAGAAGTTGCATTATTAAATTGGGTGCAATACCATGGTTACCAATACCTGAATACAAGAGATGGATGTAGAGGACATACACAGGATGATTGATTGGAAGGGACAATCCTTTTTCCTCAACTGGAATGAGGGATCCAATGCAGATCACAGCCCCACAGCTTTTCAGTATTTCTATACCACATAAGACTGGATAAAGTAAGGTGAATGCTAATCATATTTAATACCCACGAGAGGAGGTACAGATGCAATAGCTTACCCTTTGGGAACTGTGTTGACATAATAGACTTCTTTAAAGACATCTGACTTAGTACTGTCCACCACTGACTGAAAAAATCAATGCAGCATATATTAAATGTATTAAAAATGGCTGACAGATCTCAAAAAGTAACTAAATGTGGAGTCATCATCCAACTGGGGTGTTTCGAGTGAGATCCCAGTGCTAGCCAACATCTTTTTCAACGAATTGGAAGAAAATATAAAATTGTTGGCAAATGAGCAGATAACACAAAAAAAATATGGTAGAGAGATTAATAAGGACGGGTCAGTAGTACAAAGTGATCTAGATCAGTGTTTCTCAACGACTGGTCCATGGACTGGCAATGGTCCCTGAGATGTCCCTGATACAGTTTAGGGCAGTGGTCACCAATTGGTCGACCGCGATCAACTGGTTGATCCTGGAGACTGTCCCAGTCGGTCGCAATCTCTGGCGGCGCACTCCCACGGCACTGCCAGAAGTGGCCAGCAGAGCTCTCCACGTACTGCTCCTGCCTGCAAGCACTGCCCTCACAGCTCCCATTGACTGGGAACGGGAAACGGCAGCCAATGGGAGCTGCAGGAGTAGTGCTTGCAGGCAGGAGCAGCACGCGGAGCCAGGTGCCCCCACACACACACAGGGGCCGCAGGGGTGCATTGGCCCCTTCTGGGAGTGGCATGGGCAGGGGCAGGCAGGGAGCCTGCCTTAGCAGCAGCCCCGCTGCACCACAAACTGGGAGCTGCCGGAGGTAAGTGCCACCTGGCAGGAGCCTGCACCCCATACCTCCTCCTGCACCCCAAGTCCCTGCCCCAGCCCTGAGCCCCCTCCCAGAGCTTGCACCCCTCACTCCCTCCTGCACCTCAACCCCCTGTCCCACACTCAGCCCCAAGCCCCCTCCCACATTCCGAACCCCTCGGCCCCAGCCCCGAGCCCTCACCCCCTCCTGAACCCCAACCCCTGCCACAGCCTGGTGAAAGTGAGCGAGGGTGGGGGAGAGCGAGCGATGGAGAGAGGGAGGATGGAGTGAGCGGGGAAAGGACAGGGTAGATCCTGGGTTGCACTTAAATTCAAAAAGTGATCTTGTGCATAAAAAGATTAGAAACCACTGGTTTAGGAAGACAGCAAGCTGATCCCTGATATCAAAAAAGTTGAGAAACACTGCTGTAGATCACTTGGTAAGTTGTACTTCATAGAATATCAGGGTTGGAAGGGACCTCAGGAGGTCATCTAGTCCAACCTCCTGCTCAAAGCAGGACCAATCCCCAATTTTTGCCCCAGATCCCTAAATGGCCCCCTCAAGGATTGAACTCACAACCCTGGGTTTAGCAGGCCAATGCTCAAACCACTGAGCTATCTGTCCCTCCAACAATATACTTTTTAATACAGTCAAATGCAAGGTCATACTTCTGGAAACAATGAATATATAGCACTCTTACAGGATGGGGACTGTATTTTACAAAGGGGCTTAGGAGTCCTAGTGGATAACCAGCTCAACATGAACTTCCAGTGTAATGCAGTGGCTACAAGAGCAAATACCTAACAGTGAGAACCTAAAAAAGCTCAATCTATTAAATTGTTTAAAGAAAGGATTCAGAGGTAACTTAAATCTCACAGAAAAAGGCATAATTAGATCTGGTGGCTGAAGGCTGAAGCTAGATAGACTAGAAATAGGACACAATTTCTTTAACAGGGAGGGTAATTAACCATTCGAGCAACATGCAGGGATTTGGTAGCATCACCATCACTTGAAGTCTTTACATCAAGATTGGATGTCTGTCCAAAAGATATGGTTATGGGTATGATACAAGAATCATTTAGTGAAGTTTTATGGCCTGTGTTATGCAGGAGGTCACACCAGATGATCACAATGGTTCATTCTGGCCTTAAAATCTGTTTGTGAAATCCTGGTTCCACTGAAGTAAATAGCAGAATTCCCATTGACTTCAATGGAGCCAGGATTTCACCCTATGAGTCTAAGCCAGGCTTGGCGCACTTGCAGACATTGTGGATAATACATTGATGTTTGAAGTCAATCTTCATGCCGTGCACCAGAGATCTAGGGAAAAGGGGTCAAGTGAAATCTGAATAAATGCATCATAAGACCTGCAGAAGTACAGTATATTGACTACTTTGTCTCAGGAGTTTATCAAGACCAACAGTGCAAAAAAGTGGCATGAATTTCTGAGGTGAAACTACCTGAAAATCATGCTTACCTGGGAATATATTGGAGATGGCAAATCACCTTGCCAAGTTTCTACCACTATTTGTGGAAAATCTTGGTCCCACCAAGAGTTCTCCTACAGAAAGATGATTAACAGGAATTATCTTCATCAAAATGAATCAGTTAACCTACTAGTGCAAGCATATTGGCATACTGTGATATAACTAGACGGTTAACAGTTCAGGTGTTCAGTGAGGATTTAGGGATGTGCTACTACAAGAAAGGAGACCAATGGTATACATCCCAGGCGCTCACATCCACAGGCAAACTACACAGTTGTGAGCATTTCTATCAATATGTACAGGAAAGAAAATTGACAGTGGAGCTACATTGATTTACATCAGCTGAGGATCTGGCCAAGATCTTATCCAGGGCAGACAGACAGTTGGCGGAGAATATATATATAAATTAATTTGTTCAATACATGCGAAGTTAAGTTTAATCCATTTGATTCTGAGTACAATTGATTCCAGACCACAAGGCAGTTTTCTTCAGCAGGAAGACTTTATAATCTGTTTTATCACAACACAAGTTTTGTTGCCAGACTCCATAGAGAAATGAAAAGATATGGACAATACTTATGTCACCTATACTGATTGTGTTGTGAGAGTTATGATGTGTGAACTCTTGTTATAAAGTTAGTGCTTTAATTGTTGTGTATTCCTTCACAGTTTATGCTTTGTAGTGTTGTTGCAGGCATGTGGGTCCCACGATATTAGAGACAAGGTAAGTGAGGTAATATCTTTTATTGGTCCAACTTCTGTTGGTGAAAGACACAAGCTTTTAAGCTACACGGAACACTTCTTCAGGTCAGAAGTTTGTCTCGTTCACCAACAGAAGTTGGACCAATAAAAGGCATTTCCTCAATCATCTTGTCTCTTGATTTATTCTTGACATTGCTATTTCAGCAAATTGTGCAGTTAGTAGAAAAAGTTATGTAAGAAGTGTAACACTGTTTGAAATAAAATGGTATTAAAATATTTTCATTAATTCATGGCAAATTGCCATGTTCAGTATATTGTAGCATTCCAGTGAGTATTCAGCAAATCTGAATTTTTGTTAATGGTACATCAGTGATATGTTTTCTTTAGAGGGGGTGTAATATTATCTAATAGTCACAAGATGGCAATAGTACAAATAGTTTTACAAGCTGGATTTTTCTAATGACTTTTAGCTCTGCAGTAGTCCCAGGAAGCTGTTGCATTTCACAATATAGTTCATTTTCTATCGGACTCTGCACCTAGAATCATTTAAGTGCAGGGCCACAGCCTATATTGATACACAAATATAAACTGCAGTCTTCTCTTTTCCGTTTGGACATTTGATTATTTTATTTCTTTATGACTTTGGTTCTCACAATTTCATGATGAACAGCTTCTTCTTGTCTCTGTTAGTAGGTCTTCTTTTCAGTAAAGACTATGTTAAACCCACAGAAATAGATGGGAAGAAGAAATGGAAAGGTGAAGGTACCACACCTAATCTGGAGAGCATTGTAATTGGAAGATGTTATGAATATATTAGAATTGTGAATCCAAGTGTTGGGTAAGTAATTTTCTCTTTCTGAATCAGTCTCCACACTTTAATGGTTTTACAAATCATAGGCCTGATACGACAGTCTTAATCATAGGAGTAGTCCTGTTGAAACCAACATATTTGTAATTGTTGAGAAATCCAAAATTCATCTTTAAAATAAATATATTAAAAGGGATCGGGGGCGGAGGGGGCGCAATTGTTATACCAATAAATTAAAAACCAGCAGGATCTTATTAAAGGAAAAAAGGCAAAATACCACATTTATTGTGAACACAGAAAGATTCATAGTAAGCAGTTAGTTACAGCTATAACGTTCCATTCAATCTCATATTTATTCACACACACACACACACACACGTTCTGCAAGGTTGTTATCATAGTTACCAGCCTTAGAGTTGCTCATGCCAAGCCACTGGCCAGGTGGCCTGGACATGAGGTGGGAGCAGGGCCTTGTCAGATGCTCATCTGATGCTCCTGGAAGTTGGTTTGTAGAATCAGACCCCAAAGTTCTCACTTTTTAGAGTCTATTTTTATAGGAATTTCTTCCTATGCCAGTCTATGGGAATTGCTTCATCATGCTGTTGCTGAATCAATCAGCAGATAGCACATTCCTCCGTGCTGCTAGATGTTATCTTGTTCTTTGGTTCTCCCATTCTTGAGGCTGTTGGGTGGATTCCAGTCTGCCCTCCGGGGGGGTCCTCTGGTTATTTCCACTTGACGCCTTCTTCAGCAGATGGACACTGGATTCTTAGGCTGGCACCTCCCTGATCATTCAGTTATTATCCACACCAAGCATCCATCCACATACATCCTCTATCTCTATTTTAATCACAATTGTTAATACAACAAAAGGGCGGGGAGTTTCTGGGTGCTGTTTCTGTTGTTAGAGTATTGCTTTGAGTCTCTCTCTCTGTGAATTGCTTTGAGAACAGACTCTGTCTTAGAATGTACTAACACAATTAGCAGCTTGCAAGTTTCACACAGAGAGGGAGAGAAACAGTACCAAAAACCAAGAGACCTCTTAATTAGTAATACCCTGGAATTTAAACTCTGGGGAATCAAACTCATTTGTGATTTTAATACAGAACTTCTTTAATATGATCCAACATAATATTGTCAGGAGTTCTTCAGATTTTAGCTGATCTTTTCTTTTATACTTCAGGAACCTTAATGAAAAAAGCTGAAGGGACAGGATATCTAATTTAACCCTCTTGTGCTTTATGTTGTAATGTATGAATTTCTGAGAGCCAAAACCTGGCCATATTGACATGTTTCTTATAGTAACTTTAACTGTATTACTTTAACCCTAAATTCTAGTTCCAATGAATGATACAACAGACTTGTGGACCCATATGAATAACAATGGTGAAAACATGTTGAAACGGGTGAGATGAGAATTAAATAAGATTTTGGCTGAAATTGATGTGACCCAGGGTTTCATTAGAACATATTTTAACAAAGACTAAGATTCTGAGCTCATCCTGCAACAAATTAGGGTTTGACTGGAATGTTTAGATTAAAACAAGGCTTATGCACTGTGACGCAGCAGGGATGGGGAGTGTTGACCTGGGAATGTGGCAGGGGAGTTTCACTGGGGATGGGGTACCTGAGAGCCTCTAACCTGAGCCAGGAGGGGAGGGGTAGGTAACACCTCTGCCCGGAAATGTGGACAAAGGCTGCAGGAGAGAGCCTGCTGGGGTGGGGTGGGGGATGGGAGGGTTAGTTTCAGTTTGGTGCTGGGTGGTGGAACGCAGGGAACCCCAGGGCTGGGGTCTAAGCTCCCTGCTCCCCCAGAAGGACTTGACTGAGGGGTCCTGGTTGTACCCACAAGCTCCGTCGTAGACTGTGTTCCTATTGTCCAATAAACCTTCTGTTTTACTGGCTGGCTGAGAGTCACAGTGAATCCCAGGAAGAGGGGTGCAGGCCCCGGACTCCCGCACACTCCGTGACATCTGGTAGTAGCGGTGGGATCTACTGCACCCCATGAACGGCGCTTTCTGCAGTAAGTGACTAGGGAACAGTAAAACGAAAGGGGATTGATGGGGACCAGGCATGCTGAAGATTCAGAGAGATGGTTTCAGGGGGCATTTAACCCCTGGGAGTGTGTGACCAGAGAGAAGGACTTTTGCAGTAACAGGGTCCCCCGGGGGATTGCAGCAAGCAGTCCCAGGGGCAGAGGAGTCTGCAGCTTGACCCTGGCAAAGAGGTGGTGACCTCAGGAAGGACTGGCACCCTAGGGTTTCTTCCTGGAAACCGTGGAAAGCTGCACAGGCCTGCGAGTGGCCAGCAGGGAGATGTATGATAAACGCCTTAAGAGCGACCTAGTGGAGCTGTGCAGGCAGAGGGGGCTGCGCATTGGGAGGTTCATCAAGGAACAGCTGATTGCCCAGTTGGAGGAGTGGGATCGCTTGGATGACCCGATCCCTGTCCCTGAGGGAAGCTGCCCAGTGGATGCAGTGTGGGCCCTGGGGCCTGACCGGCTGGGAGGGGTCAGACTGGTGCCGAGGACATCCCGAGACCCTTCCTACCTATGCCTGGGGGAGGGGTTGGAGGAAGCCCAGCGAATACCGAGGGCACCCTGACCCCGGCAGCCAGCAGGGGATCCTCCCGGCGGAACTCCCCATTCCTGGAGCGGAGGCGGCTGGAATGGGAGAGGGAGATGAAAATGAGGGAGCTGGAAGATCATGAAAAGCAGCGTCAGCATGAGCGGGAAGAGGAGGAGAGGCAACGCCAGCATGAACAGGAGGAGAAGGAGAAGCAGAGACAGCATGAACTGGAGCTGGCCAGGCTGAGGAGCAGTGAGGCCCCGGCTGCAGTGAGTGAGGGGAGACCCAAGACTGCAAGGAGCTTTGATAAGTGCTTCCTGGCCCAGCGTAAGGAGTGGGAGGACATAGATAGCTTCCTGACAGCCTTTGAGAATGCCTGCAAGATACACAGGGTTGACATTGCAGACAGGCTCCAGTTTCTCACCCCCTTACTGGGCCCCAAAGCCGTGGAGGTGTACAGCTGAATGGCAGGGGACTACGAACTGTTCAAAAAGGCCCTGCTCCGTGAGTTTGGGCTGACCCCCGAGATGTACCGGAAAAGGTTCCAGAGTCAGCGTAAAATGCCTGAGGTCACATACCTACAACAGGTCAACCGAATGCAGGGATATGCCCGCAAGTGGGCAGCTGGGGCCCAAGCTAAAGAGGATCTGCTTGACCTAATTGTACTGGTACAACTGTATGAACAGTGTCGTTCTGACCTGATACTGTGGTTGGTGGACAAAAAGCTAGAGAACCCACAGCATGCAGGGCAGCTGGCCGATGAGTTTGTGAACAGTCAGTCAGGGCGTAGCAGGGAGGAGTCCCAAAAGAACAGGCCCCCCACGATGCAGATAGAGAGAGAGAGAGAGAGAGAGAGTCACCATGGGACCTCCCAGCAGGGAAATATGGAGAACCCCCTCCCAAGGGGAACACCTGGCGTCGGGACCCTCCGACCCGCTCAAGGGGACCAACGTGACCTGAGCTGCTATCACTGTGGCCAGAGAGGCCACGTACGGACCCAGTGCCCCAGGCTCAGGAACAGATTGAGCAGACCCAACCTACCCAGTGTTAACTGGGTAGGGACCCAGCTGGACGAGGGGCAGACGGCCCAGGCAAGGGGGGCTGCCAGCTTACCATCTGCTCAGGAGGGAAGAATACCCCCGGCTAGCTCTGCCAGGGGGCTGGAGGCTCTGGACTCAGGGTTCTCGGTTTACAGGGTGGGCGCGGGGCTGTCCCTCCAGAGAGAGTGCCTTGTTCCCCTGGAGGTAGGTGGGAGAAAGGTCAATGGATACTGGGATATGGGCGTGGAGGTGATGCTGGCCCGGCCTGGCCCGAGGTGGTGGCCCCAGATCGGGTGGTGCCCAACACCTACCTGACCCTAACAGGGGTGGGTGGGACCCCATTCAAGGTGTCCGTGGCAAGGGTACACCTGAAATGGGGGGCCAAGGACGTGGGGGTGCACCACCATTTGCCCACTGAGATTTTGATGTGCGGGGGGACCTAGAGGACTGGCCAAGCAACCCCCAGACCGCTCTGGTTGTGACCCATAGCCAGAGCCTGCGAGGGGCACTGCGCCCTGACCTTGGGGAGGGTACCACACCGTAGGTGCAGGACCCTAACATGGTGGGGTGGGAACACCGAAGGGCATGGCTCAGAGAGGCTGTGGCCTCAGACCCGGCCAATGAGAGGGAGCTGGTCTCCATCCCTTCCCCAGCCGCTGAGTTCCAGGCTGAGTTGAGGAAAGATCCCTCCTTGCGGAAGCTCGGGGACTTGGCCGACCTCAGTGTGGTACAGACCATGAGGAGAGGTTGCCAGGAGAGGTTCCTGTGGGAGAAGGGGTTCCTGTACCGAGAATGGGTCCCCTAAGGGAAGTGGAGTCCTGTGGGATCAGGAGGCAGCTGGTGGTACCCCAGAAGTATCGCCGCAAGCTACTGTACCTGGCCCATGACATCCCCCTATCAGGGCACCAGGGAATCCGGCGCACCCGGCAGAGGTTGCTACAGAACTTTTACTGGCCTGAGGTCTTTACCACTGTCCGGCAGTATTGCCGATCCTGTGACCCCTGTCAGAGGGTGGGGAAGGCCCGGGACAAGGGGAAAGTGGCTTTGAGACCTTTGCCCATCATAGAGGAGCTTTTCCAGAAGGTGGCCATAGACATAGTGGGACCTCTCAGCAAGACGACCCAGTCGGGGAAGAAATACATTCTGGTGGTGGTAGATTTTGCCACCCGCTACCCTGAGGCAGTGCCCTTGCCTTCCATTGAAGCAGACACCGTGGCAGATGCGCTCCTGACCATTTTCAGCCGAGTGGGGTTCCCCAAGGAAGTCTTGACAGACCAAGGATCCAACTTCATGTCGTCCCTGCTCCGGTGCTCGTGGGAGAAATGTGGGGTCCGGCACAACTGGGCCTCAGCTTATCACCCCCAGTCCAATGGACTAGTGGAGAGGTTCAATGGGACACTAAAGATGATGCTGAAAACCTTTATGAACCAGCACCCACATGATTGGGACAAGTACTTACCTCACCTGCTGTTCATGTACAGGGAGGTACCCCAGGAGTCTACCGGATTTTCACCTTTCGAACTGTTATATGGAAGGAGGGTAAGGGGCCCCTTGGACCTAATGAGAGACGAATGGGAGGGGAAGGCCACTCCCAGTGGAGAGTCAGTGGTGGAGTATGTCCTGATCTTCTGAGAGAGACTTGCTTAACTCATGGGCCTGGCCAGGGAGAATCTGGCCAGAGCCCAGAAGAAGCAGAAGGTCTGGTATGACTGCATGGCGTGGGCCCGTGCCTATGCCACCGGGGATCCGGTGATGGTTCTCATCCCCGTGAGAAAGAACAAACTACAGGCTGCATGGGAAGGCCCTTTCAAGGTTGTCAAGCAGCTAAATGAGGTAAACTAGGTGGTGGAGCTGTCTAAACGGGCGCACCACCGCCGGGTGTACCATGTGAATATGATGAAGCCATATTATGCCAGGGGGAATGTGGTGTTGGCCGTGTGTGGACATTGGGAGGAGCAGGGAGATGACCCTCTAGTAAATCTATTCAACTGGGACCAGAGCTGGTTCACCCCTGGAAACAGTTCCCCTCTTGGATCAGCTAACCCCTGCCCAGCAAGCTGAGATCAGGGGGGTGCTGCATCCGTACCGACAGCTGTTTTCCAACCAGCCTGGACGCACTAATCTGACTGTCCACCAGGTGCAGACAGGATCGCACCCACCGATAAGATGCTCCCCCTTCCGAGTCACAGGGAAAACTGCTCAGGACCTGGAAAGAGAGGTCAGGGACATGCTGGCTTTGGGGGTGATCCAGCCATCTGCCAGTCCTTGGGCCTCACCGGTGGTGCTGGTCCCCAAAAAGGACGGGTCGATCCGGTTCTGTGTGGACTATCGGAAGCTCAATGCCATCACTGTATCAGATGCCTACCCCATGCCCAGGCCTGATGAGCTCCTAGACAAATTGGGAGGAGCTCGATACCTTACCACCATGGACTTTACAAAGGACTACTGGCAAGTGCCGCTGTTCCTGTCCCTGCCTTTCGGCCTCAAGGGAGCGCTGGCCACCTTCCAGTGCCTGGTGGATCAGCTACTGAGGGGGACGGAGAGTTTTGCCGTGGCGTATATTGATGACATCTGTGTCTTTAGCCAGACCTGGGAGGACCATGTGTCCCAGGTTAGACAAGTGCTGGACCAACTCCAGGAGGCTGGGCTGACTGTAAAAGCGGAGAAGTGCAAGGTGGGGATGGCTGAAGTATCTTATCTGGGCCATCAGGTGGGGAGCGGCCGCCTAAAGCCGGAACCAGCTAAGGTGGAGGCGATCAGAGACTGGACCGCTCCCCACACCAAAAAGCAGGTCCAAGCCTTTATTGGGTTGGCAGGATACTACCGAAGGTTTGTGCCCCCTTTAGTGCCATAGCCACCCCCATCACCGAGCTATGCAAGAAGGGGAAGCCAGACAAGGTGGTCTGGACCGAGCCGTGCCAGGAGGCTTTCTGGGCAACTGAAGGAGACTCTGGTCAGTGGCCCAGTTCTGGCAAACCCAGACTTTGACAAGCCCTTTATGGTGTTCACTGATGCCTCAGACATGGGACTGGGAGCAGTGTTAATGCAGGAGGATGAAAAGGGGGAGAGACACCCCATCGTGTACCCGAGCAAGAAGTTGCTACCCCAGAAGCAATACTACGCGGCCATCGAGAAGGAGTGCCTGGCCATGGTGTGGGCCCTCAAGAAACTAGAGCCATATCTCTTCGGGCGACACTTCACTGTGTACACGACCACTCTCCCCTGACCTGGCTGCACCAGATGAAAGAAGCCAACGCCAAACTCCTGAGGTGGAGCCTGCTCCTGCAGGATTATGATATGGACGTGGTCCATGTAAAGGGAAGTACCAACATGATAGCAGATGCGCTGTCCTGGAGAGGGGGCCCTGAACTTCCCCAGGTCACTGGTCAGAGTGACCCCGCTCAGTTCAGTCTCGAAGCGGGGAGAGATGTGACGCAGCAGGGAGGGGGGAGTGTTGACCTGGGAATGTGGCAGGGGAGTTACACTGGGGATGGGATACCTGAGAGCCTCTAACCTGAGCCAGGATGGGGAGGGAGAGGTAACACCTCTGCCCGGGAATGTGGACAAAGGCTTCAGGAGAGAGCCTGCTGGGGGGGAGGGGGGGAGTAGTTTCAGT
The DNA here is from genome assembly GCF_965140285.1 of Lepidochelys kempii. Classification (NCBI taxonomy): domain Eukaryota; kingdom Metazoa; phylum Chordata; order Testudines; family Cheloniidae; genus Lepidochelys; species Lepidochelys kempii. The sequence goes on along the minus strand of NC_136383.1, from coordinate 111,915,117 downwards.
TTGGTGCTGGGTGGTGGAACGCAGGGAACCCCAGGGCTGGGGTCTAAGCTCCCGGCTCCCCCAGAAGGGCTTGACTGAGGGGTCCTGGTTGTACCCACAAGCTCCGTTGTAGACTGTGTTCCTATTGTCCAGTAAACCTTCTGTTTTACTGGCTGGCTGAGAGTCACAGTGAATCCCAGGAAGAGGGGTGGAGGCCCCGGACTCCCCCACACTCCGTGACATGCACCTTTCTGACAAAAAACAAGTGTCTTGTTATAAGACACTCATCTGTTCTGAATAATGTAACATTTTGTAGGAAGCGGAGGGAACAAAAAGCTAGTTCCAAGGAGATTAGAGCAGAAGGCTTCTGGAAAGAGACTAAGAAAGATTTCTAGAAGAAAGAAACAAGGAGAAATAGAATGTGACAAAGAGTATTGGGATGAAAGTAATAGATATATATCTAGTAACTGGACCAGCAGTCTGCATCTACAAAAGATTATTCCAGGCTGGAAGTTAAATATTCTTCTCAGACCTTGTTCAGCAGAAGCTGAGAAGTAATAATGCAGTTTAGCAAGAGGTAGAATTACCCCTGAGTCAGAGAAAATTCTTTGTACCTTAAGAGAACCTTTGTATTCTTTGTACCTTAAGTGCAACACAAAGGTCATTTTAAACAAGTCAAGAAATGCAAAAGGTAAGGATCTCATAATACCTTTATGTTGCTCACATTTATATAAGATCTAAGGCTCTGATCTTGCATTGTGACTCAGATAGGCAGACTGCCTAAGATGAGTCCCACTGAAGTAGGAATGATTGAAATAAGGATGGAAATTAACACATGCTCAAGTTCTTTCCTGAATTGGAACCTAAACTAGCATTATAAAAAGCACAGCTACAGAATTACTGTCAATATTATGTATTTTTGTGTTTTCCCATAGGCCCATAGGTAAAGATAAAATTTTGTCATAGATTCTGTGACTTTCAGACTTCCGGGGCCTTTGCTGAAGATGTCATGGAGCTATCAACCACTGTGGGTGGTGGGGGCCCCACAGTTGTCAGGTGCTGGCCCCAGAACTCTGAGCTTCCACGGGCTGCAGTAGCCCCAGAGCTCTGAGCCGCTGGCCCTGCAGCTGTCAACCACTGTCGTGGGAAGCAGGGGCGGAGGGGCAAAATTGTCAGTTCCCCCCCACCCCAAATTATTTTTAGTAAAAGTCCCAGACAGATCACAGGCGTCCGTGAATTTTTGTTTATTTCCCCAAACCTGTCTGTGACTTTTACTAAAAGTAACTGTGGCAAAATCTTAACCTAACCTATAAGTGAATACTGTAAATCTAAACAAAGTGGAAATTTCATACTGCAAGTACAAAACAGATATTTATTCTTTATAACTGTAAATTATTTCTTGTTTATTTGCAAATTGGCCCAAAACTAGTTCTTACTGAGGAGGAGTCACCTGGACAGTTTCTGCTTGTAAAGTCCTGTGCATATGCAAAAACCCCTAACAAAAAAATTTAAATGGATAAAGGATTTTTTTCCATTCTCACATAACTCATAAATGGATGTATAGAGTTTGTTCAAACATTTACACAAATTACCTTCAGATTAAGACCAAGCATGGAAAAATTTCAGACAAAAAAGGAGAATTTTTCAGAATGTTATCAACATGTGAAAATAAAGTCTCACTGTCACTATAATGGAGGTTTCTAACAAGCAAATGCTATATTCATGCATACACACGCTTCTGTAATACATATACAATGGTTCTATAAATTCCATTGGTTGGCAGTGTAGATTACTTCTCATTCTTTAGCTGACTACTACAAAACAAATCCTGTATAACTTGTTGCTGTCTGTATTAAGTTTGCCAGGAATCACCCTTATATATGTGCCTTCCCTACCCCCACCCCATAGTTTTGTAGTTGCTAATTAAAATATCTTCAGTAGGGGAGCAGAATAATACTTTTGATTTTGTATTACATGCTGCTCAAACAGGAGATGACGAGCGATGAAAAGAAAAATATGCAGTAAATGAATTGTTCAATGGGAATTTAAGTAAATACCTGAAGTCAGTGAAGATGTTAAGTGGTGACCTGATCACAGTCTACAAGTATCTACATAGGGAAGAGATTTCTTATAGTAGATGGGTCTTTGATCTAGCAGGAAAAGGGATAATGAGATCCCTGAATCCTATGTTTCAGTTGTAATCTAGGGTCACTTAGAGCTTTGATCGCTGTGGCCAAACTCTGCTACAAATGGTTCTTTTGGGGTTAGAACATTTCTAAGTAATAAATCCCATTTTCACTACTTCTACAGTACTGCATAGCAAGCCTCGTTATGAATACTATGCCATCCATGTTTTTTGCTGAATTACTATAAGAGTCTAGCTGAATAACCCTAGTGCAAACCCTCATGTCTTAGCTACTAGTTGATGAGCTAATGATTTTATTAATTTATCACAAACTTTCCCCCCCTTAATAATCTTAGTTTTATTTTCTTTTGGGGATTGTGGGAGGTTGTGAACAAAACACATATTGCAGGTCTGCTATGGAAAAATAATATTACTATTTGTTTTAATTATTATAGTGAGAAGAACTGTACAAAGATATGGGAAGCTTTCAAAAAGGCTTTCATGAATAAGGATCCTTGCAACATTTTACCATCGGACTATGAGTTATTTATTAACCTGTCACTGCATACAATTCCACCTAACAAGGTACTGATTATCAATGGTGTGTTAATGATCATCTATCATCTCTCCCCTGATCTGGCAGTCCAGAATTGACCAGATTTGATATGGTGGGCCATGCAATGATTTTCTGCCCACTTTGTGGGTTGCAGACCAAAAGGTTGAGAACCAGTGTTCTAGTCCTTGACCCCACAGCAATGAAGTGTCAGAGAGATGTAACATGGTTTAGAATTCGTTGCTACAATACTGAACTTGCAGCCAAATAATTATGATTTTAAGCTGGTCAGCACTATTACAGATAAGTATGTGTCCAGTTAAACAGCTGAAAGTGTATAAAAGCCCTCAAAGCACCTTAATTAAACCAACCTCAAAACCCATCTTATGCATGTTTAAGAGTAAATATCTTCATTCAACTCTGTCAAGTGAGCTCTCTAATTTCAATGTCACCGTTGTGAAGGATATGTTTATACTAGAAACCCTACAGTGGCACACCTGTGCCACTGTGGTGTAGACACTACAGGGACAGGAGAGGTTCTTCCATCACTGTAGTAAATCCATCTCTCTGAGAAGCAGTAACTAGGTCGACAGAAGAATTTTTCCACCATCTAGCAGAGTCTGCACCAGGGCTTAGGTTGACAATTACATTGCACAAGGTAAGTAGTTAAGCCAACCTAAGTTTGTAGTGTAGATCAGACCTTAGTTTTGTTTTACTTGTATTTAGGGCTTGTCTATATGGAGACTTAGTGTGCAGCAAGTTGGTGTGTAAATCTACAGCCTGCCAGCCTGCCACACACAAAGTGGTCATGTGGACCCTGCTGCCACACACTAAAAGTTCCATAGTGCTACTTTCAGTGCATGGCAGCAGCGTCCACATGGTCACTTAGTGCACTGTAGTTTCACACCCTGGCTTGCTGCACACTAAGTCTCCATATAGACAAGTCCTTAGTGTCTATATACCTAGCTTTTCCTGAACCTGTCAGCTTAAGACAGGCAAATTCTAGAAGGCTTGAGTCTTTCTATAGTTCAAGTTCTGTTCTCACAGTGGTGTAAATCCCCCCCAAAAATCCACTGTCAAGTAATGCCAGATTTACACTATTGTGAGGGCAAACTTTGTCCCTATAACTTTTAGTTGAAGTATAGAATTGTTTTTAAAGTATTTAATGGACAGTAGTTTGATTAGAACAAGCCATCTGTGAGATTCTGAAGTATTTAGAAATCATTTCAAAACATGATTTAAAATGTTTTCCCGGCCACGCAGAAGTGACGGCATCATGCACACACATCCAAAAGATGGTTTGTTTTTTGTTTTCTTTTCTTTCCTTAGTCTCTTTTCTGGGAAAATAACCATCTGCTGGTCACTAGCTATTCTGATAGAACTCGTCGCTACATGCCTCTTTGTGATACTTTAATTGGTTCATTTGGAGATTTCCTGAACTGGTGTGGACAAGCAAACGATACTGGTCAGAAAAGAACTGATATAATAAAAAGTTGGTTATAAATTCATGGTGGGGCTAAAAAGATAGACTGATTGCTTTGTACTGGAGCTATGGGTCGGATTCTGCTCTCATACTCCCGGTTTATGTGGGTAACTCCCCTGAACTGAGTGTCCTGATTCTCCCCTGGCTTGTACTGTATAGACATTTACACTTCAACTGCGGCTGAAGCATACACTGAAATTTTGAGGGAGGTGTTGTGATGGTGGATTTAAGTCACCTTTTCATTTCCTGGATTCTGGGGCTTTCTGTGCACCAGACCAGTTTTATGACATGAGTTAGAGCAGTTTCCACAGACACAGGGGTCTATGCTTTGAGACCACAGCATGTCATGGTTTGTACAAAATGTAAGGGCTGGTGAAAAGGAGGAGAGAAATGGTGCAGTACTGTCATGGATGGATATCCTATCAGATCTCCAACCATGCAGAACCTAGAACAAAAAACACATACAATATATATTGTAAAGCCACTTTGGATTTTCTATTTCCACCTGTCATGATATCTTTAATAATGAGCACTATGTTTCTTCCCACAGGATTTAATTATGATTCCTGTCCTACCACAGAAGAGTGTGAAAATAATGCAGTAGAAACTTTCTGGAAGATCGCATCAATCACTGTAAATCATACTGTTTACGTTCATTAAGCATGTCTATGGAGATAGTTCAGAAAGCTTTAGTAGGGCCAAAAGATTTTTTTTTCTGGAGTTCTTACCTCTAGCGTAGGCATATCCTTAAGATCTTGTATAGACTATAACTTAAAGGTATGATGTAAGGAGGAAAAGCATAAGGTTGACTACCTTATGTGTTAAAAATGCCATCCACTCACCTCAGTGGTTGGAGGAAGATGACTGGGCAGGCAGCAAAAGAGGACAGCTCCAGCAGCAACAGAGGGAGACATTCAATGAGGGACACTGGGTAGCTCCTCCCCTTCCCCTCCTCCCCCCCCCCCACTTATAATCTGTGGTACCTATTGGCCAGCTGGAGGGAAGGGTGCTGATTGACCTGCATCCCCCAGCTCAGAGATTTGACTTTGAGCACAGACCATGTGAAGCCTCTTGCACCTGTGTTCCAAGTGGGGCTGGGGAGTTTTTTCACCTTTTTCGCAGCACCCTCAGTCCACAGTAGGTTAATTAAGAATGTGCTTAGTACCTAACTGAGGTACTTGCTTGAGTTGTTAATTTGTCACAATTTGTGGACTGTTTTCAGTGCCGTTAAAAGGATACAATGAACAGTTCCCCTAGATAAAAGACCTGGGATTTTAGTGATGGACCTTGGGCTCAGGGGATAGAGTCAGACCTTGTGGCCCTTGCAGGCTGGGGTTCCCACCCTTTTGCACCCTCTGTTTCCCTCATGGGGGTGTGGGAGTGGGTAGGACTTAGAGTGAGCTGAGTCCAGGGCAGGTAGGCTGAGGAGAGCCGCCACCCTGAGTTATGGGTTACATGGTAAAAGCTGACTAAGGCTGACTAAGCAGATGATCTAAGTTGTAACCCCTGCACTGGAACCACTTACATGACTGGTATATGAGAGTATGGGTTCTGCAGTTAGTGCCCTTTCCATGTGTTCAAATTAACAAAAGGTGTGGCCTGTAGTTTAAAATCCATCCATGTCCTCATTTCACCACTGTGTCCAGATCAACCACAGATTGCCTAGGATTTTAATGTGTTAGTGAACGTGTTAAAATAGACCTTTTTCTAGTGAAAACAAGGCCTAGGAGATCTTAATGCTGACGAAAGGTGCCAGATTGACAGTCTTGAAGATGAAAATACAGCAAGTACAATACAGAGTTGCAGTGCAAAACTTCTCATAGTGATCTGTTAAAGTGCCCCAACCTTGCCCTGGAGGAACCACTTCTAGGGTTGAGAAGACAGATCACCTTTTATAGCCATAAAGTTCTAATCCTCTCTACTGCAACTGCCAGCTAGGGAACCAGTTTTGATGGTGGTTTTGCAACTTGGACATTTTCACTTATAGCCCCCTCCACTGGCCATGAGTATTTAGTTATAGTTTATAATCAGTATATAAAAATCTATAGGGGATGTTCTGAAGAATAATCTTCCGTTATCTATTGCAGTATGCAAAGCAGAGCTCGGGGGCAATATACGTTATGCTGAATGGTTCTGCGATAGGGGGCGCCTATCCAGTCAAAGGGTAAGAGAAATAAAGTAATATTGTGTTAATATTTTAGGGTTTGATTGAGAAAAATCAAACATTTGGCTATTGTACCACACAAAGCTGTGGAAGTAATAATTTTCAGAAGTCTGTGGCATCAAAGCCAATCTTTTTATTTATTTATTTTTTTAAAACTAGACCTGGAGTAAAATTTTAGAAAGCACTTGGGTACCTGTTCTGCAGCGTCCTGTATTCTAATTTGTCAAAGGCAACAGAAGTAAAACTTGACTGTTACACAACATTGTTTATAAAAGCAAAAACACTGAATTTGTCCAGACAAAAAGGTCTATTGCTACCACCCAAGGACTGTGTTGAGATTATGACTAGTAAACAAGAGAAGAATAGAATCAGAAATTAATGGATCAAAATTGCTGTGTTAGAAAGTAGGCCTAATTGGAGGACAAAATAATGACAGGGAAGGGTGATTCCATCCATCACCCCCTTTTAGGGTCCTTAAAAGAGACTTTGGGAGAGAGAGATCAAAATGCAAGAGGACAGGTGGACTGAAAGGAGAGAGTTCAACCATCATGGCTGCTACCCCCTTGTCTCATGAGACCCCACGAATCAACTATTACACTATTGGACCTGCATCATCCTGATCCAGAAAGCACTGTGCTGACCTGACCAGGCCAGAGAGGGACCCAGATTACATACTTCAGCAACTTCATTGACTTCAGATAAATCCTGAACACCACATGGAATGTGAAACTTGGTTTCCCGCTCTCCTCTCCTCCCTCAAGTGTCTTTTTTTCTTCCTTGCCTCCTCTTTCCTGTTTCTCTCTTTTTGCCTTCTGTTTAAAAAGAGTCTGGGTTAGCAAGCAACATCTTCTGCAACATTGTTCTGAAGCTGTGGCCATCAAGGCAGCTAAAAGCAATGTCTTAAACAGCCCTACTCTGGTACAAGTTTGCCAGGTCTCCCAGTGGCTGATAAGATAGTATGCTATGTGTATATATATATATAGTATGCTATGTGTATATATAAAGTCTGCTGTAGTTTCCACGGTATGCATCCGATGAAGTGAGCTGTAGCTCACGAAAGCTCATGCTCAAATAAATTGGTTAGTCTCTAAGGTGCCACAAGTACTCCTTTTCTTTTTGCGAATACAGACTAACACGGCTGTTACTCTGAAACCTATGCTATGTTTGTATTTCTCCAGCAGTGAGATGGCTAGTAAGAGTCAGCATCAAAGACAGGAGCTGCATTTTCTATCTTTACTCTTTTTTTCTCCCCTTTTGTGTTAAAAGGGTTTTTAAAGGTGACTGTTGCTATGAGACTAAGCAGGCTGAGATCTCTATAGTTGGAAGCCCAAATCCTATTTAGAACTCTTGATGTTGTAAAGTAACAGAGTCATGTTAACAGCTTTGACTCTCTGGGCCCATGTATTCCATGGAGATGGAATACCTCACTTGTCAAGATGTCTGTTCAGCAAAGCACATGCTTAGGGTTACCATATTTGAACATTCAAAAAAGAGGACACTCCATGGGGCGGGGGGGGGGAGGAGAGGTATTTGCTCACACCTCTCTTCCCCGGCCCCACCCCAACTCCATCACTTCCCCGCCCCCATTCCAACCCTTTCCCCAAAGTCCCTGCCCCATTGGACCCCTTCCCCAAATCCCCGCCCCGACCCTGCCTCCTCCCCTGCGTGGGCCACATTCCCCCTCCTCCTCCTTCCCTCCCAGCCACGCGAAACAGCTGTTTCGTGGCGCAAGTGCTGGGAGCTAGGGGGAAAAAAGCGGGCACTCTCTCGAGTGATCGACATTCACTCTCTTTCTTGAATGATCAACTCTTCTTGGGGGAAAAATAATAATGGCAAAATCCCGGATGTTTTTAGATATTTAAACATTCCTCTCAGACAGTGATTTAAGAACCAAAAAGCCAGACATGTCCGGGAAAATACAGACATATGGTTACCCTACACATGCTTGACTTTAAGCACTTGTTTATTTTTCACTGAAGTGGAACTTGACAAAACTTAAGTTCTTTCCTTAATTAAGCCCAAATGAGAAAACAAAACACAGGGAGACTCCAAAAACAATAGGTCCCAAGTGGTTGCTTGTGTTGCTGTACACAAGGCCTGATTCATTTGCTCTCCAATATTAGGTAATTCACAAATCACAAGGAAAAGGAATAGAGAGACTTTTGATAAAGAACAGAGACACGTTTTAACAAATTCTAAGGTCCAAGTGACAATCTGATTATATAAGTCAGGGCACAGGGAATACAGCTCCTGTTTGAATGATGATTAGAGCAGGTGACTTCCCTTGTTGGCACAAAGAAAATCTATTTCTTTTTTAAACAATAGGCTGTGGTTAATTTAACAGTGGTTAAAACAGCCATTCTTGTCCAACATAATACTCTCAGTTTAACCTTTGGAACAGATTATCAAGGCCAGTAAGCAAATTCAACATTGCTTGGAGTCTTTAATCAAGATTGAATGTCTCTCTAAAAGATATGCAGGAGTTCAACCACAGGTTATTGAGTGTGATAGTGTTCACTTATGTAGTATGTAAAAATACTTCTCTCCACTGCAGGAATTACTATATGAAATTCTGTGATCTGTGTTCTGCAGGGCTTCAGATAAGATAATCAGAGTGGTCCACTCTGGCCTAAAATTTCTTCTGTTCTAGGCCACATAGCTGGTACAGTACAGAAATCAAAACACTTCAAATAATTCCTGTAGAATCCTTGCTCTCTTCTGTCAAGACAAACTATATTTCAAAAAAGACAGCAGGCCAGATTTTCAAAAAAACAATTGTAGATGCAAATAATCACAGGTAACTTTTTTTTTTTTTAAAGAGTTACACAGGCACAACAGATATCATGCAGCTGCCTTTATATCAAGCAATTAGACATCTAACTTAGATGATCTAAGTTACATCAAGAAAAGGAGTACTTGTGGCACCTTAGAGACTAACCAATTTATCTGAGCATAAGCTTTCATGAGCTACAGCTCACTTCATCGGATGCATTCAGTGGAAAATACAGAAGATGTTTGTTTTTATACACACAAATCATGAAAAAATGGGTGTTTATCACTACAAAAGGTTTTCTCCCCCCCCCCCCCCACTCTCCTGCTGGTAATAGCTTATCTAAAGTGATCACTCTCCTTACAATGTGTATGATAATCAAGGTGGGCCATTTCCAGCACAAATCCAGGGTTTAACAAGAACGGGGGGGGGGGGGGGGGGGGGGGAGTAGGAAAACAAGGGGAAATAGGCTTGAATAGAGACTGGGAGTGGCTAAGTCATTATGCAAGGTAACCTAGGTTAATTTTATCCAATTTGCAAATGAATTCCAATTCAGCAGTCTCTTGCTGGAGTCTGGATTTGAAGTTTTTCTGTTGTAAATATCGCAACTTTCATATCTGTAATCGTGTGACCAGAGAGATTGAAGTGTTCTCCGTCTGGTTTATGAATGTTATAATTCTTGACATCTGATTTGTGTCCATTTATTCTTTTACGTAGAGACTGTCCAGTTTGACCAATGTACATGGCAGAGGGGCATTGCTGGCACATGATGGCATATATCACATTGGTAGATGTGCAGGTGAACGAGCCTCTGATAGTGTGGCTGATGTTATTAGGCCCTGTGATGGTGTCCTCTGAATAGATATGTGGGCACAGTTGGCAACGGGCTTTGTTGCAAGGATAGCCACTCCTAGTCTCTACTGAAGCCTATTTCCCCTTGTTTTCCTAACCCCCCAGACGTTCTTGTTAAACCCTGGATTTGTGCTGGAAATGGCCCACCTTGATTATCATACACATTGTAAGGAGAATGATCACTTTACATAAGCTATTACCAGCAGGAGTGTGGGGTGGGGGGAGAGAAAACCTTTTGTAGTGATAAACATCCATTTTTTCATGATTTGTGTATATAAAAACAAACATCTTCTGTATTTTCCACAGTATGTATCCGATGAAGTGAGCTGTAGCTCACGAAAGCTTATGCACAAATAAATTGGTTAGTCTCTAAGGTGCCACAAGTACTCCTTTTCTTTCTGTGAATACAGACTAGCACGGCTGTTACTCTGAAACCTAAGTTACATCAGTTTCTCCTGCACATAACTGCACCCATCATTATTTGCCATAGCATAATTACATGGATGAACAGGAAAGCTGGGATGAGACTTCATTCAAAATCAGGCCCAAATCTTAATTTATACATTTTTGTTTTATTTTTGTTTTTTAAAGACTGATGCTTTAGAACACATTTTAATGCAATATGTTAAACTGTTCCTTTTGATTTGGCACCCTCCATTTGATTTGGAGAACTCTCAACTCACACTTTGTGCTTTTATTATTCTATTTAAAGACATTTTTTCCATTAGGCCATCATCAGATTTAATTGAAATTATTTTTGGATGTGCCTTGGATAGTACAACTAGCAGTCACACAGACTTAGACACAGGAATATAGAAGACCTTTTTTCTGATACAAAAGTTCTCAGAATTTATGACAGGAAAGTCACACAACATAAATACAGATAACTTCCTCTACTCTTTGCAAGTAAAAATGATCCCATCTTAATGACTCAATTTGCTCTGATAAATCACTCCCTAAAACCATAGACCTTAACCTTGCAGCAGTAAGGCTGATTGTATGTAAAAGGAAAAATGTGGTTTAATATTTTACTATTTACATACTCCTGGTCAGATGTGAGATCAGTTGGTGTAACTCCATTGACTTCAGTGGAATTATTCCAGTAGAGAATTTGTCCCTCCTATACCTGGACTTCTGAATATTACAGTATTTAACAAACAGCAAACCTGCCTATGGAGGATTCTTCCCGGGTCAGAATGGACAGATTTTTTTTTAAAAAACACTCTTTTATGGTCCTACTTGTTCCCATGCTAGGTATTTTATACCCTTTTGACTTACTGCTGTGATTTTATATCTACAAATATATTTGTCTTGTGGTTAAAAGAAGAAAAGGAGTACTTGTGGCACCTTATAGACTAACCAATTTATTTGAGCATAAGCTTTCGTGAGCTACAGCTCACTTCATCGGATGCATACTGTGGAAAGTGTAGAAGATCTTATTATATACACACAAAGCATGAAAAAATACCTCCTCCCACCCCACTCTCCTGCTGCTAATAGCTTATCTAAAGTGATCACTCTCCTTACAATGTGTATGATAATCAAGTTGGGCCATTTCCAGCACAAATCCAGGTTTTCTCACTCCCCCCCCCCCCCCCCCCGAAACTCACTCTCCTGCTGGTAATAGCTTATCTAAAGTGACCACTCAGGAGAGTGGTCACTTTAGATAAGCTATTACCAGCAGGAGAGTGAGGTGGGAGGAGGTATTTTTTCATGCTTTGTGTGTATATGATAAGATCTTCTACACTTTCCACAGTATGCATCCGATGAAGTGATCTGTAGCTCACGAAAGCTTATGCTCAAATAAATTGGTTAGTCTATAAGGTGCCACAAGTACTCCTTTTCTTTTTGCGAATACAGACTAACACGGCTGTTACTCTTACTTCTATTTTAAAAAAACAAATCCCATGTTGTGCCTGAAGAAAGGCTGCTCTTGTAGGATTTTTTTTTTTTATTTTTTACTAAATACCGAGTGGTTTGTTATAAGTGCTGCATTTTAAACACTTATTCCACTCACATCTTTATTAATAGAGTCTTATTCCTGCTCCACCCTGCTAAGATCATCAATCAATAAAACAACAAACTTAGGATCCATACACCCCATAAACTCTGTTAATACTCAAAATTGGAATCAGAATTTTGTATCTTGGGTTCTGCCTCTGATAATGAGCCCAGAAGAAACCATAGGTACAAATGACCTGGACCCAGATATCCCATTGAAATCAGTGGGAACAGACTCAGAGCCCTAGTTACTGAGAAGGCGAAAGATCTTTTCTGTTCTATGTAATTTTAAAGATTTGTTTTCTTTAACCAGTTTTTTTGCAGACTATGAAGTGCCTAACTTCCAAAAAGACAGAATTTCACAAATTGAAATCTGGGTCATGGATGACATTGGGGGACCTGACTTGTAAGTTATAGGTCTTAAAAAAAAACAGAACCTAATCTTGTTTTTCCTCTTTTGAATCTGTTTTTACAGTTTTCACTTTATTTTTCTCTATTATTAGATTGCAGTAACACTCAAAATGTTTGATGTATTCCAAACACAAAAGAAACCACAGTGCCTTCCTTGGAGGGTGTACAGTCTTTTTAAAAATATACAGTTGATGTGACCAGAACTAGGCACAATCAAAAATAATGTAAGGCCCTAAATCTGCTGAGTCAGTAGGTCTGTCAAGTTCCTTCCCCACTCTGAACTCCAGGGTACAGATGTGGGGACCTGCATGAAAAGCTCCTAAGCTTACTTTTACTAGCTTAGGTTCAAACTTCCCCAAGATACAAACTATTTTACCTTTTGCCCTTGGACTTTATCGCTGCCACCACCAAACGTCTAACAGGTGTATAACTGGGAAAGAGCCCGTTTGGAAATGTCTTTCTGCAAAAAATCCTCACCAAAACCTTGCACCCCGCTTCCTGGGGAGGGTTTGATAAAAATCCTCACCAATTTGCATAGGTGAACACAGACCCAAACCATTGGATCTTAAGAACAATGAAAAAGCAATCAGATCCTTAAAAGAAGAATTTTAATAGAAGTAAAAAGAATCACCTCTGTGAAATCAGGATGGTAAATACCTTACAGGATAATTAGATTCAAAACATAGAGAATCCCTCTAGGCAAAACCTTAAGTTACAAAAAGACACAAAAACAGGAATCTACATTCCATTCAGCACAGCTCATTTTCTCAGCCATTTAAAGGAATCAGAATCTAACGCATATCTAGCTAGATTACTAACTAAGTTCTAAGACTCCATTCCTGTTCTGTCCCTGGCAAAAGCATCACACAGACAGAGAGAGAGGGGCTTTGTTTCTCCCTCCCCCCAGCTCTTGAAAGTACCTTGTCTCCTCATTGGTCATTTTGGTCAGGTGCCAGCGAGGTTATCCTAGCGTCTTAACCCTTTACAGGTGAAAGGGTTTTTCCTCTGGCCAGGAGGGATTTTAAAGGTGTTTACCCTTCCCTTTATATTTATGACAAGAAGCAGGCCTTAAGTCAGGGCAAGGCAAGTACAGGTTAGATTAAATAAGAACCATCTGAATCCCAAATCAAACTCTGAGGTTTAAAAAAGTCTTTTCACTGTCCCCAGTGCACTATTTTTCAGGTTTACACTTCTCTGCAGTTCATGGTTCTGGAAATTAGTAGAAGTGGTGAAATGCCATAAGAAGGTCTCTTCTCATGGTACTTGTGACCAATCCAACAACAAGAACTACTAGTAGTTTTGAGAGCCTGAATTTGGGAGATTGCCAGCCCAATTCTGCAATCCTTGGAGATTTAAATATTCATCGGCACTTTTAAGATGCTTATTTGGGCCAAAACTCTTGATCAGCCATTACTATTTTATTCAGTTAATTTAAGTAAATTTTTACCCAGCCACAGGAGCTGAGGTGGTGAGGGAAGCACTCCATTATTGGAGTTTAAGTCTGAATGCTCATGTCCAACAGCAGGAGTTCTAAGTGATTGAGGAAGGACTCAAGCATGGTTTGTGGAGTCTAGGCCAAAGTTCCAGTTGTTGCAAAGTAAATATAAAACACTGTCACTGATGCAAGTGTATGGTGAATTCTGATTTGGTAGCATTTTACATCAACTTTGCACGGGTGTAAATGAGTGCACAACATACAAAGTAGTGGAGAATCAGGCCCCCTAAATTTGTATTAGTCCAACAGGCAGCTGCCCTCTGGTAGTAGATTTGTTTTTCTAGGTAATTGCTGTTTGGTTGCAAGATACCAGAGTCTGGCCAGCTTGCTGAAATTGTCCTATAACCTACTATTAAATTCCCTAAAAAAATCTGCTCTAATTGTGGAACATTAAGGTTCTGCAATTAAAGCCCTAGCTGCCATAGCAATTGACACTATGGAAATTAGCAAAATAAACAGTTAACTAATAAAAGACTTTGTTAACTAATCTCTTTTTACAGGGATTCCTGTGGGAGAGGCAGTGTACAAATATTAGAAGAGAGACTCAAAACCATGGGTTATGACATCACCTGCATTGACAATTACAAGTACGTGGAATTTCTTTAATAAATATGAGGTATTTGCTACGGTTTTTCAGAAATTTTAACCTACTTCTACCCATGAGTATTCCCATACCAGGGGACCCACTAATCTACTATACTGTAGCTTTAGTAAGAAATTGACATCTGGAAGTGATAATGCCACTTTCCTCAGCCATCTGAGCACACTTCCACTGATATGGCAATTGTACAGTTTGTAATTTTATTATTAAATGCAACCGTGTCCTCACTCAGTATCAGACACAGAAGATGGCGTGGTCCCTTCCACTTAGAGCTATCAGTTCAAATAGGAAATTAAAATCTGAACAAGAGTTATACATTAACATTCCCTTCTCATGTCCGCAGAATTACTTATGGTAGCTGTACTTACTGTGATACCAAGAGCTTCATTCTAAATTAAATACCATTAAGAAGGGAAGGTCTAGGCATCCAAATTGTGCATCTCTTCATTTTATAACATCGTTCAATTTGTTTCACTTCCTCTTTTGTTTTGCTTAGTTTTCTTACTGAGTGATACTAAATAAAATAATTTCATTACAGATCTGTACTGCTGTTAAAGTGCCTGGATTATCTTAATCACCCTGATTGTTCCATTGTTTCGTAAGTAAACATGGTAAATAAAATCAATCCAACTTCTATGCCATTAGAGCCAAATGAATAATTCACAGCTAATAATTTATTCAACAGATTTCATCTGTTCTACTGATTGCAATTTGTCCATGACAGCTGTATCGAAATATATTATTTTGAAATTATTCAGGAAACAATTCCTGCTCTATAAATTGTGCACAAGCACTTAGTTGCAAGTATCTGATATTCATAATTAAAGCAGTGTTGATTAGTTTTGATTGAACACACAGACCACATGGTATATTGCTGTCCACTGATTGCCTGAGCATAACTCTTAGAATCAAGTATCTCTTGCATATACTCAGTTAGAAATGCAAAATTTGCTTTTCACAAACATTCTCCAATAAAATTGAGATCATAAATCAACCATAAGACTGCAAATCTAAATAACAGCACCTGTCCAATTATGTGCAATGTAACTTTCAATTCCCAATTTCAAGGAGGTACAGTATTCCTATCCAAACATTCAGAGATCCAATATTTCACCAATACACTTTTATGAGAAACATATGGAAACTTAAACACAAGTGGACACATTCATCTTTGCTGTAAGTCCAGCAAAGTACATCATGGGTAAATTAAACCCAAGGGGTGGGTGGAAAAATTCTTTGTATTAACTGCAAAAATGTTTCCCAACACAGAAACACCTGAGGTTGAAAGGAAAAATGCCAATATCTAGTGCTGAATTTGAGCTCAGGTGATTAAGAAGGCCATATCTCCTAAGTGACCTGTATTTTTCAGTGATAATCCATTGGCCTAGGACAAGTATATAATATACAGAAATTAGGTTTGTGCATCAAGCACAGAGTACATAGGACTGTCTATTGTTCAACATCACATGGCTCTCCCACGCTCAGGCGGCAGAGGAATGCTATTGCTGCTGGGTTGGGCACACTCTACCCTCTCCTGCACTAAGCAGGTGTTCGAAGAGCACTTCACTCAGCACAGAGAAGAGAAGAATATGCACGAGAGTGCAGCGATAGTGCTTCAACAGTCTTCCACAGGCCTTTGATAGAAGATTCATCTTTAAAGCTCCTGTATCTTAGAGAAACTGGTAGTGGTGTTCTGACCCAGCAGCGTTCTCTGTTGGATAGCTTTTCCCTATCTTGGCATATGACAGTCACAAGAGCGTTCCCTTTGGTTCCATCACCCAAAATTATGCCCTGGCACCAACCACTGAACATGTGAAAACAGCATTTGAGAGACAACAAATGCTCACATCAATATGAGCAGATTGTGTTGAGGTAACAGATCATCAACCTTACCAAGCTTACAGAGACATTTCTTTATTGCTGTGTGTATACCATGTACAGGGTTGTAATACTGTATGAGCCGATGTGATTTAAAAGAAATTGATGTCTTATTCTCTGAGTGATTGACAAAGTTTTTGCTCCTAAGTAGAAAAGAAATTGTGATTGCCAGTCTTTATCCAACTTGTGAAACCCACAGCCCCAAAAAACCAGTAATTTTCTGAACAAACTGACAATATTAGCTAGCTAGAGAAATCTGAGCTTAATGGGGCTCTTCTTTTGGATGCTCTGAGTTCTTAATGGATGATTTAAGAATATAAGAACGGCTAGACTAGGTCAGACCAGTGGTCGATCTAGCCCAGCATCCTGTCTTTCAACAGTGGCCAGTGCCAGGTGCTTCAGAGGGAATGAACAGAACAGGTTCAAGCAATCCATCCCGTCGCCCATTCCTAGCTTCTGGCAAACAAAGGCTAGGGACACTTCACAGCATGGTTTTGCATCCCTGCCCCTGCTGACTAATTGCCATTGATGGACTTATCCTCCATGAACTTATCTAGTTCTTTTTTGAACCCTGTTATAGTCTTGGCCTTCACAACCTCTTCTGGCAAAGAGTTCCACAGGTTGACTATAGGTTGTGTGAGCAAATACATCCTTTTGTTTGTTTTAAACCTGCTGTCTATTAATTTCATTTGGTGACCTCTAGTTCTTGTGTTAAGAGAAGGAGTAAATAACACTTCCTTATTTAATTTCTCCACACCAGTCATGATTTTATAGAACTCTGTCATATCCCCTCTTAGTTGTCTCTTTTCTAAAAGTCCCGGTCTTATTAATCTCTCCTCATATGGAAGCTGTTCCATATCCCTAATAATTTTTGTTGCCCTTTTTTTGTACCTTTTCCAATTCGAATACATCTTTTTTGAGATGGAGAGACCACATCTGCACGCAGTATTCAAGATGTGGGTGTATCATGGATTTATATAGAGGCAATATGATATTTTCTGTCTTATTATCTAGCCCTTTCCTAATGATTCCAACATTCTGTTTGCTTTTTTACTGCCGCTGCATATTGAGTGGATGTTTTTAAGAGAACTATCCACAATGACTCCAGGATCTCTTTCTTGACTGGTAACAGCTAATTTAGACTCCATCATTTATATGTATAATTGGGATTATGTTTTTCAATGTGCATGACTTTGCATTTATCAATAATGAATTTTATCTGTCATTTTGTTGCCCAGTCCCTTTGTAACTCTTCGCAGTCTGCTTTGGACTTAACTATCTTGAGTAGTTTTGTATTATCTGCAGATTTTGCCATCTCACTGTTTACCCCTTTTTCCAGATCATTTATAAATATTTTGAACAGTATGGGTCCCAGTAGAGACCCATGGGGTACACCACTGTTTACCTCTCTCCATTCTGAAAACTGACCATTTATTCCTATTCTTTGTTTCCTATCTTTTAACCAGGTACTGATCTGTGAGAGGACCTTCTGTTTTAACCCATGACTGCTTACTTTGCTTAAGAGCCTTTGGTGAAGGACCTTGTCAAAGGCTTTCTGAAAGTCTTAAGTACACTATATCCCCTGGATCACCCTTGACCACATACTTGTTGACCCCCACAAAAAATTGTAGTAGATTGGTGAGGCATGATTTCTCTTTACAAAAACCATGTTGACTCTTCCCCATCATATCAAGTTCATCTATGTGTCTGATAATTCTGTTTTTCACTATAATTTCAACCAGTTTGCCTGGTACTGAAGTTAGGCTCACTGGTCTGTAATTGCTGGGATCGCCTCTGGAGCCTTTTATAAAAATTGGCATCACATTAGCTATCCACCAGTCATTTCTCTCTTCTCCACGGATTTAGACCATATTACTCAAAGTCTTGTGTTGTGGGCAGTTTCCTTAACTGAGGAAATCTGGATAGGAAACCTTTTGGAAACAGTTAGTGTCTTGTTCTTTTCACCTAAGTGCTGAACATATCATCTCTTCAGTACTACCCGTCACTGCAAGCATGGGACCCGCCTGTTCCCTTCTATCTGTCTCAGTACTTCTATAACCACAATCACCACAGTGTCTGAGCAGGTCTGTAATAACAGAGCACCTTCCTTGTGCTGGCCCTGACTCTGCATGTTACTGAATGCCTCAACTCCCACTAACCTGCCTTGCACGAATGGGTCTTACTTCCCTTCCTTGGCACATCCCTCCTAAGCTTTCTACACCTTCTTTTATATTCAGCTGTGTGTGATCATTCTGAAATCCTGACCCATGTTCAACTGCTGTTCACATGGAACCCTTTTCCACTTTGGCCTTTAAAGTGCCCTTTTGAATATTTGCTGCTACCACTGAGTTCTGCACCATGGCCTGTGCCCTTGGCTTCAGGGCCCACCACGACGGCCTTCCTCCACATCATTGCATAGCCCCCACAGCTCTCACCACTGGTGATGACTAGGAATAAGGGCATCCCGTAGGACACGCTGAGGGGTGATGGCTGCTCAGTCACTGCTCCACCTGAGATATGAGTAGGCTAAAATGAGAAATCAAAGCAAAAAGATACTCCCATGTAGCAA
The DNA here is from genome assembly GCF_965140285.1 of Lepidochelys kempii. Lineage (NCBI taxonomy): Eukaryota > Metazoa > Chordata > Testudines > Cheloniidae > Lepidochelys > Lepidochelys kempii. The sequence continues at coordinate 111,896,236 of NC_136383.1, read as the reverse complement.
TAGCTTAAAAATCTGCAACAAATGACCTCCTTGGTAATCTTAGCTTCTTCTCTCCCCTGCAGAAGATCCACCAAGCAAACTGTGATTTGTTCGAATGCCTAAGCTGTTAGAACTTTTTCTGAGTACACTTCCAGATTTTGTTAACTCCATGAATAGATCCCAATTATTAAATATGCTGATAATTTAATTTATTGACAAATAGCTTTTACAGAAATTGTTGTTTCACTATTGAAGACACATTCCAGTCAAGAGCACAACTAACATTTTTACACTTAAAGAATAAACATTGAAGCTAGATATTCAGGTCTTTATTACAAGCTCTCCTGCAGCCTCTTTTACAGTGGCTCAGTGCCATAAAGCAGCTGAACAGCTGGCTTAAGTGGTGTCTAGGCAACAACCTCAGCACATCGGTCAGGTAAAGTGATTTAGGTGGCTTTATTCTGCACTTAAAACCCTTGTCACATAGGCATACTGAGGGAAGTGGCCATGTCAGAGCAGGAATGGCAGTGACCAGAGGCTGCTGTGTGGCACTGCTCCAACTTACACTGAGGGCCATGCTCAACCTCAGAATCCTGGAAGTCCAAAAGGTGGATAAATGCCCTATTACTGCCTCCACACTTAGGCTGTGCCTCTTGTGAGGAGACTCGGGCTGTAATCATCATCTGTGACACTGTGACATGGAAATTGACTAGTAGGTGGCGTACAAACATCAACAGAAAGTACTCCAAATGCAGTCTGGTACTAAGGACATACAGTTAATGCAGGATTCTGTGCACAGATTTCCTGTTTATAAAACCATGACAGCTGAGCAGTATTGAGAGTCATTTCAAGAGTCATTGTACAAAGATTTCTGAAGCTGAATTTTCTGCTTAATTTTTGGACTTCAGACTTCAGCAAAGCTCTGGTATTTCAAAGGATATGTACTTAAAATCCTGTTTTTTTCTTTAGGTCTGCACCTTCAACACAAAAAGGACTTGTATCTTCAGACAGAGACGGCAGCTGGAGCAGGCTCATTTACACTATTTTTGTAGTATTTGTTTTTGAGATCTGCTTTAACCTACAGAATTAATCTACATAATTCAATCCTTCTGTTTTTCTCCATTGTCTGTAAATTTGGCATTATCCTGTCTCAATGTAATTCCTCCCTTAATTCCTGGGATTGCAAGAATGCCTATTAAACCTCATCATAGGCCACCCACAGGTTTCACTAAGTCTCCTAGCTTGCTGCCCAGCAGTGCATGCATGTACTGTTTAGATAATGTCATTCTGTACCAAAAATCACACATTTGTTTCTTTGTGTTTGTAACAACTTACATCCAATAAAGTGACTTGTTTCAAAAATAAAAATAAATAAAAAAAATAACCTATGTAACATTGCCTTTGACTCTTCTGCTGCTGGAATCCTCATCCATGCCTTCATCTCTCCTTATCTGGGTAACTCCCTCTTTGTTTGTGGCCTCACCCTATTCCAGTTCTCCAGAATCCCATGATGAATGGTACTGCCCCTTTATTCACATATCAGGAACCAGGGCCACACCACCCCTATTCACAAATAGCTTCACTGTCTCCCCCACCCATTTCTGAATCTATTTTAAAACTGCCTTCTTGTTTTTAAAAGGCTTCCTTCTGCCTTAGGACCTTGGGCTTCATTCTCCCCTGCCATGCACCTTATGTTATCTGCACCTCTGTGAAGTGAGTGCAGACTGAATGTAAAATGCTATCCCTTGTGTGAATGGGTGTTTTGGGTAGCATCTTATTTACACTTGTAAAAAGTGAGTTTAACAAAACAAGGAGTAAGGCAATGGAGAATTTGGCCCATTGTTTTCACATGGGGTATATCCATCACTATCAAAGTTCCTCAGATGGTTGCTTCCTGCTGTTTGGATTACCAACAGCCAGTTGACTTGCCCAAGGCCTGTCACATCAGCAGAGTTTTTCTTGAACGCTTTTAAATGAAAAATTAAAATGTTTCCAGTTCAAAACAACCTTGTTTTGAAATGCAAGATTATTAGGGGGGGGGGGAGTAAATTAAAAATGCTCAAAATTAAAATGCAATGTTTCAACTGACCCAACCCCCTTTTTTTTTCCTCCCTCCTCTCTCTCTCTTTCTCTCTCATATATCTTCTGTTCATAAACATTTTCATGATTTTGAGGTTTTTGTCCTGATTTGAGACAGGAAATTTTCTTGAAATCTCTATTTTTTTTTTGCAGGACTGAAAAACTGTTTTCAATCCAGCTGCAATGAGGAGACACCAAACGCAGTCTTGACTGTCTGCTGAGCCAGCGCCACTTACAATCTGAAGGTCCAGGGTGTCTGTCTATCCCCAACCACTGAAACCTCCAGACTGAGGCTGTACAATGTGGGATATATCTAAGAAAATTAAAATACTTGCATTTTTCTAAGAGAATTTTACACATTTATTACTTTTTGCATATTCACTACTAATTTCTATGTATGTTTGTTAGCAATGAAGCTGATTGTGAGCTATTGTGTTGTACCAATAAAATAAAAACCAGCAGGATCTTATTAAAGGGAAAAAGGCAAAATACCACATTTATTGTGAATACAGAAAGAATCATAGTAAGCAGTTAGTTATAGCTATAACATTCCATTCAATCTCAAATTTATTCACACATTCATTCATACAAACACATACGCACACGGAGGTTCTGCAAGGTTGTTATCATAGTTACCAGCCTTAGAGTTGCTCATGCCAAGCCACTGGCCAGGTGGCCTGGACATGAGGAGAGAGCAGGGCCTTGTCAGATGCTCATCTGATGCTCCTGGAAGTTGGTTTGCAGAATCAGACCCCAAAGTTCTCACTTTTTAGAGTCTATTTTTATAGGAATTTCTTCCTATGCCAGTCTATGGGAATTGCTTCATCATGCTGTTGCTGAATCAATCAGCAGATAGCACATTCCTGACGGCTCCAAGATGTTATCTTGTTCTCTGGTTCTCCCATTCTTGAGGCTGTTGGGTGGATTCCAGTCTGCCCTCCCGGGGCGGGGGGCGGGGTCCTCTGGTTATTTCCACTTGACGCCTTCTTCAGCCGATGGACACTGGATTCTTAGGCTGGCAGCTCCCTGATCATTCAGTTATTATCCACACCAAGCATCCATCCACATACATCCTCTATCTCTATTTTAATCACAATTGTTAATACAACAAAAGGGCGGGGAGTCTCTGGGTGCTGTTTCTGTTGTTAGAGTATTGCTTTGAGTCTCTCTCTCTCTGTGAATTGCTTTGAGAACAGACTCTGTCTTAGAATGTACTAACACAATTAGCAGCTTGCAAGTTTCACACATAGAGGGAGAGAAACAGAACCAAAAACCAAGAGACCTCTTAATTAGTAATACCCTGGAATTTAAACTCTGGGGAATCAAACTCATTTGTGATTTTAATACAGAACTTCTTTAATATGATCCAACAATTGGAATGTTCATGTTCTCATTTAGCTTAGCAAGAAGTTTCCTTCCTCCCACTCTGATATTATTTAACTCTCCTACTCTGTCATATGGTGTGCATGAAAGATTCAATAGCAAGCAAAGTTACATTGTAATTTATTTTTCTGGTCTTGATTCTTGTAGTAATCAAGTCAATTCCATCTCAGGGGCCTTGGTGTTTACACACTTCAAATATTTATAGCTGTACCAGCTTGTATTTTTCAAATACCCTGCATGGGCTCATGCATTAAGGTTTTGTGCACGTAATTCAGACACTTGCAAAAGTGTAGACCGCAAAAGGCATGTATATGTTTGAAAATTTGGGCTGTCATGTGCACCTTAGATAGCCCTTTGAAACATTCTTTCTGCACCCTGCTCATTTTTGTTGCTTTTCTCTAAACTGTCTCCCTAACAATAGCCAGTAGAGTCACAGGGGTATTCACATTCTATAACCGTGACACATCTCATATGACCAGAGCAAGGACATGAAGGTCAGTCTCTTACTAGCACACTTGCATGTTGCATCATATTACACTGGGAGCTGTGAGGAACAGATATTGTCTCCTTTTCCTCCTCTAATGACAATCACATATCCAAACTATCCTTTAGTCAGAAATTCTCATGCCCCACTGCTTTGTGTGTTCTGCCATGGAACCGATCCAGAGATTAGCTAAACACCACCAATATCAGGCCCAGGACTCGTAAGCAACCTACACTACCTAAGCATTCTAACTAGCCACCTTTTGGTTTTAAGAATCTGAATAGGCAGCAGGTTTAAAACAAACAGAAGAAAGTACTTCTTCACACAATACACAGTGAACCTATGGAACTCATTGTGAAGGCCAAAACTATAACAGGGTTCAAAACAGAATTAAATAAGTTCATGGAGGATAGGTCCATCAGTGGCTATTAGCCAAGATGGTCAGGAATGCAAACCTATGCTCTGACAGGTTTCAGAGTAGCAACCGTGTTAGTCTGTATTCGCAAAAAGAAGAGGAGTACTTGTGGCACCTTAGAGACTAACAAATTTATTTGAGCATAAGCTGACGTGAGCTACAGCTCACTTCATCGGATGCTCAAATAAATTTGTTAGTCTCTAAGGTGCCACAAGTCCTCCTTTTCTCTATGCTCTGAGTGTTCCTAGCCTCTGATTGCCAGAAGCTGGGAATGGATGATGGATCACTTGATGATTGCCTGTTCTGTTCATTCCCACTCAAGCACCTGGCACTGACCACTGTCGGAAGACAGGATACTGGGCTAGACGGACCATTGGTTAGACCCAGTATGGCCGTTTCGTATGTTCATGTGAATACACTTGTACATTTTACCTAGAAGTGCAGCCATTACTGCCAGTCCCACATGACATCAGATGCATTGTAGGAAGTGCTGAGAAGTTCTATATGAATAATATGTGTTCAAGTGTAAAAATGTAGTTTTAGTTCAACTAATCTAAGGAAATGTTAATACTGAAAACTTACTGTATAGCATCAAGAAGATTCCACTATACTGAGAATCATGTTGCATCAGGTTACTATTTCCAATGAGTTCCCCACACGTTTCCTCAAATAAGTAGTAGAGATAGATGTGATTTATTACAAAACTTCTTAGATAAGGGTAAAGCGCTTGATAAATTTGTTGAAAAAAGCTCCCCAGAAGCCTAATTCTGAGAGGTGCAGCGTACCCTCCATCCCAATACCAAGTGGACTGTTCAAAATCTCTGGGAGTGGTGTGGATTCAGCATTTTTTAGGATTAGAATCCAGTTGCACAAATCACACAAAGATACCGCCCATATAGCAAATTCACAAACAGTGGAAAACTGAACCCAAGAGGCAGACAATGCCAGCAGACCAGCAATGCAAGTAAAAGACATTTGGGTACTGCAGTTTCTTCAGGGAATCACTGATTGTTGTTCTCTATAATTTGAAATTAAACCATCACTCAAGTCACCAGCAATTATGGTACTCAAGCTTCATAAGAAACTCTTTACCTGGACCACATTTATATTTATAAATAGGCACCACAATGACCCATGGTCTGCTACCCTACTAGCAAAAGACAATGTATGCAGATGTACAATAAAGACACTTGTGAAAAAAGAAGAAAACATGAAAAATGAGAATTTTAAGCTGCATCCAGCAGCAAGGGCTACTTTAAAAGCAACTCCCTTAGAGGAGCCAGTGGGTCTGGAAGCAATAAGCAGAGGGCTGGAGTAAGGCAGTCCTGAGTTATAATCTTGACTTGGCCAGTGACATGTTGCTGTGTGGCCTTGGACAAGTCATCTCTTTGTGCCTCAAGTTTCCCAGTCTAAAAAGTTGGGATAATAATGCTTATATACTTATCTCCCAAGAAGGTGGAGAGGATCCATTAGTTAATGTCTTACTGTGTTTTAAGTGTTTAGAGTGCTGTATAAATACTAACTGTCATAGTTTCAGGTAATTGTACCTGTATCCTCCCCTCTGTGGTCCACTCCAGGAGTTCCCAGTCAGGTCTCAGGTCTCCAGGTATCATCTGTCTCTGGACAGAGACCCTTGCCCCACTCCCTTCTGACCAAGAGTGAACAGCTCCTGGTCTTACTCTGTGATATCCCAGCAAGCAGTCTACTTAAACGTCAGAGGCTGTGCTTTCCTCTCTCTCTTTCTGAGGGCTATCAACTGTATATTGTCAGCAGTTACAAGGTACCACACAACTCTTTCTAAGCAAGCATCTTTATTCTCAAAGGTAAAAGCATTACAGAGAAAACAATAAACAGATTTAAATACACACTGAACATACCTCAGGTCACCCATCAGTCTTATGGGGCCGTAGTAGCCCAAAGTCTTTCCAAGCTTCAGCAATCATTGGGGCTGCCCATGGATAGGATGTCCTTTCCCTTTGCTGGATCAGAAAGTTCTTAGTCAGTTTAAATGCAACCTTTTAATATCAAAAGCCCTTGCTTTGTCTGTTGGTTTCCAGAAAACCCAGTTTGAATTGGTATATTCATACCACGCTAGCGGGAAGTACCTCTCTGGAGGTCTTTACTATCTGCATGATTAAGAACATAAGAATGGCCACTGTCTTCTGACAGTGGATACTGGGATAGATGGACCATCAGTCTGACCCAGTATGGCCATTCTTATGTTCTTAATCAGTCGGGTAGTAAACAACCCCCAAAAGATGCCATCACCCTCTCTCTTAACCCTACATATTTTTCTATTTAATATGTTACTAAATTACTACTTTCATATGTAATAAAAGTGGAACGAATTCTTCTACCACACACATTTCTGTCTCCTGTTAAGTATAACCAATAAGATGAGGAAACCATACAAGCAGGAGGCCAAAAAGCAAGGACAGTTTATTAACCTTCTTGTACTTTATATGCAGCTAAAGTTTATTGTCATCACATTGGCTTTAGAGAGATGTACAGTCAGTGAAGTGACACGTGGGTGTCTCAACCTCCAAAGCACTGAAACTTGCAGCTGAACTGAGCAAGAAGGGATAGGATAGACACTGTTAGAATAAAAGGCATTTTTTATTGAGGTGGCTTGCCAAAAATAATTCAGATTTGTTGTGCTTTAGTCATAGACGGTGTAAGCTGAGATAAGGGTGCTGCATCTTAGTTTAGGCAGATTCCAGGGTGGTTCTATCAGTTTACAAGTTTTTCTGGTTTACAGGTGGTTCCTAATTCGTTTTTGTGCAGCCTCAGTTTGAGAGAGAAACTCCCATTCCTAAACCTGGCCTTTCTTCTAAGAGCAGGACTAATTTGATCCATCAGATTCCTCCCTCAATTACGCTCATGCAATCCCCACTGAAACCAGTTGTAAAGGAAAGCCTATATGGCTTTCCTTTACAAAGCTTCTCCTCTCACATCAGTTCTACACTGATGTAATACTATTCACTTCAATCCAGTTCCTCAACGTTTACACCAGCATAATGAAAGTTGGAATTTTACAGAAGGGAAAACACACAGTAGGTTATATTTAATAATATACACTGAATTTAAAAAACAGACTTTGAAGTATAGTAGTTATCCTGATCTCTGGAGACTGAGATTATTTGTACTATGCCAAAGACTATCTAGGCATCTCACAGTACATATAGACAGCATGGTCCCAGTCACCAGTTCTGTGGGATGGTGTGTTTTTCCGAGGTACAGCAAACCAGTAGCAGTAGTTAATGAAATACAGAGTGCCCCATACTGTCTATTATAGAGAGAGACGGTGACATGAACTGCAGCTGGCTGCGTAACTTCCAACATGTCAGCTAAAGACTGACAAGAAAACATGCAGAGAATCACTATTCTGGGGGACTTCAATCTCAAAAAATCCAAACCCTTGAATGTGCTGCTGTTTGCTTAGTTCTTGGAATATTCCCATATTGACGTCATGGGCCGCCTTTCTCCAAGAGTTTTATTTTTCCTAACTTTTAGTGAAAAGTGGCAACAGCCAAGCATCCCTTTCACTCCAGGCAGCTGCCTTCCCTCCTTGAATCCTCAATGCATTCTGCTCTCTGACTGATGCTGATATTTCCAGAAAGAAAGATGAATTCTCTGGACTCCCATTGTGAGCTTGCTTTCAAAGCCCTCTCAGTACCACTCACCTGCATTGGGTTGAATAAGCAAATAGCTGCTAGGATGTTTTTTTAAGAAAAGCAAAGACAAGTAGACTATATGAAGTGTCATATGGAAGAGAGGTTAAGAGTAAGTGCGACTCAGAGCAGCAGACTGTGCGCAAATATTCAAACATACACACAAAGGTTTATTTTATGCAGGTGAAGATGGGAAATCTCCTTTGCCAGGTGTCATGGGTTACATAAGCTGTATTATAACCCTTCACTCAGTTTTCCTGTGGGCACCCCTTCCAAGTGTCAGGACTTGTACTTCTCTCAGGGTGGAATCCTGCAATTCATCCCGACTCTTAGACTGGGTCTCCAGCTTACAGAGCCTTTGTTTACCAACTATGTTGCCTTAGCAAGCCTGAGTTTGGGACCTGCCAGATACTTTCCTTTGTGGCCTGTGAACAGTATGAAGATGCAGTGACTCAGAACAACTTCTTCCAAACAAAGTATTATTTAATTTATCCATAGACACATAAACAGAGGGAAAGGGTTAAAACAGAAGGGCCTACATGCATATTATTTCACATAAAATGTAGCCTTTCCTTCAAGACTTACATAGGCCCAGCTTATGCCAGGTACCCTGACATCTGAGATGGGAGGGTCATTGTCTCCCCAGAAGTCACTATCCCCTTCTGTTTCCCTCTTACATTTTACGGACATGGATTTTAACCCCTCAACCTTTATTTCCCTTTTTCCCTGTTTGGATTTCCCCCTTCTCTCTCCTCCGGGTCATCAGCCAGATGATCAGAGCTTGGTGTGGGGCATTAACAGGAACCGACAATTGTATTGTCAGTTAAGCACCAGTAATTGGTCTATCTACAACTGACTTTGCTTCCTGTGGACCTGTAAAACACACCCAAGACTGAGTCAATTCTTTGCACCATGAAGAAAAGGAGTACTTGTGGCACCTTAGAGACTAACCAATTTATTTGAGCATGAGCTTTCGTGTAGCTCACGAAAGCTTATGCTCAAATAAATTGGTTAGTCTCTAAGGTGCCACAAGTACTCCTTTTCTTTTTGCGAATACAGACTAACACGGCTGTTACTCTGAAACCTGTCTTTGCACCATATGGCAGACAGAATGATCATAGTCAAATAAAGATAGGTATCCACAGTATTTATTAAAAAAATACAGATCTCCCGTTTTCTTTATACCACGTTTTTGCTAACAGTGTTTCCACAGCCATTGGGGGATGGAGTTCTTCTGGAAGATCTAACCTTAAAAACCATTTTCTGTCTGTTTCTCCATAACCAGGACCAATCTGCCAGACACTAGACATTGTTTTGGAGCAAACAACAAGCTATAACTTTATAGCCATGACACCTCAAGATGCCTCAGGGCAGAGAAATCAGATTCCCAAGCCTGTGCGCTTCAAGTTATACCCGCTGAAGCTTCTCCATGAGTCTGCTTAAAAATCCTACAATACATTCAGATACGCCAGGCCCAAACCCCACCCCTGTGCCTGGGTTTGAAGAGAAAGCATTTTCATACACATATCAAACCATTTGAAATCTCAATGACTACTGCAATAGGAACAATTACTCATGTGATCTGTAACTCCTGAGTAAACAGCGGTCTGAAGTCCAACACTTGGATCCTTCAAAACACAGCAAAAATAACTGAAGAAAATCCTTTTTGTATTGCCTTTGTCACTATATTCTGAAATATGGGCAAAATTCTCAATGGCTGTAAGTTGGCATAGCTCCACTGAAATCAAGTTACACTGGCTGAGGAGCTGGCCCATAACATCTCACAGTCATAGTGGATCACAAGCTAAATATGAGTCAACAGTGTAACACTGTTGCAAAAAAAGCAAACATCATTCTGGGATGTATTTGCAGGAGAGTTGTAAGCAAGACACAAGTAGTAATTCTTCTGCTCTACTCCACACTGATTAGGCCTCAACGGGAGTATTGTGTCCAGTTCTGGACACCACATTTTTGGAAAGATGTGGACAAACTGGAGAAAGTCCAGAGAAGAGCAACAAAAATGAGTAAAAAGGTCTAGAAAACATGACCTATGAGGGAAGATGGAAAAAATTGGGTTTGTTTAGTCTGGAGAAGAGAAGACTGAGAGGGGGGACATGATAACGGTTTTCAAGTACATAAAAGGTTACAAGGAGGAGAGAGAAAAATTGTTCTTAACCTCTGAGGATAGGACAAGAAGCAATGGGCTTAAATTTCAGCAAGGGAAGTTTAGGTTGGACATTAGGAAAAACTTCCTAACTGTCAGGGTGGTTAAGCACTGGAATAAAATGCCCAGGAAGGTTGTGGAATCTCCATCATTGGAGATTTTTAAGAGCAGGTTAGACATACACCTGTCAGGGATAGTCTAGAGAATACTTAGTCCTTGCTATGAGTCCAGGGGACTGGACTAGATGACCTCTCGAGGTCCCCTCCAGTCTTGCCTTATATGATTTGGCTTATATTTTCAAGAATAAAGCAAGTATACAATCTATGTAACAATATATGGTAAAAAGTTAGAGCTGGGAAGAGACCTGTTAGGTCCTCTAGTCTATAATTTTTCTAGTGCAGGATTCTGTTTCAGTAGCACCCAGAAACACCACAGTGCTAAGTATCATACAGACTTAAAGGTAGACACTGGCACGGCTCTGAGACACTTATACGCTTCATTCTTTGCCTAATCTAGTCTTTAAAATTACTCCAGGGATGGGACTGATCTGAAAAACAAACACACACTTTCCAAGGGCTGTTGTCTAGTTTTACACTTATCATAGAATCATAGAATATCAGGGTTGGAAGGGACCCCAGAAGGTCATCTAGTCCAACCCCCTGCTCAAAGCAGGACCAATTCCCAGTTAAATCATCCCAGCCAGGGCTTTGTCAAGCCTGACCTTAAAAACCTCTAAGGAAGGAGATTCTACCACCTCCCTAGGTAACGCATTCCAGTGTTTCACCACCCTCTTAGTGAAAAAGTTTTTCCTAATATCCAATCTAAACCTCCCCCACTGCAACTTGAGACCATTACTCCTCGTTCTGTCATCTGCTACCATTGAGAACAGTCTAGAGCCATCCTCTTTGGAACCCCCTTTCAGGTAGTTGAAAGCAGCTATCAAATCCCCCCTCATTCTTCTCTTCTGCAGGCTAAACAATCCCAGCTCCCTCAGCCTCTCCTCATAACTCATGTGTTCCAGTCCCCTAATCATTTTTGTTGCCCTTCGCTGGACTCTCTCCAATTTATCCACATCCTTCTTGAAGTGTGGGGCCCAAAACTGGACACAATACTCCAGATGAGGCTTCACCAATGTCGAATAGAGGGGAACGATCACGTCCCTCGATCTGCTCGCTATGCCCCTACTTATACATCCCAAAATGCCATTGGCCTTCTTGGCAACAAGGGCACACTGCTGACTCATATCCAGCTTCTCGTCCACTGTCACCCCTAGGTCCTTTTCCGCAGAACTGCTGCCTAGCCATTCGGTCCCTAGTCTGTAGCTGTGCATTGGGTTCTTCCGTCCTAAGTGCAGGACCCTGCACTTATCCTTATTGAACCTCATCAGATTCCTTTTGGCCCAATCTTCCAATTGGTCTAGGTCCTTCTGTATCCTATCCCTCCCCTCCAGCGTATCTACCACTCCTCCCAGTTTAGTATCTGCAAATTTGCTGAGAGTGCAATCCACACCATCCTCCAGATCATTTATGAAGATATTGAATAAAACCGGCCCCAGGACCGACCCTTGGGGCACTCCACTTGATACCGGCTGCCAACTAGACATGGAGCCATTGATCACTACCCGTTGAGCCCGACAATCTAGCCAGCTTTCTACCCATCTTATAGTGCATTCATCCAGCCCATACTTCCTTAACTTGGTGACAAGAATACTATGGGAGACCGTGTCAAAAGCTTTGCTAAAGTCAAGAAACAATACATCCACTGCTTTCCCTTCATCCACAGAACCAGTAATCTCATCATAAAAGGTGATTAGATTAGTCAGGCATGACCTTCCCTTGGTGAATCCATGCTGGCTGTTCCTGATCACTTTCCTCTCATGCAAGTGCTTCAGGATTGATTCTTTGAGGACCTGCTCCATGATTTTTCCAGGAACTGAGGTGAGGCTGACTGGCCTGTAGTTCCCAGGATCTTCCTTCTTCCCTTTTTTAAAGATTGGCACTACATTAGCCTTTTTCCAGTCATCCGGGACTTCCCCGGTTCGCCACGAGTTTTCAAAGATATCGTTCATGACCATTCCATCTGCTCTTAGGACTAAACCTTCCACCCTGCACTGAACCTGAAAAAATGCTCTTGACATGGGGAGGTATCAGGGAATGGCATGGTCAGGTGACAGGGAGAAATGGAATCCTCCCTCCACCTGTTTCAAGGCTCCTGCTCAGCCTCTATGTACTGACTAGCTCCCACCCCCAAGCTTCCCTCATTTTTATATGCGGCAAGCCCCCCACCCCCACCCCAAGAGCTATGCACAGTGGTACACAAGGTGTGCAGACCCCTGCCAGGACTCCATTGTCTCACACATGTTCCAGTTGTGCTGCAGCCAGTATCTTGTGCAGGGGAGGAGATAGCATTTGTCCCTTACACAGGACAGGAAGGAACATATGAAAGGTACAGAGGGCTAGCAGTGACAGCAGTGAATTCAGTAAGCAGCACAAAGGATTCTAGACACCTCTCTAAGTGTCTGGTTGCACATTGCTGAACTGGACACAGCAAAGGCCATTTCTGACACTCCAGAGGACCAGCTAGGGAACTGGGCAGGAAAGAGGGAAACGGATATCTGCAACTCTGGAAAGTTTGTTCAGTCCCTTGGGGTTTTGGTTGCAGACTTATGTAAAAGTCAGTCTGTCACCCTTGCTCACATTTAGAAGTACATCAGGCTTCCAGTAAAATGGGACTGCTCTCTCAGTGAGGTGCTATCAGTGTCAGCAAGGGTGACAAAATCAGGCCCTACATAAGCACAGAGCTGGGCAGAAACTAGCAAAAAGATGTCTTGTGGATGGTTGGGACATATGAGCCGCAGAATAGGTCACATGACTTCTAACAAAAATCAGAATATTTGGCATGTATCTAGTTAGCAAATTTCATCTGATGCTCATTACGGTCACGTTAACCTGACCAGTTTATGAAATCATTTTCCCTAAATGTATAATTTAAAGTCTGAAGCTACCCCAGTGCCCTTTCAGGAACATAGCACAAGAAAAAGACAGGGCACTCCTTTAAGCCTATCAAGTGAGCGCATTAATTAAAGTTTTGGGTTATCAATCCCATCGCACCATCTGCAATCCATTGTGAAACACAGAAATGTAAACAGTAGTATTGTGCACAGGATTTGGTAAGATGTCCCTGATCAAGCAGGCTCAGAGAAAAGGTGATAAATACCACTTTTACCAAGGAGAAGTATTTCAAAATATCACTGCAGACATTGCTGTGCAGTGCTGTCATGGTTCTTAAGTCAAATATGTGGACAGCAATATTCTTCCATAAAAAACACAACGCTGAACAACCTACCAACAACGTAAGGAGTAGGAAGGCTCTAGATCAGCCAGGAAAGTTCAGCAACTGATGATGAAAATGAAATTGTGTCCCTGGGCATCAAGCAAAAATCTTGATGAGAAGGAAAGACACTTTTCATCTAACTTTAGTTTCTCTGCTTTTGACCTCCCATTTGAGGTTGAAGTAAAGACATGGGGGGTGGAGGGGAAGATCTCAGTTCTGATCATTTAGGACTCAAAGGGCACCGAATATTCCAGCCTGTTCTGCTTCTGCTAAGTCCTAGGTGGAAGAGACCTAATAAAGCAGACAAGTTAACAGGCTGCCCAGTGCTTGCAGCAGATTTTCAAGTATGTCATAATTATGTTCAGCACAGCTAGGATGGCAGGAACGGTGGTTCTAAGCCACCTTTGCACTTCCTTGATCCTTAGGGCTAGGCCACAGTGATTCTCAACCTGCGGCCCAATCAGCAGAGAGCTGTGGCCGATGTGACATCCTCAGGGCCACAGAGGTAGTATTGGATGCGGCCCATATATGTGGCCCACAATGGTAAATAGGTTGAGAATCACTGGGAGCCAGTTCGATTCCCAGCATGATTTAGAGCAGTGTCAGACCTATTCCAAACTATACCCAACTGTAGTGGCCCTTCACCAAGGGGCCATTCCTCAGCCAAAGATTGCCAGCATATATCACTGCATCAGTACATACCATTCCCCCCTTCAGCCACAACCCCTATGCCAGGAGAATCACCGTAGAGCCAGTTCTGCCAGCTTTAAGGCTTCTTTGCACTGCTAGAGGCACAAAGCAACCTGGTTAGTGACCAGAAACTTCCCCTTCTGTAGAAAAAACATGCTGAACTGCATTATGTTATTCTTCTCCTTAGGAGAAAATCCTCCTACTTTCTTCAGAAGTATTTATGTCTGGAGAAGCTTAAATCATTTTTGAATGTTTTGGAGATGGCTGGTGGGACAGCTTCAGAAACCCTGATATAAAAGATGCATCAGAGCACTTTGAAACAGGCCTTTTTGTGCAATAATGACATGTCTCCCAAAAAGCTCTGGCTCATCCAAAGGCTCAATAGCTGTTCTGTGGAGCAGTCAATCAAACCAGAGAGGTCATTATGCTCCAAAGGTCCAAAAGAATGGAAATACTGGATGCAGCTGCCTCCATGCAGGTGGTTGGCAGGCATGTGTCATAGATGCCAGTGAACAGTTTTTGGTTTCATAAATGAAATGCTTAATATGGGAGGGGTGGCAAAATAGCTTTGTTCTTCTTTGAGGGTTTTTATTATACACACTATTAGATATCTACATCTAGCTGCACATGGTGTGCTAGCAAACGTTAATACTGGGTATGTATATTTTAACATGTTAACACACACATTTTAACTCAGATGTTTTAAAGCCCTAGTGTAGACAAGGCAAATTGTATTCTACAACATGTTGGCTGGCCATGGAGATGTGCTCATGTACAGCAGGACTGATTTGGCCCATTGCTTTAAGAGATAATGACCAGATTCTGGTCCTCCTCCTGCTCCCCAAGTTTAGCTTGCCTTGCTGACATCTTTGGACACTTACATAAGCTCAGCTCTTCAATTCCAGAGGCTGAATATGAACTTCCATGTCAGGGTAGTTAGATTCATTAGAAAGCTTAGAAATTGGTCTTCCCAGCCCAAGGAGGAAACTCGGAGTCATTTTCTTTTGCTTCAGACTTCATAGAAAGAAAACGATATATTTGTCAGCAACCTACTGAAATTCAACCACCAATATCTGAGAGGACTCTAGTCCAGAGTGAGGAGGATGACCAACTGCTTCATCCAAGATTTGTTGTTTCAACAACACTGGTTGAGTCATTGTCAGATAAAGCAAGAGACCTCTCCAGTGACAGGATCCTATCACTGACTTTTCTAGGCAGGAACTCAGAGTATGGATCTCTCTGAAGAATGAATACCCAATCCTTAGTTAAGAAAGACCTGTCACTTTTCATCTCATTTTCATCCTTGTATTTCTGAGAGTCAGGTTTCTCTTCAAATGGTGGCACTAAATTGTTTGAAAATAACTCAGGATCTTGTGTTTTCCAGGGCTGCCTTATGTAAAACATGATTCATCAGCATAACAGATTCATTCATCACATTAAATTGGGTGTATTTCAAAATTCTACATTTCCTTCCTTATTAAAGTTCACTTTTCACCTATTCATAGCTGGTAATTCCATCTGTTCATGATTAGGGGTAGAGGTCTTGGGGAGCAGCAAACAAAACATGTCAATCTATAAGAGGGGCACTAACTCTGAAAGTTTGGGGAACCCTGTACAGGCCAAAGTCACGCTAAAATAACTCAATAAAAGGTCAATGGCTGTGACACTCAGGGTCCAGATACCCCAGGGGGAAAAAACAGGAGATCTAAACCCCAAAGAATAAGCAACTGAATCAATTGGTGGTATACAGTGTTCTTGTGTATAAAGATACGTCAAGTAAGGTCTTTTATGAAAGCTCGTAATGTTCTGAACCTGATGGTCATTCAGAGATGTATAGAGTCTGTGGTTATACATTGATGTATTTGTATAAATATAAAACTATGCTCATAATTTGTGCTGCCACATTCAGCTGCTCCATCTCATAACAGGAAGGTGGTCAGCCAGGCAGGGAGGAGCTGCCTTTCCTCCCAGAGGAGACTAACTGTAAGTACCTAGCATTGCACAACCCAGGAAAAGAAATGATAGGCCATTAAAGATAATGGGAGAACACCCAACAACTTCAAAGAGAAAACCTCTGTCATGGAAAACTAAGAAATGAAGGAATTTCCCCCACCATGAATCACCACAGTCGAGAGAAAGAAAAAGAAAGAAACACCACTGCAAATCTTTTTAAAAGGAAAGGGGTTTGAAGTGAAGGCTACCCAGAACTGAAGGACAGTCTCAAAGGCAAGGGGCTGCTGGTGAACACTAACTCAGTGGTCTCCAAACTTTTTATGCACAAGATCACTTTTTGAATTGAAGATCAACCCAGAATCTACCCAGCCCCTCCCTGAGGCCCCGCCCTGCTCACTCCATTCCCCTCCTTCCATTGCTCGCTCTGCTCTCCCGCATCCTCACTCACTTTCACCAAGCTGGGGTGGGAGTGCAGGCTCTGGACTGGGGCCGAGGGGTTCAGAGTGTGGGAGGGGGCTCTGGGCAGGAATTTGGGTGCAGGGGTCATATGGTCACACTACACCTAGTTTCACAGAATCCACTGGACATTTAATGAGTTTTACTTTTTGTTAGTGTCATTTGTGGTTTATAGATGCAAAATCCTTCAGGGATTGTCACAAATCAGTGTGTGGAGTGTGCACTGGCTGAGCCTGGGGCAGGGGTGCAGGAGTGAGAGGTGCAAGCTCTGGGAGGGAGTTTGGGTGCACGAGGGGGCTCCAGGCTGGGGCAGAGTGTTGGGGTGGAGGAGAGGGTGAGGAGTGTAGGCTGTGGGAGGGTGTTTGGTGTAGAACGGGGCTCTGGGAGGGAGTTTGGGTGCAGGAGGGGGCTCTGGGCTGGAGCAGAGTGTTGGGGTCCCGGAGGGATTGAGGGGTGCAGGCTCTGGGAGGGAGTTTGGGTGCAGGAGGGGGCTCCAGGCTGGGGCAGGGATGCATGGGGGGTGTGAGGTGCAGGCTCCAGCCGGGAGGCGCTAACCACAGGCGGCTCCCACTCGGTGGCACAGCAGGGCTCAGGTAGGCTGCCTGCCTTCCCTGGCCCCACTCCGCTCCTAGAAGCGGCTGGCTGCAGGCAAGTCTCTGTGGCCCCTGGAGGTGACAGGGGGCAGTGGGTCTCTGTGCACTGCCCATGCCCTCAAGTGCCGCCCCCTCAGCCAATGGGAGCTGCGGGGATGGTGCTGGGGTCGGGAGCAGTGTGCAGAGTCACCTTCCCCCCAGGGGCCACAGAGACGTGCCAGCAGCCAGCCACTTCTGGGAGCGGCATGGGGCCAGGGCAGGCAGGCAACCTGCACCGCTGGACTTTTAGCAGCTGGAGATTGCGATCAACTGGCAGAGGCTCCAGGATTGACCAGTCAATTGCGATTGATCGGTTAGTTACCACTGCTGTAACTCTTCTTAGGGCTACAGGCTATGCTGGGAAACTGAGCAAAGGTAGTAGGCAACTTGTATTAGAAAAGGGATTTTGATCTAATGTACAAGTGCAAAGCCTGCAGTTGTCTATGTTTATTTTCTGTGTAACCCCCTGTATGTGTTTGCTTTCCCACACTATTTCATCTTTGAATCTGTGGCTTTTCTATTAAAGAAACCTTTTTTTTTTATTTTTACCCCAAGCAGGTCCCTATTGTGCAAACTGTGTGCAGTGTTTGTCCCAATGTGAATTGATAACTGGGGAGCAGGTTTCACTTCTACGGAGGTGATGAACCAGAGTGGGAAAGTCCAAGTGTCTGGTATTCAAAAACGTGGGATAGATGGATTTGGGGGAGGCTCAAGACCAGAAGGGTTGTGGAGGTTATCCTCTAAGGAGTAACTAGGCTGGTGGTAACCAGGGTGAGATCTTTCTGCTTATAGGCTGGCTACTGGTGTCAAGGCTTTGAGCCATAGCAGCATAGCATTGAGGTACCCAAGATTACAGGCAGATGATGGCAGAACCCCTTACTGGTGTGAGTGATCTCCACAACATTACCAATGTAATTCACCAGTTGGGCCTATGAATGCAGTGACCTTTCCTTTCATGCGCTGGTAATGGGCTACACCGAAATGAAGACTGGACAATGGGATAGAAGACAACTTGTATTAAGAGTACTGCAGTGTCTATAATGAAAAATTCCAAACCCTATTGTTCTGTATTTTCCTCCCTACAAACTATATCTAATAGGGATGCCAACTGTCTAACCACACAAACCCAAATACCCTTCCCCACCCCCTTTCCCGAGGTCCTGCCCCGCTCACTCCATCCCCACTCCCTCCGTTGCTCGCTCTCCCCCACCCTCACTCACTTTCACCAGGCTGGGATGGGGGTTGGGGTACAGGGTGCAAGCTCTGGGAGGGAATTTGGGTGCTGGAGGGGGCTCA
Source organism: Lepidochelys kempii (assembly GCF_965140285.1). Taxonomy (NCBI): domain Eukaryota; kingdom Metazoa; phylum Chordata; order Testudines; family Cheloniidae; genus Lepidochelys; species Lepidochelys kempii. The sequence continues at coordinate 111,877,701 of NC_136383.1, read as the reverse complement.
GCGCTGGGGCAGGGGGTTGGGATGCAGGAGTGGGTGCAGGTTCTGGGAGGGAGTTTGAGCGCAGAAGGGGCTCAGGGAGCCTGCCTTAGCCCCACTGTGGTGCCAGACTTTTAGCAGCCTAAAATCTCCTGCCAGGAGATAGGGTCTTATCCCAGGAGACTCCCAGCAAAACCAGGATGGTTGGCAGCCCTATCTAATAAACATTTTTCTATGCCTTAAAAATGCCTGGATTTTTCAGGGGCTTTACCCTAAGAAGATCATCTTAGTGTTCCTGGCAGACTAACCAGAGTAATAATAGTACTATGTGCAATGTAAAAATACACCACTCTCTTGTAAGTGACACAATAACTTTTTTTCTTATAAAGTGTTTTCTTCCCCAAATAATTACACATTCAAAAACATTGTCAATGTAAACACTCAGGAGTAGATTCTGCGCTCAGGACATCAATGTAAATCAGGAGTAGCTCCTCTGAAGCCAATGGAATTACACATGTATAAAATTAACAATATTGAAATCAGAGCTAGGCCCTCAGAACATGCATGGCTGACAATTATTTACGCAACAGAAACACTGCTCTATTTAATTTAATAGACTTTACCCAAATTATTTTTTTCAACCATTTGTTCTCTCACGTGACACTGCTAAAGAAAGAGGTTAGGTTAGGTTCTCTTTTCCCCACCCACACGCCCCATCTAAGAACGTATGCAGGACAATGAAAAGGTCGCTGCCACCATAAGAGGAAAATGGTAACATTATTTGTCTTGGCTCCTTTCACGCTTTCCCCACAATGTGGCAGAATGCATAGAAAAGGGTAGCATACTGCAATCAAAATAGTCAACATTTTACTGAAAAAAGGTAGGCTTCCTGCTTGTCTACATTCTCAAACCACCTCCTCTGTCTTAAACACTGGCAGCGCACGAATGAGTATGTAGATCTTTCATATCTAAGGTCAGGCTTCTCAAAAGGAACCAGGATGAATGGGGGAAAAAATTGCGTAACTATCTCAGAAGCAAATATTATGGCTTGTACTGTGGGAAGTGCAAATAATAAGTTTGTGCTGCCATTTTACAATTTAATTATATTTGTGACATCTGGGGATTGTAGCCTTCTGAACATAGACTTAGATCAGGCTTTAGTCTGGCAAGCTAAAGCTGAGGTCAGCATAGCTATTGGGCTCAGGGGTGTGAAAAATCCACTCCCCTGAGCTCCATAGCTGTGCTGACCTAAGCTTTAAGTGTAGACACTGTCACTCAGGGAGGTGGAGTTCCTACAGTGATGGAAAAAACTCCTTCCATCACCACAGTCTGTGTACTGTCTACACTATAGGCTTACACTGGCATAGCTACGGTGCCACAGCTAAGCTATGCTGTGTAGTACTATAGCGTAGACATGGCCTAAGACCTAAGCTACACCAGTTTTTGCCTCACCACTCAAGCACATTCTAACCTACATTCTAACAATTCTGTCTCAAGACTGGGGCTTGGAGCAGTCTGCATGACATTGCCAGCACGCTGCAGTACAAAGAATTATCATCACTGAGTAATGGTGGCGTGTACGGCTGGGAACCTTGTATTTTATCATGTTGCTGATGGAACGTACCCTATATTCAAACATCATGTCTTATTCTCCTCTCACTTATTGCAATCTAAATCAGGAATAACTTATGAAAATATTAATTGAAAAAAAAAAAAAAGCAAGCTGAGATTTGTGTATAATATGATTCCAGGAGCTGGAGATTGGAGCAAAACACCAGATATTGTGGAACTCATGATAAAATCACAAGTGTTGGCATCACAGTTATTTAATAGGTTCATAACTCTGTCAAATCAAAGACTTACCATTTTTACTACAACATTCCAAGGCATCTCTTCAGCGGGTACTATTTCTATATGAAGCTATAGCTTAATACTCCTCACTCTTTCCGCTGTAGCACTGTCCGAGATTTTTTTGAGTGGGGAACACTATTTCTTCTTCCCGCCGCCCCTCTACACCCCACCATCTTCCTACTCCAAAACACTGCTGCTGAACTGATTTTGCACAACCTTTCCACAATAAGTCACCTGAAAGCATAGACCCCCCCCCACCCCCCCAAACCTGAAATGTGACAGTTATAGAAAGTTGAAGGTGGCTCAAAAACAGAAGGTTACAATGGAAACATTCACAAAACCTTAACTACTATAGTAGCCACTGTTGTTTCATAAATAATTAATGAGATATAAATCAGACACAAAACAAGTTACTCTCCAAAGAGCACAGCAAAAGCTGAAATCAAGGTTCTAAGATAAAGGCACAGTTTCAAGAACCTCAGCTGCAAAGGAAGCAAAGTTGATTTCTATTCCTGGCGTGTGATTTAACAAATACTGTTTTTGTCGTTTGTTGCCAATAACAACAAGTATCACTTATTTAGTATTCAAACCTTGCTAAAAAAGCTAGGCCAGATTTGCAATTACCCAACCAGCTTCTTCATACAATCAAGCAAATAGGTAAAATGCTTAAGTATGTTTTCCAAGAATTAAAAACAAAACAAATTACATGACAAAGGCATAAAGTGATGAAACACTGCAATGCCCGATTAGTGGACAAGGCCATCAAACCCAACTGCCTTGTTAAACATTTATATATTTTACTTCACAAGGAATCTTTTGTTTCAAGTAAATAGAGATAGCATAACCTTACTGTATGTGCTTTTATTTACACAACATAGCATTTTGCTTCAGCATTGCAATATTTGGTATCCTGTTCTCTCTTAGTAGGGAGTGGAAAATTGCTCTTTTAGATTTCATTTTTATTTAAATGAGCATTTTAAAGAAAAAACCATGAAGAGGTTAATATATAGGACTATCAAAATAAGAGGGGGTGGAAGAGTATTGGGTTTATTATTTGTTCAGTCAGCATTGTGCTTATGTGTAACCCAAAGTAGAACACAGTATGTCTTTGTCCCCTTCTAGCGGCTAATCCACATATGGGGATAAAAATTTATTATAGCTTTCAGCTAATGGAGTTACTCTTTTGGTTCAAGCAGCTCACACCCTTAGCACTGAAGGACCTAAATTCAAACTCGGCTGACAACCAAAGTCCTGGGCCCTATCCCAAGGAGCTTTCAAATGAGGTTAGACACAGACAAAGCAGGTCAGACCCAAGTGATGGTGCCCACTCTAAGCAGGTCATGACAGTGAGACCAGAGAGATGAGAATTATCAAAGACAAATTCAATAATGGAAACCAAAATGATAGTGTTGCACCGTAACCTCCATCAGCCCCCGTGGTGGCACCTCTCTCTCACTGGAACTGAGGATTCTGGCCTGGATTTTCAAAGATGAATAGGTATGTAAACACAGAAATATCTTAAGCCCCGTACCAGGGCCAACACTCTCCTGAGCACCCCCTCATGGGCAGAGATCACTCTGCAGCACTCTTGCCCCCATTTCCTTCTCTTCAAGGCCCCTTAAGAACTGCACTATGGTTGATTAGCCACAGGCCCTCCAGTCTTTGTTAGAGGCACAAATCAGAAGTCAGGAAAATCATCAGCACATGCAATGTTATATTTGTCATAGTACCACCTGTTTATAAAATAAAAAGCATTGTAGCACTGAAACGTCCATGAGAAGTGCAGGAACCTTACCTACATATAACAACAAGACTGATACAAGACTGCACAAAAGCATTTCAAAGGTGCACACAACATCCACAAACCCTTCTGAAACCCCAGTAAAGCATACACACAGACAGGTGTGCACACGTGTACTCTGTGGTCAGATTCTGACCCCACCCATACACCAGTGTCTGTGCACCTATCTGTCTGATCAGATATTCAGAACCAATACCCAAATAAAATGACCTTTGAAAATGCCTCTGAAAATATAGAGACAAGGTGGATGAGCATTACACCAACTTCTGCTGGTGAAAGAGACAAGCTTTCAAAAACTGTTTTAAAGTTGTGAGTGCCTTGCACCTTCCCCGACCAGCCCACATTGGTGTCAGTGAAGCGTCCCTGGTGATCTACCAATGCTTGCATAACCACAGAAAAGTAGTCTTTTCTGTTGATGTACTCTGGTGCAAAAATAGAGATATGCATGCCATCTATCACTCCACTACAGTTCGGGAACTGTGCTGCTACAAATCCATCCATTACATTGCTGAAGGTTAAGGACCCTGCAAACTTGCATTATAATGGCCCCCACAGTGGATTTTCTGACTTGAAACTGATTTCTGACTGACTGGTAGCAATCTAGTGTTGCAAGTTTCCACAGTGTGATCTCCATTAACTTCTCCACTGTCAGTGTGTCACAACGCAATGGCCCCCTCAGGTAGATTGGTAACATAAATCTGTCACAAGTGCAGCTCTCATTTTGGTGTCCCTGCACTCAAGGGCTGGGGCAAGCTCAGCACACAGATCCAGGAATGGGCCTTGAGCATCCAAAAGTTCTGCAACCACTGCTCATCATCCCAAACCTGCATTACAATGTGACCTGACCAGTCAGTGCTTGTTTCTCTCCATCTGCAGCTGCTCCTTGAGTGCCACCAACAACCTTGATTGGTTCTCACTATGTCCCACAGCGATCTCTTCTCCAAAGAATCATCATGTTCTCCACTGATTCAGTTCTTCTTGTGGCTCTGCAAATACTCCAGGATTGTGTGCTCTGTGCTTACAAGGCTCATGACACTAGTGCAGAACTGTGCATGATCCATGCTTCTGTCAGAGATGGTGGACAGCGAGGAGGGCCACACAGGTTTGTGGGATTTTGAAAAAAGGTGCAAAAATTATGGGACACAGATAACATGTGATGGAGACGGCTGAAAACTGGAAACCCCATGCTCCCAGTCACCCCACGCAACTCATTTCAACCCTGGACGTACACTGGATGATGGCAAGTTGCACAGTGGGATCTCTCTCCATGATGAGCTGCACTCTATCGATACAAGAACTCCTGGTGAGTGCATGCTCTGCCGACAAAAGGAGCCACATATGCATGCACACAAGTGATGTACTAACTGCGACAGTGGTATGCTGTCGTAATTTGTGTTGACATAAGTTTGCAGTGTAGACACCGCCTGTATAGATAAGAGAAACGAAGGGATGGGGGAGAAGGGATACAGCAACCAAACAAGTGAACTATGTGGTGGTTGGTAAACACAATTTTCGTGTCATAAATTTTTTCATTGGTTTCTTTTTACTTTTACAGTTTGGGGTGAGGTTTTATTGGGAGGGGAGTCGCTAAATAGAGAGAAAGTAGGGACAAGAGGAACTTGGCGCATGGAAGGCTGGTGACGTGAGACTGACATGGAGAGACCATGAAGGAAGGGACAGGAGTGAGTGGAAGGGAACAGGGGAAGGAAAGCAGTTGGGCACAGATGATACACCCAGTCCATGCTGCAGCTGCTCCTCCTGGCTGCATATCTGGATGAGGCCTGGCCTCCCAGCGGTTTCTCTCTTTCTTGAGGTCACATGGTGGGGAGCAGCCACCACATGGCCTTGGTGTCCCCAGAGTGGGGCTCTCCCCTGCAGAGCTCTGGATCCGGGATGCTCGAGGGGAGGGGTAACTCTGTTTGGGTCTCAGCTCCCTGCTTCCTTGTAGCTGCTACAGTTGCCTGTTTCTGTTCCAACCAGTTGAGTTTCTGGTTGGCCCCTCCCAGGAGTTTCGTTATCAGGAAGTAGATAATCTGAAAATGCAACACTCTACTCTTGTGTTTGAGTTGTTTGACCTTGCCCAATATTTTATTTATTTTTTGTTTTGTTTTGTTTAGAAAAGGGGCAGGGAATACCTAGGTATCCACAAGTTATTCTACTATCTGTGAGCCTTACAAGAAAAACCACAATTAACCCCTCTTTATTTTTTTGTCCCGCTTCCTTGAATCTGACCACAGAGTACATGTGTGCACACCTATCTGTGTGTATGCTTTACTGGGGTTTCAGAAGGGTTTGTGGATGTTGTGTGCACCTTTGAAATGCTTTTGTGCAGTCTTGTATCAGTCTTGTTGTTATATGTAGGTAAGGTTCCATGCTTTTCCTGCCCATGAAATACTTGCCTCTCCCTGCTTGCTGATTCTGACCCACTATCTTCTCCTTATTCAGTTCCCTCCTAAAATTCCCTTCTGCCAGAGCACTCACTTCAAGAAGTGGTGAGTATGTGTGAATTAAATCAAAAGCAGAATCATCACATTCTTAAACAGAGAATCCCTTTGATCTAAGTGATACCTTCATCACCCTCTGCCACAACCCCCTTTTCTTATCCTTACTCATGTGTCACATTTAAGATTAGACTGTAGACTCTTGGGGGCAGGAGTCTTATCAGTTGTTTTGAAAAGCACCTAGCACAATGCTAAGGTACTACAGAATTAACTATTCACTGGTGAACAGGCACAACAAACAAGGGAGTTTTATGAGGAACTTCTCCAGGTGAGGGAGGAGTCAGGAGAAAATATGTGATCCTTGGGGTGAGGCTGTCTGTTTGTTGTAACTGTGTATGTCCCAGGATCCTAGGGAGACACAGTGGGTGAGTTAATATATTTTATTGGACCAAGTTCTGTTGGTGAAAGAGACAAGGTTTTAAGTTACACAGAATTGTATGGTATAGTGTTTTACTTCACTCACCTTGTCTTTTAACTTTATTTGCCTGTTAGTTTGTTTGTTGTGTGCTGGTTTGCTTGCTGTATGCCTGCTTGACTGAAGATTGCAGTGTGCTCTGGTTTAGGGGCTGTGTGCTTAGCCAGGTGGTTGGCTAGGCTGAGTTTACACTAGCCAGGCTCTAGCCTGCTATCCCTTGATCCATAACCCCTTTAGGGTCCCTTGACAAGGAGGCCAGGCTAACTCTGGGAGAACAGGGGTTTAAAAATCCAGCTCCTAAGTGACCAGCAGCAGCAAACAGGGGAGTTTAGAGAGGGAGTGAGAAAGGCATTCCTTCCAGGTCCAGTTATCGAGCAGAGGGAGCCCCATGACCGAGGGGGAGAGCACTCGACTGAGTGAGCTACCAAGGTTAGGAGAGTTTGGCTGCACTGAGGGTTCAGTGGCAGGGGGAGAAGGTGGCTGAGGAACTATAACCTAATTACTAAAAAAGAAAAGGAGTACTTGTGGCACCTTAGAGACTAACCAATTTAGTTGAGCATGAGCTTTCGTGAGCTACAGCTCACTTCATCAGATGTTTACCGTGGAAACTGCAGCAGACTTTATATACACACAGAAATCATGAAACAATACCTCCTCCCACCCCACTGTCCTGCTGGTAATAGCTTATCTAAAGTGATCAACAGGTGGGCCATTTCCAGCACAAATCCAGGTTTTCTCACCCTCCACCCCCCCACACAAATTCACTCTCCTGCTGGTGCTAGCCCATCCAAAGTGACAACTCTTTACATAATCAAGTCGGGCTATTTCCTGCATAGATCAAGGTTTTCTCACATCCCCCCCACCCCCATACACACACAAACTCACTCTCCTGCTGGTAATAGCTCATCTAAACTGACCATTCTCCAGGTTTAAATCCAAGTTAAACCAGAACATCTGGGGGGGGGGGTAGGAAAAAACAAGAGGAAACAGGCTACCTTGCATAATGACTTAGCCACTCCCAGTCTCTATTTAAGCCTAAATTAATAGTATCCAATTTGCAAATGAATTCCAATTCAGCAGTTTCTCGCTGGAGTCTGGATTTGAAGTTTTTTTGTTTTAAGATAGCGACCTTCATGTCTGTGATTGCGTGACCAGAGAGATTGAAGTGTTCTCCGACTGGTTTATGAATGTTATAATTCTTGACATCTGATTTGTGTCCATTTATTCTTTTACGTAGAGACTGTCCAGTTTGACCAATGTACATGGCAGAGGGGCATTGCTGGCACATGATGGCATAGATCACATTGGTGGATGTGCAGGTGAACGAGCCTCTGATAGTGTGGCTGATGTTATTAGGCCCTGTGATGGTGTCCCCTGAATAGATATGTGGGCACAATTGGCAACGGGCTTTGTTGCAAGGATAAGTTCCTGGGTTAGTGGTTCTGTTGTGTGGTATGTGGTTGTTGGTGAGTATTTGCTTCAGGTTGCGGGGCTGTCTGTAGGCAAGGACTGGCCTGTCTCCCAAGACTTGTGAGAGTGTTGGGTCATCCTTTAGGATAGGTTGTAGATCCTTAATAATGCGTTGGAGGGGTTTTAGTTGGGGGCTGAAGGTGACGGCTAGTGGCGTTCTGTTATGTAAAAGCAGCATCACTTGCCCCATAACCTCAGCCATGCGGAACGCAATGCCATCCACAGCCTCAGAAACAACTCTGACATCATAATCAAAAAGGCTGACAAAGGAGGTGCTGTTGTCATCATGAATAGGTCGGAATATGAACAAGAGGCTGCTCGGCAGCTCTCCAACACGAGTTTCTACAAGCCATTACCCTATGATCCCACTGAGAGTTACCAAAAGCAACTACAGCATTTGCTCAAGAAACTTCCTGAAAAAGCACAAGATCAAATCCGCACAGACACACCCCTGGAACCCCGACCTGGGATATTCTATCTACTACCCAAGATCCATAAACCTGGAAATCCTGGGCGCCCCATCATCTCAGGCATTGGCACCCTGACAGCAGGATTGTCTGGCTATGTAGACTCCCTCCTCAGGCCCTACGCTACCAGCACTCCCAGCTACCTTCGAGACACCACTGACTTCCTGAGGAAACTTCAATCCATCGGTGATCTTCCTGATAACACCATCCTGGCTACTATGGATGTAGAAGCCCTCTACACCAACATTCCACACAAAGATGGACTACAAGCCGTCAAGAACACTATCCCCGATAATGTCACAGCTAACCTGGTGGCTGAACTTTGTGACTTTGTCCTTACCCATAACTATTTCACATTTGGGGACAATGTATACCTTCAGATCAGCGGCACTGCTATGGGTACCCGCATGGCCCCACAGTATGCCAACATTTTTATGGCTGATTTAGAACAACGCTTCCTCAGCTCTCGTCCCCTAAAGCCCCTACTCTACTTGCGCTATATTGATGACATCTTCATCATCTGGACCCATGGAAAAGAAGCCCTTGAGGAATTCCACCATGATTTCAACAATTTCCATCCCACCACCAACCTCAGCCTGGTCCAGTCCACACAAGAGATCCACTTCCTGGACACTACAGTGCTAATAAACAATGGCCACATAAACACCACCCTATACCGTAAACCTACTGACCGCTATTCCTACCTGCATGCCTCCAGCTTTCACCCTGACCACACCACACGATCCATCGTCTACAGCCAAGCTCTGCGATACAACCGCATTTGCTCCAACCCCTCAGACAGAGACAAACACCTACAAGATCTCTGTCAAGCTTTCTTACAACTACAATACCCACCTGCAGAAGTAAAGAAACAGATTGATAGAGCCAGAAGAGTTCCCAGAAGTTACCTACTACAGGACAGGCCTAACAAAGAAAATAACAGAACGCCACTAGCCGTCACCTTCAGCCCCCAACTAAAACCCCTCCAACGCATTATTAAGGATCTACAACCTATCCTAAAGGATGACCCAACACTCTCACAAGTCTTGGGAGACAGGCCAGTCCTTGCCTACAGACAGCCCCGCAACCTGAAGCAAATACTCACCAACAACCACATACCACACAACAGAACCACTAACCCAGGAACTTATCCTTGCAACAAAGCCCGTTGCCAATTGTGCCCACATATCTATTCAGGGGACACCATCACAGGGCCTAATAACATCAGCCACACTATCAGAGGCTCGTTCACCTGCACATCCACCAATGTGATCTATGCCATCATGTGCCAGCAATGCCCCTCTGCCATGTACATTGGTCAAACTGGACAGTCTCTACGTAAAAGAATAAATGGACACAAATCAGATGTCAAGAATTATAACATTCATAAACCAGTCGGAGAACACTTCAATCTCTCTGGTCACGCAATCACAGACATGAAGGTCGCTATCTTAAAACAAAAAAACTTCAAATCCAGACTCCAGCGAGAAACTGCTGAATTGGAATTCATTTGCAAATTGGATACTATTAATTTAGGCTTAAATAGAGACTGGGAGTGGCTAAGTCATTATGCAAGGTAGCCTGTTTCCTCTTGTTTTTTCCTACCCCCCCCCCCCCCCAGATGTTCTGGTTTAACTTGGATTTAAACCTGGAGAATGGTCAGTTTAGATGAGCTATTACCAGCAGGAGAGTGAGTTTGTGTGTGTATGGGGGTGGGGGGGATGTGAGAAAACCTTGATCTATGCAGGAAATAGCCCGACTTGATTATGTAAAGAGTTGTCACTTTGGATGGGCTAGCACCAGCAGGAGAGTGAATTTGTGTGGGGGGGTGGAGGGTGAGAAAACCTGGATTTGTGCTGGAAATGGCCCACCTGTTGATCACTTTAGATAAGCTATTACCAGCAGGACAGTGGGGTGGGAGGAGGTATTGTTTCATGATTTCTGTGTGTATATAAAGTCTGCTGCAGTTTCCACGGTAAACATCTGATGAAGTGAGCTGTAGCTCACGAAAGCTCATGCTCAACTAAATTGGTTAGTCTCTAAGGTGCCACAAGTACTCCTTTTCTTTTTGCGAATACAGACTAACACGGCTGTTCCTCTGAAACCTAATTACTGGAAGGGCACCAGAAAAGTCCCTACCAAAAACAAAAAAGAAGAGGGAGAGAGATAGCGAGAGAAAGAAAACAAAAGCAACCCCTCCTCCCCAAAATACCCCCAAACAACAACAAACCCTGCAAGAGTAAAAATAATGCAGACAGTCTAGCAGCAGAGTGGGGCTATCCAGTTTGTTGCACTGAATGTAGCATGTATGATTACTGGTTTGTGGACAGGTGGAGAATGTGCGCATATGGTACAAGCAGCTCAGTGGCTCTCAGAGACACAATACAGGCTCCTGAGGGCAGAGTGGCTGAACTGGAGAAGCTAAAGAAGACAGAGGTACATGGAGAAGACTTTCAGGGACACAATAGAGCGGTCCCACTCCCAGTCTGACAGTTTCTGTGCTGTTAAGGAGAATGACAATCTTACAGAAGGAGAACATCAAGCTGGAGCAGAAGGAAACAGTCCCATAGTTGGGACCCTCCTTCCAGATGAGGTCATGGTATCCTCTTGCATTGAATATACCCTTGTGGGAAGGGGGACCCCAGTTATTAGGAAGACACAGATAATAGTAATGGGTGATCTGATTATTAGAAAGAAAGATAGTTGGGTTTATGATGACCAGGAGAACCACATGGTATATTGCCTGATGGGCGTAAAGGTGGCAGATCTCATGAGACATCTAGACAGACTTATGTGCACTGCTGGAGGAGCCAGGGATTGTGATACATGTAGGTATCAATGACATAGGAAAAGGTAAGAGAGATGCCAAAGTTAGGCTGCTAGGTAAGAAATGAAAGTCCAGGAGCTCCATGGTAGCATTTTCTGAAATGCTCCCAGTTCCACATGCAGGGCCAGAAAGACAGTCAGAACTGCAGGGTCTCAATGCATGGATAAGACTACGGCATAAGAAGGAGGGTTTTAGGTTTTATTAGGAACTGGGGAATCTTTTGGGAAAGGAGGAGCCTATAGAGGAAGGATGAGCTCTACCTAAACAAATAAGGAACCAGATTGGTGGCATGTAAAATTTAAAAGATTGTGGAGGAGTTTTTAAACTAAGGGCTGGGGAAAAGCTGACAGGTGTGGAAGAGCACATGATTCAGGTGAACACATCCCTTAGGGATGAATTCATTAAAGGGGGAACTCTACATCCTAGCAAAGAGAATAGGAAAGAAGTTGGTAAAATACAGGTAGGAGCTAATGAGGAACAGTCAAACATAAGAGTGTCCCATTTAAATATAACATATGCAGGCAAACAACTGAATATTGACAAAATGTACAAATCATGCTAGATGTCTAAAAACTAAGATGGGTGAATGAGAGTGCCTACCATCAAATGAGGATACTGACTTACAAGGCGTTACGGAAACTTAGTGAAAAGAGGATAATCAATAGGACATGATAATACCAGGATACAAAATATATAATAATGTCAGAGTGGGTCATTGGTGGGAGAATGACACTATATGTGAAAGAAAGCAAAGTCAAAGTAAAAATCTTAAATGAATCAAACTGTGCCATAGAATCACTATGGATAGAAATTCCATATTTGAACAATAAGAGTGTAGCGGTAGGAATATACTACTGACCAGGATGTTGACAATGATTGTGACATGCTCAGGAAGATTAGAGAGGCTACAAAAGCAGAAAGCCCAACAACAATGGGGATTTCAACTATCCTCATATTGACTGGGTACATGTCACCTCAGGAATGGATGTAGAGAGAAAATTTCTAGATATCATAAATGACTGCTTCTTGGAGCAGATTGTCTTGGGGAGAGGCAATTCTTGATTTACTCCTAAATGGTGTACATCATCACAAGAGGTAATAGCTGAACTGCTTGGCAATAGTGACCATAATGTAATTAAATTTACCATCTTTGTATGGGGAAAATGCCAAAAAAACCCATCACAGTAGCAGTTCACTTCAAAAAGGGGAACTACACAAAATGAGGAAGCTAGTTAAATGGAAATTAAAAGGAATAGTCACAAATTAAAATACCTGCAAGCTGCATGGAGACTATTTTAAAAAGACCATCATAGAGGTTCAAACTAAATGTGTACCCTATCAAGCTGTCCTCCAGTGGCTCAAGAGCATGGGTATCAAATTCAGGCCAGACTGTTAGGAAACAGAGCACAGACCCCAAATTGGCTGTGAGTTCTATCCTTCAATTTCACTAGCCAGTTATTAAACTCCTCAGGCACTGGAACATCTTGAACATGGAGTCACAGACAGTCCCCTGAGGTACTCCAATCTGTCTTGCCACCCAGGTAAGCTTGCCGTTGTGATAGATGGTTGCTTCCACCAAAGATCACAGCAATATTCAGGTTACTCCTAGTCCCAAAGGACCAGTCACTTACCCTAGGTCAATTGCACCTTAAATCTCATATCAAAGATAATGCTTGCAGTCAATCCTATAATAAACTATTTTAAGATTTATTATATAGGAAAAGGAAACGAGAGTTGTTGACAAGGTTAACACAGGTGGACGTATATACACACAAATGAGTTCCAATCTAAGTTTCAAAAAGTAATAGAAGCTTCTATGACTTAAGCCTAGTGTGAACAGCACTACGTCAGCGGGAGAGCTTCTCCCGCCGACATAGCTACCCCTATTCGCAGGGACTAAAGTAATTAAGGCAATGGGAGAGCTCTCTCACATCAGCTTAGAGTGGCTACACAGAGCGCTTATAGCAGCACAGTTGCATCAGTACAGCTGCACCACTAAGTTCTCTCGTGTAGTCATAGCCGTATAATACAAACCATTAAATGTTGCCTTACAACAGTGATTCTGAACCTGTGGTCCACAGACCCCTGGGAGTCCACGGACTATGTTTAAGGGGTCAATGAAAGACAGATTGAAAACTGACTGAACAGAATTCAACTATATATACAGACAACAGATTTCCAAAGCAGGCTGCACCTCCATTCAAAAATTTTTAGGGGTCCTCAATGAGTAAAGGTTGAGAACCACTGCCTTACAATATGGGATATAGATGTTATAAGCGAGATTAATGCATGCAACAACTTACAGGCGTTTAATGAAGTCTAAACACTAAGCCCATTTTTATAATTCTAATATCTATTTTAACAATACTAAACACACAAGTGAACCAGACTGATTCCAGCTATGTGTTTGTCAATATTCACAGGAGGCACAGGCACCTTGGCCTAAGCTGGCCCTTCGTTTGCCAACATCACATACTCCAAATAAAACAAAACAGTAAGAGGACCAAACAGTGCCACCATGGCTAAACAGCAAAGTAAAAGAGGCAAGTTAGAGGCAAAAAGGCATCCTTTAAAAATTGGAAGTTAAATCCTAGTGAGGAAAATAGAAAGGAGCATACAAGTCAAGTATAATTAGGCAGGTCAAGAAAGAATTTGAAGAACAATTTTCAAGAGACACAAAAACTAACAGTAATTTATTTTTTTTTTAAAGTACATCAGAAGCAGGAAGCCTGATAAACAATCAGCGGGGCCACTGGACAATGGAGGTGCTAACAGAGCACTCAGTGAAGACTAGGCCATTGCGGAGAAGCTAAATGAATTCTTTGCATCAGTCTTCGCACCCCTGAGCCATTCTTTTTAGGCGACAAATATGAGGGCTAGTCTACACTGGCAACGTTAAAGCACTGCACGTGGCTTGGATGGTCTCAGCAGAGCGTGAGCTCTGGGGGAGAGCTCTCCCGGTGCTCTTAAAAAAAAAGAAAAAAACCCCACCAAGCTCCACGTGGGGCTTAGCTACCAGTGCAGGTGCACCGTCTACACTGGCACTTTACGGCGCTGAAACTTGCTGCTCTCAGGAGGGTGTTTTTTCACACCCCTGCGTGAGAAAGTTGCAGTCCTGTAAAATGCCTGTGTAGACAAGCCCTGAGGCACTGTCCTGGATAGAGGTGTCAGTAGAGGAGGTTTTGGAACAAATTGATAAATTAAACCGTAGTAAGTCACCAGGACCAGATGGTCTTCACCCAAGAGTTCTGAAGGAACTCGTCCATGAAATTGCAGGACTCTAACTGTGGTTTGTAACCTATTGCTTAAATCAGCCCCTGTACCAGATGAGTGGAGGCTAGCTAATGTAACACTGAATTTAAAAAAAAGTCTCCAGAGGCGATCCCGGCAACTACACCCTGCTAAATCTAACTTCATTACCATGCAGTTTGATCAAAACTACTGTAAAGAACAGAATTATCAGACACACAAATAAACATGATCTGTTGGGGAAGAGTCACCATGGCTTTGTAAAGGGATATCATGCCTCACCAATCTATTAGAATTCTTTGAGGGGTCAACAAGCATGTGGACCAGGGTGACCAGTCAATGTAATGTACTTGGACTTGCAGAAAGCAAAACAGCAGATGAAATTCAATGTGGACAGGGGAAAAGTAATGCACATTGGAAAAAATAATCCCAACTATATGTACAAAATGATGGGGTCTAAATTGGCTGTTACCACTTGAGAAAAAAAAATATCTTGGAGTCAACATGGATAGTTCTCCAAAAACATATGCTCAATGTTTAGTGGCAGTCAAAACAAAACAAAAAAACTTAACAGAATGTTAGGGACCATTAGGAAAAGGATAGATATGAAAATAGAAACTATCATGATTCCACTATATAAGTCCATAACACACCTACACTTTGAATACCATGTGCCGTTCTGGTTGCCCCATTTCAAAAAATGCAATCACATTTTAGTGTACTTGTTTTAAAAAAAAATCTTGCATTGATGATTTTTAAAAAAATTTAGCCTTTGAATAGGGAACTGTGAATAAGAAACCAATTTTAACCTTAGAGAGAACAGTTTGCACCCTATCAGCTTTTCTAGCATAGTCATAGCACTTCACAATTAACAGGGTTCTGCTTCAGAGAGGATTAAAACACGAAAGAGCAACAAAAGTATCTGTAATCACTTTGTAGTAGCTAGAATAAAAGTTACAAGACTGGCAAATCCTCCCGCTTCAAGGCACAAAATAATTTCCACTTTTTTTTGCTCAGTCTGCCCGCAGTACTGCATGTATGGTGGGGAGCTGGGAGGTTATAGAAAGGGGATGGGCGGGAGATAGTAGCCTGTCCCTGATGCTTCAGAGGAAGGCTATCAGAGGCGGGTCTTTCACACTACGCGACCCATTAATCTATTTAGGCAAGGAAACTCCTGTGACACTATCCTATCACTGCAACACCCTTTAATTTCACAGATGCTGCTAATAAGATTGCAAATGTGCATAAACTGTCCCACTGCTTTGTGTAAATTTTGTTCTCCACTCTGAATCAATAGGGCTGTTCCTTTTTCTCTGTGGTATTTCAACCCAGCAAGCAGCAGGTCACAGTTAATTTCCAAATCAAAAGTCAGTGTGTGAAGGCAGAGTGTGGGGGCAGGGCGGGGAGTGCTGTTTGGCACATAAAAAAAAGCTACTTTTCTGTCGTGACCAAGAGAGCAGTTGCTGCTGCTGTTCACTAACTTTATCTACGATGCCCTTCCAAACCAGGTCCTCCAGGACGCGGCAGAGTACCGTCCTTTTAGTGGGCATCATGGTCCTGATACTGACAATTGTTGCTGTGATGGCAGCTGTGCTGCTGGCAAATGGAACGAAAGAGACTAGCATGCAGCTGCTACAGTGGAAAGGCAGAGGGACCACTAAAAATTTGCAAGAAGTCATCCTTGGGAGGTGTTATAACTACATCACAACAGTGAACCCGGAGCTGAGGTGAGTAATAATTATGGTCATGCATAATATAGTGTAACGGCAAAGAGCCTGGCACTAAGTCAACTGAAACAATATCCCATGTTATCAGCTGAACAAGGAAAACAGGAATTAGAACTTCTTATAAGTATTTTGGAGCAAAACATATAAAGTCAGATTTAAAATTGGCCACAACATTTTTGGGAGAGGATTGAGGGTGCGCAAAACAGCACAGCAAATGAGAGTGTGAAACAACTGTAATTTGGGACCAAATTCTGCCCACACATATAAATGTGCAACTCCTTCAGAAACTTCATAGAACTAAACATCTAAACTCTGGGCCAGAGTCTAGTAAGTTTTAATATGTGGATGTGACCGCAGTGAAGTTTAACTGCAATCTGTGAAGAACTATGTACCCTATAACATTTAACCCATATAACCAAATATGTGAGTGTATATGAAAGAGACAATAGGAGGCTGGGAAGTCATTTTTAAGACAGGTATTGCTATTCAGCTACTTTTTTCCTTCTGGGAATGAGAAGAACATTGAGAAATTCCTTTAAAATATGCAAAACATATGTTGTGGTAATGTGGGTCAGAGGACTTGCCCAGATTCACTGTAAGCACATGGGGCTTTCAGGCTTGTGTAAAAAGATTGATTGCAGCTGGTCATAGGATTAGTGCAGGGGATGCGCTGCAAAATCTTCTGTACACATTTAATGAACTCCATTAGTGTGCTTGGTGCTGTACATTATACAGACGATGAAACAGTTCCTACCCTAAGGAGCTTAGGATTTGAATGAAGGGAAAGGTTACTTAAAGCATGTTGGAGAGAGGGCATTTCAAGTGTAAAGGCTTGCACTGAAGGGGCACAGGCAAATGTGGGAGAAGATATAGAAGTGGCATTTAGAGAAGCAGCTGGGAACAGCTCTTGCAGCAGAAGGGGGAACATGAAAGAAGGATATGAAAGCAGAGACTGTAGTCCAGGACAGAGCTGTGCAGAGTCTTAAAGGGGAGGACGACGCAACTTCTCTTCCTCCATGGAGACAGAGGTTGAAAACCCAGAGATTCCTTGTTGGAGAGGGAGTCTGGCAAGGGAAGCATCATCCTGCCTTTTCCCAGGCCCTGTAAAATACCCCACCCCCCGGAATTCAACATGGATTGGTCACTGTATTGTGGGAGGGAGCAGGGCTGAGGCAGGACAGTCTCTCTACACAGTACAATTCCACCCTTATACCCACAGAGTCAACATTTTCCCATGGAAGTGCTGTCATGTTTAACTTCTGTGCCTGCCCCTGCTCCATAATGGCACGAACATAATTTAAACCTAGCAAAATATTAACTAGTTTCCTGCTAGAGTGCAGCAATCAACAAATCTTGCCTTCTGCTGTCCAGTGCTGAGACTACTGTATAAACAATCTAAAATCTGCAATATTTGAAGGGAAACTGTCATGATAAAAAGCCTTGACCCTGATCTCGTGAAAATTTAAGCATAAGCTTAATTTTAAGCATGTGAATAGTATCACTGAAGTCAACGAAGCTATTCAGATGTGTAAAATTAAGCCAAGTGTTTGCAGGATCAGGACATCCTAGTCAAAAAAGGAAAGAAAAAAAGCTTCCTTGCCAATGTTACTAAAAACATATTCAATTATTTACTGAAATAACTTTTAAAACCTAACAGTCTTTTCAATCGGTATATTACTTACTTACTTTTTAATAAGGGCACTGAAAGTGTACAGTCAGGGCATGTCTGCACTGGCAGACTTACAGCGCCACTCAGAGGGTGCTGAAGGAAAACCGCTGTTGTGTGTTAATGCTGTGAGGCCCTGTCTACACTTGCAAGTTTCTGTGCAGTAAAGCAGCTTTCTGTGTTGTAACTCCGGAGGTGTACACACTGCCAAGCCATTTAGTGCACAAAAACTGCCCAGCTGTAGTGCTTTAAAAAAGCCACCCCAATGAAATACGTATAGCTTTCTGTGCCGGGGCTACAGTGCTGCGGTGCCCGTATATACACCCTGGTCGATTACAGTGCTATGATTGGCCTCTGGGAGGTGTCCCACAATGCCTGTTATTGCCTCTCTAGTCATCGGTTTGAACTCTACTGCCCTGCCCTCAGGTGACCAACTCTCATCCCCACCCTGTAAATTCCTTTGGAATTTTGCAAGTCCCTTTCCTGTTTGCTTGGTGATGCGTGCAGTGGTCTCAGCACATCTTTCCAGGTGGCCATGCCTGCTCCACGCACCAGGCGATCCCCCGCTTGGAACAGTGCCGAGCTGCTGGACCTTATTAACATTTGGGGAGAGGAGGCTGTCCAGTCCCAGCTGTGCTCCAGCCGTAGGAATTATGATACCTACAGACAGATTTCACGATGCATGACAGAAAGGGGCCATGACCGGGACACATTGCAATGTAGGGTCAAAGTGAGGAAGCTGCGGAACGCCTACCACAAAGTGCAGGAGGCAAACCGCTGCTCCAGTGCTGCGCCCACGAGCTGCCGGTTCTACAAAGAGCTGGACACGATACTTGGCGGAGACCCCACCTCCACTGTGAAGGCCCCTGTGGATACGTCATTGGCTTGCATGCCAGTTGAGAGTGGACTGAGCCTGGAGGAGGAAATCTTGGACGAGGAGGGGAAGGGGGACCCAGAGGCAGAAGATGGCTCGGAGGCCAGAGATGCATGCAGTCAGGAGCTCTTTTCTACCCCAGAGGAGCCTAGCCAGTCACAACTGTTGAAGATTGGCGAGGTGCAAACAGAAGAGGCCTCTGGTATGTGGATCTGATCTTCAGAATTGCTGAAGTGAATTGTTGGGGGCAGGAGGATTGCAGAAATAAGGCTGGTCTCCCACCGCATGCTTAGTCTGAGTGGTGGAACAGGCTGTTGGTTGACTCCGTCACTTCACGGGAACCTCCCTCAGATCTCCAGGAAACTCTTGTGGAGATACTGGGCAATCTGCTGCCACAGGTTCTTTGGCAGAGCTGCTTTGTTTCTTGCCCCATTAACAGAAACTTTCCCATGCCACTCTGCTGTCATGGAGGCGGCGGCAAGGGGAGGGAGAGAAGAGCGGCCAGAGTGGAAGCCACAGTCTTGGAGAAGACCCTCCTTGATGACCCTCCCTTGATTCCCTGCTCATCCTCGGCAGCGAGATACCTTCAATAAAGATCACATCCTGTGGAAAGTGTGGGGACAGGAATGATTAGCAGGCCCCCCCTACAGTGCTGGCTCTCCGCAAGAGCCACATGCCCAGTGTACAGCAGGGTCTGGTAAGAACGATTTACTCTGCCCCTGTGGCTACTTACCATTTTGGAGGTCTTGTGGCTCATGTGTGATTGCCAGGGGTCAGCCAGTTAGTGACAGGTGTGTGAGTACTGGCTGTGTTTTCAAGCACCGAATCAGTGTTCTCTGTGTTGCAAACAATAATGCTTCTGTAAAATGTTACATTTAAACTTTACAGAGATGACCTTGGGAGCCCATCCTCCCTCTTAGTTATCAGAGGCTGAATGGCTGCACAGAATTAGAAAGCGGCCAAGAAGAACTAAGGAGGACTTTCTGCCTCATGTTATGATGTACTCTGCTGCTGAGAAACAAGAATTGAAGGAGTGGCGGGACAGCGAGAAGTGGGACCGAAAGGAGAACGCGGCATGCCAGAGTGAAGCCATGGAGCAGCTCTTAAACGTTATGGAGCGCCAAGCAGACACGCTCCAGGTGATACAAGCTCTTCAAACTGAGGAACTCCATGCCCGCCGTCTTCTCCAAACTGTTGCAAAACTCTTTCCCATGCACCCCATAGACACCGCCAACACACTCTTATCAACCTCCTGGCTCCAGTCTCTACCCGCGGCATTCCACTCCTCCCTGCCTCACAGTCCAGCACTGTGGACTCCCACTACCTTCTGCATTCAACACCCATCCCTCTGCAGTTTGGTCCTGCTGAAGCACAAGCACCTGCTGCATTGTACTCCAGAGAAGAAGGTTGGAGACAATCCCTGGACATAAACAAAAAAATACATCAGCAGGGAGGCAGATGGGGGAAGGGAAGGTCCCAAGAGGAGGAGGGGTTCTGGGACGGCTAAAGATTTGTGTGACTCTCCCCTCTGGTTGTTGTTTTTTAATAAAAGAATTGTGTTGGTTTGAAAGCAATCTTTATTCCATTAATTGAAAGCAAAAAGAGCCCTGCAAAGCAACGTACAATTATTGCATCATGTGCACCAATCACCTCCTAGCATTACAAGGACTGCAATCCTGAGCACAGCAACAAATATTAGGGGCTTTCAGCTTCAAATTGCTGCATCAAGGCATCCTTGATCCTTAAGGCCCTGCGCTGTGCCCCTCTAATAGCCCTGGTCTCTGGCTGTTCAAACTCAGCCTCCAGGCACTGAGCCTCTGTGGTCCAGCCCTGAATGAAGCTTTCACCCTTCCCTTCACAAATATTATGGAGCGTACAGCACGTGGATATCAGCCTAGGAATGTGGTCATCGGTCAGGTCCAGCGTCCCATATAGGCAGTGCCAGCAGGCCTTTAAAATGGCCAAAAAGCACATTCAGCAGTTGTTTTTCACTTGCTCAGTCTGTTGTTAAACAGCTACTTGTTGCTCTCAAGTTGCTCCGTGTATGGCTTCGCAAGCCAATGCATTAAGGGGTAGGCGGGGTCTCCCAGGATCACAATGGGTATTTTGGCTTCCCCTACGGTCATCTTCTGGTCCAGGAAGAAAGTCGCTGCTTGCAGCTTCTTGAAGATGCATGCATCATGCACCTTTCCAGAACAGCCTGCGTTAATGTTTGTGAAATGCCCATGGTGAGCCACAAGCACCTGGAGAACCATTGAGAAATACCCCTTGTGATTAATGTACTCTGTGGCTAGGTGGTCTGGGGCCAGAATTGGAATATACGTGCCATCTATCACTCCTCTGCAGTTAGGGAAGCCCATTTGGGCAAAGCCATCCACAAGGTCATGACTCTGGGCAACGTGCGTGGTCTTTCAGAGCAGGATGCGATTAATGGCCCTGCACACTTCCATCAACACTAGTCCAACCATCAACTTTCCCCACTCAGAACTGGTTAGCGACCGATCGGTAGCAGTCTGGAGTAGCCTGCTTCCACAGTGCAATCGCCACGCGCTTCTCCAATGACAGGGCAGCTGTCATTCTCGTGTCCTTGCACTGCAGGGCTGGGGCGAGCTTATCACACAGTCCCATGAATGTGGTTTTCCACATCTGAAAATTCTGCAGCCTCTGCTCGTCATCCCAGACGTGCAGGACGACGTGATCCCACCACTCAGTGCTTGTTTCCCGAGCCCAAAAGTCGCGTTCCACCGCGGTCAGCACCTCCGTGAATGTCACAAGCAATCTCGTGTCATAGCTGCTACGCAAGGCGAGATCAAGGTCGCACTCCTCTTGCCTTTGTAGTTTAAGGAATAACTCCACTGCCACTCGTGATGTGTTGGTCAGAGCGAACAGCATACTGGTCAGCAGTTTGGGATCCATTCCTGCAGCCCAAAGAGGCAGGGCACACAGTACACAAATGGTTGAAAGATGGCGCCAAATGCGGACGGAAGCACAGGGATTGCTGGGATGTGAAGCAGTGCATCCTGGGTCATTGGGACAGGATCCAGGCTGCACTGCAACCCCCTCTGCCTTCCCTTGTCTTAGCAGCAGAAGAGAAAGAGGTGCTCTGTGGGAGAGCTACCTAGAGTACACTGCTCCGAATACTGCTGCAAGTGTGAATCCCCTATTGTGCAGGCAGTTGAACACATAACAGTGGTTTCCCTTCAGTGCTCTCTGAGCTACGCTGTAGCTGCTGGTGCTTTAACTTTGCCAGTGTAGACGTGCCCTAAGTGATATAAGCCTCCTTGTATATTCAGTGATGAAAAGTATTGTCTGGCCACTCTTTATATCCATTTGTACAGTCCCTAGCACAATGACATCCCACTCCTGACTGAGGCTTTTAGGCGCTACATTCATACACATATGGAATGAACTCTCAAATAAACCGTTGTGTGCACGTACCCATTTTTCTGATAGTGTCAACGAAGATAAGAAAAGTTCTCTAGAGTGTTTTCTTTTGACTTCCATATAACATTCCATACACATAATACAGTTTAATTGTCCCTTCTGTACTTCTCCTCCTTCGGATCCCTCACTTCTCCCACAAGGTGGCAGTGTTCACCTTAAATTCAGCTCTAATGCCTGTAAACCTTTAAAATAGAGAATAGAAAAACTAAAACACACCTACACTGTGGCTGGGTTTTGAGACTGCCCCAGAGTGATGAGATAGAGCAGGTTCTGAAGGGTGAAGGTGTGGTGAAAGAAAATAAAAAGTTTAACAGTGCACAGAAAAAAAAGCAAGAGTTAGTGTGAAGGCTAGAGAGTGCTCCAATGTAAGATGTAAAGACTAATGGTACTTTAAAAATGCATTTTATAGTTTCTGAGCATCTCATACCCAGACACCAACTCATCAGGCCAAAGTTTAAAAAGAACACAAATCTGGTATAAAAGTCCACTATTAACCCACAACCGCAGCAGTACAAGCACCTAAAGCAGGGTGAGTCTCCAGCCAGTAGAAGCAGAAGCAGCCAAAAGCAGGGACTGCTGCACTGGGGAGCCGGGGTAAATTGGGGCCCAGCTAGGGCCACCTCTCCCCCAGCATTCTCCTGGACCCAGAACTGTGTAAGGGAACCCCTCGCACACTCTAGGGGCACTGGGATTGAGGTGGTGCCTCCCCTCCCTCTCTCCTGTGGCCTTGGGGGAAAGCTGCATAGAGGAGCCAGCCAGAGACTCCAGCACAAAGGAGGTGTCTCTGGGCATTCAGAAAATTTTCTACAGTTTTGACTGGACTTTCTCTGTCTTGTGCTGATTGGCTGTTTGCTCTGACCCTCCCCGCCCCTCCACTCCCTCACGTTATCTTCATCTCACCTTCAGTCCCCACCTGCCCCCTTACCCTCTTCTCCTCTGCTCTGTCCCCCGGACTCCCTTCCCTTCAGCTGATCCTCTCCTAAATACCCCTCCTCATAAAAAAATTACTCTGGTACTAACATGTTTGCTGCCATCAGATTGTTCCCTCTGCTTGTGGGTTACCTCCATTCTTCTACCATGTGCCTGTCCTGTCTATTTAGATTGTAAGCCCTTCAGGGCATGAACCATCTTCTACTCTGTTTGTATGGGTTTCAGAGTTGTAGCCGTGTTAGTCTGTATCAACAAAAACAATGGGGAGTCCTTGTGGCACCTTCGAGACGAACACATTTATTTGGGCATAAGCTTTCGAAGGCTAGAACCCACTTCATCAGATGCATAGAGTGGAAAGTATAGTAGCAGGTATGTGCTGTGTATTTATACCTGCTACTGTACTTTCCAGTCTATGCATCTGATGAAGTGGGTTCTAGCCCACGAAAGCTTATGCCCAAATAAATTTGTTAGTCTCTAAGGTGCCACAAGTACTCCTCGTTGTTTCTGTTTGTACGGTGCCTCACACAATGGGGCCCATTCTTGGATAGCCCTTCAGGATTACCATAACAAATAATAATAATTAATAGAAGGTTGACAAACTGAGCCCCTGGACCAGATGGGGTCCATGTGATGTGGAAATCCTAGCTCATGATGGCTTAAGACCTTTTAGGGTACAATCTTTCCTTAAAAAAATTATGTAATTTTATATATATATGGTTCTCGCTCTTCTGGCTGCGCAAATAACTCTGACAGTAAACTAAAGTTCTTAGAGAGGTGTGAACTGCTCCCATTCATCAAAATCATGATTTATTCTGAAGCCTAATGATGGCTCTTTATGAGCCAGATTTCCAAATAACGAAGATGCACAACTGCATTTCTAATTTTGGTGACCAATGACAGTGGTTGAGAAGGCAAGTCGGATAAATGCATGCACAAAGGACCAGATAAACAAAGAGCATAAATGAGTGCCCCTAAAAGCATCAAGCCTTATTTTCCCTCCTTCCTCCTCGCCCCCAAAGTGATACCAAATGCAACAGCAGCTCTACTAACTGAAGGCCAGATCCTCTACAATGGCCCTTCACCAGCTTAAACCACATGAGGATCTGGCCCTGAAAGTTTACTAACTACAAATGGTCCATATTCTACCTTTGACATGTTGGTAAACCACCCACTGACAGTGGGGATTATTTATGGCTGCTACTTTGTAGCTCTCTCCCAGGGACCACAATTAAAATAAAATTTGGCCTTTTGCTATCAATGAGTATGACAAAGGAAAGAAGTTGTTAGCCTTGCTGGAAGTCTCTGCTGAGCAGTCCAAAGTCACAGGCCCCCCAGTTAAGAAGGTCCTTATGCTATGTTGAGTCACTGCAGCCACCCCGTCAGAGGGGAGTGAATTCCTCATAATGAAACCAGACATGCTGGGCACAGGAGCACTTTCACTGTTTGTTGTGAATTTAAACTCTGTTCCATTGCCACAACATTTTCACAGTGTGATCAGCAAAACCGCAGGTCAGCAGGAGGGGAGGATGCTCTCTACCTCACAGGTGCTCTCAGCACCTGATAGCACGATGCCCTAAAAATGCATTTTCGAAAGCTACATTTAAAACTGCATACTTTTCATGAAGCAAATGAAACCCTAAAAGGCCAAATTCATCCTTGGTGTAACTACTTTTAAAATCAATTTAATTACACTAGGGATGAATTTGGTTCTGTATGTTCAGTTTAAGTGAAAAAAATACCAAGAACTATATTAATCATAAGCCTCCAGACCACCACCTCCTAAAATTGCTCTTGCTTTTCTTCAAATGAAGAGATACCCTTTCAAGGTTAGCCAGTTCAATCAGACTCCCATACAGATCTGCAATATACAATGTTCCAGAGGCTTTCCATTTTTCTAAAGTGCGTATAACATCTGGCCACTAAAATAGCTCCTACTTGAAATGTTCTTGGCTCTAATTTAGACATGGCATATTAATAAAATCTTCTTTTAAAAATGTGGATGACTAGAAATATCCAAATTCATGACCAAATATAAGCTAATGCTTTCCCCCAAATTGCACAGACATAAGGACAATCTGAAAATATACTTACAGTACCTACTCCATTTAATCAGACAGTTACCAATTTCTAGCTAGCTCTTGTTTGATGTTGTATTCTGTACAGTAAGTCAAAGAGCCCAATTCTACAACCTTTAAGAGTGAGAGACAGGCCTGCAGAATCAGGACTCAAGTTTTAAGTCTTTAGTAGATTTTACAGTTTTCTTTTTGTGCGTGTTATCACCATTTCATCTATATCATGTTCCAAGTTTCTAGTTCTATCTTCTCTAATTTTAGTCAATGAGCACCTCACACTAGATAGCAGTTACCTTCTGTGCGGTACAAAGCAAGGCTTCAGAACGCCTATGTAGTTCAGAACTTCAAGGTCAATAGCAGGACTCCTAGGAATTCTAGATATTCTAGGAGTTGGGGCTTATCTAGATTATCTTTGAAAAATTTGATTTTTAAACTACATGATTGTATATGCCAACTATAAATACAATCCCAGAGTATCAGAGTGTCAGAGTACCCAGAAGAGTACCCAGAAGTTACCTACTACAGGACAGGCCAAACAAAGAAAAGAACAGAACGCCACTAGCCATCACCTTCAGCTCCCAACTAAAACCTCTCCAACACATCATCAAGGATCTACAACCTATCCTGAAGGATTACCGATCACTCTCACAGATCTTGGGAGACAGGCCAGTCCTTGCTTACAGACAGCCCCCCAACCTGAAGCAAATACTCACCAGCAACCACCCCCCACACAACAAAAACACTAACCCAGGAACCTATCCTTGCAACAAAGCCCATTGCCAACTGTGTCCACATATCTATTCTGGGACACCATCATAGGGCCTAATCACATCTGTCACACCACCAAGGGCTTGTTCACCTGCGCACCTATCAATGTGATATATGCCATCATGGCTCCTCTGCCATGTACATTGGCCAAACTGGACAGTCTCTACGTAAAAGAATCAATGGACACAAATCAGACGTCAAGAATTATAACATTCAAAAACCAGACGGAGAACACTTCAATCTCTCTGGTCACTTGATTACGGACCTAAAAGTGGCAATATGACAACAACAAAAAAACTTCAAAAACAGACTCCAATGAGAGACTGCTGAATTGGAATTAATTTGCAAACTGGATACAATTAACTTAGGCTTGAATAGAGATTGGGAGTGAATGTGTCATTACACAAAGTAAAACTATTTCCCCTTGTTTATTTTCCCTCCTACTGTTCTTGTAAAGTGCTGGAAATCGCCCACCTTGATTATCACTACAAAAAGTTCCCCTCTTCACCCTTCTCCTCCCCCTGCTCTCCTGCTGGTAATGGCTCACCTTACCTGATCACTCTTGTTACAGTCTGTATGGTAACACCCATTGTTTCATGTTCTCTGTCTATATAAAATCTCCCCACTATATTTTCCACTGTATGCATCCGATGAAGTGAGCTGTAGCTCATGAAAGCTTATGCTCTAATAAATTTGTTAGTCTCTAAGGTGACACAAGTACTCCTTTTCTTTTTAAGTTTCCGATAGGAACTGGACTTAAGCAATCATCTGATTTCCCCTCCTACGGTATGTCTAACTGTGTGCCTTTCAGTTTGGGATAACCATTGCGTGCACATGAAGACAAGGCAACTTCTGCTGCACTGAAGAAAGTCATGACAGGAAACTGTTTAGGTTATCATCCTCCAGCTGTTATGCACATGCCTCAGCTTAGGAGTAGTTTCAATATGTCTCTAATTTCTATAAGAGACACAAAGTAGATGACGCAATAACTGAGTGGAAGGTACAAGCTTTTGAGCTTCACAGAGCTCTTCTTTCAGCTCTGTGAAGTTTGAAAGCCTGTACCTTCCACCAACAGGATTTGATTCAATAAAGGATGTTCCCACACCTACCTTTTCTCTCTCATATTTTGATGACAGTGTGGTTACAACAACACTACAAACGTTTGATTTCTACATCAGGCTTTCTTTATATTGATGGGCAACTGGTAGGTAATTTCTGAGATAGGTATCTTAGTATTATCCCCATTTTGCAGATGGAGAAACTGAAGGTTAGTGGCTTGCTTGGGGGAATTTTATTCTCCTAAGGCTGCTGCAGAGTGTATAGCATGTGGGGGACAGCAAATTGTAAGTTACTGGTGCTTAGCCCAAAATTTACTAGTGCATTTCTTCAAATTGCCATTGGCTTTGGATGGAATCATGTACCCAGTACTGCTATCCTTTGGTCTCTTCCCCTGTCCTTGCTGGCTATGTTTTTTCTCAGATTGTGCTATTGACTGTGAACTGACTATACACCTATTTTTCAAATGGCATGGAAGCAGTGCTGTCTAGTGTAAAGAGCACAGAAATGAGGTAGTGTGTGTTCTTGCGGAAATCAACACTGTGTGTCTCAGTTTGCCCATCTAATACTCAGATCGGCACCATATAAAAGCCTAGATTGACTTGGGAAATAGTGATAATTCTTCCCTACATCACAGAGCTGTTGTATAGCTTAATTCAATAGTGTGTTTGTAAAGTGCTTTGAAATCCTTGGATGAAAAGTATCATCATGGTGTTACATTCCTTAGGCCACTTAGGACTATTTTTGACAATCACACCATGACCAAATACCAAACTGCATAGTCCCCATGATATCCGCTGGTAACAATGCTGTAGAGCTGTCAGTGGTGCAAGTTCCTTAAAATAAATGGCACCTCTCCAAGTTAACCAGCCAGTATAATTTTATACTGCCCAGAGGAGTACTAGGCACTTCACAGAAGTGGTGGTGGTGGGGGAAATATACAACCAGTCCTTCTTAGAAGAGCTTTTGCATGGGGGACACTGAGTGGTGGTGAGAAATAATGGAGAAGGGGTGAGTCAGGAAAGGATAAAGGTCACAGCGTTACAGTTATGCAGTTGCTCAGTTTGGACATGCTTATCTCAAGGTGACTCAATTCAGGTGTTTTTTAATTTTCATAAAAAGCACCAACATAAAGCTACCGCATTGTGACTATTACTGACTAACTTATGATGAACAGCACGAAAGAGGTGAGTTTTCAAGAAGGAATTTAAATGTCAAGGGGCTGGTGCCTTGGCAGAGCAGAGAAGGAAGGGTATTCCATCCACCAGGGACAACATGGAAAAAATATACTAGATGGACAAGAATTGAGAGTTGATGTTTGTCCACAAGTGTTAGCTTAATTAATTAGCTTAATTCAATACCTCAAATACAACAGAACAGATGGTGCTGATTAGTCCCAAGAGTATCAGCAAGACTCACATAGTGAAGATTTAGAAATGGAACAGAGTAGCATTTCACTGGAGCTCAACAAAAGTCTCAGAAATGTCACTCCAAGCCTACATATTGAAAAATGACCTCAGCCTGGCACAGTGCAATGAATTACCGTTTAGCAATACAGGAGAAACTCTCAGCATCTGTCAGCATTCGCTTGTTGTGTTTCCCATACTGATGACTTAGCTGATAGGCCAATGGCTTAAGCAACAAAGCTAGACACAGACAACTTGGTTGTGCACCCTCCCGCATGTATCAGGTTTACATCAGTGTAATTCCATTCACTTCAGTGGAGTTAGTCCTGACTTCAGTGCAAACAAGAAGGCCAGAATCAGTACTGCAGATAAGAGGATGCTGAAAAGTTGGAGAACAGGTAACTCATGTAATTCCACTGAAGTAAACAGGTATAAAACCATTGTAAAATTGGTGTGTTACTAGAATCAGGCCCTAAATACTTATAGGGTTTCTTCCTTTTTTGGGGGATAAAATTACTGATGCTACCTATGTAGGTCTCCTCTTGGGAAGGTTCACAGGCTGATTTTCACCTTACCAGAAGATCTACATATCTCATTAATCCCCAAACTGGGGGGCATGGAGGAACATTTGGGGGATGGGGCGCACACATGGCAGGGCCCAGGTCAGCTCCCACGGGAGATAGAGAGGGAGCGCCACCAAGCCCTGCTCCGGCCCCAGATGCCGCGCCGCATCCCGCCCAGCTCTGGCTCCAGCCACAGCTCCACTCAGAGGTGCTGGAACTAGGGGTGCAGGGGGTGCTGCCACACCCCCTGGCTTGAAGTGGTTTCCATTATATACAGGGTTGACAGTTTGGGTCAAAGGCTCTCAGCACCCCCACTATAACAATTGTTCCAGCACCCCTGGCTCCACTCTGTCCCCTCCTCAGCTCCAGCCCAGCTGCAGCCCCATTCTGCCCTCAGCCCAGCTCTGCCCTCATTCCCCCTCCACCCCCAGCCCAGCTCTGCCTCTAGCCCCAGCTCTTCCCCCTTCCCCAGTTCAGCCCCCAGCCCATCCTCCTCTGCTGAGCCAGCTGTGCAGTAATGGAGGGGGCGGGGCGCAGACAGATTACATTACTGGTAAGGGGGGCATGACAAAAGCTTTGGGCACCACTGACATATCTACACCGGCAATATTATTCAACTTCTCTGTACCACAAAGTGTTCAATCTCCAGGCTAGATTCTGCCACCCTTGCTGCTCAGGATGAGCAGTCACTGACTTTGTGACCCGTCCAACTGACTGCAGTGGGACAACTCACAGCACTACTCAGCAGGAATGAGGAGGGTAGAATCTGGACCCTCGATTTGTGTGGAGTCAGATATTTGAAAGAACTCAGGACCAAATGTTCAAGTGCGCAGCACTGACAACTGGGGCCAAATTTTCAAAAGAATTCCACTCCCTTCTAGGCAGCGAAGCATGGAAGGTGCTCAGTGACTACAGTGATGGGCCGCAGCATAAAATCCCTAAAACAGGGCGAGACAGAGAGAGGGCTGATTTTCAAAATTACTCAGCATCCAGCATATACTCAACATGCTGAGGGGTTTTGTTGTTGTTGAAAATCTGGCTATTTATTTTGGTGCCTAAATGAGAGAGAAGCACTTTAGGCACTGTCGGCCAGACTTTCTAAACACACCAGAAGGGAGGGGATCCTTTCGTAAGCCCCTCCCCCACTATTTATTTTCTCTTCGTAACACAGTAGCAACTCACAGAAAAAGAACGATGATTCTGGATGATTACCTGTTTTTTAAACGGTTGCTCTCCCATTAACTATATTTTAACCTTTTGACAGAGACAAAGATTGCCAAAAAATATGGGAAACAATGCAAAAGGCATTTATTTACAAGAACCCATGTAATATTACAACAGAAGATTATCAGCCGTTACTGGATTTGGCGAGTCATACTATCCCCTGTAACAAGGTAACAATATTTGTGTGTGATGAGCTGTCTGGGTAGGGACTGCTTGTCCGTACATGCTAGTACAATGAAGATTCTTTGCTTTGTTCTGTGTTTGTAAAGTACCTCTAGCACAACGGGGTCCTGGGCCAATACGAGGGCTGCTTGGCACTATGGTAACACAAATAATAATAATGATGGCAATCATGAGTAACCCTCAAATACCTACAGGTACTCTGACTGCAGGCTTGAGATAACATTACTCCCAAAGCTACTTCTTTTAGAACAAGAGAATCCTGTTCATTATAGGTCCGTGATGAAGATCACAGATCATTCCTTCTAGGGAAAAATTTTTGGGCCATGATGGGAAAATCATTGTGGCCGTTATTGCTATTTAGAAGAGAAGCTCTGTGTAAGAACAGCCATGCAGTTAGAGGCACACGGCTTTTTATTGCTCAGGTGCGGTTGAAATGCATGCAGAAATGGAGGAGTGACAGCAATTAGAGCTGGTTAAAAAGTTTCCTTCAAAATGTTTTTTCAGTGGAAAATTGTTTTCCCCAACCAAATTAATTTTTTTTCCCTGAAAATTTCTATTTTCCTTAGAAATCCCACTGGAATTTTTATATATTTTAAAATATTCAGTTTTTGGTCTTTTGACAAAAAACCCACAAAATATAAATGAAAACAAACATTTTCATCATCAAAACTTTTTCAGGAAAAAACAAAACAAAAAAATTTCCTGACCAGCTCTCATATTAATGCCATTTCTTTCCCTCACAGTCATTATTTTGGAGCAAGACAAATGACCTTGTTCATCGTTATACAAAAACCAATCACAACTTCCTCACTCTGGAGGACACCTTGCTGGGCTATATAGCTGACGGGGTCTCATGGTGTGGAAACCCTTTTAGTCCAGGTAAGGATTCCTTTTTAAAAAAACAAACAAACAAAATTAATATAATGATTATAACTCCAGGTTCTTTTTCAGCCACAAATTTCTAAAATAAGATAAAATCTCTTTTGGAGAGGATACTTTTCATTCTTGGTTTCAGCCCAAAACAACTGTTGATCCTTTCTACCCTGCCTCAGTTATGGAAAAGTAAAAACACACACCCATTTTCAGCTTAATTTTATCAACACTTCTTAGCTCCCAGTAGGACAAAAAGAGCTTAGTCTAGGGACATCAAACTTGGCATGTGACCAGTGCTCACGTCTAGCTAAAGGCTACATATTGCCCCCCTTATTTACAGTAATCGGCAACCTACTGTGATTCCAGTGGGACCACTTGTAAACTAAGGCCCCAGTCCTGCAATATGCTCCATTCAGGCAGACTCCTGCACTTGCACAGAAGTCATTGGGGCCCCATGTAGATATAAGGGGGTTCAGGCTAAGGGCCTAAGAATGAATAGAGACGTAAGAATCTCTCCCCAAATTTGAGGGAAATTTATAAAAAACAAAATAAAAATTATGTGGGAAGTGTCACTTCTGAGCATGCTCAGTGAGCATTTGCAAAGACACCCCCCCACCCCACGCACGTTCTTCCTGCTCAGGCTGACCAGGAACAACATTGCTGGAATCATTTGCATAAGGGGACTGTAAATGCCTCATTGAAACAACTTAATCTCCCCCTCAGAACATTTTCCGCCTAAGCCTGTTGCTGTGATGGGGTGCAATCAGTGGTGAGCTGGAGCTGGTTCGCACCGGTTCACTAGAACTGGTTGTTAAATTTAGAAGCCCTTTCAGAACTGGTTAAAAGGGCTTCTAAATTTAACTGGCCAAAAGTGGCGCCTTAGGCGCCAACTCCATGGGTGCTCCAGCTCCCCGCCCCACCGGTCCCAGCTCACCTCTGCTCCGCCTCCTCCCCCTGACTGCGCCGCCCCGCTCTGCTTCTCCACCCCCCCAGGCTTCCACGAGTCAGCTGTTCGCGCGGGAAGCTGGGGCAGGCTGAGAAGCAGGCTGCGGCTTCCCACTCAGGCCCAGGGAGGTGGAGGTGAGCTGGTGCAGGGTGGTGCGAGGAGGGCCGCCCGTGCCGCAGCAGGTAACCCGGGGAGGCGGGGCGCGCAGGGGAATCGCTCCCCGCCCCAGCTCACCTCCGCCACCCTCGGCCTGTGTGGGAAGCCGCGGCCTGCTTCTCAGCCCTCCCCGGCTTCCTGCCGAACAGCTGATTCGCAGGAAGCCGGGAGTGGGGGTGGAGAAGCAGAGCAGGGCGGCATGTTCAGGGGAGGTGGCGGAGCGGAGGTGAGGTGAGCTGGGGCCGGGCGGGGAGCTGCCGGGGGGGGCTCTGCACCCACCAATTTTTCCCCGTGGGTGCTCCAGCCCCAGAGCACCCAGGCAGTCGGCGCCTAAGACGCCACTTTTGATGTGATCAGTGGGGGAGTGGCCGCTTCCCCTGCTCCCCCCCAGCTACACTCCCCGCCCCTTGGAGCCAGAGGGACCTGCCGGATACTTCCTGGGAGCTGCCCCAGGTAAGCACCTCCAGGACTCCCCACCTCGCCCCCCAGCAGGTGCCTCTGGCTCTTAGGGGTGGGGTGGGCACCCACTACAGTGGCCCACAAGACCTCCTGCCCGGTTCTGGCAGGGGTGGATGGGGCAGGGGTCCTGGGGGGGGCGGGTTGGATGGGGCAGGAATCCCAGGGGATGGGGGTGGGCAATGACCCCCTCGTGGCATGCGGAGGGAACCCGTTGTTAAGATTTTGGCAGCTCATCATTGGGTGCAAATGTTTATTTTTGCCATTCTTATTCAGCACTGCAGGCAGTATTAAAGTGTCTGACAATTTCTTCTCTAATCTTAGTTATTCTGCATCATATATTTATTTAGGAATTAACTATGAATCTTGTCCAAAATGGAGTGAATGTGAGAGCAACCCTAGTTCTGTGTACTGGAAAATGGCATCCAAGATGGTAAGGATTATATAGCAACTTCTCCAGGATCACAGTTAGAATTTATTGTTCCTTTGGGGGTTGGGGATGTTTAAAGAGTAAAAACTTGGCCCCAAGCAAGTCAATAGCAAAACTCCAATAGACTTAAGTGGGACAGGGTTTCACCCAGACTGTGGAAATCTGGGGCTAAAATGTTGAACATCCAAATTTGTCTGATATGTCTGTTCCATTGGCTAGAAAACAAAGGCTTTGATCCCACAACCAAATCCATGCGTGTGAATCCCTGAGCCTTTGTAAGATGCATTGATTTCAGTGGGACTCTGTGCAGACACAGAAGGCTGCCTACACAGATCCAATTGCAGGATTGGGGCCTTTTAACCACGGCTCCCCACTTTAATGGCCAGTACTCTTTTTTTTCCCCCTATATTTTTATCATAATCAGTTACATCCTGGAACAATAATTTTAATCAAAATATTCATGTTTATAACAATGAAAGAAATACAGCAAAGGAAAAAGTAGTTAACAGTTAAACCTTTGAACACAGTCTGATCAGCTCAGTGGTCTGATGTGAATTCCTCCCAAACTGTTAGGAGTGATGCCACAAATTACTCAAAAAGCCATTTTCCTCTCAGGTTTCACCAAAGACATTGAATGGTCAAATTTGAACACCGATTAGACTATTATGAATTGAAAGTTGTGCCATGTGTTTTTGGAAATACAGGTTTCCCAAGACTTTCACAAGGTCTCATGTTTCACACAACATTTAATGTCACAATAATTTGGGCATTCTTGTTCTTACTTGAATGCGTCCCTCCATCAGTGATCATCTTGATATTTGTGTCAAACAGCACCAAGCACAATTAGTGCTTAACAAACATTAACCAACCATAATATAATCATAGGAATCATTCCCTCATACAAATACACAAGATCACAATTGCTAAAATGAATGACTTTTTAAACCTCTGCATGCTAAAAGCATGCTGAAAACTGCTGTAGAGCTTGACTGAGAGAATGAGCGCCTCCTTGTACCTTTTTAACATAACGAGAAGAACTCCTATGTGAAGCCCTGATTCAGCAAGGTGTACAGGTAGGTGCCTAACTTGAAGCACATGAGTAGCCCCATTGACTTCAATGAGACTCCATATGCTTAAAGTGATGCATGTGCTTCAGTACCTTGCTGAATTGGGGCCTTACAGAATGCTTATTTAACTCTATTCTGTTGAGGTTCTTCCTGCTAAATCAAAGGTAATTTAAATTTATCATCAAATCTGAAGATTTAGGAGACACTGAGTAAGGATATTAGAAACAAAAATGGTTATATGTAAAACAAAAAGTATAACACCCGTCTTATAAAAGTATAACACCCGTCTTAGAGACTATATTTAACCTTTAACAGGCTAAAATCTTTGTCTCAAGTAGTTTCTCACCGAAGGCAATCTCCCAGCATCACCAACCAGCATGGCTGGGATCCACCTTTCACAAATGCAAAAGACACTGTCCTTCTTGCTCACTCAGTGATGGATACCAAAGTCTCCTTATATTTCCCCAAACTCCTTGTTTTGCCTCCAGAGTCAGGATGGCCCCTATGATTCCTTTCCTAGTGTGCTGGCTCCAAGTTGCCCTCACAGACTTGTGTTGACTCCATATTCAAACCAGGTTTCTATTGTGTTGGCTTATAATGCTTAATCTACATAAGGACCTAGGCAGACAGGTGTCTAGCAAAACTGGTTTGTCAATGCTACCTGGGACACAGACTCTAAAAATATATTTTCAGTACATATATACAACTGCTTACATATCATTCATCCATCCATCCCTCAAGAGTTATGTGGTTCAGTATGGCATAAGATACCTCATTATTAGATATTTCACATGCTTTCACAGTATTTATCCAAAAAGGATCGTGTGTTACGTGTAGTCAGTTTGTCAGGCCTGACAGAAGTTGCTACTACAGAACAGTGAACCCTTTGCCAGTTGCTATTCAGATCACAGTTGGTCACAGTTAGTTCCCCAGCATAAATTAAGCAGCCTGAGGGCTGCTCTAATTTGCACTGGCTGCCAGTAGACACATGGTCTGACACAGAAGCCAGGGCTCAAGGAAGTCGCAGCAATGTCCTCTACACCAGCAGCCAGGAAAACTGTGGCACAGGAGCTGTTATGCCAGCTTTACACCATCACAGGATCTCCCTACATGGGGTTATCCAGTTGCGGTTGGTCAACGTAGCTTTTAGGTAACTTTGCACCAGTGACAGAAGATGTGGCCTTTTATTTTCACTGGAATCTTCTGGTAAAATAGTGAACCCAGATCCTGAGCTGGTAAACATTTGTGCAGCTGTACTGAAGTCAAAAGAGCTATGCTGATTTACTCTAGCTAAGGATCTGACCCTGTGTTTCATGTAATGCTAAAGTACAATGTACATTTGCTTTGTTTAGTTTGCAGAAGGAGCATGTGGTGTGGTTCAAGTGATGCTCAATGGATCAATAGATGCTGGAGCATTCAGAAGTAACAGGTATCTACTTAATCGGTCATTGCCTGTGGCTCTATCTTACCACTCACTTCGGGAATGTGTACTGGTGCAGGTGTCTGTGATAGTAAATCCCAGTGCAAGACTGGAGACTTATAGGGCCAGATCTTCTTCAGCTTTGCTAAATCAGTGTTGCTCTGTTGACTTCTATGGAGCTATGCGAATTTACACTTGCTGAGGATCTAGCCATTCTATTATGCATCTTCTGATGCATTTGATTTGGATTTTTTTCTGAAAATGGCCACAATCCACAGAACTTTATGCAGTAAGCCCAAAATGAACTCCTCCGCTATATTACACTCACATAACCGACATATATAACTACCCTCAGAGTGGATTTCTTGGGTTATGCTCCCCCAGAGATAGTACATACTTTCAGTGACTGACAGGAGGTGCTGCCTCTGCTAACTCTGTGGGATGAAGAAACTTGTGGTTAGCACAAGCGGAAAGGTTTTTTTTCCCCTTTAGCAGTGGGAGGCACTGGTAATCCAGACAAGAGAAAAATCATTAGGAATGAAAGAACCTCAGACTGTTTCATTCTGCAAACAGCTCCAAAGGCTCTCAATAGAGCTGAATGAAAATGGGGGGAAATTCCTTTACCACAAATTAAATAGTCCATGAAAATCCCATGGGAAAATTACACGTTCTCTCCATTGGGAATAACGATAACTCATATGAGTATGTAGTAGTGACTGGAAAACACTTTGTTTATCTTGTTCTAAAACTAAGATGTGTTGCTTTTTCATGCTCGCATTCTTACAGCATTTTTGGAAGCGTTGAGATCTTTAACTTAGACCCAGACAAAGTTTCTACAGTGCAGATTTGGCTTATGCAGAACATCGGTGGACCTCCAAGGTAAAGTTTGCTAGTACAAAATAGCGTGAGATGCTTTGTTTCTATAATTTAAAGTGCAGTGCAATTCTGAAACATGACTAAAAATAGCACTCTCTTACCCATCAACTTTGCTCCTTGAATGCAATTAGCTACTTACTTTAGTAGAAATAGTAAGATTTTTACCACTTTTTATGAAATTATTATTATTATTACTGCCAGCTCTGCTGAGCCAATACAGCTCTGGAAGAGCAAAACTGTTTCCTTTCTGTTAGCCTTGCAATTGGATATAGTTATCTCCGCAACACTGTTGTCTTCAAATTCTGTACCTCTTTACTTCTGTGCAATCCTACGGAGGCCCAACAGATCTGTGTAGTGCTCAGACATAAAGAGCACAGTTTGGCTGAGTTAGCAGATCTGTGCAGTTGGAAAGCATCTTTTTACATGGAAACCGAGCAAATATGCTCTGCAGGTCACTGAGAGGCAATCAGTGCACAGTAACCATGAAGCCATGTTTTGCCAAGTAATTTTTAATAATAGAACCACAATTTAAATGTTTATTTTTAACTATTCATACCAGACAGTGCCCATAAGTCACCAGAGAATTTCTATTCTATATAGGTTTTATAAAGAGCTCATCACCATAGTATCTGAGCACCTTCCAGTAGTGCATTAAGTGACATGACTAACATCTGTCACTCATCTGCTCTCTCATCCTCTCCACAGGGGGAGAAGTACATACGACAGAGTGTTTTGTTTTGGAATTTTAATTTTATATTACATACATTCCTGTACGTTTATGTTAGAGAAGGCAGTCAAAGAAATGCACCTTGCACTTAGAGTGGAAGGTGATGCAGCCTGTGAGGGTCCTCTGTCGGCAAGGGGGATCTTCTACATGGATCCTTGAGTGCACACTTTGCACTGATGCACTGGCACAGCATGCCTGCAATGTGTCTGAATCTGGCCCTCTGATCTCAGTTGCTCTGGTGTAAATACAGAGTAACTCCATTTACTTACTCCTGATTTTCACCAGTAGTACACAGATTAGAATTGAGCCTTGGAAGCCTTTCCACCAGTTGAGGACCTCTGCTTACTACTTAAGTCCACTAGAGTGTCTGGCCATTAACTGGGAGACGTGACTGGGAATAAGCAGGAAGCATTCTAACAAATGAATTCATCTGGTCACAAAGGGCTCAGCCCCAAAGCAAGATAAACATTATTTTAAGAGAACCCAAAACATCCAGATTTCTAAAATCAAACCACGAGGGGCAAGTGACACACAGGACAGACAAATTCCGTAGAGGGGCTCTAGAGACTCCATAAACCTAGGGTTGCCAACTGTGGGATCACACAGACCCAAACACTGTTGCCCCACCCTTGCCCCACGCCTTCTCCGAGGCACCACCCCATTCACTCCATCCCCCCTCCCGCCGTTGCTCACTCTCTCCCACCCACACTCACTTTCACCGGGCTGGGACACGGGGTTGGGGTCCAGGCTCTGGGCTGGGGCCAAGGGGTTTGGACTGTGGGAGGGGACTCCAGGCTGAGCCTGGGTTGGGGTGCAGGGTGCAAACTATGGGAGGGAGTTTGGGTGTGGGGGGGCTCAGGGCTGGGACAGGGGGAGGTTTGGGGTGCAAGCTGTGGGAGGGAGTTGGGTGTGGGAGGGGGCTCAGGGCTGGAGCGCAGAAAGGGGTTCAGGCTCCAGCCAGGAGGCGCTTACCTGGGGTGGCTCCAACCTGCAGCTCCTGGGGAAGGGGGCTCTGTGCACTGCAAGTGGCGCCCTTGGAGCTTCCATTGGCTGCAGTTCCCGACCAATGGGAGTTGTGGAGTCTGTGCACTGCCCACCCCCCAAGCGTTGAGACCCCCTGCTTTCCCCTTCCTTCCCCACCAGGGGTCAGAGACATGTCAGCTGCTTCCGGGAGCGGCCCAGGGCCAGGGCAGACAAGGAGCCTGCCTTATCCCTGCTGTGCCACTGGACTTTTAGCATCCTAAAATATCCCTGTTTGGCATCAGTAGCCTCCAAGAGATAGGGCCTGATTCCAGGAAACTCCCAGCGACACTGGCAGGGTTGGTAACCCTACATAAACCACAACAGCATATCTCTACACCTGCACTGACCCCTCCTTACACACACCCTTCACCCCTCCCAATGCTGCTGCCTCTCCCCAAACCCAGCCTTTGTAAAGGTGCCACTTAGTAGTGCAACAAAAAGTCTCCTGACAGGACTGCAGGCTAGAAACTTACTGCTTTTACTCAACAGCATCACAACCAGAGGAGAAGGCAGGGGACTTCCCCACTGACCAAACAGGAAGTAAAGGAGGGGTGGAGCACGGGGATGAAGTCACCCAGTTCATAGAATCATAGAATATCAGGGTTGGAAGGGACCTCAGAAGGTCATCTAGTCCAACCCCCTGCTCGAAGCAGGACCAATTCCCAGTTAAATCATCCCAGCCAGGGCTTTGTCAAGCCTGACCTTAAAAACCTCTAAGGAAGGAGATTCTACCACCTCCCTAGGTAACGCATTCCAGTGTTTCACCACCCTCTTAGTGAAAAAGTTTTTCCTAATATCCAATCTAAACCTCCCCCACTGCAACTTGAGACCATTACTCCTTGTTCTGTCATCTGCTACCATTGAGAACAGTCTAGAGCCATCCTCTTTGGAACCCCCTTTCAGGTAGTTGAAAGCAGCTATCAAATCCCCCCTCATTCTTCTCTTCTGTAGACTAAACAATCCCAGCTCCCTCAGCCTCTCCTCATAAGTCATGTGTTCTAGGCCCCTAATCATTTTTGTTGCGCTTCGCTGGACTCTCTCCAATTTATCCACATCCTTCTTGTAGTGTGGGGCCCAAAACTGGACACAGTACTCCAGATGAGGCCTCACCAATGTCGAATAGAGGGGAACGATCACGTCCCTCGATCTGCTCGCTATGCCCCTACTTATACATCCCAAAATGCCATTGGCCTTCTTGGCAACAAGGGCACACTGCTGACTCATATCCAGCTTCTCATCCGCTGTCACCTCTAGGTCCTTTTCCACAGAACTGCTGCCTAGCCATTCAGTCCCTAGTCTGTAGCGGTGCATTGGATTCTTCCGTCCTAAGTGCAGGACCCTGCACTTATCCTTATTGAACCTCATCAGATTTCTTTTGGCCCAATCCTCCAATTTGTCTAGGTCCTTCTGTATCCTATCCCTCCCCTCCAGCGTATCTACCACTCCTCCCAGTTTAGTATCATCCGCAAATTTGCTGAGAGTGCAATCCATACCATCCTCCAGATCATTTATGAAGATATTGAACAAAACCAGCCCCAGGGGCACTCCACTT
Source organism: Lepidochelys kempii (assembly GCF_965140285.1). Taxonomy (NCBI): domain Eukaryota; kingdom Metazoa; phylum Chordata; order Testudines; family Cheloniidae; genus Lepidochelys; species Lepidochelys kempii. Next base: position 111,837,705 of record NC_136383.1, on the reverse strand, counting down.
GACACCGGCTGCCAACTAGACATGGAGCCATTGATCACTACCCGTTGAGCCCGACAATCTAGCCAACTTTCTACCCACCTTGTAGTGCATTCATCCAGCCCATACTTCCTTAACTTGCTGACAAGAATACTGTGGGAGACCGTGTCAAAAGCTTTGCTAAAGTCAAGAAACAATACATCCACTCCTTTCCCTTCATCCACAAAACCAGTAATTTCATCATAAAAGGCGATTAGATTAGTCAGGCATGACCTTCCCTTGGTGAATCCATGCTGGCTGTTCCTGATCACTTTCCTCTCATGCAGGTGCTTCGGGATTGATTCTTTGAGGACCTGCTCCATGATTTTTCCAGGGACTGAGGTGAGGCTGACTGGCCTGTAGTTCCCAGGATCCTCCTTCTTCCCTTTTTTAAAGATTGGCACTACATTAGCCTTTTTCCAGTCATCCGGGACTTCCCCCGTTCGCCACGAATTTTCAAAGATAATGGCCAACGGCTCTGCAATCACAGCCGCCAATTCCTTCAGCACTCTCGGATGCAACTCGTCCGGCCCCATGGACTTGTGCACGTCCATCTTTTCTAAATAGTCCCTAACCACCTCTATCTCCACAGAGGGCTGGCCATCTCTTCCCCATTTTGTGATGCCCAGCGCAGCAGCCTGGGAGCTGACCTTGTTAGTGAAAACAGAGGCAAAAAAAGCATTGAGTACATTAGCTTTTTTCACATCCTCTGTCACTAGGTTGCCTCCCTCATTCATTAAGGGGCCCACACTTTGCTTGGCTTTCTTCTTGTTGCCAACATACCTGAAGAAACCCTTCTTGTTACTCTTGACATCTCTTGCTAGCTGCAGCTCCAGGTGCGATTTGGCCCTACTGATATCATTCCTACATGCCCGAGCAATACTTTTATACTCTTCCCTGGTCATATGTCCAACCTTCCACTTCTTGTAAGCTTCTTTTTTATGTTTAAGATCCGCTAGGATTTCATCGTTAAGCCAAGCTGGTCGCCTGCCATATTTACTATTCTTTCGACTCATCGGGATGGTTTGTCCCTGTAACCTCAACAGGGATTCCTTGAAATACAGCCAGCTCTCCTGGACTCCTTTCCCCTTCATGTTAGTCCCCCAGGGGATCCTACCCATCCGTTCCCTGAGGGAGTCGAAGTCTGCTTTCCTGAAGTCCAGGGTCCGTATCCTGCTGCTTACCTTTCTTCCCTGCGTCAGGATCCTGAACTCAACCAATTCATGGTCACTGCCTCCCAGATTCCCATCCACTTTTGCTTCCTCCACTAATTCTACCCGGTTTGTGAGCAGCAGGTCAAGAAAAGCACCCCCCCTAGTTGGCTCCTCTAGCACTTGCACCAGGAAATTGTCCCCTACGCTTTCCAAAAACTTCCTGGATTGTCTATGCACCGCTGTATTGCTCTCCCAGCAGATATCAGGAAAATTAAAGTCACCCATGAGAACCAGGGCGTGCGATCTAGTAGCTTCCGTGAGCTGCCGGAAGAAAGCCTCATCCACCTCATCCGCCTGGTCCGGTGGTCTATAGCAGACTCCCACCACTACATCACTCTTGTTGCACACATTTCTAAACTTAATCCAGAGTCACTCAGGTTTTTCTACAGTTTCGTACCGTTAACTGCTTGATGACCACTTTGACAGAGACACACAGCCTCCCTGAATGCCCCTCCCCCATCGTACTGGTCACTGTCCACACTTACTTGGTACCACCAGCATAGCTTTTGCTCCCTTCTCTAGGGGCATCCCAGCAGCAGAATGACCCACATTTCCCTCCTCAGCGGAGACCGAGCAGCTCTTACCTCATGCTCTGGCAGCCTGCTCAGTCCCTCCAGAGCCACACTTTCCTCCTGTGCTGAGGCCCCTCCAACACCCTCACAGCAGTTTCCCCTTCACTATCCAATTAACATCTCTGGCATGTCAGCTCTGAATGTTGATTTGATTCACATCACATGTTGTGTCAGCCCACAGCTTCAGGAAACTCTTATGAACGAGGAGGATTGTTTCTGTTTGTCAACTGGCCTGTGTTTTGTGGGGCAGTCCTGCATTTGGCCCCGTGACCTGCTACCTCACTGATCTGTCTCACATGCTGGGCCACTGGGATTGATGTTTTTTTATTACAGTTTGCATCTCCTTCCACTCAGGGGCTCTCCCCCCACACACACACTTTCTTCACTTCCACATCACTGGAGCCTTAAATGAGCAGGAGGGCTGACTGTGCTGCTACAGACAGGGAACGTGTGAGGCAGCCAGCACCACTTTGCTTCTCCCTGTCTCCTTCCCTGGCTTTTCTAATCCCTGCTCTTCCTGTGCTTTGCTGCACTAATAGCTGTGTTAGCTGCTAATACTTTGGTCTAGACAGCTCCCAAACAGTTCGTAGGACTCACAAGAGGAAACCAGGTTTCTCTGTTTTTTCCAGTTTTAACAAATGGGAAACTCACCCTTAGATCATGGACTTCATGCAGGGATTGCAAAATGAAATTCTATGGCCTGTGCTATATAGGAGGCCAGTCTAGATGATCCGAACAGTCCTCACTGGCTATGAATTCTGAATTCCTTACATACAAATTTCATGAAACTGACAACTAAGTTATACCTGCAAAATATACACACACAGGTGCAAATGTGCAAACTGCCTGCTAAACATGTATTGACAGGTGTGCAGACAAGTGCTGATTACATGGTTTGTGATGGGAAAAAATGTTAATTTATAGCTGCACTTGTGTATTTTGTGGACCAACCCAGACATCTGTTTTGGTTTTTTTTCAGTTTGGCCTTGTGTTGTATGCATCAGTGGGCTCTGAACACATCACACTGGAAATTAGCACCAATCCTGGTGTTGGATAGCATTTAACAATTAGCAATGGAATTTATTCAGACAGGGAGAAATTCACCTTGATGAAGAGGAGCAGCACAGGGTCCTCCACACGACTTAAACTCTTTGGGAGGGATACACAGAGGGAGCTGTAGATGGAATGGCCAACTGCAGGAGAGGGATCTGGAGTAGGGACCTACATCCATGAATATATCGCCAATCTCCCATCTCCACTGTACAGACACAGGACCTGATCACGTTGCTTTCCATTTACTTCAGTGAGCCTTAGATCAGCCCACTGAGGCTGTAGGGCACAGGGTCTAGAATAGCAGCTGTGAATGGGCAAGTTCTGCAGTCCTCATGCCCTGCCGGTGTGTAAAAGGATTGAATTATTTCTCACAACACAGTTAGCTCCCCATGCAAAGACTTTTTGCAGGAGAGAGTGATGGTCACCCTCGAATTGTACTCAGTAAGGCCCTGATCCATGTGGTCAGACCCCACCACCACCCGGAGCTCCATTGATGCCACTGGACTTCACAGAGGCAGTAGGGCTTCCTGCCATGGATTAGCTGGCAGGAGTGAGGTACATTTAACCAAATGTGTGGTCAGACAGCATGAGGCAGCATAGTGTAAAATCCACCTGCGTCTGCCAATTGTGAACTTCATACACATGCAGGATACATGTAACAACCTGAGGTTTTTCTTTTCAGTGAGTCCTGCACAGGTCGCTCTATAACAAGGTTAAAAAGCATCTTAGAGGAACGAAACTTGAGTGTCTCCTGTGAGGATAATTATAGGTAATTATCTGCTTTGGGTTTGAGTTGGAGTCTACTTGTATAAAATGAGGCAGTTTTCCTCCTAATCAGAATATTTTTTGAAGGAAATAGGTCATGTTTTATTATGCTAATGTATCAGTGGCCGTTGTGAAAATGACATCAGTGGCATCAGTTTGATGTCATAATAGTACTCATATTACACTTCTGCTCCAAAGACTGCCCTCGTTTCCAATCCACTTGTAGGCAAATTCAAGCTGCGGGTGCTCCTCTTTCAAGTCCTCTGTGGTTCAGTCCTCGCTACTAAAGTCAATCCCTCCCCTAACGCTCTGCCGTGGCAGTAGAAAACAAGAGATGCGCTCCCACTTGTCATAATGCCTAGATTTGATCTGCCGGGGGCATTGCATTTTGAGGGGCTAGCCTCTGACTGTGGAATTTGCTTCCTTTATTGCTGGTTGACCTTCTGGACCTGCTATATAGCCCATCTATTTGGGGAGGGTTTGCCTGAGAAACAATAGCTGGAAGTGCTAAGTATTATTAATTATTATGATTGCCCTCTCAATTCCCTTACTCAGAAGAAGGCTGCATGCTGGGGGCGGGGACCCACTGGCACCACTCAAAGCTGCTGCTGCCTGAACATTGCAGCTGCTTGCAGCCAACTACATGGAATTGTGGAGGGAAGGTGGGAGAATTTCCAAGAGCCACGTGATCACTTCACTTGCAGACACAACAGCATGTTTGCAGTGTGTGCATATTAGGGTGGGAATGCATCGGGGTCCTACAGTTTTTTCTACCTGTAGTGATCCTCTCCCATGCTTATCATGAGCTTGAGGAAGAATTATAGGCAATTCCTGCAAGTCATCAAGCTGGCTACTGGCGAGGAATGGCATTGCTTCCAGTTGCCATGATGAAGAATATGGAAGTAATCTGGTATCCATTTTCAGGGGCTCATGGCGATGGTGGGGGAAAAAAGAGAGGCTGAGACTCTCTAATATTGATTCAGATTCATCCAAATGGAGGAAATATTTTTTGGTAGTGACAGTGCTGTCCTGGGAGTGAAGTTGTTAACTAGGAACAAGAATAATTCTTATTTATCAAGAAGAACTTTCCTTAGAGCAGAACTTGTATATTGATTAGAATATTTCCTGAGTAAACAATCATTTCAATAAACCATTGGGAGTTTTATAATTTAAATTTTAGTCATCTTTAACTGGCTTGCAAAGGAGGATGACTGGACAAATGCATCATCTGGCACTAAAATTTTAACGTTCTGGAAGACAAAGCCATTTCTTCCTCTTTGTAATATGCATTACTGGGGCTGATTCATAAGCACTTTGTGGAGTCATTTATACTATTGTGATGTAAAATGCTGCCAAATGAGAGTCTTAGTATTTTGCATCCACTTTGTTCCCATGTAAATCTAACCCTGGCCAACACCGGGGATTAAACTACAATGGCTGGAGCTAACAGAACAAGGATCTGTAGTTGGGGGTTGTAACAACTCATATCCTTTGCGGAGAGGAGGACCTGTAACACACTCACTGGTGGGTTACAGAAGTGGCCCCCCAAGGTGGAAGACAATAATGATTTAGGGCTTCTATCAGAGCTCAATCAATAATAACCAGCTGCCCAAAGCAACACCGACAATTAACTAGACCACTTTAGGTGAAATGGGGGCAAGTAGTAGTATTTTCAATGTACAGTAAAACTCTTCAGACCAGATATTCAGCTGCTGGCAATCAGCATTGCTCCACTGAAGCCACTGTAAATGGAGCTATGCTGATTTAAATCAGCTGCACATTTGGTTTTTAATACTTACAGCAAGTATAGCATGGATGGATGATCCTTATTTTTGTCAGCCAGTCAACATGATGTTCTGTTAATAAGCCAAAAAATTGGTTCAGTGAAGAAATTTCAAACCCACAAGTCTAAGTATGTTTGAAATTTATTCAGAGGTGTTACTGAAAAAGCATCAGTGGTAGACTGCAGTAAGGAGAAAACATCCTAGCTGTGTCTGTGCAGAAATTTATATCACCTTAAGAAAGGAGATCTCATGGACTCAGAACTATGTAACGTGTACTTTGACTTCCATGTGGCACTTGATAACTGCTTTTAATGATCAATAGAGTTATGACACCATACATCCAAAACAGCCACTAATGTTTGGGTTTCTTTTTTGTCTTATCACAGGCCAGTTCAGCTGCTTCAGTGTGCAAGTGATCCTGACCATGCAGACTGCACACTTTGCCCCAATAGTGTACAGTGAAACACACAATACTCCACATTGCTTAAATCATTCCTAAACTGTGTCTGATACTGAACAAGAGTATGTGTATATACTGTATAGAGTACTATATAGTATAAATGTGTCTACAAACACTGTATGTTACCAGAAAACCTTGCTGTGGCTGTTACACTAATAAATGAAAGAAAGGAGATGATATTTTAGGTGCGGTTACTGTACACAAACACACATACTGCCCACACTGGCTTCCCACCTCTTCAGCCTGACGGCCAAACATATTGTTTCAGAAAGGTCAAGAGGGCCGCAATACATTTTTTGGGTCAGATTCTCAGCCCGGCTCCGCTCCCTTTAACCAGCGCAGGTGTTGCAAAGGGAACAGAAGCCACCTGCAAGTCCCCTGCTGGGGATTCCCTGGAGTAGGGAATACATAGGGAAGAGCCATAGCCATTTCTTCCTGGCACACAGGGGAGTGTGGGAGGAGGGAAGGAAAAGTGGCTGGAACAGCTGTGCTCTGGCTATCCCCAGTGGGAATGTTTTTCTTAGAAGACTGCTGCCAAATGATACAATTATAGCAGCCCACAAGGTACTCTGAAGTGTACCAGGGCAGGGACACACAATTAATCAGTTACAGCTTCTCCTCTGTTCCTCCGTCTCTCAGGCTGCCCTGTCTGGTTGTGTGAGGGGCCTTCCATTGCTAGGCACTTCCTGAGGCTCTGGCACAGCCAACTGAGCTTCTTTCCTGTTCTCTCAGAGCCTGGAAGGGAAGCCTGCACCAGAAAAGCCAGAACTACGCTCATTGCCCTACCCAGCATTGCAGCAGGTGGCCAGCAGGGAAGCTGCTGAGCAGCTGAAGCAGGCAAGAGATAGCAGCTCTCAGAGTACTTCCAGCTCCCCCCAGACCTACTTCTGAGGCTGCAGGAGAGGCCGTGGGAGGTAGCTGGGGAAGAGGCAGCAACAGGGCCAATTCCAACTCTTCCATTTAAAAGTCACCAGGCACAGCTCAGGGACCACGGTTTCAGTTCAGAATCAAATATAAAATGTTCTTCTTAGCAAACAGTCACCCTCACAGTCTACAAAGTGGCCTCCACGCCATAGCTTGGACACCCTGAGAGAGACAGACAGGAAGATCCCAAAATAAGTAGTCGCTGCTTTAGCTTCTGAAATTGACGGTGACTTCTTTGTAGCATACAATTTCCAAGCACACATACCATAGTACTATAAACGGTAAGAGTTTTCTTATATTTCTTTTTTGCTGTCATGATAATCAGATTCAGGAGTAACTATATGAAACTGAAGACTTAGGGCTAGAGGGTGGCCTTGGCTCTCTTCCCTTTGCGCTACTCTGATAACACATAGGAAGAGAGCTGGAGCTTTCCTGAAATATGGACTCTGATATGTAGTTACTGCAATTAATTCAGACTTACATCAATAACTTTAATTCAGTTATTTCTGACAAGAGAGTTGGAGAGTTTAATATTATATTGGCTTTTGTACATATTATGTCATAATACAAAATGGTAATGAACAATAAAATTGCTGATGGCAAATGTTCTTAATTCTATTACACACATTGGTTAATCATGGACTGGATACTTAAAATGAGTCATCTATTAAGAGATTTTCACGTGGATTAGAATAGTCAGAAAAGTGGAATAATTTCAGAAGTGTTTCTCTATGAAAACATACTTGCATTGTGAGAATAAGGAAGAGAAAGAAAATCAGCAGAGCCAAGAATTGCTTTTCTTTTTCAACAAATGATTTCTATTGTTGTCTCTCTGTCTTTAGTTTTGCCTACACACTGCTACATATTAAGAGTGTAGGGCGTATTCTGTCCAAGAATTCTTATGGGGTTAGTGCATTTCTGTACCATGCCATCCTTCCCAATGGCTGCCCCCTTCAAGTGAAATATAGCTCTCAGACTTACATCTCCACTGTACTATTCTACTATAACATTTACATTAAGTATAGCAACACATTCTTGATATTTGAAACATTTGTGTATCTAGGATACACTATTCCCTTGGGGAAAATTTCCCAAAAAGTGGCAGTAATAGATTGTGAAAGATTTTTCAGACCATTATTTCATTGTTGAGTTTTTAACCCAATAACCCTTTAACACTTAGAAGTAGTTTCAACATCTGACACCCTTGATGAATGTTAGTGGAGAAGCCAGGGACTGACTGGGCCATGAAGAGTGAATTACCCTCTCAACCCTACAGATGGCTCTTCTAGAACAGTTTCTCAAACTGGGGGTTGTGAGCCCTCGGAAGGTCATGAGGTTATTCTGTCGGGATCACGAGGTGTCAACCTCCACCGCCCAAAGTTTGATTTCAGCATTTATAATTGTGTTAAATATATTAAAAAATGTGTTTTTAACTTATAAGGGGAGGTTGCACTCGAGGCTTACTGTGTGAAAGGAGTCACCAATACAAAAGTTTGAGAACCGCTCTTCTATAACATGGTTGAGGCATAGTGATGAGAGAGTGTGGAGAAGCTTGCTTATATGTACCTGGTCTGTAGATAAATTGAGGATTCTATTCTTCAGGGCTGTCTGTCTAGCATCTCTTCCTGGTGTTAAATACTCTGGAAAAAGAAAACCTCATAACCTCTCAAAATATTAAACTATACTTATACCCACATGAGCATTTAGCAGAGGCACCACATCACAAATCCCCTCTCTCTACACCAAACAAATCTGCTGACAAATTCTGCACCTGTTGCAGACAGTTGATCAGCCATTTGTGTTGCTCAGAATGAAGTGCATTGCCGTTAGCCAGCCTTGATGGCACATGGACAATCTGATTATATAATTAGCACTTATTCACAATAGCTGAGGAGGATTTATGGTGGTTATCACTGATTACACAATAAAACCTGTCTAGCAAACTGTTGAGCAAACTCATCAGGAAATACACATTTCAAGGCAACAATGAACAATTAACTCTGACAACTGTGCTTTAATTAATGACAGCTTTTGGGCACAGGTGTCAGGCATATCATTGTGCTAACAATAATATTTCTTTAAGAGGGATCATTTACAGATAGACTTGGCAGAAAAACAAAATAAAATTATGAAAGTATTAAACATTTGACTTGTCTGCTCCATCTAGTACTATAATTCATAAATTCCACTGCCCTTTTGAAATAGCGAAACATATATTCATATAGTTCAAAACATAGTCACTATTTTAAATATGCATTGAATACACTGAAACTAATCCTTCTTGAAATTTGTACAGATTATATTAAAGATAACAAGGCTGGATTGCGGGACAAAGTCTCAGCCCCACATGGGGAGTTGTGCAGAGGTGCATTATTCAAAAACCTTAGGAGGATCATGCAGGAGAGAGGTATAATGCACCCTGAGCTCCCAGGAGCATATATAACCTATCAAGCCTACTTATATGGCCCCCCAGTACCATAGCAACTAAGCATCTCCCTATCTTTAATATATTTATCCTTACAAGAGCCCTGAGCTAAACAGAAGTTCTATTATCCCCATTTTGCATTTAGGGAACTGAAGCACAGAGAGATTTTGTCTATTCACCTACTGTTTCATCTTCTATTTAGAATGACACTCAGTGTTGCCAAGGGGATGCGGTGCAGGCTGGGTAGGCTGGAACACAGAGTGGGCATGTCAGGGCTTAGCTATTTTGAGTTGTGTGCAAGCAGAAACTAAAACAGTAAAATTAGTTAAAATGGGGAAAGTGTGTGTATGTGTGTGTATATATTCACCTATAATGACTCACTGAATGTTACTCAGAAGAATTCATCACTGGGCCGAGACCAGCTATAGAAACTTTCCACCACAAAACGTGAGATTTTCAGATAGTGATGAGCAACTGACAACAGGGGATTATAAACGGGATTCCTCACATAACTGCAGCTGGGACTGGTACAGAAGCAGAACCTTCTCCCAGATCAGTTGGCACAGGATGCCCTCCATGCATGGCCCTAGAAGCTCCACTGGGCATCCAAAAAAATCATCTCTCAAACCTACTCTCACAAAAATGTTCAGCAGAGGGAGTAAGAAGATCAGACCGGCAAGCCCCATCCTTGTTGGAAACTGTGCCAGGGAGAGACTGAAAAGATGCTGCACTCAGAAGCGATTCCTTTGACAATATGGGTTGAGATGCAGATGAAATGTACTGACAGACTGACCTTTCTTATTACATTGTTTGAACATTCTTATAGAGTTCAGCAGCTCTGGGGCAAGGGGGAGGGGACTGGTGGGGGGAGGAGGCATGGGTAGCTGGTGGGGCTTTGTAGAGAGGATGGAACAGAACTGTGTGGGTGATATGGGTTAGGGGAGAACTTGTGAATCAACGGCTCCACAGCACTGTTGCCTTAGTTCCCCAGTGCACCAGTTACATAGGAAGCCCATGATGTGCCGGCACCTTGGTGAAGAGATACTTCGTTCGTCAGCCTGCTTCCTCTGTGTGCTGGTGAGCTGACTCAGCAAAACTGGAGCAGATTAATATCTCTGCACTGAGGTATTACTGCCTAAAGGTCTCTCCGCAAACTGCTGCTTCAGTGCATTGGATGCCCTTCAGTCCCAGTCACCTACACAGCTGTGCACCTCCTACCCAGAACACAAGACTGGAAACTGCTTCTTATTCCTGTCAAATCTCTGCCAATTCAGATAAGCATGTAAAGTAAGCATCCTGCTTCATGGACAGGAAATCCGCGGCAAGGCAGTTAAATGCCTTGCCCAAGGCCCTGCTGCAAATCAGTGACAGAACTGGCAATAGCAGCCAGACCTCCTGACTGCACACTATGCTTTACCCACTGGCGAACAGCTGTTCGCCAAGAGAAATATGGTGGATTTATTAACAGAGCATTCCAGCAGTGCAGGAGTAACTTTGCAGCCACTGTAATCTCCCTCATATTATAATGTGGGGCACGTTACTCTACTTTAGCACTTACAGCATTTATGCTAGAGCTCAGTCCTATGTCCATTGAAAGTCATGCATCCCTAGTAATAAATCACCAAAAGTGTCACTTTCTTCCAACACTGAACCAGGAACTTTATGAGAAGGAGAAAAGCAGTGGTTTAATAGTACTCTGTCCTTTGGGTGAGTCGCTTCTGCCTACCACCCTTTACAGCCCTCTCCTGCTGGCATCCGACTATGTAAATGTAGATACAGACTCACACTGAACTTGATGGGAGTTTGTCTTCAGTGGGATCAGCATCAGGACCGTCCACCTGTTTTCTGGCCAACTCACACCTCCTGTGTAACATACTTCAACCACCAGAGTTAGCTCTGAAGATGGGGCCAGATTTGTTTCTCAGGTACACCAGAGTACCTGTAATCCATTCTTCAGTGTGTATCATGTATCCCTCTCTCTGCCTGATCTACAGAGGATACGAGTATGCTACAGCTCTCACATGTGGAATTTAGTCCTTTAGCTCCAGCTCTAGAGACTCATATTTCAGCTCTGGAGGTCTTTGGTCCAATAGTTACACAACTCCATTGATTTCACTGGGGCTTCAAAGATGTAAGAATGGGCAAAACTTGGCCTGATGAGTTTGCCTCAGTTACTCTACCTGCCCACACCAAATTCCTGCTTCCCCTTCACCTTCCCCCCGTCAAAGTCTGGAGTTCAAGGGTGCCCAGTGGGAGTTCAGGTGGCGGGTGGAGCTAGGTGGGTTGTGGCTACTGGAAAGCAGTTGAGGTTGAGCCAATGAATGGATCAGCAAAGTGTAGATGGGGAGCTGAATGATTTCATTGCTTATTCCCATGCTTTTTACTGTTTGGGCTGCTGGTATATAGAGTATAACAACCTTATCTTAAAGAAGGTAATGGCCTTTTTTTGTGTGTGGTTCTGGTTGAATTTGATCCCCAGATGGACAGCATCACAAAATATGTCAGGACCGCAAGGTAAGTGCTTTTTAATTGCTAATTACCACATCCTGAAAATTGTACAGTCATAGCAGAAATTCATCGTTTTGCATTCCTAAAATTGCCAGTGTGTTCACTGATGTTATGTTCAATTGGCTTAGGCAAAGTTATGTTGGGTGTTTCTTAGCACTCTCATGCTTAATGCAGTGAGTCAGAAATGGGAGAAATGACTTATAACATTAACATTTTCACCAGTCGATGATTAGAACTGAAATTTCATGAAGGTGGTAGCATTAAGACAGAGGTTGCTCAGAACAGTCTGTCACCCTAAGCAAAACATTAGTGTGTTGCCCCTTTCTCCCCTTAGATCCCTAAGGAGGTTGGGGTGCAGTAGGGGGTGCAGGCTGGGGGGTGAGGCCAAGGGATTCAAAGTGTGGGAGGGGGCTCTGGACTGAGCCTGGGACATGGGGTTGGAGTGCAGAAAGGGGTGCGGGCTCTGGGAAGGAGTTTGCATGTAGGAGGGGGCTCAGAGCTGAGGTAGGGGGTTGGGCTGTGGGAGGTGAGTGGTGCAAGCTCTGGAAGTAAATTTGGGTGTAGGAGCAAAAATATCCGCAAAAAGAAAAGGAGTACTTGTGGCACCTTAGAGACTAACAAATTTATTTGAGCATAAGCTTTCGTGAGCTACAGCTCACTTCATCGGATGCATACAGTGGAAAATACAGTGGGGAGATTTTATATACAGGTGAGCTATTACCAGCAGGAGAGCAAGGTGTGTGTGGGGGGACCTTTTGTAGTGATAATCAAGGTGGGCCATTTCCAGCAGTAGACAAGAACATCTGAGGAACAGTGGGGGGAGGGAGGGAGCATAAACATGGGGAAATAGTTTTACTTTGTGTAATGACACATCCACTCCCAGTCTTTATTCAAGCCTAAGTTAATTGTATCCAGTTTGCAAATTAATTCCAATTCAGCCGTCTCTCATTGGAGTCTGTTTCTGAAGGGGTTTTTTTTGAAGAATTGCCACTTTTAGGTCTGTAATCGAGTGACCAAAGAGACTGAAGTGTTCTCCGACTGGTTTTTGAATGTTATAATTCTTGACATCTGATTTGTGTCCTTTGATTCTTTTACATAGACACTGTCCAGTTTGGCCAATGTACATGGCAGAGGGCATTGCTGGCACATGATGGCATATATCACATTGGTAGATGTGCTGGTGAACGAGCCTCTGATAGTGTGGCTGATGTGATTAGACCCTATGATGGTGTCCCCTGAATAGATATGTGGACACAGTTGGCAATGGGCTTTGTTGCAAGGATAGGTTCCTGGGTTAGTGTTTTTGTTGTGTGGGGGGTGGTTGCTGGTGAGTATTTGCTTCAGGTTGGGGGGCTGTCTGTAAGCAAGGACTGGCCTGTTTCCCAAGATCTGTGAGAGTGATGGGTCATCCTTCAGGATAGGTTGTAGATCCTTGATGATGTGTTGGAGAGGTTTTAGTTGGGGGCCGAAGGTGATGGTTAGTGGCGTTCTGTTCTTTTCTTTGTTGGGCCTGTCCTGTAGTAGGTAACTTCTGGGCACTCTTCTGGCTCTGTCTCTGTCAATCTGTTTCTTCACTTCAGCAGGTGGGTCTACAATTAGTTGTAAAAACGCTTGATAGAGATCTTGTAGGTGTTTGTCTCTGTCTGAGGGGCTGGAGCAAATGCTTTTGTGTCGAAGAGCTTGGCTGTAGATAATGGATCATGGTGTGTGGTCTGGATGAAAGCTGGAAGCATGTAGGTAAGCATAGCGGTCAGTAGGTTTCCAGAATAGGGTGGTGTTTATGTGACCATCGCTTATTAGCACCGTAGTGTCCAGGAAGTGGTCTGCTACAGGCTGAGGTTGATAGTGGGATGGAAATTGTTGAAATCATGGTGCAATTCCTCAAGGGCTTCTTTTCCATGGGTCCAGATGATGAAGATGACATCAGTGTAGCAGAAGTAGAGTAGGGGCGCTGGGGGACGAGAGCTGAGGAAGCGTTGTTCTAAGTCAGCCATAAAATGTGAAATAGTTATGGGTGATGACAAAGTCACAAAGTTCAGCCACCAGGTTTGCCGTGACATTATCAGGGATACTGTTCCTGATGGCTTGTAGTCCATCTTTGTGTGGAATGTTGGTGTAGAGGGCTTCTACATCCATAGTGGCTAGGACGGTGTTTCAGGAAGATCACCGATGGATTATAGTTTCCTCAGGAAGTCAGTGGTGTCTCGAAGATAGCTGGGAGTGCTGGTAGCGTCGGGCCTGAGGAGGGAGTCTACATAGCCAGACAATCCTGCTGTCAGGATGCCAATGCCTGAGATGATGGGGCGTCCAGGATTTCCAGCTTTATGGATCTTGTGTAGCAGATAGAATATCCCTGGTTGGGGTTCTAGGGGTGTGACTGTGTGGATTTGTTCTTGTGCTTTTTCAGGGAGTTTCTTGAGCAGATGGTGTAGTCTTGTGGAGGGGGCTCAGGGCTGGGGCAGGGAGTTGGGGTGTGGGCGGGAGGTGAGTGGTGGAAGGTCTGGGAGGGAGTTTGGGTATGGAAGGGGGCTCAGGGCTGGGACTGGGATTTGGGCTGTGGGAGGGGGTGCGGGAAGCAGGCTCTGGCCGGGCAGTGCTTACCTCAAGTGTCTCTCGGAAGCAGGGCCATCCTTAGGATTTATGGTGCCCTAGGCGGGATTATTAAACTGGTGCCCCTATGCCTGACTTGCTCTTAGCAACACAAACATAAAGTTACAGTACCAGAAAACTTGCCACATGCACTTTATTAAAAACCATTTCACTCAATTAAGCACACTGTAATGCTGATGGACTAGCACTAAAGAAGTAACGCTATAGAAAAAATTCTGATTTATTGACAGAATGATGCAAATAATTTTTTTTTAATTTGTCAACATTTTATTAGAAATTTCTATGACAAGGTATTGAAACAAGGATTTGTTTTTAATTAGAAGAGACCTTTCTGGCTTTTTTGGCTGCAAAATCAGTAATAATGTCATCGTATGACAAAGACAAAGTGATGTCTTGTTCAATTGCAAGAATCGAGTGAAAGACCAGTCAGTCATTCCTGACACATTGTAGAATGGAAATAGTTTTTAATGAGCTTTAGTTTTGAGAAACTCCGTTCTCCTGATGCTACTGTTACAGGAATTGTCAGTAGAATACGAGTGGCAATGTACACATTAGGATATATGTCAACAAGTTTGCTGATATGAATAAACTGTACCATGTCAATCACCGATTTTGCATGTGGCTACATTGATGACAATGTACTCAATTCTTTGTACAGTTCAAGTCCATTTAAATCAAAACTATCACTGTGCTTCAGGAGGCTCTCTAGGTTCTTGCACTTTGTCATTTGCTGCTCGTTTTCCTATTTCGTTGAATTTAGTTATGTTATTGTCAAGGTTCCTTCCCCACTCTGAACTCTAGGGTACAGATGTGGGGACCTACATGAAAAAACCCCTAAGCTTATTTTTACCAGCTTAGGTTAAAACTTCCCCAGGGTACAAACTATTTTACCTTTTGCCCCGGACTTTATTGCTCCCACCACCAAGCGTCTAAGAAATATATAACAGGGAAAGAGCCCGCTTGGAAACGTCTTTCCCCCCAAAATCCTCTCAAACCCTACACCCCTTTCCTGGGGAAGGCTTAATAAAAATCCTCACCAATTTGCATAGGTGAACACAGACCCAAACCCTTGGATCTTAAGAACAATGAAAAAGCAATCAGGTTCTTAAAAGAAGAATATTAATTGAAGAAAAAGTAAAAGAATCACCTCTGTAAAATCAGGATGGTAAATACCTTACAGGGTAATCAGATTCAAAGCATAGAGAATCCCTCTAGGCAAAACCTTAAGTTACAAAAAGACACAAAAACAGGAATATACATTCCATTCAGCACAACTTATTTTATCAGCCATTTAAACAAAACAGAATCTAACGCATATCTAACTAGATTGCTTATCAGCCCTTTACAGAAGTTCTGACCTGCATTCCTGCTCTGGTCCCAGCAAAAGCAACACACAGACCAAGAAAACGTTTGTTTCTCCCCCCCTCCAGCTTTGAAAGTACCTTGTCTTCTCATTGGTCATTTTGGTCAGGTGCCAGTGAGGTTATCCTAGCTTCTTAACCCTTTACAGGTGAAAGGATTTTTCCTCTGGCCAGGAGGGATTTAAAGGTGTTTACCCTTCCCTTCATATTTATGACAGTCATACAAAAATCCAAACTGTTCATGGTGTGCTCATAAGGTATTAAACCTTTCATCAACGGCAGATATTGCTTTATCCATCACAACATTAAAAAATTCAACCTCAAATTTCTTTTCTGGATTGTCTATGGGCTCATCTGCACCTTCATATTCCGCTTGCCGTTTTTTCCTTGAAACTCGTTTCACGTTCAAACATGGAAATTTTGGTTCTACACCGAGTGCCTATGCAAGCTCTCTTGCTGTAACCTGTTCTTCTTTGAATCCATTTTCTCTGTATTTCACTAAAAAGTCTCGTGTATTGTTTAGTAAAGTAAGTGTTGAATCAAGCTGCATCATTGGACTCTGCATTATTTTGCTTACACTTGAGATTTTAACAAGAATGTCATACCAGATTACAACAGATGTTAGAAACTTGAAGCTGGATATTTCAGAGGCCAATGACTGTGCTTCACTTTTGGATCTTTGGCTTCTTCCAAAATAGCAACCAGTGCTTTGTAAACTTCCTCAGATTGATATCTCAATGTTTTTGCACTTTCTACTCTGCTTTCCCAGCGTGTCTCAGATAGAGGCTTAACAGTAATACCATTGATATGTGCTTTGAATACTTGTCATCATTGAGTGGAAGCTGAAAAGAGCATGTAAATGTGTTGCAGCAAACCAAAAAAAGAAATAGCTTCTACAGAAGACTTGGCCATATCACACAAAATCAAATTAAGGCTGTGGCATGCACACGGAACAAAAAAGGCTTGTGGATTTTCTGCCAGGAATCTAGCTTGCATGCCAGAAATGCATCCTCTCATATTGGCACCATTTTCATAGCCTTGTCCTCTAATGCTCATTACGGACAATCCCATTCGTTTTAGTTCCTCAAGAAGAGCTTGAAGAAGTCAAAAACCTGTAGTGTCCTCTACTTCTAAAAATGTGATAAATGATTCCTTAACTGTAATCTGTGCTGAATCACTAATGTCGACAAATGTCACTACTAATGACATCTGTTCTTGATGACTTATGTCAGGAGTGCAATCTAGAATTACGGCAAAATATTTTGCCAAAGTAACCAATGAAACAATTTTGTCTCTCACTTTATCACTCATTAGCATTATCAGTTCATTTTGAATTCTTGGTCCCAAATGGTGGTCACGTATTTTATTTTCAGTTACTCTTCGGAGATGTTCACTCATCACTGTGTCAAATTTTCGCAGCAGTTGTACAAGGCCCAAAAAATTGCCATTTTTGGGCTGGAATAATTTCTTAATGCTTCCTCTAAAAGCCAGATTGTTTGTTGATAGATATACTTGCAATGTGGTGTTGTGCCTTTTCATGTTGCGGTAATATGTGACTAAGATTTTTCCAATCATTAATACCCATGGTTGCTATCTTAAAACTGCAACTATTGAGAAGCTTGCATGGGAAACAAAATATAGCATCCTTGCATTTAGAGTACACAAGCCACCGTCTGTTGACAATTTCACCATTAGAAAGTCTTTTGTAGTAATTGTTTTCTGTGAATTTCCTACCTCTAATGTCTTTAGGATATTCAAGACCTTTTATTCTCCCAGGGCCTTTCTCAAGCATAATGGCACAGAATTCGTTGTTTAAAGATTGCGGACATGTGCCAATGTCATCTATATCCCATGCTAGTACAGTTTCAACTGTTGTAATTTCTTGTTTTGTGTCTGCATCTGTTTCAAATGAATGTTCTGTGTGTTGTTACATTTCTTGAGCTTCATCGGCATAAAAATTTTCTTCGGCAGTTACTTGATGATCTTGATCAACTTCGTTGTTTTCATGACGTACAAACTTAAGTATAGAACCCGTCTGTGCTTGTACAGCCTAATCCTATTTCATTCTTCCGTTTTCTTTTTTGTGACCCGGAAAGTTGTTTTCGATATGACATAACTTATAAGGGTGTTTTTTAAAGAAATAACTGTTTAAATTGTCAGGTTATCAGAAATATTATTTAAAATAACTAATATAGGCTAGTCGTGAGTCTATGACCTTGAGCTAGTGTGCAGACACCTCACAAGGCGCTCCACCCTGACAGAGACACAGTCGAGTTGGAAACCCATGTCATTTTTACAAAGCCACTTTTTAGTTTTAAATGTATAGTGGGCATCCGTCTTAATGTTAGTTACAACTCTATATCCACCTTATACTGTAAATAGATCAACGGCATTATCCAGTTTAATAAGCTGGGTTTCCAAACAGTGGCAAAATATAACCCTAGTTTTACTCCTAGGTAAAGCACAAAGTGACCAAAATGAAGTCAGCACAGAATCATCTCCTCTCGATTAAGGCAGCACAGAAATGTGACAGGAGTCCTGTTGTGCCTTATATTTGTTTGGAAAGACATTAGCAATAGCAGCACATTTTGGGCACGGCTGGAAATACATGATAAATCGCTGCCTCTAAAGTTCCATCAAAAACTGACATGTTCACAGCATGATCTGCTGCACAGATTCTTCACAAAGAAGCGTCCCTGGCCTTTTTAAACTCATATTAACCGTGTATTTACTTTATGAAAGTTGGACAAAACATTGTGAAAACGAAAGACGTTGGCTGCCCAACCGCTGGGCTGGCAAAAGCTATACTGACTCACTGGGAAAAAAAGCAAGAGAATCTGAGTACACCATATGGTCACTCTATACAATAATAAGGAGATGAGCATATTACAGTTGTCGGAGGGCTCTACTCAGTAGTAACAGGGCTACAGGAAAGCCAGTCAACATTTTTTGTTTTTCTGATGAAAACTGGCCCACTCTCTGCCCCAAACCAAACTTGTCAAAAATAATTGTCAACAACTTAATTTTCTGTTTTTGGCTAAGATATGGATTTTTTAAAAAAAAATATTGAAATTGGATTCAGGATTATTAGCAAGCATTTTTGGCAAACAAAGTTGTTAAATGACAATCTAAATGGCAACATAGTACTGCTTTCATGCTTGGCTCACTCACCCCCCAGCCTGCTGGTCCAACAGCTGCAGTAGAGGAGGAGATAGGTGGAAAACTGCAGTACCCCAAAATCCACCTCTTGGGGTGCAGAGAGGCAACAGCAGCAGCAAACCCTCAGGTCTGATCACATGCCAATGGGCACCACTGCCAGCCCAATGGATCATGGTGAAGTTAGCACAGCATCTGATCTCAGGGACAGGGCACCCACGGAGCCACAGCAGCTCATCCTGCCCTGCGCAGTTCCCCCCCGGATGAGATGGATCACTGCCAGCCCAGGGGAGAGACGCGCTCCCAGCTAGGGTGACTAGATGTCCTGATTTTATAGGGCCAGTCCCGATATTTGGGGCTTTGTCTTATATAGGCACCAATTACCCCCACCTAGGGTGACGAGACCGCAAGTGTGAAAAATCAGGACAGGGGGTGGAGGGTAATAGGAGCCTATATAAGAAAAGACCCAAAAATTGGGACTGTCCCTATAAAAGTGGGACATCACCCTACCCCAACCCCCATCCTGATTTTTCACTCATGCTATCGGGCCCAGCCAGCTGTGTGTGACCATTCCAATCCTGGCTGGCTGCCGAGGAAGTGAGTTACTTTCACTTTCATTCCTCAGCACGCACCCACTCAGCTCCCCACTTCCCCTCACCCAACCCAGCCCTGCCGGAGGGGAGGGGAGAGAGGAACGGGGGGCTGCTCTGTGGGGCGGGGGGGGAGAGAAGAATGGATGTTATGCGGGTCAACAAAGGATACTGCAGCCGCCGAGCCTGCCTCACCTCACCTCACGCCAGGGGAGAGAGTCACACTCACAGGTGAGTTCCTCTTTCCCCCACCCCTACCCCGCCCCCCCAGAGACCCCAGCAGCCAATCTCCTCCCTCAGACTGTGCTGCATTCGGCTCTCTCTAGGACCCAGCAGCTCTGCTCTTACATGCTCCACTGCTTCCCATCTGTCCGGACTCCCAGCACAGTGGTGCCTATGGCTAAGGACGGCCCTGCCTGGAAGTGACCAACATGTATCTGCGGCTCCTAGGCAGCCAGGGGGCTCTGCATGCTGCCCCTGCCTGCAGGCACCACCTCTGTAGATCCCATTGGCCACAGTTCCCAGCCAATGGGAGCTGCAGAGCAGGCGCTCAGGGCAGGGGGCTGTGCTCAGAGCCTCCCTGATTGCCACTGCACCTAAGGGCTGCAGGGACATGCCGGCCGCTTCCGGGAGCTGCGCAGAGCCAGGGTAGGTAGGGAGCCTGCCTTAGCCTTGCTGTGCAGCTGACCGGTCTTTTGGCCTATTAAAATCTCCTGGATTGCTTTCAATAGCAACTGAGAGATTGAGACTGATTCTGGGAGACCCCCGGCCAGTCCATGAGGGTTGGCAACCCTACTTCACCGTGCCTCTTTTTCTCTGGTTACACCACCTGTGCTGGCATCCAGGGGTGAGAAGGGACAAAATAGGAGCCACCCTGGATTTTCCTATGCTGGAAACTCCTCCAGTGGCCTCAGACGGTTCCTATAGTGCAGCAACATAGCTGAGGATCTGGCCCTTTATTTTCCAGCAATGAAAAGCCTGAGTGCCCTGTTGTGGTTTGCATTGACAGAAAATGGAGGAGTAAAATATAGCGATAGTACTGTATTTTTCCCATTAAATCTGTACCAGGATTTTCAGCCATTTTTTGATATATTTTTGTATACCATTGTTGGAAACTAGGAATGGCAATATCCGTAAGGATTTAGAGGTCCTAGATATAGCATTAGAAAGTGTTTATAAGTGCACAATCTTATAAACTGTAGAGCTTCATCATGCAGACCTTAATCAGGCAAAACTGCCCACAAAATCTGTAGAGAGACAAGGTGGGTGAGGTAATTGTCTTTTATTGGACCAACTGCTGTTGGTGAGAAAGACAAGCTTTTGAGCCACACAGAGCTCTTCTTCAGGTTTGGGAAAGGTACTCTGAGCATCGCAGCTTGCCTCGCTCCAACAGAAGTTGGTCCATAAAAGATATTACCTCTCCCAGCTTGTCTCTCTCATATCCTGGGAATGATATACATGGCTACGATGACCCTGCAGGCTTTTTGGCTGATTGAGGAGCTCAGCTGGTCAGGCTGGTTTGTGGTTTTGTAACAATTCAGCATTTTTCATACATTCTTGGAGATATTTGTGAGACACTCAGAATGTTAATGGGTGTCTAGAAGTTAAATCTGAATTGAATGCCTTAATAAAGTCTACTAGCATGAGAATTAGGTTTAATGACTGCCTTTCTTGGCAAGCATGTACAACTCTTACATTATTACAGCCCCTTTATTTCCCTGTAATGGGTGCAATGCCTCATCACACTTAGCAACAGAAATACCAGTGTCTGCTTGCAACTGGAAAAAACCAAACATGTTTCTTGGGGTGTTTCTGTCTATAAAATTAGCAGTAAAGCCTAAGGAATATTTTATGTTTTGGACTAGTCCTTCCATTGGTCTCACACAGGTGTGTCTCAGGATGAAACTGGGCCTTTTCATTCTATTATCTACAGGCAACAAGACAAATACCACCCAGACAAGCACACTATGCAATGGCATTAATCCAAACTGTGAGTGGCATGAATTAGATGAGAATTTGGGTCACTGTGTTCTGAGGAGACTGTAAATTCATCAGTGCACTATATGTTTGCTGTGCATCCTTGTATAGCCCAAAGGCAATTCAGACGACAGCACGTACTTATTTGTACAGCACCTAGCACCACAGTTCTGGTCCATGACTAGGGCTCTTTGGCAGTGCAGTAATACAAATAATAAATAATTATAATAAAACCATTGCTTTGTCATTTGAGATGAGCTAGGTTTGCAATTTTAGGCTTTGAATCTAAACTTCCCCCAAAGTGCTGGGTGTTTGGATGTTGAATTCCTAATCAGACCCATTTCTACTAACAGTGGTTGCCATTGAAAATGCAACACTTGGCAACAGGTATCACACTGTTGCCACCATTATTTCTTATTATAAGATTTTCAGCAGAGAATGAACTGTGGTATGTCTGATACTCAGACTGTCTTAAAGCTGAACCCAGGCAAACCATGTTCTCTCTGCTGCAGCAGCAATCTGTGCACAAATTGAAAGAGTATGATGATGGACATGCTCCCCCTACCTAGCTGAGAGTTTCTCTGAAGTAAGGTGTGTTTTGGTACATCTCCCTGGAAGGTAAGACAGTACAGTATAACAGACAGGGCCAAATGTTCAAAACTATGTAACAGCAATAATCCATGTATGCAAAAATAATTTCACACACAGCTCTAGTAAATATACAGTAGAACCTCAGAGTTATGAACACCAGAGTTACGAACTGACTGGTCAACCACACACCTCATGTGGAACCAGAAATACGGAGTCAGGCAGCAGCAGCGACAAAAAAGCAAATACAGTACAGTACTGTGTTAAACATAAACTACTGAAAAAAGGGAAAGTTTAAAAAAGATGTGACAAGGTAAGGAAAATGTTTCTGTGCTTGTTTCATTTAAGTTAAGATGGTTAAAATCAGCATTTTTCTTCTGAATAGTAAAGTTTAAGTCAATGTTCAGTTGTAAACTTTTGAAAGAACAACTATAACATTTTGTTCAGAGTTATGAACACTTCAGAGTTACGAACAACCTGCATTCCCAAGGTGTTTATACCTCTACGGTTATATTGTATGCACATTTTTGAAAATATGGGCAACAGGGGGTGCATCTGGCTTGCAATCAGGGCTTAAATTATCACTAAATATTTCCTGGAACCCCAAAGTTCCAGCCCTGTGAGCACGCCTTGGCTCCCGCGAGTTTGAAAATATTTACCAGAGCTCTGCTTCGGACAGCTCTGGCTGAATTTATGCCCTACTTGCGATAAATAATCTTGGAGAGGATATGTTAATAATATTTTCCCAGCGTGGCATAGTGATATGTTGCCTACTCTGATTTTTCAAGGAGAGGTTTTACACATCGCCAGCTTGAGCACTGAAAACTCCTGCTTTGTGCATGCAAAAATGCACCTTCCAAAAGCTGCCCATTATTTGTTCTTTACTGAGCACCATCAGTGTGCTTGGTGCTCTAGAACTATATGAGGAGATGATCTCTGCTCCAGAGAGCTCCTAGCATTCGAAGAGACAACAACAGAACTCAAACATTGGCACTGCGCTAGCAGATGGATCAAGCTCAAAGCCTCCTGGATTTTAGAAGGATACACTTTATTTTTCATATGGCCTTCACAGACCCTAGAGACCAGGATTAGATCTTCTGGAACTGGACTTGTTTGAAGAGACTCATTAACTATTATAGTCACTATGGGCCTGATCCAAAGCGCCATTGTCGTCAATGTAGGCTTTGAATCAGGCTCTATAAAAATATAAAAGCCCCTTTTTCCAATCATAGAATTGGACATCATCCCAAGCACATGAGAAACAATACATCAAACAAATGCTGTAGTCACAAGGTGTTTCTAACAATCAGGAGATTAAACTGTCATCTCCTGTGCTCCTGCAATTGGCAGATGAAATGTGAGGTGATTGTAACAAGCCAGTGAAAGCTTGCAATTGGACAAGATTGCTTGCTGTTTGCTCTACCAAAATGATGTATTTAGACTGGTTTAGACCTGTCTAATGTGAACAAATTTTTTGAACCCTGATACAAACAAACTCTGCTTCTGAATGTAAATTAGGAAGGATATTGTGATATACTAGCACGGGGTGGCCAAAATTACTGGCCCTTCGAACCACATATGACAATCTTCAGAAGTTCGAGGACTGGGGCCCTGCTCCTGCTGAAGCCCCAACCCCTGGCAGGTGCACCCTGCAGGGCTGAAGCCCTGAGACCCCGCTCCCTGCTGGGCAGAAGCTCCTACCCCACTACCACACTGCAAGGCAGAGGTCCTGAGCTCCCCTCACCCATTCTGTTAGGTGGAGAATGGGGGTGGAAGTGGGGGCTCTGCAAGCTGCACTTTAATGACAAAAGAGCCACAGTTTGGCCATTCCTGTACTAGCAGCAACGGTGTGAAGGCCATTGCTCCACTGCAGGTTGCCAACCTGAACTTGGTGCTCAAGGGGAAGTGTCCATTTGAGGAGAACCCCCTCCACTCTACTGTCCAGGAACTGAGGCCATTGTTCCACCTTGGAAGCACCCCCCACCATTCCCATCCTCTTTTCACATGCCTTCCCTTATCACAGCCCAAATCCACTAACGCTTGTTATGTCAATTAATTAATTTGTACAACTGTCATTACCTTGAAAACACGGTGCAGTCTGTTAGCGCTGGAGGAGGTTGATTCTTCCCCATAGTTACATTCCATGGTCAGACAAGCCCTCTTGATGTGCCTCTCCTGCCCTCACTGGAAAGAAATCACTTCTTCTGGAGAAGCCTGAGGTGACAGAATACTCGAGTTGCCAGCTTGACAGTGCCTCCAGGGCATGGACTTTGGAGAGTGGAGAGGGGCATGAGCCAGGGACATATTTGGGCTCGAAGCCCTGTCTATTTGGCATGAAGGTGGCCCTCACCTGGTAATTTTAGAACAGCCAGCTTATATGTGTTGCAACCAGACCTCCCACTGTAGCGTAGAAATATCCTACATGTTCAGAAATCATGAGATTGGCTTACAAATCATGCCATTTTAAAAAATGAATAGATTTGGACTTCTTTTCATTTGCCTTCTGGTTTTTGAGCCAACAGGGTGCATTTGGTCACCTTTTCCAGCTTTTCTGTTTAATCATAAAAGTGAGATTCTTACTTTATTTTACTGAATTTGTAAATTCTCCCCTAATCACAGCACTTCAGGATTTTGGCCTTTTAGAGAAACACCAAAGATGACAAGACTTGAGAGAAAATTGCAATGACAACATTGTGACTCTAGCTTACAATATTAAGACCTCTAACCACATAGTTGGGTTTTTTTCTTCCTTTTTACACCTTTCTTCCTTTTATTGTCTTCTTTTATTCCTTCTAAATAGGTGGTCCTCCCTCAGCTTTATGGACTGTGGTAAATTGCCCTCATCTGGGCTTAAAAGCGTCAGCTGTTAGAGCACATCACTACAAAATAGTACAGGCAGTGAAGAATGCAACTGAAACTCTAAGGGAAATTTAGTTAGCAGGATGTAATTACCCAGTTGGACTTCGGCCAGGACATCATAGGGTAACTTCTTTACTCTGACAAAGCTAGCAACATGAGGTCTCTGATAACCACAGTTCCATCAATACTTTGCTTTTTATATGTCATTATCTAAAAGACTCCGTCTGTAGCAGTGTGACCTCCTAACACTATGCTAGAGAATTGTTTCTGTATCAGAAGCTCAATTCAGTATCAGTTCAGAAGAGAGGGACTCCATTTTATATCAGTTGGAACTCTAACATCCTAATGTCAACCTCCTGCTTCCCCTGTCTATAAACTGGCACCATCATTATCGGCTTGCTTCTGTGTCATTTGCACAGGGTTTAAGAAATGCAAAGTTTGTGAATTCAAAGCTTTCCTGGAATGCACAGTACAGCATGTTAACACTGCTATGCTTTCCATACACAAAGAGTGGGATTCTCCCTCCTACTACAGCCATTGTACACTGCTGCAGTTGTACAAAGTCCCTTAGCTGACCAGGAGACAACTCCCCCAATGCAGGCACTGCACAGGATACCATCTCACAAACCTTAGGACAAGGGGCAGGAGTGGAGTTCCTAAAGCATCCATAGCTGAGGGTATTCTCAGCTCCTGCAGAATAGCCCAAAGGCAGTCCTAGACTTGGGCAGGGGCACAGCACCCCCATAGCAACCCAGAATGGGACAGGCACAAGGGCGACCTAAAGCCACCTTTGCCTTTCCTCTCCCCAGGCTACCCCTCCCGAAGGCACAGCACAGATTCTTAGCCAAAATGTGACTTTCCACAGAGGTGGTTTACTTCAGATCACGGGGAAAAAAACAACAGAGAACAAAACCACCAGAATACCCCATGAAGAGAAAGTAGCCTATAAAAACCATCATCTTGATTCACTTAATGGTTTTACCTAACCCAGCAGAGAGGCACGAAGTCTCTTCACATTTAAAAGTGCACCACACCCCAAAAAGAATTATAGCATCTCCTCTACCTTCACATACCTCAAATACCTTATTACCTGATCTTAGTTTTTATATATAATATCCTATTACCCTCACTCTGTTTGAATATCATAGAAATACAGAATATGTCACCTTTAAAAGATATTATTTGACAGAAAGAATTTCTGGGTTTTAATTTAATATCTAGTTTAAACCATTCTGGCTTACTGGTGCAACCCTTTTCCAGCCTGACACATGTGAACACATCACAGAGCTGTGGTACAAATAAACAGTTTTGAACGTTTCAACCTTTCACGTAGTCTTTTTGAGGTGTCTACTACCTGTAAGTCAGTTTGTGATTTCCATGGTGGACTGGAAACTTCAGGTTAATTAAATGTATCATGACTGCACAGTGATAGATATGATCAAAGTCTGACCCAGTTAAAAACCAGCCACGTGGCAACAATTCTATGGACTGTCTTCGCATGTAAGCTACTCCATTTCTTTCCCACCTCCTTATCACTGTTCTATCTTGAGAACTAGCTGTTTCAATGGCAATAAGTAAGTAAGCTTGGAAGGAAGCCAGAGAAAACTGTGCCATTAGCTAAAGGAGCCTAATAAATCCCTCACCTGGGACAGGAGCAGCCTTCCAAAGAAACCAGTGACAAATGCAGCCTTGTTAATTAAATAAATTGAGCCCCAATTCTCCTGCCCTTTTCCACCTGTAGTGGCTTTCTAACCAGGACAGAGCTGGGATGGGGCTGAGTGGAAGGGAGCTTTGTGCTATGGCCTCCTGTTGCTTCTTAATACAGAAGTCTCTAGTCTGCAGAGTCATGGCATTGGAGGGAGCAAGCTGGGGGCCTTGGCCATTCTCAGCACCATGCCCATTCAAACCCATAAGGATTTGTCAGCATACGTAGCACTGACCTCAGAATTCTGTTATTCTACTTTCCCCTCAGGGGCTTTAGGGTAGCAGATGGGATTAAGGTGTCCCCTGGCTCCTAAGGAATCTGTGCTGACATAGCATAGGGGAGCCATGCAGGTACACTAGACCTTCGCACAGACCCCCTGGCTCCCTGCCATGGTCTTGTGATCAATAGGATTCCCTGGTCCATTCATGGAGGTGAAGGACAAAGGCCCACCTATGCTCCACAGGGGGAATAAAACTGACTGCACCACCCTGATGCTATGATTGCAAGGAGAATCTGTGAGCTGAAGCTTGTGACATTTCCTCTCCTTTTTAAGTAGGATTTTTTTCACATAGCATTTGAACTAAGCCTCATTTGCTAACCAAATTAACACCACCCTTGGAGATAGCCTGGAGGAAACAAACAAAACAGTGTATGGAAACGGATTGGAAAGTGTGCCAAGAACAGGAGAGGTGCAGCAACCACTAACAAGTAAGAAGCTGCTCTGCCTAGGGCATCAGCAGCAGAAGGTAGAGGCGGAAAAGGGAGGAGAGTTCGTTATCTGAGCTCAGTCATGTCCACATGGACTGAGAGCAATGGTGTAAAATGTGTAGTGCCTGAAGATTGATCCTCTGCACTGATTGGCCGGGTACAGGTGAGGTGATATCAGGTGGTACGTACTCGTTGGCTCCCTCAGGGAAAAGGGAAGGTTGGGTTGTGTTGGAAGCAGGAAGGGTGAGTCACTCACATTCTATTCTCTTAAGGGCCATTAAGCAACATGTTGTGAGATTAGATGTGTAACCAGTACTGCTGCCAAATAGAGGAATGAGTAAAGCTGGGCATGAAAGGAATGGAAATTTATTAAAGAAAATGTGTCCTGTAGTAAAAGTGAGTGAAAAACACATTGAAACAAGTAAACTAGAAAGGAACTAAGGCTAAAAGGGCCTGACATTGCAACGAGCCTTAGCTCGGGCCTCCCATGCTGCACCACAGTAAATGCAGGCACCAATAACAACACTGAGGTGGCCCATGCCTGGTGTACAGGGTACACTGACAGATGTATATGAGGTAGCGTCTGAGCCCACAAAATTAATTGCAGGTGGAAAATTGTGCAGAAAGTTTTTTCATACAGTTGGAGGCTGTTTTTGAAAATCAGTCCCAAAATTTCGCTTAAAATAAGGATAACTTGGTATGTGTCAAGATGATTGGAAATTATTTTAAACACTGTAACACTATTGGATAGCATGCAGCACTGATTCCATTTTATATTTCACTATAAAGCTTTGAGGGTTCTTGGTTCTGGGTGTTTGTTTATTTTTTCATCTAATACACAATGGGTATAGTCAAGAAGTTCATTGATGTTCACAGGTTGCAGACTAACAGTGCTGGGACTATTCCCCACTTTAAGGGAATCCCTCTGAAACCTATACTGCCTCTGAAACTAGAATGAATTTTCCAAGTCTGCCAACTCTACACCTCTTTCTCAGCAAGAGATGCAAGTTATAAATCATGAGATAAATAAATAAAAACACAGTAAACTATGTTTCATTGAAAAGGAAACAACAGTTCTTAAAGAGATATTGCTCATCAATATATTCTTTTTTTTTACAATAGTCCCTGCCCCAAAGAGTAATAACCAATGATTACCCAGCTCTTGATCTGGGACTCAAGAGACCTGTGTTTAATTCCTAGTTCAGCCACAGACTTTCTGTGTGACCTTGGCCAAGCCATTTAATCTATCCTGTGTCTCATTTCCCCATTGTAAGTGGGGGTAATACTTCTCTTCTTCACAGGGGTGTTGTGAGGACAAAATCCATAAGTGCTTTCTGAGGGGCTCAGTTACAGAGAGAAGAACCGTATTAATACTTACTAACTCGACGATGCAACAAGTCAGTGAAGAGAGATTATCTAACAGTAGGGAAAAAATGGATAGAGGGAGCAAAAGCATTGTGCAGATAGTCACTGTAGACATGTGCACAGCTTGGTGGGTCAATAAATCCTGGGCTAATACCTATGTAAGTGGGCCCATTGCATTTAGTTATGTAAGTAAATACTTCTCAGTATGAGTTGCAGAAGTGGGCCCTTAATAACTGCCTGAAAATAAATGAGGACTAAGAACCTAATCCTGCAAATCATTACTCATGCAAATAGCCACATGGAACTCAGTGGGATTAACCTCTCCCTTTACATGGTAAACTTTTTAGGGCACACCTCATCTCATTTATCTTAGAGTGCCAAATTATGGGTGGCGTGTCAGACAATTATTTACTGACAGTACACATTGAGATTCAAAAAAAAAAAAGCTTTATAAACTGTTAAAACCCAAATTGTCAATATCACATGCTAAAATATACAAAGTATATGACCTTAAATCAAATTCTAATTAGTTTTCAAGCAGTATTTTTCTTACTTTGTTGATCTGTAAATTTTGATTAGTATCAATGGAATGTGTTTTCATCCTTGTGTGTGTGTACACAGTGAAATCGACGTTTACTGATAAAAATGGAATCCTTCCAAGATTAGCTACATGGAGGGGTCTCAGGCTAGAGCATGCACTGGGCTGTGCCACTCTGGCTTAGTCCAGTATTCACTTGGCAAGCAGCCATTAAAGGAGCAATACTGTGCACAGATAGGCAGAGACAGAATAGGTTTAAGGTAACAAAACAATCAATGAATGGTTGTGTAACTGTAGCTAGTTAAGGATGGATGTTTACCAGCATGCCTGGAAGAGTGGAACCCTTAGAGACGGCCCTGCCCATAGCTCAAAATGTTCATCTATGACTTGGCATGACTTGAAACTCTCATAAAGGTTGCCGGCTACATCTGGTACATCTTTTTGTTGTACAGCATTTCCCAGACCTGAAGAAGAGCTCTGGGTGAGCTTGACAGCTCATCTCTCCCAGTAACAGAATTTGGTCTAGTACAAGATATTCTCTCACCCACCTTGAGTCTACTGTATAGTTACTCATACAAGCTTGCCTCAGTATATGATTGCCTGAGCCAAAGGCTGCTGCTAATGCTTTCTTTGCTTCTGATTTTGTTTCTTGCCAAAACATTCTCCTAATATCAGGCAGGCTTTGTCAAAAAAAAAAAAAAAAAAAAAGATGATTAGCAGCTAGAATTCAAATCCAGGAGTGAGGGTACAGCATGCACCTTAGATCCCTACACATAAAATTGGGATAATTGGTAACTGATTATTAGTTTTTCACCCCTTTCTAAAGAGCCTGAAGTACTGTCTCCCCAGCCTCTTCAACAATTGGCAGCAATTCCTCTATCGTGATGCTTTGCAGTGGGCATTAGGGTCAAATGCAAATGTAATATACCCATGGTTAAGCCTTCTCTTGTCAGATGGACTTTGTAAATAAAATTGCGTCCATTAAGTAAAATAGTAGTAAGAAAGCGTGTATGTGTGCACGTGCTACCACATCAGCAGCATCATGCCTTTGCCAATCTGTTATATAAAAGCTTTGTTTGCCTGTAGCGATATAAGAAGTGGCATAAAATATAATCAGGTACAAAACCATGTATGCGTGTGAGCTTTCAGAGTAAAGCCAACAAAAAACTGTGACTACTGAAGCAAATTCCTTTTCTGTTCTGCCCTGCCAAAAGCAACTCAACCCCGCATGATATGGTGGATTCAAGTCTCAACCAGTGTGGTTGACTTTGAAGAGCAAACTTTTGGAAACATCCTGCTCAGAAACAATTCAGCCTATAGCACCAATGTCTTCTTACTGAGGATATTTGTATGAAAGACTGTGTTGTTTTTTATTCCAGTACATATGTAATCTTTTTCAATGTAAATGGAAACTGATATTAATTGATTGCTGAGACTGAAAGGTACATGCAACTGGGCTCTATTGTTGCAGAAACTGAATGGGGGAATATTAAGATCTCCACACACCCCAGGGGAGTACATAAGAATGGCCATACTGGGTCTAACCATTCACCAAGGGCAAGTCATGCCTGACTAATCTAATTGCCTTCTATGATGAGATAACTGGCTCTGTGAATGAGGGGAAAGAGGTGGACAAGTTTCTTGACTTTAGCAAAGCTTTTGACACGGTCTCCCACAGCATTCCTGCCAGCAAGTTAAAGAAGTATGGGCTGGATGAATGGACTATACGGTGGATAGAAAGATGGCTAGATTGTCGGGCTCAACGGGTAGTGATCAATGGCTCCATGTCTAGTTGGCAGCCAGTATCAAGTGGAGTGCTCCAAGGGTTGGTCTTGGGGCCGGTTTTGTTCAATATCTTCATAAATGATCTGGAAGATGGTGTGGACTGCACCCTCAGCAAGTTTGCAGATGGCACTAAACTGGGAGGAGAGGTAGATACGCTGGAGGGTAGGGATAGGATACAGAGGGCCCTAGACAAATTAGAGGATTGGGCCAAAAGAAATCTGATGAGGTTCTACAAGGACAAGTGCAGAGTCCTGCACTTAGGACGGAAGAACCCCATGCACCGCTACAGACTAGGGACCAAATGGCCAGGCAGCAGTTCTGCAGAAAAGGACCTAGGGGTTACAGTGGACGAGAAGCTGGATATGAGTCAACAGTGTGCCCTTGTTGCCAAGAAGGCCAATGGCCTTTTGGGATGTATAAGTAGGGGCATTGCCAGCAGATTGAGGGACGTGATCATTCCCCTCTATTCAACATTGGTGAGGCCTCATCTGGAGTACTCTGTCTAGTTTTGGGCCCCACACTACAAGAAGGATGTGGAAAAATTGGAAAACGTCCAGCGGAGGGCAACAAAAATAATTAGGAGACTGGAACACATGACTTATGAGGAGAGGTTGAGGGAACTGGGATTGTTTAGTCTGCGGAAGAGAAGAATGAGGGGGGATTTGATAGCTGCTTTCAACTACCTGAAAGGGGGTTCCAAAGAGGATGGATCTAGACTGTTCTCAGTGGTAGCTGATGACAGAACAAGGAGTAATGGTCTCAAGTTGCAATGGGGGAGGTTTAGGTTGGATATTAGGAAAAATATCACTAGATATCACTTTTTCACTAAGAGGGTGGTGAAACACTGGAATGCGTTACCTAGGGAGGTGGTGGAATCTCCTTCCTTAGATATTTTTAAGGTCAGGCTTGACAAAGCCCTGGCTGGGATGATTTAGTTGGGGATTGGTCCTGCTTTAAGCAGGGGGTTAGACTAGATGACCTCCTGAGGTCCCTTCAAACCGTGATATTCTATGATTCTATGATTAATCCAGTATCCTGTCTTCTGACCATGGCCAATGCCAGGTGCCCCAGAGGGAATGAACAGTAATCTTGAAGTGATCCATTCCTTTTCACCCATTCCCAGCTTCTGGCAAACAGAGGCTAGAGACACCATCCCAGCCCATCCTAGCTAATAGCTATTGATGGACCTATCCTCCATGAATTTATCTAGTTCTTTTTTGAACCCTGTTCTAGTATTGGCCTTCACAACATCCTCTGGCAAGGAGTTCCACAGGTTGATTGTGTGTTGTGTGAAAAAATACTTCCTTTTGTTTGTTTTAAACCTGCTGCCTACTAATTTAATTTGGTGACCCCTAGTTCTTCTGTTATGAGAAGGAGTAAATAACACTTCCTTATTTACTTTTCTCCCCACCAGTCATGATTTTATAGACCTCTATCATATCCCCCCTTAGTCGTCTTTTTTCCAAGCTGAAAAGTCCCAGTTTTATTAATCTCTCCTTATATGGCAGCCATTCCCTACCCCTAATCATTTTGTTGCCCTTTTCTGAACCTTTTCCAATATATCTTTTTTGAGATTGGTTGACCACATCTGCATTCAGTATTCAAGATGTGGGTGTATGATGGATTTAATACCGTGGTAGTTAAATAATGCTTTCCCCAGGGCTGACCTAAAGATTTTTGGGGAGGATCAGTTAGGTGATTGTGATCATTATGGAGGGGAACTGGTTATGTTTTGGAAAAAGGCAGAAATAAATGGTTTGCAACCCACCAAAAAATGCTCAGGGCAACTCTGCTTGTTAAAACGTTTACCTCTCTCCAAATATACCCATATTGCAGAGCTGAAATCAGCCACAAGACCGTTCTTCCCACCCCAAACCCACAGGAAATGTGTGATTTATACATTTAATTGCTTCCAATTTATTTTTCAACGGTTACCAATAATCACTTGTCATGATTTAACATTAATTTCTAAAAGTTCTATTCTCTCACAATTTCACTACATTGTCACAAAGTACAGATAAAATCTGTAAGATCCAACTGAAGATGAAGTTAAGCAATTTTTAATGCACTTAATTTAGATTTTTGTCAAAATATAATAGTTATAAGTGAGGCATTTAATCTTCATTAAAGTTTGGACAGAAGGTATAATCAATGTGCTGTATAAGTGATCTAGTTCTTAGAGACAGAGACTGGGAGTCAACTCCTGGGGTCTATTTTTTGCTCCACAATTAACTTACTGCGTGATCTTGGACAAGTCACTTAATCTCTGTGCCTCAGTTTACCCATCAAAAATGCATATAATATTTACTTTTGCTCTATCTCTATGGTTCTTGGATGAAAGTACAATGCAAAGCTTTGCACAATTGTCCTGAAAATGTATCAGCCCAGACACAAAATCTTGTTGCCCTTTACTTTGAGGGATAATGAACAAACAATAACTTACCCATTAAAACAAACAAACAAAAAAAACTTACCCTCACTGTGAGCAGAAGTACAATTTTGTAAAGCTGCAAAAGTATTATTATTAAAACTGCTATCTAGGCACCTCAGTGAATTATATGTCCTCCACAAATATCTAAACTGCAAGAGAAATCTGTTTTAACATACACAGAAAAACAAAACAAAAAACAATCATTTTTAGTCTATTTTGAAGTTTATTATCCTCAGCAATTTTGAAGTCAAAAGTACTGTACACTATGAAAAAGTGCATAGCACTGAAATCATCACTTTGGCTAACACAGCTCAAAGAGAAAAATGAGAAGACTTTGCTTTATATACATCTTTACAGAGTTTGTAACGTCCATTGGTAACATTTGTATAGCAATCTATATACAAAAAAGGTCTACAGCATCTTCAGCTACACCAAGTACAGAGCATTGCATGAAATACAAGTCAGAAATTGCAGAGTTGTTCTCTTTTGCTCGTATATACACTATATAAAATCAGAAGCAAATCTAGAAAGGTATGCAAGAAATAGATAGGACCAAACTTTCAGTAACTAAGAATTTTACCAATACTCTAGAATTCTATTATCTTATCAGCATTTTTTATCCTGTATCATTGTGATAAAGAAGTTGCACCAAGATCTCCATGTTTCTGAACAGTACTCTTCAGCCACCTTTTGCTGATCAATGTAATCTATATCTTCAACGCAGTCATTAGAACTTTTCTCTGGCTGATTTTCAGGTGCAATGGCAGGTGCTGAAGTTTGTGTGATCTCTTTTCTATGGTGATCAGTCTTGTCTTTTATGGAGTTTTGTAGCGTTATCAGGCTTGAGCCGGTCAAAGTGAGATGGGCACTTTGTGGTCCCTTCTTACATACTTTAGATTTTAGGATACCTTTTGGGTCTTGACAGATATTCTTCTGTTTCTTTAGGGATCGGGAGATTTGTTTCCAATATTGTTTTTGGTTTGCTGCAAATTGAGGACAGGTGGAAGGACTTCCTGAAAAATCACACCGGAAGCTGCTTTCACCTTTCTTGCATTCTACTTTTAGGGTAACAGTGTCTACTTCAGTCACTGCCCAGGTGCATGCCGAATTATCTTTGGTTGTAAACTTGCCTTTAAATGACGATTTACCTCCTTTGGATTTCTGTCTCTTCTCATTCTCTTGATTATTTCCAGTTTGTTTTTTTCTACCTTTTCCACCGTTTTGTCTTTCTTTTCTTCTTTCCTTCTGTGTTTCACCGTCAACTACTAGTGTCAGAGAGACCAGAATCAACACACAAAGAAGTGCAAAATTTCTGATTTTCATTATCTCAGCTTTTCTTGTAACCTGTTTTGAAAATAACAATTAATAAAAAAATCCACATACAATGTTGGAGTTCATCCAGTTGCTGCATTTTTAAAGTTTTTAGGAATGACAGTATATTGCTCACTGACAATGGTATTAAAATGACACATTACTAGTAAAATCTACAAAATTGTATGCAAATAATCTCAAAGTTATTTCATATTGTATTTGAGAAATAAAGCTATTTATGGGATGTACCCATTCACACCATTTACTTAATTTTTTCCTAACGGGCCTCACATAAATAGCCTTAAACTCTTTCTTGGGAAATTAGAGTCTGATCCTGCAACTCTTACTCAAAAGAGTAGTCCCATTTACTTTAATGCGACTACTAGAGTAAGGGCAAGTCACATGAGTCAGGGTGGCAGGATTGGGTTACTAGATAGTGGCTGTACCTTGAATCATTGGATCTTCACTGTGGAATAAGAAATAGATCTCGTTTCACCTTTGAAGATGTTTGCAATATATTGAGTCAATCTAAAACTACCCAAATCTAGAAAATATAAATTAATTTATTATGCATAACTTCAATTTTATTATGTAGATGTCCAGCAAATTCAAGGGGGGCCAAACACAAATTTTAAAATTAAAGTCCATATCCTGCAAGCTGCTTTGTATAGCTGGATCCTGGCATCTGCACAGGGTCTCATTCATTTCAGTGAGGTCCAGCTATATTAAGCAGCTTGTAGGGACAGGACCTAATGATATGATGGAATTTACAGTACATGTAGGTAATTTATAATCTGGTCTTCAATTGATGCGATTCCTGGATGCACAGTTCATATACTTGCACCAGACCCCCGACCAATAGTTAAGTTTCCATGTGAGCAAGCTAGGTATTCTTGGGAGGGCATTCCATCAAGGAAGGTATTTCAGCATTTACTTATCTGTAAATATTTAAATTTAATCCTGCAGATTTACACATCTGAATGTGAAGACCCCAGAATATGAGAGAAGAGACCACTTTTGTACATCTCCTTCTCCTTGTCCCATGCTTCGATACTAGTGATTGGCACTGTATGAAAACCTATGATAGCTAGATCTCCATAGCAAATATTGCACATTATTTATAGCTCTAATACTTCTTAACAGGCAAATCAAATGATTAAACCCCCAAAACCTTGTCTATAAATTATGTGACATTAATATTCTACTGCAAATTTAACACTGAAAATGTAAGATAAATAGAACACATACCTTGCACAGTGCTTGGATTTACGCAATTGCAATTCAAGTGAAATACTGGATCTTTCAAAAGTTTCATGCTTAGTTGTAAAGCACTGTGCTATTTATAAAGCCAGAGACACTCCTTCATCCCTCCAACAAGGTTATTACAACATAATTGAATGCTTCAGTGACTTATTCATTTACTCTTGACACACCTTCTTGAAAAGATTCCAGTGATTGCTTATAGCAGTAAAAAAGAAATCAGCTACAGTGGGGTGACAGAGGTGTGGCTGAGTAAATTAGATGTTACATCAGCCAAGTCCTTCCCTTTTCTCATATGGTAACAAAAGTTTTTTTAAGTCATGGATTCTTAAATAACCTTTCCCTATTCACTAAGGGCTGGATCTTGCAAGGGGCTGAGCACCCTTCACTCTCACTGAGTTCAATGGGAGTTGAGTGCTCAGCACCTTATAGGATCAAACCCATCATGGGCAGTTTGCTATACTGTTTGTAGTAGCTTTTATAAACTATCAACCAAAGGCTTAAAATATACATTTAATAAAATAAAATGTTTCAATGTAATGGGTAGATATTATCCTTTATATCTGGCCATTAAGTTCAGAACCAGATCCAAGCTGCCCTAAAATTCAAGG
The DNA here is from genome assembly GCF_965140285.1 of Lepidochelys kempii. NCBI lineage: Eukaryota > Metazoa > Chordata > Testudines > Cheloniidae > Lepidochelys > Lepidochelys kempii. Next base: position 111,801,130 of record NC_136383.1, on the reverse strand, counting down.
GAATATGAATCTGGTAATTTAGATCAGCCCATTAGAGAGACAGGAAGGAGTCACAAAGTCCAAATCTAAACTTTCCCCTAAACCTTGGGTAGTTTGTTTATGGAGTTTCAGTATGGGCCACATCTCTAATTTATATTAATCTGCAAAAGAATATGAAAATAAAGTTGTGAGCATCTGACAAATGCACAAGAGCAAATAAATTCAGAGCTATGAATGGGACTCCATCAACTGTATAATAAAGAACAGACAAAGTGGATAGTGGTCACTATAGCTGGAATGCTTCATGGAAGCTTTTTTTGAATGGGCAGAAGAAGAGCATTTGACGTATAGTGATAGGCAGGTATTTACAAGAGTAAAAAGTAGCATGGATGAAGGGATGAACTGGGAATTGGTGTAAGAGACAGGAGGCATGTCTTCTGCTTTCCCTCCTCAGCTTCAGGTGCAGATGGAATGGGAGAATAGGAGGAGATAAAGATCGAGATATAGGTGGGGCCAGTGTCTGAACTGGTTTGAAGATAAGGAGACGTTTGAACTTTGTGTGAAAAAGCAAGGAAGCCAAGGCAGAGATACAGAAAAGGGAGAGACATAGGATTTCAATTTGCTTAATTTTTTGCAGCACATCAAAAAGAAACTGCGGGAGGGGACATGTTACAGCATCCCAGCTGTTAGCCCGCAACTGCCTGCCAATACACCCACTGATGTTCAGTTACCTTTGGTAATCCTTCTGGCTCCATTCAGCCTTCAGAGCTGCAAAGTGCACCTCTGAGTTTGATGAAGCAATTGGGAAGCTAACCACACCACTTAACTGAAAATGAAGTAATCAGAAAGGTTTGTGGTTAATGCTGAATTCCCACCAAGAGCAGATGAAATGAGGTGAAGTTAGGCAGTGCAGTGACCACAGAACCAGTTGAGATTGTGAAAGTGACACAGGCTAGGAATCAGAAAAACATAGGAAATGACAGATTAGAAGCAAGGAAAAGGCTTGATTTAGGAATCTCACTTGACCTAGTTCTTACTAAAATAAGTTATATACTGGAACTAAATAAAAACATGGCAGACCTAGCACCTGTAAAATCAGTCATTCTCCATAGTCCTTACACAAAGTCCATTGCTAGAGTTGACCTTTGGGGCCTGTAACCCCCATGGCCACTTCCACACCTACCCTTAATTCAATGATATACACATATCATCATGGTCTAGTCTACTGGACTAAGCACAGGACTAAGAACAAGGCTATTCTGCATTCTAATTCTGGCTCTGACACTAATTTCCTCGGTGGCCTTCATCAAGTAACTTAACCCCTCTGCCATACTTCCTTCATCCATAAAATGAAGATAACACCACTTACCTCACAGAGGTGCTGTGATGATTAGTTAGTGGCTGTTTGTAAAGAGAGATTTAAATGCTAAAATTCAACACTTTGTACACAAAGCCCCCAAACCGTTTGCTGATTTTGACAATTTTCCCTTGCAAAATCATTGGCCACTGTGCATGAACCAGAGCACAAGTAGCTGGTCTGCAGCAGGAAAGTCATTAAAGTTAGGAGCTTCTTGGAGCAGGGATTGTACCATCTTCTTATGTGTGGACACAGAGCCGACCACAACAGCTACCTGATCCTGAGTGAGGCCCCTGGACACAACTGTAATATAAGTAACAATAATAACTATCGTTTAAGTGAACCCTAAAGAATCATCTCACGAACCCTCTTTGAGATCCTCAATCTGCACTGGTATATAGAGGGGTGTCATAAAAATAAAGGGAAGGGTAAACCCCTTTGAAATCCCTCCTGGCCAGGGGAAAGCTCCTCTCACCTGTAAAGGGTTAAGAAGCTAAAGGTAACCTCGCTGGCACCTGACCAAAAGGACCAATGAGGAGACAAGATACTTTCAAAAGCTGGGAGGAGGGAGAGAAACAAAGGGTCTGTGTGTCTGTCTATAGTCTGTCTTTGTCGGGGATAGACCAGGAATGGAGTCTTAGAACTTTTAGTAAGTAATCTAGCTAGGTACGTGTTAGATTATGATTTCTTTAAATGGCTGAGAAAAGAACTGTGCTGAACAGAATAACTATTTCTGTCTGTGTATCTTTTTTGTAACTTAAGGTTTTGCCTAGAGGGGTTCTCTATGTTTTTGAATCTAATTACCCTGTAAGGTATCTACCATCCTGATTTTACAGGGGGGATTTCTTTATTTCTATTTACTTCTATTTTTATTAAAAGTCTTCTTGTAAGAAAACTGAATGCTTTTTCATTGTTCTCAGATCCAGGGGTTTGGGTCTGTGGTCACCTATGCAAATCGGTGAGGCTTTTTATCCAACATTTCCCAGGAAAGGGGGGGTGCAAGTGTTGGGAGGATTGTTCATTGTTCTTAAGATCCAAGGGTCTGGGTCTGTAGTCACCTAGGCAAATTGGTGAGGCTTTTTACCAAACCTTGTCCAGGAAGTGGGGTGCAAGGTTTTGGGAAGTATTTTGGGGGGAAAGACGCGTCCAAACAGCTCTTCCCCAGTAACCAGTATTAGTTTGGTGATGGTAGCGGCCAATCCAAGGACAAAGGGTGGAATATTTTGTACCTTGGGGAAGTTTTGACCTAAGCTGGTAAAGATAAGCTTAGGAGGTTTTTCATGCAGGTCCCCACATCTGTACCCTAGAGTTTAGAGTTGGGGAGGAACCTTGACAAGGGGTGTGGTCACAGTGGGCAGGAGTCCATTTATTCAAAATGGTCTCAGAGGTTTCCTCAGAAATGCTCAGGCAAGCCCTGTTCCTGCTACACACTGTGCCATTTGTGGGTTCTCTCACTTGTTTCTAATTCTTGACTCTACCTGGTGACTACTAAGCTGGTGCTTCTACTCCAGGTAAATTACTGCTTCCTGGAACCCAAAAGAGGAGAGGCAAGAAGCACAGGATCTAGTCCAAAAGGTGAATATACCAAAAGGTAAAAGTAGCCATGACATAATTAAATTTAACATTGCTGTGCATGGGGGAGGGGGAACACCAAAGGAGCCCACTACAGTAGCATTTAACTTCAGAAGCGGAACTACACAACAATGAGGAAGTTAGTTAAACAGAAATTAAAAGGTACAGCCACAAAAGTGAAATGTCTGCTAGCTGCATGGAAACTTTTTAAAAACACCACAATACAGGCTCAAATTAAATGTAAATCCCAATTTAAAAAAACATAGTAAGAGGACCAAAAATGTGCCACGACAGCTAAACAACAAAGTAAAAGAAGTGGTTAGAGGCAAAAGGCATCCTTTAAAAAGTGAAAGTTAAACCCTACTGAGGAAAATAGAAAGGAGCATAAACTCTGGCAAGTCAAGTGTAAAGTGTAATTAGGTCAAAAAAGAATTTGAAGAGCAACTAGCCAAAGACTCAGAAACTAACAGCAATTTTTTTTAAGTAGATCAGAAGCAGGAAGCCTGCCAATGCACCAGTGGCACCACTGGATGACCAAGGTGCTAAGGGAGCACTCAAGGAAGATAAGGCCATTGAGGAGAAGATAAATGAATTCTTGGCATCAGTCTTCACTACAGAGGATGTGAGGGAGAGTCTGACAGCAAAACCATTCTTTTTAGGTGACAAATCTGAGGAAAAGTTCCAGACTGAGGTGTCAGTAGAAGTGGTCTTGAAACAAATTGAGAAATTAAACATCAGTTAGTCCCCAGGCACAGTTCTGAAGGAACTCACATACATAATTGCAGAACTACTCATTGTAACCTATCACTTCCATACCAGATGACTGGAGGATAGCTAATATGACACCAATTTTTTTTAAAAAGGCTCCAGAGGCGATCCTAGCAATTACAGGCCAGTAAGCCTAACTTCAATACCAGGCCAATTGGTTAAAACTATAGTAAAGAACAGAATTATCAGATACATGGTTTGTTGGGGAAGAGTCATCATGGCTTTTGTAAAGAGACAGCGTGCCCCACCAATCTATTAACATTTTTTGAGCGGGTCAACAAGCATCTGTACAAGGGGGATCCAGTGGATACAGGGTACTTAGATTTTCAGAAAGCCTTTGACAAGGACCCTCACCAAAAGCTTTTAAGCAAATTAAGCTGTCGCTTCATGGGATAAGAGGGAAGGTCCTGTCATGGATCAGTTAATGGTTAAAAGATAGAAAACTAAGTCTAGGAATAAATGGTCAGTTTTCAGCATGGAGAGAGGTAAATAGTGGTGTCCCCCAGGGGTCTGTACTGGGACCAGTACTGTTGAACATATTCATAAAGGATCTGAAAAAAGAGGTAAACAGTGAGGTGGCAAAATTTGCAGATTATACTAAATTACTCAAGATAGTTAAGTCCAAAGCAGACTGCGAAGAGCTACAAAAGGATCTCTCAAAACTGGGAGACTGGGAACAAAATGGCAGATGAAATTCAATACTGATAAATGCAAAGCAATGCACATTGGAAAACACACAATCCCAGCTATACATACAAAATGACGGGATATAAAGTGAATGTTACCATTCAAGAAAGAGATATTGGCGTCATTGTGGATAGTTCTCTGAGAACATCTGCTCAATGTGCAGCAGAAGTCAAAAAAGCCAACAGAACGTTAACTATCAGGAAAGGGATATATAATAAGGCAGAAAATATCATAATGCCACTATATAAATACATGGTACGCCCACACCATGAATGCTGTGCATACTTCTGGTTGCCCCATCTCAAAAAAGATATATTGGAATTGGAAAAGGTACAGATAAGGTCAACAAAAATGATTAGGGGTACGGAACAGCTTCCATATGAGGAGAGATTAAAAGGATTGGTACTTGTCATCCTGGAAAAGAGACGACTAAGGGGCAATATGATAGAGATCTATAAAATCATGAATGGTGTGGAGAAAGTGAATAAGGAAGTGTTATTTTTTCTTCACATAACGAGTACCAGGTGTCACCCAATGAAATTAATAGGTAGCAGGTTTAAAACAAACAAAAGGAAGTACTTCCTCACATAACACACAGTCAACCTGTGTAACTTGTTGCCAGGGGGTGTTGTGAAAGCCAAAACTATAGCAGGGTTCAAAAAAGAATTAGATAAGTTCATGGACAATTGGTCCACCAGTGGCTATTAATAATCTGTCATGGAGGTCACGGATTCCGTGACTTTCCAGGACCTCCATGACTTCTTCCACAGGGTTGGAGCAGCTGTCAGGCACAGTGCTACCAGAGCAGTGGCGAGTGGGTCGGCACCGGAGCAAGGTTGACCACCCATTCCTTATTTAAAATGTACTGAAACATACCACTGTAAACACTAAATTGAAGCTGATGATAATTGCATTGTATACGTGAGGGCTGCAGAAATGTACACTTGAGAGAAAAATGCATGATATGCTAAGGGAAATGGTGTTTCCCTGAAATGTCCCATAAAATAAAGCATTGTCCCTTATTTTTCATGTGATTTTCCATTATTTCCATCCAACAAAAGTTATTACCCTAGTGGCTCCTCCCTTTACCCTTGTTCACCTGTTGTGGCCATGGCAGGGTGCAACCATGTAAGGACTACTTCAGTCATTAGGCTGAAGATGCAGAGCACTCTGCACTTCACCACTTGTCTACACACAAAAGTTGTACTGCTTTAACTATACTGGTAAAGTTATACCTGCACCACCTCATTAGTGGGCACAGGATAAAGGTGCTTAGACTAGTATAGCTTATTCCCCTTTCAGTATTTCCACACCCTACCCAAAATAGTTATACCGTACAAAATCTGGGGTAGACCAGGCTTTACGAGATGAAGGGATTCATTGCCCCAGCATCACCACCTGGAGATAGTCAAGGCACAGCCAATTACCCTAGTTAGTTACTCAGGGCTAGATTTTCAAAGGTATAGATACAGATAGGTGCCAAGTGGGATCTACTTGAAGTCAGTGGGACTTAGGTGCCTGTCCTGCTTCGGTGCTTTTGACAACCCCACTAGGTAACTATTGGCATTTTTTGGTGCCTAGATACCTTTGGCAATCTGGGCTTGAGTCCTTGGATTGTCCTCAGGTCTCTGGTTTCATTATCCTCATAATATTTTGGCCCAAATTGTGTTTTTGTTTAAGATGAATAGAGCCCGTTCTTTATTATTTGTTTTTTATCCTAGAGCACAGAGCCTGTTCTTGTTGTGTACTGCAACTCCCTTTTTGCTGGGACTAGCCTGAGCATCTGATCAGTCAGTTAGCTGTATTGCTCCAGTTTTCATTATGGCAGGATTATATTAAAGTAAAAACTCGTGGCTAAATTTCCATGCTGATCGTGGTTTGATAATCTAGTCCCAAGCAGTCTTCCTATTGCCTTTTTTGACTGAAACTTGTGACAGTCAAAGAAATGTTTTCATTAGAACTGAAATAATTTAGTGGGTAATTTTCTGTTTTTATTTATAAATAATTACATGCAGAGAGAGAATTTTTAATTTCGGATTTTACTCATCTATGATGAACTATGATAATGTAGATGATTAATCTAGTCCTTTTCATTGCTCACATACTACCTTCAAATACACTTGTTTTTACTAAAGTATTCATTATTATTTGAACAGTTTGTTAATTGCAACCTAGGGTTGTCAGTAAACTATAGACTTTGACTATTTCCTGATTACTTGTGGTGTCACCTACCTGACATGCCATTGTTCCTGCTCACAAGTGGATAAGTTTTTAAAAAGGAGAATAGAAAATAAGGAATAGCAAATAGTGAATAATGGATGTTTTTGTTTGAGAATGCATGAATTCCTTAACCACATACCAATATTAATATTTATATGAAGAGCAGCTATTCTCCATTCATTTATGTTGAACCTGCCCTCCCTGCCATTCATGCAAATATTCACAAATAGCAAATTCAAAAGGGACACAAATGTGAGTGAAGTGACCAGCCATTTGGAATTTAAATGAATGTCTGCGAATACTGTTTTGCAGCATTTGAGCGGCTCTAACGATGGCACAATATGGTCTGTGTGAGAGTTAGTTACCACATAAGGTATCTGTTCCAAGGATGTTTTTGGAAGCTTTTACTCTAACAGGACCCAAGGGGCAGCTTCAGGAATAGTCTCTCTACCACAAAGCTTTCCTTTTAGTTTAACAGTTTGCATTAGGTTTACTTGAAGGCATGGGCACCTGGGGCAATATATTTTACAGAAATGTACAGGATTTATGCACCCAAATCTTGTTAAAAGAGAACAGAAATGCACATATACAGGTATCTCCTACACATCACTTTAAAATATACAATAAATCCGAGTCTGTTTTTAAAATTTGTTGAGTGACCAGACGAAGGAATGACATTCAGAACTGTACAATGCATCCAAGTGTGCCTTTAAAATTTATTGGACTGCCTGAAGGAATGACATTAAGCAGCCGTCTAATGTTAATGTCAAGATTTTTTCCAAAGTAAATAGATCTAATTTATATTTGAGGTACACTGAAAACTGTCCTTAGAATACGGGCACTGTTATACTATGGGGAGGCACTATTAATGTCACAATTAAAACAGGCTAATCTGTTCATGTACTAGTAATTAAAGGAATGTAATTACTTAGTCAAGAAGGGTACAATACTCCACACCTATCTGCTGAAGACATTTACAGAAAGACTAAGGATGTTCATACTTTACTAATGCCGTTGGTGTGTTTAAATCCAAGAGCAATATCCTTTCTATTATGGAACTGTATGGATGTCTGGCATATCTGCCACCCTGCTCGGTAAACAAGTTTAAAACAAAGAACTCTTTTTTTCTTTTTATTAATTCAAAGAATTTAGTAACTGTGACAGACGCTGGCTTGACAACCCTAAAGACTGAAACCCTCTTAGCTGGCATAAGAACATAGTAAGGCTGCTAGCCTCTTCCCCTGAGTCCAGGTCTCTTTCAGGCCCTTTCCTCAGGGCACAGTTTTATTCTTTAAACGTAACACTTAGACAAAGCACCAAATCAAAGCAGTTCCTTGAGCACTGTGAGCTACAGGTCCCTGAGGTGTTTCCCAGTGCTGAAAGGACATACCCTTTCCTTCAATCTCCCTGCTTCAGGGCCTACTACAGGAACCCATCTCCCTTTTGCAGCTCTCACAGAAGTTAACTTTATAGGGATCATCTGACCCCTTCACATCTGGATCTGAATCGAACAAGCTTGGTTGGCCCCAGACCTTTAAAGGGGCAGACCACCCGGTTACACATGGAGGCAGCAGCAGCACATCCTTCTCTACATTTCCATGTTGCTAAGGAACACCGCCAAGACCGTTCAGAGTCCACGGCTGATTCTGCTGACTGCCCTATCTGCTGAAGCTGCTAACGCAGGAGTCAACTGTGGTGACGACTCTGTACAAGACAAGTGTCCATTAATAACTGCTCTTAGGTCAAGGATACATTTCGCAGGGAGACCACAGAAAAATCTTCAGATAGCAATCATTTGCAGTCACTTTTGACCTGGGACTGGATTCATATTGGTAACATAAGTCTCAAAAGACTCTATATCCCATTGCCAATTCCCTGAGCCACCAGTTCCCCTTAATTTCTCTCTAGTCACATCCACACCTTTCACTAAATGACCATAAACTAACCAACCGCCTCATATATTCCAGCAAAATGTCATACAACTGGAGAGGAAATAAAAAGCAGAAAATAAAACAAAGACTTAGGCTATGTCTACTCTAGAGAGCTTACAGCAGCACTACTGACTCAAAGAAAAATCAAGCCCGCAGAACTGTATTAGCAACGAAAGAGCTACAGAGGTATCAAATAGATATTGCTCCCTTATCCAAGACTAGGCTACATGATGGTGGCACACTACAGAAAAAGAATACACTTTCTACTGGTCAGGTTATAAGGCAGATCAAAACACCAGCCTACACGGGATAGGTCTTGCAATAGCGAACTCCATCACTCATAAAATTCCGCAGCAACCTGTGTTAATATCTTAGCACCTAATGACATTGCAGATACTACTGTCCCACAACAACTGACAATAATATGTGCCTATGCCCCAAGGCAACTTGCTCCCAAAGAAACATACCCAGCAATGAAAAAATCTTATTACTGCGTGACTTCAATGCTCGCACTGGAGAGGATTATACCACGTGGAACAGAGTCATGGGGAAATTCGGCCATGGGTCTTTAAATACAAATTGAGAACTACTCTTAACACTCTGCACAGAGTTTGCTCTTGGTGTTACAAACCTCAGTCAAAATGATGGCACCTTCTACACTATGTCATCACTCATTGTAAAGACATGAGGGATGTTTACATTACCAGAGCTATCATAGAATCATAGGACTGGAGGGACCTTAAGAGATCATCTACTCCAGTACCCTGCACTCATGGCAGGACTAAGTATTCTCTAGACTATGCAAGGTGCAGAATGCTTTACAGATCACCAGCTTATTCATACTAAACGGAATATCAGGATTCACAGTTCTAGATTGAAAATTGTCTGAAAACTGAACTGACATGTTGATGTTTTGAAACTTTGCATGGAAGAGGGGAGACAGTAGTAGGGAATGTAGACACCAACTTTCCTTGTCACAGCTCCTGAATGTTACATGTGGAAACTGATTTCCAGTTGTGGTTTTCCTTGAATATGAGTGACAGGCATTATTATTTATTATTATAATAAAGGACTTGTGCTGAATTCTGTCCTAGATTGGTATGTGCAACCACTATTGACTGCAAGAACAGTTGTGCATGTGTGTGAGAAGACTGAATTTGACACATGAACACATTACACCTATCACTGGTGAGTTAACACAAGAGCCTAATTCTGTCTTGTATGCCACTCTATTTGAGATTGAAGGAAAAAAACAGGTTCAACACCTAAGTAACTCCTTAAACTTTCATAAATGTGTGCTTTCCATTTAAAGAGCAGCAGTCAAGAACGCTCTACATGTTTATCCAGATTATTTTTATTTATATTACTGTAGTGCCTAGAAGGTCTAGTCATGGAACAGGGCCCAATTGTGCTAGATGCTGCACAAACAGATAAAAAAATATGGCCCTTCCCCCAAAGAGCGCACAATCTAAGAGAAACAGGCATCTACACCAAAACTACTTAGACTGATATTATCTATGAATCATTTGGCTCAGAGATATGGTAGAGGGGACACCAGGAAGTTTGTAGCAGCCCTGCTTAAAATTCTTCCACCAAACTCCATGGAGAGTTGGGCTGATTATCCTGCTTCAGAAGATGGGCCATCTGTCTGAACAGTCAAACACATGTCCCTCTCCAGAGCAATCTAATATGTCTGCTAGTTTCTCAAATTGAGCCTATCATGGTGGTAGGAACACCCCACAAATGTATCAGAGTGAATGTTAGAAGATCTCTGCTGCCCAATACAGTGAAGTTTTATTATTTAATTAGTTTTTTTAATGAATCTGCAACTCTGGTGGGGTTACTGAGGGAAGGCAAAGGTTAAGAAGTAGGTTGGGGAGGAGGCAATTGGCTATTGTCGCCCTCGTGCTAGTCCTCCAGCTCACAAAGGGAAGAAGTTTTGGTTGATGTTAATTTTAAATAACTGAGGCACTTGCCCTGGTCCTCTTCTCTCCTCACACAATAGTTCCTGCTGAGTTACTTCAGTCTCAGGCTGCAACCACGAGAGGGGGGCAGCATTCAAAAAATGTTATTGAGGAGGTTTGGGGGGGCTCATTTCCAACATTCCCCACCACCACCGGGAGCAACTCTCCATGAAAAACCCTTCCACATCCCCTTTCATGCCAGCTTGACCATCCTAAGGCTTCTAGACTGCTGCAGAGCCAGTCTATGTGGGAGTGAACGTAGAGCCCTGCAAATCCGCAGATATCCACTTCATATCCGTGGATGCTGATGCGGATGTCCACCAATGTTCCCTCTAATTTTTGACAGGCCGTGTGTGCAAAAAATTTCTTCTGGGCAAATTTTTGAAGCAGAGTTCAAATTTGTGCGCCATGAGGCAAATGCGCCCAAGCGAGTAAAATGCTTATACATTTAAAAAGTTTTAATTTGCAGTTTGTGATAATAATAGTTTTACACCATGTTATTTTATAAATGTCATTTTTAAATACTTAGAAAAAGGAAATTTAACAATTCTTCATGAAGCAGAAGTTAGTTTTAAGCATTACGCTTTATGATCTTTTTTATAGACCATCACGAGCATATATCAAGCACATATTAATCATGATCATTATCAGCCCATAGGCTTCTGCCCGTTGGCGTCCACTTTCAGCTTTCATTCTATACACATATCCGAAAAGATTTTGACAAATGTATAATACAGACAATTTAATAAGTAAGCCATTATGTCAATTTATATGGGTTTTCAGACAGAGACTTCATAAGTAAAAACAAACAAACAAGAGTTTGTGTTTTAAATTTAAAATTTTCCTAAAAGATATCAATAATGATTATCAGCCAAGAATAAGATATGTAATTACAAATGCATTTTAATTTCCTTATTTGTCGAAATGTCAGAGACTGCTGAACTAACCTTACTGTTTTTCCCTGCAATCTTTTTCATTTGCCCATTCAATACAAACTCTGTCCAGATCTATCAGTCCTCCATCCAGCTGGTATCTCTTAATACATATCATCATGTTCAAATGATCTACTTGTAAACGATTCCGTAGTTTGTTTTTTAGAGTGTTCATTAAGCTAAAGCCACGCTCGCAGTCTACACTTGATGCTAGGAATGTTCCTCCAATATCCATCAACTTTGCAAGATCCTGAAACTGTTCATTCTGATGAGCAAATGTCACCATATCCGGGAAACTTAAAACCAATTGGCTTTTGATTCTTTCAGCTACTGCAAACTTGAAGTCATTGTACTTACTGACCATAACAATCTCTTCAGCAAGAGAGTCTTTGTATTTTGAACATAGGGATTTGATAGATGACACTTTAAGAAATCCAACTTCCATATATCATTCCACATTCTTCCTGTTGAAAATTCTCCTGAAGCTCTGGCATTTCGACAATATACACAAACCACTCCGTTGTCCTCATCGTATGTGAATTTTTCACAAAGTTTAACAAGCATTACATTATGTGACTTTGGTGTAACTGTCTCTATAGTCTCATCCAGCCATTCAGATTGAAATGAAGTCGCTGTTCTTTTACGCTTTAGACCTCTAGACAGTGACATTTTGGGATTGATTTTTTTACCAGATTGGTTTATTTAAAATTAATACTTTTATTATATGGCCACTGTTTCAATGCACTTAACAGCGTGGCTCGACAAAACGGCAAACGGGAGATCATTCAGATCAGGATAGCAGAGGTTTGTGTATAGCTCCGATCACGTCCATGCATCTGTGGCAAAAAACGCAGGAAAAGGGAGATGTGTGGGTCCCGACCGTCCTGACGTGATCAACATTACACGTTCGAAATGCCGGCGGGGAGGGGTACAATTCATTGCCCTCTTTTCCCTTTCCCCCCTGGCCAGCTGGTAGAATCTGTCTGTGTTGATAGATGGTGGGCGAACAATGTCAAAAGTCGCCCGTAAATGATATTTCGGCCTGGCTCCGATGTAGTATTTCATTTTTTGTGCGCGCGGTGTTTTGCCATGTGCGCAGGATTTAGCATCTGTGCGCACGCGCACAGCTTAGAGGGGACTGATGGACAGGATCCCCTGGGAGAATAACATGAGGGGGAAAGGAGTCCAGGAGAGCTGGCTGTATTTTAAAGAATCTTTGTTGAGGTTACAGGGACAAACCATCCCGATGTGTAGAAAGAATAGTAAATATGGCAGGTGACCAGCTTGGCTTAACAGTGAAATCTTTGCTGATCTTAAACACGAAAAAGAAGCTTACAAGAAGTGGAAGATTGGACAAATGACCAGGGAAGAGGATAAAAATATTGCTCGGGCATGGAGGAGTGAAATCAGGAAGGCCAAATCACACCTGGAGTTGCAGCTAGCAAGAGATGTTAAGAGTAACAAAAAGGGTTTCTTCAGGTATGTTAGCAAGAAGTCAAGGAAAGAGTGGGCCCCTTACTGAATGAGGGAGGCAACCTAGCGACAGAGGATGTGGAAAAAGCTAATGTACTCAATGCTTTTTTTGCCTCTGTCTTCATGAACAAGGTCAGCTCCCAGACTGCTGCACCAGGCAGCACAGCATGGGGAGGAGGTGACCAGCCCTCTGTGGAGAAAGAAGTGGTTCGGGACTATTTAGAAAAGCTGGACGAGCACAAGTCCATGGGGCCGGATGCATTGCATCCAAGAGTGCTAAAAGAGTTGGCGGCTGTGATTGCAGAGCCATTGGCCATTATCTTTGAAAACTCATGGTGATCTGAGGAGGTCCCGGATGACTGGAAAAAGGCTAATGTAGTGCCCATCTTTAGAAAAGGGAAGGAGGATGATCCTGGGAACTACAGGCCAGTCAGCCTCACCTCAGTCCCTGGAAAAATCATGGAGCAGGTCCTCAAGGAATCAATTGTGAAGCACTTAGAGGAGAGGAAAGTGATCAGGAACAGTCAGCATGGATTCAGCAAGGGAAAGTCATGCCTGACTAATCTAATTGCCTTCTTTGACAAGATAACTGGCTCTGTGGATAAGGGGAAAGCAGTGGATGTGTTGTTCCTTAGCAAAACTTTTGACACTGTCTCCCACAGTATTCTTGCCAGCAAGTTAAAGTAGTATGGGCTGGATGAATGGACTATAAGGTGGATGGAAAGCTGGCTAGATTGTTGGGCTCAACGGGTAGTGATCAATGGTTCCATGTCTAGTTGGCAGCCGGTATCAAGTGGAGTGCCCCAAGGGTTGGTCCTCGGGCTGGTTTTGTTCAATATCTTCATTAATGATCTGGAGGATGGTGTGGATTGCACCCTCAGCAAGTTTTCAGATGACACTAAACTAGGAGGAGAGGTAGATACGCTGGAGGATAGGGATAGGATACAGAGGGCCCTAGACAAATTAGAGGACTGGGCCAAAAGAAATCTGATGAGGTTCCACAAGGACAAGTGCAGAGTCCTGCACTTAAGATGGAAGAATCCCATGCACTGCTACAGAATAGGGACTGAATGGCTAGGCAGCAGTTCTGCAGAAAAGGACCTAGAGGTGACAGTGGACGAGAAGCTGGATATGAGTCAACAATGTGCCCTTGTTGCCAAGAAGGCCAATGGCCTTTTGGGATGTATAAGTAGGGGCATTGCCAGCAGATCGAGGGACGTGATCATTCCCTTCTATTCAACATTGGTGAGGCCTCATCTGGAGTACTGTGTCCAGTTTTGGGCCCCACACTACAAGAAGGATGTGGATAAATTGGAAAGAGTCCAGCGGAGGGCAACAAAAATGATTAAGGGACTGGAACACATGACTTATGAGGAGAGGCTGAGGGAATTGGGATTGTTTAGTCTGCAGAAGAGAAGAATGAGGGGGGATTTGATAGCTGCTTTCAACTACCTGAAAGGGGGTTCCAAAGAGGATGGATCTAGACTGTTCTCAGTGGTAGCAGATGACAGAATGAGAAGTAATGGTCTCAAGTTGCAGTGGGAGGTTTAGGTTGGATATTGGGAAAAACTTTTTCACTAGGAGGGTGGTGAAACACTGGAATGCGTTACCTAGGGAGGTGGTAGAATCTCCTTCCTTCGACGTTTTTAAGGTCAGGCTTGATAAAGCCCTGGCTGGGATAATTTAGTTGGGGATTGGTCCTGCTTTAAGCAGGGGGTTGGACTAGATGACCTCCTGAGGTCCCTTCCAACCCTCATATTCTATGATTCTATGAACAGTGATGTCTACGGATCATTTTTGTGGATAGTGGATTGGATGTGGATACAACCATGCAGAGCTCTACTCACTGGCAGTGCCTGGCCCATGGCATCTGGCTTGGGCAGCCCAGGGGGCGCAGTGCACTTGGGGCTGGTGGCCAGCAGCCAGTGGCTGGGGCTGGGTGGCAGGCTGGAGTCAGGGCTGTCCAGAACGTGCTCACTGCGCTGCTTCCTGTCCAGCAGCTCGGGCCCCTTGGGCAGCGCCAGCATCCCCACCATGGCCCAGACCTGCAGCACTGGCTGCATTCCCAGTCTGCTGACTCCTGGGCAAAGGGCCCTCCCCCAGGCACGGGGATTGGAGTGCATGGGGCCCCGGTTCCCCACCCTTCTGCCTAGCTGCGATGCAACATGCACTGCTGCTGCCATGTGCCGTCTCTCACGAGCCCCTGGGAGCAGCATGCTATCCGCCACTCTGTCCTTTCAGACCCCATCAAGCCCCTTTCCCTTGAGACCCCACGCCCACGCCACCTCTTCCCTGCAAGACCCTGCCCTCTTGCTCGCTCATCTCCCTCTCCCCCTTGTGACATGGCTTGCTGATGCGGGTGCGGACACACATAAAAGATGGCGAGCGGATCATGGGTCGGATCGCGGGTTGATTCTGGCGGATGTGGATTGGATGTGGATTCACATTTTTGTATCTGCGCAGGGCTCTAATTAAAGGACATAATGTGTCTTATTTCCAATAGAATCTGGCCCATTGATATCAATGAGTTGTGGATCCCTAGTACCTCTCAAGGCCAGGTCCCAAGTGCAGTAGCAACTTCATAGAACTTACTGTGGAAACAGCATTAATTTTAACTGTGCTTTTTTATAATTAGAGCAGGGGAATGGGAGCCCATAGGCTGTGTTGCTACCTAAGACCCCAATCCTGCAAACACTTGTGCAAATACTTAATTTAAACATTGATTTCATTGGGACCACCCCTGTGAGGAAAGTTAAGCACACATGTAAGTGTTTGCAAGATTGGAACCTACGGCAGCTCACCCTCCTTATACCTCAGGTTCCCCTCCATAATTTGTACAGATAACATTTCCTCACCTTTGCATTGTGAGGCTCAAGCTGATGTTTGGAAAGTAATTTGGGATGCTCTGTTGAAAGCACTATAAGTTCAAAGTATTATAAATATCAAAGTTTTTAGGTATATTATGGGCCGATGGTTTGCACTATTTTAAATTATGAAAAATAGGTTTTTGAAAGACCTGCAGTGAATAAATGAAAGGGAAATTAGAACATTTTTCTTTTAACTTTTCAAAAATGTTCATAGTGAGATATCCCAGAATAAAATAAAGAAAAAAGAAAAATTACAAAAAATATTGCTCAGTAAAGTTCATGTTTTCCTTGTTTTAAAGCAACTTGTTCTGACCCATTAATAAAACTTAAACAACTCTCCCCTTCTAGAGTTTATAACACAGATGCTTTGGGTTTTCAGTTTCAGCTGACTAGAGTTATGGAAGTCAAAGCTGCTATTTTGTTATAATGTTTCTTTCAAATTGATTAACATTTTTTTTCCAGAATCATTTTTAACTCTACAGCTCCTTCATGTGGAGACCATTAACAGTCAAGAAATGAACAGTCACTCACATAGTCCTAAATGTTAACTTTCCCTATTATTATTATTTAAGAATATAAGAACAGCCATACTGGGTCAGACCAATGGTCCATCTAGCTTGGTATCCTATCTTCTGACAGTGGCCAATGCCAGGTGCTTCAGAGGGAATGAACAGAACACGTAATCATCAAGTGATCCATTCCCTGTCACCCATTCCCAGCTTCTGCCCATCCTGTCTAATAGCCATTGATGGACCTATCCTCCATGAACGTATCTAGCTCTTTTTTGAACCCTGTTATAGTCTTAGCCATCACAAAATCCTCTGGCAAAGAGTTTCATAGGTTGACTGTGTGATGTGCGAAGAAATACTTCCTTTTATTTGTTTTAAACCTGTTGCCTATTAATTTCATTTAGTGACTCCTAGTTCTTGTGTTATGAGGAATAAATAACACTTCCTTCTTTACTTTCTCCACACCAGTCATGATTTTATAGAGCTCTATCATATCCCCCCTTAGTCTTCTCTTTTCCAAGCTGAAAAGTCCCAATCTTATTAATCTCTCCTCATATGGAAGCTGTTCCATACCCCTGATCATTTTTGTTTCCCTTTTCTGTACCTTTTCCAATTCCAATATATCTTGTTTGAGAACTGTGACATTGATATGAGGTCAGTGGGACTGTTTCATTTTGCTACAGGTGTAATATTTTTAATTTGCAAGCCCTTTTCCAACATGCACTACTCTGCATTTGTCAACATTGAATGTTCATGTTCTTCACGCTGCCCCACCGCCTAGAAGGGTTAGGTCCTCCCAGGCTTCTCCTGTCTTGAATTATCTAAATAATTTTGTGTCATCTGAAAACTTTGCCATCTCACTGCTCACTCACTTTTGCTGTTTGTTAATACATTTACTAAACAAAACCGCTTCTAGTGAAGAAATTTGCCCAAGCTGTCCATCACTGCAGTATCTGGGTGTGCAATACATGAGCTAGTGATCCAAGGAGTTCCTATAAAGGGAATGAATGATACTTTCCTTCTCTCCCTCATTCAGAAACATACATAACAGAAACAGCCATTTAGGAAGAGGGTACAAGGCTCCCACCTCCATGCAGAAAGTATCTGCATGGCTCCATAGGATCCTAGACCTGGGTGTGGGCTGGGGAGAGCAGGGGTTGCATGCCCAGTATCTTCCACAACAAACAAGAGATCATGGGGTGGGAGGTGGGAGAGGGCTAGTTGGAACCCTTCTCCTACATAGTTGTGCAGAGAGTATGAGGGGGATTGTATGCTTCATCTGGTAAAGGGATGACTCAGCATATCCCCTCTACACACTGCCCCCCCACCCCACCCCAGAGAAAAGAGAGCTCCAGAGGAACTGTGCCTCAGAGGCAATTCCTTCCCAGTGCTCTTCCTGAGGCAGCAGGACTACACACCATCTCCTCATCAGCGGTAAGCCTAAAGGCACGATCCCCTTTAAGAGAGAATAGATCCATGTTCTGGATTTACATTGCTCAAATGATTCAACAACAACTCCATTAGGGGAACCTGAGTCATCAAAGGTGTCCTAAATGTGGTAGGCCTCCAGCTCAGCTGGGTGTCTGGGGGGAGCGACTTCCAGCCACAGGCCATCCTCAGAGAAACCCTTAGCCTTGTCCCCTCACATACCATCCTGCGAACCAAGAGCCAAACCGTCCCTAGTGCCTTAGCTGTCAAGATGGGAGTGGAGAGAGAGTTGATGTCTGGGATAACTGAGTGCTAGAACATTAGGGCTACAAATACGTTGAATTTGATCTGCATGTTGATGGTGGCTAATGGGCATGCAGCGCATATGAGAGGAACTAGAGAGACAACTAAACTGAACCCTCTCTGACTCCCCAGGTGGAGATTTCTGGAGACTAGCAACTACCAATCACAAGCCTCTGGGATCCCTCCAAAAGGAAGAGAATTGGTTTAAAGATACACAGTCCAGCCCCGACCAATTCCTGCAGATGAGTTAGAAATGCTCCATGGTCAGCATTCTAAATGATTGCCCAAATATCTAATGATATTAGCATGAATATCTGACCTCTCTCTATAGCCGTGAGCACAACCAATTCCAAGTCATTGGTCTGAAGCTAGATAGGAAAGGATACAGATGAAGATCAGTGCTGCTGGGTTTGTTGGCCTGCCAATAACGCCTCAAGAAATTTCCAAATATTATATTAAGGATACGCAAGACTGTGGAAGAAGTTATGGTTTCTTGAGCCTGGGCTGGGCCAGCCCATGTTCAAATGGTAAACTTGTCCTCCCTTAGCAAGGCATTAATGATCTTCAGATGCAATTGTCCCAGGCACTCCCCACTGGTTTTTGACCAACCAGTAGAGCAAGAATGCATTTCATATGCAGTGGAAATGACTTTTCCCTATCACTTCCACAGTGTCTACCTGTGTGCTAGACCTCAGCACAGCCAGGGACAGTGATGGAATTAACTCTTCCTGCTCTGATCCTACTTCCATTTGTCCTTAAGTTTTTCAGACATATTTATCCAAGTATGGTTTTTCTAAAGATAGTATTTTGCAACATCAAGGAGAGATGAGTTCCCAATTCTTGGCTGTTCTGGTGCTTTTTCATTTTGCTAAGAGCCTAGAGTTGGAGGAGCTGGCCTCTGGAGGACTCCCAACTGGAAGAGTGCAGCGCTTCCTGGCTCTACACCTCCCCTGCTGCTGTGGCCAGAACATCTTGCAGTCTAGCAATACCCTGATGATTGCTGTAATTTAGTCCAGGGACCAGACTAATGCCCAGACAGTCCCAGGATTGGAGTAGTAAAAAGGGTTCTAAAGATGAGCAAAATTACTCAGTGGCCTCTCAAAATATTTTTTAAACGCTCATTTATTATAAACTTGCTAGATACAGACAAGAATTACTGTGAAAGGCAAGAGCGATTTAATCCTTTGATCCCTGCTCCTGGCTTCACATGTACATTTTAGAAATAGGTGCATACTGTACAGTCACAGACAGTATTGTTTCTTGGCTTTCCCTATAACTCTTCTGTCAGCCCATCAGTACTTACTCTGTTTCTCTAACCATCCCAGAAATACTAACTCCTCAATGTTTGTACAACGGTTTGAAAATGTAAAACACAAAGTAGGTCTTAAGTTTTATTATTACTTATATCCAGTCCTTATCAGCTAGTTTTGATACTTCAACATATCTAAAGTAATGAAGGAGACTACAGGAAAAGGATCAAAGGGTAAACGGTTTAATTAAATATAAACACCACTAACCCGAGAAAACACTGTTACATTCAGATACATGAATTACAGTAATCTATATTCTAGCACACAGAAGAGTTTGTATTCATTGGGCATACTGTATATATCCAGCTCTGCTTTGCACCATGACAGATTTACTGTAGGAAGAAAGCATTAATGAGATGGAGAGAGAGAGAGAGAGAACTGCACCAGATGAACACATCCTTATACTTAAAAAAATAAAATTATAGGCAGCAGGACCTGGGGAAAAAAACAGTGCTTGCGGTGCAGAATTCCTTTCTCATTTCTAATGTGCACAATCTGTTGATTATACTATTGGCAGGGTTCTGAATTCATTTTATTTTTTAAGATTTCCACACTATGGAAGAACAGCACAGGCACAATCAGAAGTTAAGTACTGTAGCCCTTCATCTGTTCATCCTAAAACAGAAATGGAAGGAGGTTTTGTGGCTAAAGACTAAGAGTGAGGAGACAGGAATTGTCAGACTGGATCAGACTAAGTTCCACGTAGTCCAGGACAAGGGGGATCCAGTGGACATAGTGTACTTAGATTTCCAGAAAGCCTTTGACAAGGTCCCTCACCAAAGGCTCTTACGTAAATTAAGTTGCCATGGGATAAGAGGGAAGATCCTTTCATGGATTGAGAACTGGTTAAAACACAGGGAGCAAAGGATAGGAATAAATGGTAAATTTTCAGAATGGAGAGGGGTAAATAGTGGTGTTCCCCAAGGGTCAGTCCTAGGACCAATCCTATTCAACTTATTCATAAATGATCTGGAGAAAGGGGTAAACAGTGAGGTGGCAAAGTTTGCAGATGATACTAAACTGCTCAAGATACTTAAGACCAAAGCAGACTGTGAAGAACTTCAAAAAGATCTCACAAAACTAAGTGATTGGGCAACAAAATGGCAAATGAAATTTAATGTGGATAAATGTAAAGTAATGCACATTGGAAAAAATAATCCCAACTATACATACAATATGATGGGGGCTAATTTACCTATGACTAATCAGGAAAGAGATCTTGGAGTCATCGTGGAGAGTTCTCTGAAGACATCCACGCAGTGTGCAGCAGCAGTCAAAAAAGCAAACAGGATGTT
Source organism: Lepidochelys kempii (assembly GCF_965140285.1). NCBI lineage: Eukaryota > Metazoa > Chordata > Testudines > Cheloniidae > Lepidochelys > Lepidochelys kempii. Next base: position 111,780,535 of record NC_136383.1, on the reverse strand, counting down.
AGGAATCATTAAAAAAGGGATAGAGAATAAAATGGAGAATATTTTATTGCTCTTATATAAATCCATGGTGCTCCCACATCTTGAATACTGCATACAGATGTGGTCTCATCTCAAAAAAGATATATTGGCATTAGAAAAGGTTCAGAGAAGGGCAACTAAAATGATTAGGGGTTTGGAATGGATCCCATATGAGGAGAGATTGACGAGGCCAGGACTTTTCAGCTTGGAAAAGAGGAGACTAATGGGGGATATGATAGAGGTCTATAAAATCATGAGTGGTGTAGAGAAAGTGAATAAGGAAAAGTTATTTACTTGTTCCCATAATATAAGAACTAGGGGCCATCAAATGAAATGAATGGGCAGCAGGTTTAAAACAAATAAAAGGAAGCTCTTCTTCACACAGAGCACAGTCAACCTGTGGAACTCCTTGCCCGAGGAGGTTGTGAAGGCTAGGACTATAACAGGGTTTAAGAGAGAACTGGATAAATTCATGGAGATTAAAGTCCATTAATGGCTATTAGCCAGATGGGTAAGGAATGGTGTTCCTAGCCTCTGTTTGTCAGAGGGTGGAGATGGATGACAGGAGAGAGATCACTTGATCATTACCTGTTAGGTTCACTCCCTCTGGGGCACCTGGCATTGGCCACTGTTGGTAGACAGGATACTGGTCTGGATAGACCTTTGGTCTGACCCAGTATGGCCATTCTTATGTTCTTACTTCTTCCCCATAACATTTACTATCCTGTCCCTGATGGTAGCCAGTATCAGATGGCTCAGAAGAAGATGCAAGAACCCCACAGTATGCAGATATGAAATAATCTGCCCCTCACATAGGTCTAATACTGGTCTCCATATCAGATCCTATTCCTAGCTCTGCCAGAGAGACCATGGGTAAAATCCTAGTACCACAGAAGTCATTGGTAAAAATCCCATGGATTTTAACAGGGCCAGGGTTACATCCCCATGTGGTTTTGGTTGTCACTTAGAGCCATGTTTCAAAACATGGTCTCCATTGGAGAGCCTGCAAACAGATGCTCATGCATTTTTTCCAGCACAACTCTCTGCACATAGAGGCGATGGATTCTGCTTGAGTGACTTTTGTTTGTCCAGATTTGTTTGGATATGCAAGTTCTGTCACCAGTGTGTATTAGTGAGAGAATCTTTCAGATGACAGTGGTCCAAAATGTTCATGCAAATATTTCATGTACTTAAATACAAGCCTAGCTGAGGTCCGTTTAAAAATGTGGCTCTTAAATTTCTTTGTACTTGATTCCTAATCTTTACAATGTGGATAATATTCACCTATCTCATAGGGGTATTAAAAAGCAAAATTAATTACTGTTTATAAAATGCTTTGAAATATGCAAATACTATAGGAGTATAAGGTATTATTATTAAAGGCAATTTCCACAACTGAGAAATACTACTATCATTGAGGTTTGTCCTATTAAAATTATTCTCTTACCCTCTTTTGGAACTACAACTAAAAGTAATGTGCTCACAACAAAGCTACTTTCACAAAACAAAATAATATTAAATTGTGTTTCTCCAGATATAAACAGCAACAATGTACTTTCTCTCTGAATAACTTTTGCATTATACTAAAATAAACAACAAAGGATGAACAAATACAAAATCAGTTACCTGATTTCCTTACTGGGGCCAACCTCTTCCCCTACCTGAAATATTTAGTGTGTGCCACTCTTCCTGCAAATACTGGAGGTAGAGCAATCTTGCCCATTGGTTTCTGTGCTGGACCACCCCCTTCTGCCCTCATGATAGATGTGTTCCTCCAAAGCTGTACAGAGACAGTGAATTCTTATTAGAAGTTTAAACATAAAGTTATAACAGTAATGCATAAGCCAGATGTATTTAACTATATACACACACCAGGTGATAGCTTTGCAGATTTATTTTGTAGTAGCTGTCCACCCTTCTGCTCAGGAGGCTGCCAGAGAATGCGGTGACTGGGTGGCAGCCATTTGTCAGCAGCTTCTTATGCGATGGTGATAACAGCAGCATAAGCAACTCCAGACAAACATATTTCATAGATTCAAGGCCAGAAGGGACCATTGTGACCTAGTCAGACCTCCTGTATAACACAGGCCTTAGAACTTCCCCAGAATAATTTCCAGAGCAGATCTTTTAGAAAAACATCCAATCTTGATTTTAAAATCATCAGTGATGGAGAATCCACGACCCTTAGTAAATTGTTCTAATGGCTAATTACTGTCACTGTCAAAAATGTATGCCTTATTTCCAACCTGAATTTATCTAGCTATAGCTTCCAGCCATTGGATCACATTATATGCTTCTCTGCGAGATTCAAGAGCCTATTATTAAATGTTTGGTCCCCATGTAGATACTTATAGGCCGACAAGAGGCTAGGAGGGCATCTAGGAGGATGCTGAGGCAGATTCTGGCAGCTGAGAAGATGAATCGGAGGACGCTGTGGTAGCTGTGCCAGGTCTGACAACCACAGCCATCTTAGTCCTTTTAGGGTGTCAAGAATGACTGTTTTCCTCCTTTTTGATCTTCTGAATCACTCTTCATAGTAACAGCAGAGGAAGGAAAGTTTGGAGAGGTTGATTTAGCCATCTGTGAGCCAGAACATCCATTCCCAGTGATGTCTGGTCTGCTTCCTGGATACTTAAGAAGTTGTGTTTTCACATGTTTAGTGGCTGTGAATAGATCTGCTTGGGAGTAGTCCAGCTCACTGACTACCAGCTGGAAACTTCCTGCTTCAGAGACACCCAGCGTGGTCTGTCAGTCTGCTGTGTGCTCCGTGTTGCTTTTATGTGGGTTGCCCTGGGGAGACTGAGTGATATTCTGACTAACAAAAGGTCTATATCACTTCAGCATTTACACATCAGCTTTCTGTGCCTCTGGAGGTAATTCACATTTTTGTGTTGTATCAAGATGTGCTTCTTCCATACGTGAGCCTGGAAGTCTTAGCATGACCAATCCTCTCTATAGGAAATGCGTGTTTTGAATCCTCGCTAACCTTGACCTCATTCCCTGTGTACTGTGGTATATCAAATGAGCTTCTCATCAATGGGCAGGAATTTGGGATCTGGACTGTGAAGAGAGGATTCTACTATTAGATATGGGCTTTCTATTTCCACCCAATGAGAGACTGTGTCACTCCAAAGGATATCCTCACTGGGCTTTGTATCTCATTAGAAATGGTTCCAGGCTCATAAGAACGATCCCTAATGCACCTGCACATGCTGTTTTCTCCATGGAACACTCTTCTATGCATAAAACTGGGAGACTCATTTGTGGTGGGTAAAATGGATGGATGAAACTGTGGCGATCAGCGCCTGGATATTGTTAAACCTTTTCCATCACAGGAAGACTCTGGCCTTCCTAGTGTCTCTTGACTCATAGGTGGAAAGTTATCTGAAAGGGGAAGAGGGATCTCTTCTTTAATCTTATCAGAAACCCATATGCCACCAGAAGCATGGAGAGTACCCACCATTATTACATGCATAGTACAAGAAGAATAGGGGAAAATCTCATAATTTACATGTTAATTTTTACTTGCAGCAGCAGTCACAAGTTGACATGCAGCCTTCCAAATCATAATGGACTAGCTTAGTTTGTGAGGTAGCCAGTCCTAAAAAGGCTTCTTTATTCTCTTTCTTGACTATAATCTTTGTAGGTCTAAAGGAATTGGAAATCTATTACAGCTTGACTACATACTGCAAGTAGTTTGTCAGACAAACTGTTTTAAAACATATTTCACCAAAAGGCTCTGGGCTTCATAATTCAAGCATCAGCCTCATTTCCTAGCTGCCTTATACATACAGTAGGGTAACTGTTCTGAAAAATCCATAATTGGCCTCTTGCCTAACACTTACCCAATAAACTTTGTATGTGCAAGCCGTGAAAAGTTTGACAATAGATTCTCGGCACAGCAAATTCTTGTCCACTAGATGACAATGGACCTTTTTGATGATACCTATCGTCTCCGCTGTGCTTTGTTCCTAGTACAGTTTGTAATTCAGCACACAACACATAAGTGCCACTTTGAAAATGTATTTGTGATGTCTGAAAAAGAACGGATGGGGCATGTTTGCTATATATTGGGGGTGGGGAGAGTAAATAACAAGAGATGTGGCCAAAAAGTTTCGCAGGATATATCCTATTTAACCCAAAGAAACATGGAAAAGCGGGGAAAAGCAACTGCATGACAGAGGCACGGCTACACTATAAAGTTTTGTCCATAGCTATGTTCATCAGGGGTGTGAAAAAAACCCACATTTGTTAGCCAACATAGCTATGCCAGCAACACCTCCAATGCAGATGCAGCTCTGCTAACAGAAGAGTGCTTCTGTTAGCATGGCTAATATTGTTCAGGGACGCAGTGTTACTATACTGGCAGAAAAACTCATGTCAGCATAAACACTGAATCTATACTTGGGAGCTATACTAGAATAGCTATATTGACACAGCCGGTGTAGCGCAGACTAGACCAGTGGGAAAGAAAACAGAAAGCAGCCGCAACTGGAGACCGAAAGGAACATTTTCCCCAACCCCCCTTTCTCACACTTAGTTTCAGGATATGTATTGTGGATGGAAAAATACCTTACTGGAAACGATAACATCAGTTGAAAAATTAGACATACAAAACCTAATCAGCAGAAAACGGCTGTGACTAAGAAGAACAAAATTAAATATTTCTCTCAAAAATCACCAGAGTGCACTATTGCATAGGCAAGCTAATTTAATGACTGCTTAATAGAAAAGCTTGAAGCAATAACATGTTATCTATACACTTGGGCTGCATTTTAGTCTGAGGGACCTAAGCACTGGCAGGGGCTAGCTTGAGAGTATGGATTGCCTCAGTTTTTGAATGCCCAATTTAAGACAGCCAAGACCTTATTTCCAGTGGTGCTCAGCACCTGAAAGCCTTGCTGACTTCACTAGGATGTGTAAATGCTCAGTGCCTCCTAACATCAGGCCCTGGTTGTGTCAAATTAGGCACCAAAATTGGAGGCATTCAAAATTAGGAGACTTTTAAAAACAGATATTAACACCCAAGATCGCATGAATGAGTCCATAGAACCACCCAGTATGGAACCACAGAGAAGTGAAATTGAGGAAAATCTTTCCCATACTCTATTCAGGTTAAAACAGCTGATCCAACAACAGTTCTTTGTGAATACACACAGACTGACAGAGGAATTCAATATTTAATAAGTGGAATCTTTAAACTCTCTCATATTTTCTCCGCTTCATTCTCAATTACGCGTGTAATACACGTATCCTTTCTGGGTATTTTGTTGGGCTTTTTAAAAATAGTTGGCATTTATTGAATGCTACACCTTTTCAAAACACTGCAAGTCTTAATGGCACTCACCCATGTAAGACTGTTACCAACCTCATTTTACAGATAAGGAGACACACAAAGGTCACATGGCTTGCCTGACAACTCTGAGTCCCTGGGAAAGCTATGTCTGGAACTCAGGTCTTCCTGGTTCCCAGCACTATCTTCAGTTGCCTGCCAAGAAAATAAAGAGACTGAATCTCCAATTGTGTAGATTTCCCTGTCTTGTGTGGGGACCAACAGGTTAACCTAAAGCAAACAAAGGAGGATTCATTCATTCACAGAGTGCTTGCAAACTGCACTGAACTTCTAGCAAATGGTTTTGAAATGCTCCTTTCATGAATGAATGGCACTTTTATACCAAAATAGTTTCATAACTGTGCATTTGCCGTTTTAAACACAAGCAATTAAATGGAAATTTAATTGATACAATTATAATGCTATTAGAGGAGAATGGAACATGACCAATTAACAGCCAATTTTATAATGTTTGAAAGCAAGATTGTAATAATTACCTGACTACTGTGTACACATACCATTGCCTAATGTAATCTAACTGATTGAAGGTGCCTACCCTCTGGTATCAAAATGCTCTCTGTTTTTCAGAATAAGGTGTTCAAATGTGTGTCATTGGTCCTATACTGTTTTACAGCACACAGATCATGTGGTAGGGGACTGTATTGTCCTCCCTCCTGTTCAATGTATACAGGGGGAGAGAAGGCTTAATAGCATTATGGTTTCTTTGGTGAGTTAATGATACCCAGCTTTCTTCCTAACCTCTCAGTGTAATGGAATGTTCTCACGGAGATTGGAATGTAGAATGAAGACACTAGCTGGCTAAGACTCCACCCAGAAGTGGTGGAGATACTGCTTAGAGAGAGAGAGGACAAGAAAGAAAACAGCCCCCACCCAAAAGAAAATTTCATCTGTCTCCCATTACAAGGTTCGTAGCCTGAGAGTCATCAACCCGCAGCTCCTTCTGGATAAGAGGGTAGTTACAATTCCCAAAAGTACTTATTAATTTGTATTTGGCAAGAACAAGTTGCATCCTCTTCTTGCTATGGCACATCTTGCTAGAGCTCTACATACCACCTTCACTTCAAAGCTAGACAACTGCATTGTGACCTATATGTGGCTATATCTTCAGATCAACTGGAAACTGTAGGCAGTGTGGAATTTGGAAGACTGCTTATTAAGCAGTGTTTCCACACAATGAGCACAATACACTTACAAGCTTCGCTGGCTGCATATTGATTTCTAGATGCAGTTTGCTTTGACCTATAAAGCTCTATATAGTTTGGGCTCCTAGCTCCTTGCAGGATACCCCCACACTCTCAAGATCAGATCCAAGTCATTGAAATTACTTGAAACTTCCATGGGCTTTGGATCATGTCCTCTGAGCATGATACCATGGCAGCTGCCATCAACAGAGGTACTCAAATTGAACATGCCCCCCTGCTTAATTGGGAGCATGCTAGCAGCAGGGTTGTCTCTGTGAAGGGCTCCTGGCTGCCAAGCGCACTTTCCCTCCTACTTCAACAGAAGCTAGGTTTGTTGACCCTTCAAGGCACTCTCCACTCATCTGTTTTTACTTAGACTTCTTCTGTGTGGAGTTGTTGAGGGTGGAGACAAAGGGATGGAGCTGTTGTGCCACAGGACAATTTTTAGTAGATGGGTCCTATCATCTTAATTTGTTTCATTTATTGTTAGAAGTTGGTGCTTTTACATAGCTGTATGAAGTTGAGAAAGCTCATACAAACAACAAAAATTCTATTAGAGAGCAGCTAATGTGGATTCTCCTGTAGCTCAGGTGGTAGCAGCTGGACCAGAACTCTATTCCACAGCTTATTTGAAGCTTCAAGTGGCCATCATGTCCAGCATAGGAATAACTGTGAAGTTTTAGGAAGCCAGAGGTTTCATACTGTGTCAAAAATAATGATAATTCCAACAAGAGTGTGCAGTCCTCTTTCATTTATAGCCTTTAGTTTTTATTGATTTGAAAGCTCAATTTTTATTTGGAGTCCTCTAACATTCAGTGATGTTTTGGCTGGCTGGGATCTGAAAGGCACACTATATGGAGTCCCCTCTGATTTCCACTTGCAGTTTCTTACTGGGATGACCACTTCCTGTTCCTCTTTCCCTCAACTCACACACTAGCATTATGGTGGCATCTAAGCTCCTCTCAGGATGTGCTTGCTCAGCTGACCCTCCCAGAGTAGTTGCCAATGCTCTTATGACCTGGACAGCAATCCATTTTCACTGCCCTGCACACTAACACTTCAGCTCTGCAGTTGGTCAGTGTCATATTTACGCAGGAAGAAAGCTTCTGGAGAATGTGCCTATAGCCATTAAGTCTGCAAGCTAAAGTAAAGTTTTGTGCTGTTCAAAGGGAAGGATGCCTGCCTTGCTAAAGAAAACACACTAACGTTTACTTTGCAGGTAGCAGGAACTTGGGGGGGGGGAGGGAGAGGGGGAGGCGAGGGGGGGCAGAATTCAAGTTGCAAAGCTATTATATATATATATATATATATATATATATACACACACACACACATACATACACACACACACACATATACATACACACACTCATACACATTTTTAAAGACCACTTGTGGAAAGTGTTGGCATTCCCAGACTGCCATTCCTTTCAGAGTAACTTTTCCCTGATGTCCCGCTATTTAAAATTGACAACTTTCAATTCACTCAAGTTCTTCTGCTCCTTTTCCTGGGCCTCATTTCTCAAGCCTTCCACCCACCCTGTACCTCCACATTTGCATATTTTCACATACAGAATCACTCATGTCAAACACCTTGCTTGTTGGAAAATTCAAACATATTCCTGGAATAGTTCTGTTATGTCTAAATATGACTTGAGAAGAAATGGAAGCTATTCTAGGAAGTAAATATTGTTCTCGAGTATGAGCAGCCATGTGCAGTCTCCAAGAAAAGTTTTACAGTATGATAAACACACTGGAACCTGATTCTCTCTAAAAGATCATGTTTTGTTTCTTACCAGAATTTACTTACATATTTATAAGTCTATTCCCCTAAAAGATTGCTTTGTATGGTGCCCAAAGACCAGAGTAATAGGCATGATAAAACAGTTTGAGAATTGGATATAAAACTGCATTCACCTCTCCCCATGTTTGGAGGTACCTATCAGGATTCCCCCACAGGAAGCAGAAAGCTAGGATAGATAACTGAAATTACTGGTGATAGTTACAATGTTAACTTTAAAACAGAGATCAAATTTAAGCTTCCTTAAGCACCTGTTTTATCAGCATTTAGACCTGGCACATGCATTTACATTAAGCTATTTGGCAAATGTTTCCCTCCCTTCTGTGTACTTGCTACTGTACTAATCCTGTACTATTAAAGATTCTCTCTCAATTTTGTCACTTGTTTTTCTTTCTCCAAAACTCTCTCCTAGTTAGCATTTCAGTATAAGACACATCTGTGAGTAAAGTTGCACAAGATGCTAAATACTTGCAGAATCAGGGTATGAAACAAACCTTATCAGTTTTTCCAGTTACGTGTCTTAGGGCAAAGTGGGGTAACTTGTTACAACTATTTCAGAGGACTAATAATAATGTTTTGTAAACTCCAATAGCCTAAAACGAAGACAAGTTAATCCTTTCAGCATTTGGCTGGGTTTTTGACATTGATGTTCGTGTGGAAGTAATGTGTAATTTTGCAAGTGCACAGATCTGTAAGTTTGCAAGAAGCTGAATATTCTATTCTCCCTTTCCAAATCCTTCCTGCAAGTACCAGCATTTGGAGTCAAGAACAAGTGAAGATTATTCATTACATGTTTGTAATAGCGATGAATTTTAAAAAAAGCATCATTCTGTGGGCTGCCTCTGTTTTATACTCTATTTTGGACTGTATATTTATACTGTAATTTTTCCATTCAGTTTTTGCAGCTGAAGTTTCTCAGTATCACAGCATGGACAAGCACTTGCCACTTCATTCTGAGATCTGTGGTTTCCTTCTCCCCTGATATGCTACCCCAGTCCCTTAGACTCTGGCACTGGCATTATGTAAATCACTGTTTGGACACACAGGTCCTTATATTTAAGATTGCAGCAAAACACACAAGGATATTTTCAAAAACCATTCTTTTATTGGTTGCATAAACTGGAGCATTATTTACAGCTTTCATCTTTCTATAAATGCTCATTAAAATAAAGTTGCACAAATAGTAAAATGTAGCAAAGTTCAGCCTTTTAAAAAAGTTAACCTGACATCTCAGATTAAATGCAGTCATGTTCCTATATATTATAACTATATTTAGAAGAATCAAAGAATTTATATAGGAGAGTTTATCTTAATAATTTCAGTACAATCAGTCCAATTTCATGCATCTTTGGTGACTGTCTTGAAAATTTGCTAAAATGGTTTAATTTTAGAAGTGCAAAGGAAAAAAGTAATTACAAGATTTATAGCTCTGGTCCCATTTTGAAACTAAAACTTTAGTCTAAAAAAGGATATTAAACTCCAGTAGGGAACTCTCTTCAGCTGTAAGAAATTTATTCTGCAAAATAAAAAAGAAAATAAAAATTAGTCATTTAGCAATTTGCCTTCTTAAGCACCCTTGGAATCTTCCGCAGTCTAAGCGTGCCTAAAACTAACTTTCTGGCTCACACAGTACACATTTCCATTCCTGTGGAAAGTTTGTCAGGTTTTGTAGCCAGCTGTTGTTAGTCTCAGAGATAAAATGTAAGTGGGAACAACTCCGATTACTTCTGTGAAGGCTTTGTCTTTATGCCCAAACTATAGCAGCAAAGATTTAGCATGTGATCGCCTCTCATTTCCACAAGAAATATTCAAATAATTGTCTGTTTTGGTTTATGTATGTAAATTAAGTAACTTTTCAAAACTCCATAAAATAGTTTAAAAGTTAATTAAATATTAGCGCGTAGTTTTGCTTAACAACCCTAGTGTTCTCAGAATCTGCATGTCTTTCTAAATTGTGCTTTTAGATGAATGCAATACATTAAAAAAATGATGACATCTCATTAGTTTAAATCAAAGCAGCATGCATTTGGGGCGAAAAATAAATCCAGTTTATACAAGTGGAATTGATGAGCTGCTGGGTTAAGAATTGTATCACACACAGAAGTGTACTGGAAAGTAATTCTGAAAATAGTACTATTTATTATTAACTAAGATAGCAGGCACTACATTTTAATTCTTACTAAAGGCCCAATCTTGAGGGGTACTAAGGTCCCCTGACTCCTACCGACTACAAATGGGAGATTACACTGTTCAACATCTCATAGGATTAGGCACTAGGTCACTTAACCGTCAACAAGTTTAAATCTTCAAGGTGAACAAATTCTTCCTATCTGACAGTTTCTGAATTCATTACACAGTATACAATCCTTATCTACATTCTTTAGAGAGCCCTAAGCTTAATTTAAAAAAACAATGTGAAGAGATTCTGTTTTGGTTGTATATTATTGAAGAGGGAGCTTTACCTGAAGCAATTCTTAACCTTTAAAGATGCTGATGATGTAGGAGCAGAAAGCGTGCAGTGATTCCCAGCAATGCTCTCGTGCCAACTTCATTACTTCAGTATCATTTTCAGACCCTTGTCCATGCTGTGTTGGTTTTACAAGAGGTTGTGTAGATGGTTTAGGTCTCCCTGCTTTTTTGGCAGAGCTTTTCCCTGCCTGGGTTTCTTTAACTTGCTTTAAAGAAGCTGAGGGTTTCTGGATTGATTTCCCCTGATTGGCTGTATCTGCTTGCTGGCTAGGATTCTGGTTTGGCTTCATGCTGGAAGCTACTTGCTTCATGTGAGCATCTGTGGGAGCCTTTTGGCACATGTTGGGCTTCAGCACTAGGGTGGACTGGCAAGCGTTTGGGAGTTTTCTAAGTTCAAGGGCAATCTGGTTCCAATAAACCTTTGGGTTGTTATTGAAAGGACGACAAATTGATGGTTTGCCAGTATATTCACACCAGTAAGACTTGCCTTGGTTTTTGCATTCAATTCTGAGTTTCATTTCCCCATTACCACTCATGTTCATTGTGCAAGCATCTTTGACTTTAGTCTGAAAATGGATTTCTTCACCATTGCTCCTTTTCTTTTGTGTCTGTTTCTGTCCCAACCCTCCCATGCAACAGAACATCATTAGAAGAAGGATGACAGTCTTCATGGTGAAACACAGAATAAGATCCTGAAGCAACTCAGTCCAAAAAAGCAAAAGAAACAGGCAACTGTCTGCTCACAATTTAAAGGTTTTGTGCACAAAGAAGTCTCTCTCTCGAGGTGGCTTGTAATTTTTTTTTTTTAAATAAACCACCCTAGTGTAAGCATATGCCCATAATTTATAGCTTAGGGGAATGTCAAATAACCTGTGAACTCCCAAGAAGGTAACAAGACACGTCTTGCAGCTAAATAGAGCACGATAGTTGTATAACTGAAAAGCACATTCCTACCCAAAATGCACACGTCACCTTTGATTTTAACAGATATTTTCCACTCTCCAGCTATTTTATAGCTGTCTTTATGCCAGATATTGTATGACCACATGGAAGTAATCAGAAGAAGGTCAGCCAAATCAAACCTATGAGGATTTGTCCAGAAGATTAAAATAATTCAATTAATAAAAATGGATTTGTGGTACCCTTATGTTTTTTGTGGATGTGCACTGGCAAGCATGTCATTTTTATATATTGTGCCAATACTGGAAACATGGAATTCTGTGGCAAATCAACAGCACATTCCTTAACTAAGGAAAGAGTTTAGGACACACTGGGTATGTCTAAAGAGCAAAGAAAAACCCATGGCTGGCCCATGCCAGTTGACTTGGGCTGCTTCATTGCTGTGTCGACTCAGGCTGGAGGGCGAGTTTTGGGACCCTCCCACCTCTCAGGATCCCTGAGCCCAGAAGTTTACACAATAATGAAACAGCCCTGCAGCCCAAGTCAGCAGGCATGGGCCAGCAATGGGATTTTCTTTGCTGTGTAGACATTCCCAGTGTGGCCTGGGGGTTTATGAGCTTCCCCACACAGGTTTATCAAGGTAATCTAATCCCTCTCATTCTATTTCTGGGTTTCTCATCTTGCTTGGAGCCAATCTTGGCAATGAAGTCCAACAGTACATCAGTTTTTGTAAGGAGGACAAAATCCATTTCCCAATGTGATCTCAGTCCACATCTTAACCCAGTGTGTCTCCTACACCTCTCAAACACACTTAAAATGAAATAAAATAGTTATTTATGAATCAAATACAGATTACTTAACCAAGTTTTTGTTTATTTAAATGGACTGGGAAAATTTTCTCAAATGAAAAATAAACTCTTTAAATTCTACAATTCTGAACATATATACAACCACACACACACACACACGCGCTACATATTGTCACACAGAAATATTTCCATTTCTGACCAAAGAGTGAAAAAACTTACATTATTCCAGATAAAACTGGTATTGCTGTTCAGTTTTGTTTTATGTTTTCAAAGGTTTTTGGAACTACCCTTATTTTAAGCCAAATTAACCTTTTTGAAAACATAGTTAATACTGGTATATAATCAGTTTTCTCTTCAGTTCAAGATACCCAATTCTTCCATCTTTCCTACCCCCTGTGCTTTATTTTTGTAGTGTAGACCTTTACAGCCCATTAAGTGGATTTATGATGTCATATAATCCAGCAACACAACTGACATGTCTAAATTCAAGGCAATACCCTAAACTACAGTGATGTAAAACAACCTTCTAAAAGTGTTCAAATTCCTATGTAGAAAGTTTAATTTAAATAGGCAGTGATTATATTTTTGCTAACTAATTTTTAAAGAACCACTGACATTTATTAGGAACTTGGAGATGAAGTATTCTAAAAATTACCAATTTTTTGACATCTCTCAGTCTAATTAGAGTATTACTCAAACTCCAGGGAGCTCCATACTCTGCCACATACACAAAAGTTGTAATTTTAAATGAGTCTCTCTGCAAATACCCTTTCAGGTCTAATACTTAAAAATCATCACGTATTAAATAACTCAAAGAGAGGGAGAAAAATCTTCAACTGAATTAATTTTTCAGAGACAGGAGATAATGCATATCCCGTACATTTAAAGTTCAGTCCAAAGTGGTCGTCCAAGAGCACCAGAAGTCAACACTGAACATGCTGATAAATTCATCTGTGAAGTACATTATACAATATCAAAAATTTTGCTAAAACACTTTTAAGCTTTAAGAAAATGTATATACAAAGGACTCTGTATACAAAATGTATTCTTTATGCAAATGTGTATATACTATATTTAACACATTCCCAACAAAATGGTAAGGTAAGAACTTGAGTAATCATGGCAGGGTAGTCAAGCAAAATCTGTGTAAGCCACATTAGTATACATATTGTGATGTGAAATAGAAACCTCAGTGTAAAAAAAGTAAAAAACAGAAACCACTTTAGTTCAAGTCTTAAACAGCAGTGAAGAAGAGGAAGGGCTCTGGTATTTTGTACAATAGTTAATGGCATAACATTAAACACTGTTTTCTTGATTCAAGACTGATTTACTGTACAAGCCACATAGAACAAGTGGCATGGGATTTGGATAGTGAAGTCAGATCCCAGTGTGGTTGGAAGAATTTCATGTTTTCCTGTAGAAGAATCTTGAGCCTCATTTCTATAGGCTGAAAATAGATCACAAGAAAAAAAAATCAATAAAAAATTGATTAAGGTAGCAACAAAATTCAGATAGAATACTATACATTCATGGTCTTCATGTGAAAGTCATGGATGTGTCAAGAGATAAACTTTACCCTACCTACAATCACGTGTGTACAAGCATGTGTTTTTACATTTTAAGAAGCAGATTTCAAAATGGGAGGATGTGCTAGGTAGATTTTGAAATACATTTTAAAAGCTCATTACTTACCCCTGATGTTTTCAGTATTGGCTACCACTGTTCCACAGAGCTAAAGAGAACACAAAAATATATTTTTCTGTTGCTAACAAAAGGACTGAATATACTGCGTTCATAACTACAGTGCGTGGTACTGTCAGATGTCAGTAGTGTGACCACCAATCATGCCTGGGTCTGAAATGTATAAGTGCTATATAAATAAGTCCTGAGTCTTCTTGTCAGTTATTGAAGTTTTTAATTAGAGAAAATGGGTTTAGTTTCATTATATAGCAATCTTTTTTTTTTTAAAGTTTTGTTTTGAGGTGGAAGGAAATACTCAGATAATCAAACACTATAGACCTGAGTTAGAAAAAAGATCTTAACCCAACCTCCCATTTTGCTCACACAAATAGTTGTACCTGAATTTGATTTTTATTTAGATCTCTACCTACCTGATCGGGGAAAAATAAAATAATCAGGTAGATTTCTAAATGCAACTGCAACCTGCAATTACGTGCATCCATAACACTGCAGGTGCAAAGGGGGAGGCTTCCTATTCCTATCACTTTAAGAGGATATGGTTTCATTGCTAACAATCTCACTCAAAAGATGCTACAAATACTTACAGCCAACTAAAAAGATCTGTAGGAACTGAGAAAAAGCAGTATAGCAGAAAATATGAAATTGGTTTGTGCAGTTAAGAACAGAAAATAAGAATCTACTAGAGTGGTATTCCCGGATTGTCGTAGCCCTGATGCAGTTTTTTCAAACTCTGTCTCAGGTATGAAATCATCAAAAGGAAACGGCAGTTTAGAGTAAATTCTAATGATTGCTATGGTGGGGTCAATCCAGAGAAAGTTCACTGACCGTAGGACAGTTGAAATCAGAATATAGTCCTTAATGTGTTTGTGTCCATGTGGAAAGCTAGTATGCTTTAATTTAACAGAGTCTATTTTTATGTTAATGATTTTTCGCTTATTTCCAAATAACTTGTTGTATTATTCAGTCATTGAACAAGGATTTCCTTTTAAATTTTTTTTGAAATACCACATAAATAATGTGCCATACAGTGCAAGAATGTTGAAAATCAATATTAAAAAAAATCCGAAGATCAGAAAGTGACTTCTAAAGTCTGGATGATTAGTGGTTCCCTCTTATGGAAAATATCAAAAGTCTTTAATGTGGAAGTTCTCTGATGTGCCAGTGGAGTTGACTTTGGAGTCAAATACCTTGTAGATTAATTTGAGGAGTTCCAAAAGCCCACAGTGTGATATAGGCTATGCCAAAATAATGAACATTATAACACCATGAATACTACTATTATGAAATACTTCCTCCTAAAGGATGCATAGGGAAGAGACTCGGTCAATAAAATAATCAATACAAAATAGACTTTTACTCAACTGATACGGCCCTGAGGGCTGTCAAAAATGTCAACCTCAGCCCCATCAACATAAAACACCCCATCCATGATCCAGAGAGCAATAAAAATTAATTCTCTACCAAACATTCAATCTAAATGTGTTCTATATAAAAAAGTTATGGGGCTCACTAGTCCTTATACTTGCCAATTATTTACATAGCTTCTCATTGTAACATACTTCTGAGTTCCTCCAAAGCCTACTGAAGTCTTACTACAGCCCTGTGAGGTGGATAGCACCATCCCAGTTTTATGGAATGGGAATCCAAGGCACTGAGGTTAAGTGACTTGCCAGTGTCTCAGAGCAAGCGAGCTGCAGACTCAGGAGAAGAACCCACAACTCCCATCTCCCAGACTTGTGACTTAACTGTTTGGCCACACAGGTCTGGACTAATTTCATAGGTGCAGTAACATCCATCTTCTCCTCTAACCTTCCATACCCCCTGGCTCATTTGCAGCCTGCACATAGCAAACTTTGCCTTTCCTCAGCCGTTTAAAAAGCTGCACCAAAGGCACAGGTTGGAGGGACTACTGAGCCATTAAACATTACGTTAATTTGGGAGGTTACTGTAGCTACTCATTGCTTTTATAAAATAGAAGATTTTTTTAATGTTTCTTCTTTATCTTTCAAATCTCTAGTCCTGCTTGTTCTATGTAGCCTACTTCTATGCATTCTCATGAAAAAAATTCTAAAAAAAACAAACTAGAATTTAAAAGTGAACCATCTATTAATGCCCCAGGTTACAGTCAAAGGGGTATTCATTAAGTATCAATTTATAATTGGTCCTACAGACCTTTATATAAACATGGGAAAAAAAACAGGAAAAAGTGAACATGCACCCCCCACAGCCTTTTAATTGCTATACAGAGTACTTTAATAACTTTACTATTTTAGGGCCACCATGTTATAGAAGTAATATGGAATTATGTGTCTTTTAAGCTTATAAAATTCCACAGTTAAATGACCGGATACTATTACAATATCTATGGCTATATAGGCTTATTCAAAAAAGTTAAACATACAGCACTTGTTATAGTGAGCAACCATGCAAAAGGCAAATAGAAAATTAAACTATTCACTTTAAAACGTGCAGAAAATTGGATAGCTGATTAGCACAGTACGCTAAGCAAGGAAACGTGAAGGCATGCAGTTTCAGACTTGGTTTACCTTGTCATAACAGGATTGTGTATACCATATAAATGCTCTTTATGATAACCATTATTACCATTTTCCATACTGTAACAAAATAAATACACCAAAAAAAGACTATGTTAACTATAAGATGCAATATGTACAAATGGCTACAAAGACATGTAAATGGCTGATGGTATTGTTTGTAAAAATAAGTTGTTTCTGTTCAGTAGACAATATTCTTTAATTTTCAACCTTACTGATACTGTAGAATATCAAATAATTCTATAAAATCTTATTTTAGCATGCTCCAATTTCAATTTAATGGAGATATTTATGTTCAGTTGTACCCTACCATTACAAAATATAATTAAACCAAAAGATGTTCATTCTTTACTATAAAAACTACATTCTAAATATAAACCCTCACTCTTTAGTAAAAGAACTTTAACAAATACCAGTAAAAGTGTCTTACTTTTTCATGGGTATAGTTTCAACACTAAAAAAATATAAAAAAGGAGAAGCAATCAACTTAAATATACTAGTAAGTGAACATTTGTCTTAGCAGTACATGCCTTGCTACGGCTCTATTCATTTGTGAATGTACAATACAAATTGACCAATGTGAAATAAAATTATCTGAAAAAACAAAGTGCACAGATTTACTGAACAGCTAAAATAAAGAATAGGAAAAAATAGTAAAAATGAAAATAAGTAAAAACAGTTATCATAAAGTAAAATGCCAAGTCCCTGAGACAGAGGAACTGCAAGTGAAAAGGAAAGACTGGTTAGGGATAATCAGGATATTGAGCAAAAAAGGAAAGAATTAACACAAGGAAACTACAAAGCAGGTACAAGTTATCTTAACGTTATAATTGAGCAAAAGATCATCTATCTGAAATTGGGAATATTTTAAAATAAAGGTGTAAGAAGTTCTAAAGCTCTGAACCTGCAAAGAGCTTCTCACAGGCAGACCCTGTTACACCTATACAGAGCCCCACTGAATCAATGTACGATATGGAAGTCCACCTGTATGGAGCATATTAAAAGATCAGGGCCCATATCCGTACTCTTTCAGAGGATACTGTGGTGCTCATTTTGCCAACAGTGAAGGTTTAAACAATGCACCATATATTTCATGTAAAATAATGTGTTATGCAGGAAAGTATTTGTGTCCACTTTCTTTTTATCCTATTTAAGATTATACACTTACTCATCATACACATCCTCTGTATCCATTCTACGATAGTATTTGGATAGTTTTACAGCACAAATTATGGCAGGAATTAAAAATATTGAACAGCCTCCTAAACCAAACCAGAAGGTATTCTAGAAGACAAAAATCAAGAAAATGACATTCAATAAAATACTGTATTAGTGTTTTAAACCACTGCTAGTTTCTTCCCACATTATTTCTTAGAACTGACCCCCTTAAGAGTTTTGAGTTGTAAATTGGCTTTTATTTAGTAGCTGAAGTTGCTGCCCTTATTACTACTAGATTGTCAATTATGTTGTTTCTGAAAGCATACAGCTGAAGTCACCGACATGGCACTGCAGACCCTGTAATGAGAGGCAGCCATGAATTATCAGTTGTTGGGCCAGCAGCAGAACATTACTACTCAACCAACCAACTCCAAGTTGGAAGATACTGTGTCCCTAGAGATGAACCCACTAGCCATGTTTTTTCCCTGCCTTGATATTTAACAGTAGTGGCCTTATTCATGTTCCCTGTGGCAAGCTGAATTTTCATCACCTTAGAGGTAGTTTCTGACTTGACAGCTGCAGTTCACAACTGTGAGAGTAATTTCATTAGTGCACAGATTAGCAGGCTCCAGCTGTTAAAATGGTATTTTAAACCTGATTCCTATGGGCTGGAGGCAGTTTTGACTTGTATGTGGGCCCAGCTGGGATCTTTCATCATGTAAGATTTTGACCCATCCACAGTTAACTGATTTAGTGAGTAGTATTTTTCCTACTCAGTTTCTGCAGGATGGAAGAAGGAGAAGTTCTGCAGTTCCTTTGTGGTACTAGATGATTATGACTTGGCTCTGGCAGGACAGCAGATTTCAGGATTTAGTGTTAGCACCTCAGACTCGATTTCAGAAAATTGGAGGTGGTTCTTGTATACAAGTTCTGATTATTGCTTGGTTCAGACTGATTGAGGAAAAGAAAGAATTGGTGGGAGAGGTTTTAGGTGGTTTACAGATGTGTGGTTTCTTTTAATACACACAGCCAACTTTTTATCCTCTGAGATGAGAAAATGCCAAATAGCAGCACCTCAAAGTACTACCAGCCATAATGAACCTCTCCTCTGTACATGAATGAACCAAGATTTGTTTTCTGCACGCCACCTGAAAAAAGTTCCTTTTCCTCATTCACATTTTCTAGATTCCAGCAAAGATGTTTGTGGAATTTTTTTCCTCAGTACTTTCATTGTTCTTATATTCTAAGAGCAGAGATGGGTCAAAACTGATCAGATCCACTCCGCTTTGAATTTCAGGGGAGTTCAGATTCAACTCTCCAAAACAGAACCTCCTCCAAAACTGTTCGGATTCAAATTCAGATCCCGAATGAGAATTGGTCTCTTTTCATATTCAAGATGGCAAAATCTCACAAGAACAATGGATTTCTGCTACGATGGGACAAAAATCTCATGGGAATGTATTGAAACTCCAGCCTTGGAGTGGTTTCAGACCTGAGCTCCATATGTTAAACTAAATCTAATCCAGATCAGAACACTTTCTCCTTTGCCAATCTCAGATTTAGACAAGCTCCCTCATCAGAACATCTTAGTCAAAGGATGAAATGCAGAGAGTTATGTTCACAGTTTGGTGGAAGTACAAGCAAGAATTCCCCATTTAAGGCCCTAGTTTAGAAAAATGGGAAATATTTCTTACCACAGAATCAATTACATAGCTGCATAAAAATATATCTACTGCAGTGTCTATCACGTTGGCAATAGGCTTGCATGCCGCTACCTCCATGGTAATCTACAACAGATTAAAAATACTGTTCAAATCATTCATTAAAAAACCCTGCAATACCTGGCACAAGCTTTATGTGCCATTTACCAAGGGCGTGTTCCCCCCCTCCTAAGCAATTTCCTGCAGTATATTTTATCCCCAGAGCACAAATCACACCTTGAAGAATTAACTTGCTCTGCTCAGTAGAATTATGCATTTATTTTTCCTATTTTTAAGAAGAGGGTGAGCAAAACCACAAAAAGTCAGGCTCAGTGTGTGAGAAGTACAAATGGTATCTCGGCCACTTGCACTCTAGAGAAACAACACTGTAATTAGAACGGCATTTAGTACCCTGGTATGCACTGAAACAACTTATTCCTTCCATTCTACTTTAAATATAATGAAACTCCATTTATAGTAAACACACTATAACAGTTTATACTTTTCCCCCTGTTCTGAACACAAATGGTAAAACACACTTTAAATAGAATAAGTCTTTCATCTTTAGATTCTTTACACACTTTGTCGTATTTTACAGTAGTTCCCTCAATGTAGTAAATGCACCTTACCGACTCCTTGACCCACTCAACATATTGCTCGAAGTAGCCTATTATCATATCCATGTACTTTTTGGTTTCCTAAAAAATAAAAACAAACAAACAAACAAATCAATCCCTCACCTAAAGCCTCTACTGCACCATAAATTCATTAAACTAATTTACACATAAGGAAGTTTACCTGGATGATAACCAGTGACGCATCGTTGCTTATGAGAAGCTGAGCAGCATCAACAGCACTAATCACATTTTTTACTTTTATCTGAAAAAAGAATGTACGTAAAAGATAGCTAAAACCTTTCCAAAGTTGCTACCACAACACTGCTGGTATTATATTTTTAGCCCTTTCTATAGGCAAACAAATATCATTGTCCTGATAACAGTAAAATCTGAGACAAATGGTGAGTGCAACAGTGGGTCCACAATGCAATATGTGAGTGAGTGCAATATGGTGAGTGCAACAGTGGGCCCACAATGTCCCGGCACCCCTCAGGCACAAGGATTCATTCTATACCAACATGGACCCCCCTCACCACTGTCAGAGGCTGGCACCTCTATAGTCAGGCAGCAGCCCTTCCTACACTCTCTTTCATACTTCTAGAACAGGTTACCCTTCTTTTCTTTTCTTCCTCTACGAGTAGGGATTCTCTCATCTCCTAGGCCATTCCATCACCACCTGGATCCCCACAATAGCAGCCCCACACTATATAGGTAAAGATAAGCAAAGTCTTGCCTCAGAAAATAAATTTCACATTCTCTATCATGGCAGAAGTACTCATGTGGAAGGCAAGCACATGGCCAAACTGTATCTCAGCTCTGGACTACAATGTAGACTGTAAATGTCCTTGAAACATTTTGGTCCCCCCTCCCTTTTTTTTTAAACCAGACAGCTTTTCATTATAAAAAAATCCCGATAGCTCCCCAATACACACAAAGGATGATGTACTCAGAGCCTTACTCTGTATGTGAATTTAAGAAAAGCTTCTGTTCCTTCCCTACAACAACCTCACATTCTCACCAACCCCTCTTATCTGCCAATCTAGGACCAGGACATACAAGTTCTGAATGGATTTCCTGCAGCTGGTTTGCTGCCATGCATGGGTGTAAAAGTGGCGAGAAGAACTGAAGCAGATAAGGAGCAATCACAGTGACATAACTGCACTAGTGCTAATGAGGCTGGACTGTTGCTACAGGAGCTAAGACAGGCTGGTGGTAACAGAGAAAGCTGCTGCCAGAAGGACTCTCCACCCTGTTGCTGATTCTCATGAGACTAGCAGAGCATAAAGGCAGCTGCTCTCTTGGCTGTGCAAGCACTAGCTGCTATGGAGAAGGAAAGCAGGTGGGCTGTCG
Source organism: Lepidochelys kempii (assembly GCF_965140285.1). NCBI lineage: Eukaryota > Metazoa > Chordata > Testudines > Cheloniidae > Lepidochelys > Lepidochelys kempii. Next base: position 111,758,923 of record NC_136383.1, on the reverse strand, counting down.
TAGGGAAGCCAGGTCAAGCTCAAGCTTCCTGCAGTTTGGCTGAGATTGCAAGAGTGAGTAAGGGGACAAGGTGGATGCAGTGTGCCAGAGGAAGAGACATCCAACGTTAACAAGACAGTGGATCTCATTTCATTAAGCACATGAGTGGGCTAAAAAATTTTTTTTCTTTTTACATACGGACAGGTAAAGCAATCCTACATCAATGACTAAGAGTAAACGCAAGCTGCTGAGTAACATGAAAACCACAGCATGTAAAATTGTACTGAAATTATTTTACTAAGTCAGAATTAAAACTTTCCAATGGCCTGTTTAAAAAATAGCCATACAGTGTCTTGATTTGTGGCTGCTTCCTGGGCACTGTAACTACCTAGATTAGCAATAAAAATCAATGAAACTTTGCACATCAAGTGCTTTCAAGGGGAAATGTGAGAGATGGGGAAACCACGGCACCTAGAGCTCTGTAGAATAGAGCCCAGAGCTTGAGATTCCTTGGCTCAGACCTGCAAAAGGACTTGGACATTGCAACATAGAGCGTCACAATGCCTAACTGTTTAGGTGCCTAGAAAAAACAGAATTCACAGGAACAACACTGTGATACACAAAGCCTGAGTTAGACCCCTTGGCTTCCTACAAAATGCATGGGGAGCCACAGGTGCATTAGACTGTGATCCACAAACCAGTGCACTAGGCAGGGTATTACTGAAGCTAGCCCAGGGGAGGTGCCCGCCAGACGGGTGAGTGTTATGCCCAGTGCCTATCTCTGCTGGCAATCCAGGAACCGGGGAGAAGATAGGTGTTTTGTCTGCCTAAGTTGCATGTGGAGCCCAAAACAAAACTCCTCCTTTACTGCTCCAATTAATATTTAATTATTCAGTTGTTTAATGAGAGACTGAGGAAGCGCCACCATCACAATAGCCTAGTGGCTAGGGCACTCACCTGAGAAGTGGCAGATCCCAGTTCAAATCCCTTCTCCCCTTCAGGAAGAAGGGGAAACTTGAACTGGGGGGGGTGTCTCCCATATCCCAGGTGAGTTCCCTAACTACTGGATTAAATGTTCTGAGGGAGGTCCTCCTCCTTTCCCTTCCCCCCCACTGTTTTGTGTGAACTCACCAGAAGGGTCTCAGAGGTCACCTACCAGACGGGGCCTCACACATGACATAGGCAGCGTAATGCCTGTTTTTCTGGGCTTGTGAACTGCGCTGAGGCTTAAGTGGGAGACAGGTGTCCGGACATTGACAGTGAGGCTGCACTGCACATGCCCAGAGGTAAAAATTTGGGAGCCATGTGAGTTTAGGTACCTACAGGATTGGGTGTCAGCCAAGCAGGAGTTTTATGGGTCATAGTGGTACCTAAAAATGGGACTTAGCTGCTTAAGTACCTTTTGTGGATTCCATCCCTGGTCCCTAGCTCTAAGTATGACACTCTCTTCCTGCCCCCGAAAAGTTAATAAAATTAAAATATTGCAAATGTTATGTCCTGTATGCTTGTGGAAGGGTAGATTTAAAGTAAAAAAATATCACATGTTCTTTTTGCCAGAAAGACTGACTTACCATAAATTCAGATGATGTCCTCTGCAGTAATCTAATGCTCTGATTTAAAGTGCTCTGTTAAAAAAAAGAAAAAAAAGAAAAAAAAAAGATTTTATACAAGTAAGAATTCTCTTGCTTTAATACAATGTATGTCTATAAGAACAAATCACCTAGATAATCAGAACCAATAATATATTTCAAAACACATTAATATTAATGAATGCAATCTAGTTGCATTAGCTAAGAACTGATTGCCTACTAATGGAACTAGCAGCCAGCGTGTGTAATAGAGACTCTTGAAAGGAAACAATTTTTCTTAAAGCACAGAGCAGGTATACTTTGCGTGCTAGAAGACTTCAAATATAACTGAAGTTCGCAGCAATAAAGGCTGGATATTATTTATTTGGGAGGTGAAGGAGAATTAGTTAAAATTAAAGCTCATTGGGCACAGTATATCATTTTGCAGTTTTGGAAAGGAAAATCACTTACCCTAGCTTTTACATATTTCTTGACAGTCAGTTTTGGAAAAAGAAAAAAGATGAGAATAATTAAGAGTTAATTAGAAGAGAAACGGTGAAAGATCAGCAGAATGAAACAGAGGACCTAATACTTCTCTATAAGAGGAACATAGGGACAAATACATTTCTGTAAGGAACTATAAGTATGAACTGCTAAATTAAGGCCCAATCCTCTGAGGTACTGAAAACCCCTTGGAAGATGATGAGCTCCCCGATTCCCAGTGATTTCAGACAGTTTCTCACACTTTCCAGGAGATGTTCACCACCTAACAGAACTGGGTCCTCAGACACTAAAGTAGTATAAGCTGAAAAATTTAAGCAGAATATACAGAGAAAAACTGACATCTGGCGGAGTTGTGATTTCAGCTTGCTCTTCTTAAAAAAAAAAAAAAAAAATGTGCCTGGCAAAACCTGTTAGAAGAAACATTTCCATATCCTTTGAGAGATCAAGGAAGATTTTTCTTTGGCTGTAAACATTACCCTGTAGGATTTCCACCATTACCAAACCCAGAAAGTAAAACAAAACCATTAAACAAATGTGAAAATTATAACTGTTTTCTTTGCCCAACATGAATGCAGTGCAAAAATGGAAAATAAATTATGCAAAGTTAGAACTTGTGGAAGTTTTTTTTCTCCCTGTCCTACTGTATTTCTATAAAATTGTACATGTAGAAGTGGAAAACAAAGGGGCAAAGAAAAGTTTGGTTTTCACAATATTATGCAATACTAACAAAGATCATGAAATTGGTTTGTTAAAAATGTATCTGACTACCCTTTTAATTACATAAAATGTATATAAAACCTGTATTTAGATATTTATATGCAGATGTGCACATTTTGGAAACATACCCCTCATAAAACTAAACCTAATATGGAATTTGCACAAAAGAAAAAAATGTCCTTAGCTGCACTGTAATTTGCAGATTTTCTAATGGGTAGTTTTGAAATATATATCTATATTTTTAATGTAACTATATGTTCATAGTACAACACTTAAATATTTTACCATCGCTTGCTCCAGTGGAACAACTTGCTGGTTATGAATCATTCGAATACTGTTTGCATGTCCTTTTAATGCATTTTCCAGTGCTCCTTTGGGCTGCAAATATAAACATAATAATCCAGTTTGCTGATCTGTAGCTTTTTGTTTTTGTTTTTTTAAAAAAGTGGTATTTTTCAAAAGCATCAAGAATCTTTGCGACACATTTCCTTGTTTTGCTTGAATCAATAACATATACATTCTGGTCATATTTTGCAAAGCAAACTGAAATAAGCAATAGGATATGGCAGTAGATATGCTACAACATCATCAAAATAGTAGAAATCTCAGTATTTGAAACAAAATATGCAATTCTAATATAGTCAGAGAAATGTTAAAATACCTGTACAAATTCAATAGAATGAATTTTCACATAGTGCACCGAGTTAACCATTTTCTTCTCAATATAAACCACAGCATAACCTCACTCTTTTTTGCTCTAATGTCTGAGAGGCTCATTAAGAATGACTCATCTTATTAAAAAACAAAAGAAACAAAAAAACGAACAGGAGCACTTGTGGCACCTTAGAGGCCAACAAATTTATTAGAGCATAAGCTTTCGTGGGCTACAGCCCACTTCATCGGATGCATAGAATGGAAAATATAGTAAGAAGAAATATATATACATACAGATAAGTTGGAAGTTGCCATACAAACTGTGAGAGGCTAATTAGTTAAGATGAGCTATTAGTTAAGATATGCCATCATGTGCCAGAGGGGCATTGCTGGCACATGATGGCATATATCACATTGGTAGATGTGCAGGTGAATGAGCTCCTGATGGCGTGGCTAATGTGATTAGGTCCTATGATGGGGTCACTTGAATAAATATGTGGACAGAGATGGCATCGGGCTTTGTTGCAAGGATAGGTTCCTGGGTTAGTGTTTTTGTTGTGTGGTGTGTGGTTGCTGGAGAGCATTTGTTTCAGGTTCGGGGGCTGTCTGTAAGTGATGACTAGTCTGTCTCCCAAGATCTTTGAGAGTGAGGGATCATTTTTCAGGATAGTTTGTAAATCTTTGATGATGCGGTGGAGAGGTTTTAGCTGGGGGCTGAAGGTGACAGCTAGTGCCATTCTGTTATTATCTTTGTTGGGACTGTCCTGTAGTAGGTGACTGCTGGGTACTCTTCTGGCTCTGTCAATCTGTTTTTTCACTTCAGCAGGTGGGTATTGTAGTTTTAAGAATGCTTGGTAGAGATCTTGTAGGTGTTTGTGTCTGTCTGAGGGGTTGGAGCAAATGCGGTTGTACCTTAGAGCTTGGCTGTAGACACCTGCACATCTACCAATGTGATATATGCCATCATGTGCCAGCAATGCCCCTCTGCCATGTACATTGGCCAAACCGGACAGTCTCTAAGCAAAAGAATAAATGGTCACAAATCTGACATCAGGAATCATAACATTCAAAAACTGGTAGGAGAACACTTCAACCTTTCTGGCCACTCAGTAAAATATTTAAGGGTGGCAATTTTGCAACAGAAAAAGCTTCAAAAACAGACTCCAGTGAGAAACTGCTGAGCTTGAATTAATATGCAAACTAGATACCATTAACTTGGATTTGAATAGAGACTGGGAGTGGCTGGGTCATTATGCATATTGAATCTATTTCCCTAAAGTTAAGTATCCTCACACCTTCCTGTCAACTGTGTAAACGGGCCATCTTGATCATCACTACAAAAGTTTTTTTTCTCCTGCTGATAATAGCTCATCTTAACTAATTAGCCTCTCACACAGTTTGTGTGGCAACTTCCAACTTATCTGTATGTATATATATTTTTTCTTATTATATGTTCCATTCTATGCATCCGATGAAGTGGGCTGTAGCCCACGAAAGCTTATGCTCCAATAAATGTGTTAGTCTCTAAGGTGCCACAAGAACTCCTGTTCTTTTTGCAGATACAGACTAACACGGCTGTTACTCTGAAACCTGTCATCTCATTAAGGGAATGCTCCAGTTATTAGGTCTCTCAAAGTGCAATGGCGCCCTCCACTGGGATTATAATTTTCCTTTATAGATTAAACTAAAACATCTACATGTAGGATTGGTACAGATTTAGGGACATCTAGTCTTTTGAACTATTTACAATTTTGAATATAGCCAATTGATCTGAGGTATTTCCATTCAGAAATATTATAATCTTTGAGTGATTCTGACTTGGGGAAGGAACATTTGCGCCTATGCTTTTTCCTGTTTAGTGAAAATCAGAGGCTTTGCAGTCAATTTCTAGACACTGAAAAAAAAAAAAAAAAAGGTATGTCTACACTGCGATGAAAGACCTGCAACACAGTTACAGCTGGCTCAGGTCAGCTTGCTGGGGCTGCAGTGCTATAAAATTGCAGTGTAGACATTTGGGCTCAGGCTGGAACGCAGACTCTGAGATGATCTGAGAGAGATGGCGTAGGATTGCGGTTCACTTAACACATGGGTGTAACAACTATTAAGGCAAAACACTCAGCAAGTAGCGATCAATTACTTACTTCACCCGCCTTTTGTGACACAAACTTATTTATAACTTCTTGTTATCTTTCCTTATACATCAAGTATTAGCTTCTCATTTTCATGAGAACTCTCCTACCCTGTCAGTACAGGTTTAGTTTTAGTTCAAACCAGTCTTTTCTAGCTTTTTAGTTACTTTATCTTTTCTTGTTCTCAAAAACATGATTACTCTGCAATTTCTTACACATACACAGTTCTTCTTACACTTATGCTGTTAAATGTTATCAGAACAGACTCTTAAAATCCACAGCAGGCTTCTGTCAGGCCTAAACATGCCCCTTTGCTCCCAAAGTTCCCCACTGTGAAGCTGTAGAATCCTTTCTAAGGCTTAATTGAAGCCTATATTTAATATACATCTCTTCTCATTCCCAACTGCCTAACCAAGATCATTAACCTTCCAAATCAATGCAATTAGCACAACTACTAGTATGGCCTGCACACTTACAAAGCCCATTGATATCATGCATACCCACAGATGTTCCCCAATAGTGTATACTAACTCCCACCATGGGGCATTTCCAAGTGCATCTACGTCACTTTGAATATTTACACTCTCCTATCTTAGAGTCAACAAATGTTCTGGATGTTTAAGGTCTGCACATTTAAATGTGGTATGACTCAGCTTAACTGTATCACGGAGTCTAGTGCAGCACGAATTAGAGGGGCATTAGCTGATACACTGTGGATCTCATTCTGGGGAACTGGAAAAGTTACCTTGCCCCTATTCAGGTAGCTTTTCTTGGAACTAAAGCAGAATATTGGCCACTCATGGTATCACATGGGTCTCGGAACCCAGGATACAGCCCAGGCCAGAACATCTCCATTGCAATTTGATAGCCCTACAGCCTGAGCCCAGAGGAGATTTGGTGCTAGGGGTTTTTTTTAATCACAGAGTAAACATATGAATACTACATCAACTAGTTCATCCAGTAAGTCACCCTTTCTGTTCCACCCAAATCTCAATCCTTTGACAAAAATGAGGACACGACAACAAGATCTCACTTTCCTCTCTCATGCTGGACGAATAAGCCTGAGAATATTTTTTTAACCTTAGCCTGTTTTTCTCCTTTCTCACTGCAGAGAGCAGAACAAGTGGTGTTTAAAAAAAAAAAAAAAAAAAGTTTCTCAGCGGGACAAGTGGGAAAAGAGACAGGGGCCTGATCTTTCCAGGCAGGCTGGTAGAACTGGAGTCCCTGCCAATGAGCAGCAGCCACTTCTTGTACAAGGAGGTGATTCACGTTCATCTAAAGCTTTGTCCACACCACCAAGAACCATGGCTGAAAATGGGTGTCAGCAATATGTGCAGCAGAACCAGTACCAAACATGAGCAATGAGTAAGCATAGATAAGAAACCTATGTTGTGCACCAGTTCAGCTGCATCCATTGCTGAGACCTATTGGCAGCAGATCTTTTTTAGAATATAAACATGGCCCCAGAATCTGTGCTACTTAGGGACTTAGGAAGGAAAAGCAACAGTCAATCAATTCCTGAAGGGGCTGGAGAACTCCAGGTACTCAGACAGTAGGAATAACAGAAGCCAGAGCCATCAACAGCCCTAGAGCTCAACTGTCCTGGGGGAGACACTCCAGGATCCTAGGTGGGACAGCTAACTGTGGACACACTATGGGGCAGGGACAGCTCAGTGGTTTGAGCACTGGCCTGCTAAACCCAGTTGTGAGTTCAATCCTTGAGGTGGCCATTTAGGGATCTGGGGCAAAAATTGGGGACTGGTCCTGCTTTGAGCAGATGATCTCCTGAGTGCCCTTCCAACCCTGATATTCTATGAGAGTGAATCCGCAGGCCTGTTAAAAGAAACAACCCAACCATTCAGGGGGAAGGGATATAGGGAGGCAAAAACAGAAGACTGTGCAGATGCCAAATAGCCATGCTGCTAGAGCAGATGGTGAAGGAGTGGGAGTTAGAACCTGCCACATACACCACATCCTCATCGTTCCTGTTGACCATGAAATGTTCAGCCTCACGTGGCACTAAGGGCCAATAAGCAGTCAGAAAACATTCTGAATCCTCAAGTGTGGCAGATTAATGTGCACACCTGCTGTTGGCACAAGAGTTTAGCAAATGTAGTTTAGTTGAGCTCCTGAACTATAGTTGCCCGGATAAGTTAAGTCCCCATTTATAAAATCTCCCACAAACAAAACTATGTTGCCATCCTCCAAACTTCACCCTTCCCCCAAACATCCAGAGTTGCCCAAAATAGTGCAGGATCATAAACATTACATCCTTAGACGCTAGTGTCAATTTCAAAGCAATCTAGCTTCCCTGCATAGATTCTAACATGTTATGCTGTCCCATCAATGATCTCATCCATTACACTAATCAGCATCACCAGGGAATGTAAAATACACACAGAGGAAAAACTTTCACAATGACAAGTAATGCATTTAACGACCGTATACTATACATTACATTCTTTGACTTGATCTTTTCTCTGCTTTTTTTTTTTTAAACCATCCACTAAAAAAATAAAGATAGCGTCACAGAACATCTTATATTTTATGGATGGATGTAGAATCTACCATTAAAGAACCCCTATCATGAGCAATTCCAGGGAAAAGTGTGTGTTTGAGGCTCTGACTTAGGGACTTGGGAGTGTGTTCGACGTGTCCCACTTTAGCTCACAGAAAATTCCCTCTTTAGTCATTCTGTTTGAATGCAATTCTTTAGTTGTTAAATGGATAATGAATGCATTGTCATAGCCTTCATGAAGATAAATACAGTAGCCTTGTGCTTATGGACACTACAAACAGAAGAGATAATATGTATTTTAGTTGCTTCTATGCAACATCCTCTGGGGGCAGCCATTCATCTCCTAAATTTTGCATAAAAAGGGTTCAGTTAAGGCAACATCATTTTAAAGAGGAAGCGAATAAAGGAACAATGAGAGCTAGAGTCACTGAAAAGTCAACGGAAATCTCAGAGCACAAAGAATCACATTACTGTCATGTAATCAGAGTTGTAAATTAAACCTAGTGTGAAGCCATTTCCATGAACCCTTGAACTCTGTCCACTTTCTTGTTCTAACTTGCCATCACCAAAATACAAAACAAATCCTAACAGTTACCAGGGCTGGATGAAGGCAGTATAGACCTATCTTTAAGACATCTAAAGTCACGCGATGACAGAAGAATCTCTGCTTTCATTACAAAGGTCTCTTGCTCTCATGACTACAAAGAAAAGCTGAAAACAAACAGTGTAACCAAACCACTGATATATGCCAGAGTGTGCAAACAGCCTGAATCAACAGCTACGAAAGATTTGACCTGCATTATGCATCTTAATAGGGTGTTAACTCCAAAACCCCAGCGCTGAGGGTTCCCGTCCCCCTCAGTCAACACCATCTAAACAGATAACGTGTAGTAAGAAGAGAAGAGGGCAGCAGGCCTGGCCCATGTACCCAACAAGCTGGAGTAAGTATTTGGAGCGCTGTGTTGCTACTCCTGTCTCTCTCAGGGAAGAAGGAGCTCCTGTTACCACCCCGGGATGCGGAGGGGGGTACCATGCCACTGCCTCTTTGAAAGGAGGAGAACCCCCTGTCACTGTACAGGGGCATACATATGGTAGGTCCATGGTCCGTAGGACACCTGATAGCCTTGCTTTGCCTTCACTGTTATGCTTGCTGGCTACTATATTTTCATATTTTTTTAAAAAAGAATCTATGTATGGAAATATAAAACCAAATGTGCAATATTAGCCTACAAAGCTGTGCCAGTTCTTCCCCGGATTAATTTGCTTGTATGCTGTATCCACACCTCCTACCCTTTGTCTGTTTGTAACTTTCAACTGTAAGCTCTTCAGGGCAGGTACCATCTCTTTTGTGTGTTTGTACAGTGCCTAGCACAATGAAGCCTCAGTCTCAGCTAGGGCCTTTAGGAGCTAACATTTATATAAATATTTACTAAAAACCAACATCCACTGCATAATAACTGGACAATGTATTCAAATGACCTTTCCCCACCATGATTTGGGTCAGTTTTCTCGTTAAGTTGTGATCATAAAATATAAGCAGTGCTTATCTGAAATACCGTAATGGAGTTTGCAGGACTTGCCAATTTCTTTTAAAAAAGCAGTAATAAATACTAAATACAATAAATGAAAACCAAGACAATAGATGCAGAAGTTATGTGTGTGGGGTATACAGAAAAGGGGTAACATGAAACATATTACATGAGAATTACATATATACCTCCACATACCACATTGCAGGGTGAGTGCATGTGTGTGTGAGAGGAGCAATGACTTTCTTCACATACGAAATCCAGACTGGTGGATATTTACTGTGACAAAATGCTGAGTAAACTACAAACTACAAAGTGTATGGAAATTACTGCAACATGCCCTAGAATGCCAGAAAAGAGAACAACGTATAGCAGTGAACAGCCATCAGGTCTATATTCTTTGCACTGTTCAAATAAAACTCACCAACTGATCCGCTCTTGCTTCCAAGTCATTAGCAAATGATAAAAGATCCACTTTGGTAACACTTTTATTGATCTAAACAAGATACAAGCAACATTTTAATTCTCATTACTACTGCATTTACATTTACTTTAAAATTACGGCACTGCTAATACATAAACGTAGCCCTTTCCCTAAATGTTAAGTTATTTATGGACCTAATCCTAAAAAGCATTCTTGTTCAAGTGTTTTTGTCCAACTTATTGTGTCCTTAAAAGACAACACACACACACATATGGAACCAGCCTTTAACCCGTTTTGCTTGTTAAGACAAATATATACTGTTATATTTTCTTCCAGATGTACATGACCTCCCAGATTTGAGGTTACCATTATCTTACCTCTGTCAAATATGCTGCAAAGTTTATTCCGTCTATTCCTGAAGAACTGAAATCCAAAAGGTTCCGCTTTCCGATTTCATCCAGCAAAACTATATTGCTAAGATTTACATTAATATGTTCAATTTTCAGTGATACATCTTCTGTATACTGGGATGGGCGGGGAAAAAAAGACAAGAAGCAGTTCTCACTGAGTCCATATTCTTCCTGTGATAAGGCACTCCCCACTTGAAATCATTTGCTCCTGTTGACTTATCACTGATGTCACTTAAAGCACATAGAAATTCAGTGATCAAATTCTGCTCCCAATTATACCAGTGGAAGTCCAATTAATATGGACATATAGTAGGTCTGATTCTTCCTTTCCCTGCAGCATCCCCATACTCTCACCTTGCAATATCCTAACCCGTCTCTGCATCCTTTCAGCTCCTTTACAGATTACTCTATTTCCATGACCTATTTCAATGCTTCCTTCAGGAGGGTACAATTTCCATACAGAACAGACACTGGGATAAAATGCAGGAAATGTGTTTCTTCAGACAAAGCAGTTTAAAATGGCCAGGCTATGCCACAGGCTGTATGGTAGATCTAGAGAATATAGGACTCTAGCATTTTATCATCAGCCTTGACAGAAATTCTATACCATAATTGGGTAAAGTGGTCACCGATTGATCAGAAAAGATCCTCTAACAATTTATCAAGATAACAGAAAGACCCCAGCCTACTATGTAATAGAAGACAAGTATTGCACCGATTTGTGCCGTCCAGCAAACAGGGCGTTGGACTGGGATGCAGGAGATCAGAGTTCTATTCCAAGTTTGCCACTGGATTCCTGAGAGACCTTGGGCAAGTCATTTAATGTCTTTGTGCCTTCATTTCTCCTCCGTCCTCTGTTTTGTCTATTCTTTGTATACTCTTTGGGGCAGGGACAGTCTCTTGCTATGCGTAGGCTCAATGCCTATTATAATGGGGCACTAATCTTAGTTGAGGCCTCTAGAAGCTACTGCAGTACAAATTAGTACAGCTGATTATTATATCCAATTAACCTTGGCCAATTCTAGAAACCAAGCTGGGAGAAATAATTTTTTCCTCTCTCAAATAATACAAGTTTTGACATGGGTTGTGGGGAGCATATAGGACAGCAATTCATTTCTTTGGCCAACTTTAATTCTGTTTCCTGCCAAACTGAACATGTCAGTATAGGGGCTTGAAATATGAAGAGTGAGACTATATGTTGTCTGCAACTAATAAGAAGTCTCAGCATCTCCTAGAGAATGCTAGACTTTGAGGTCTTCATGTATGTAAAATAAAAAATAGCGTCAGAGCTTAAGAACAGAAGGGACTACCAGATCTATCTAATCTGACCTCTGGTATATCACAAGCCATGAACACCTCCCGTGCTATATTCCACCTCCAACAATGTTATTACTTATAAATAAGGCTATGATTTAGTCGCTGAGTTCACGGAATCTGTGATTTCCAAAGACCTCTGTGACTTCAGCCGTGGCTATAAGCTTCCTGCGGCTGCCGGTGGCGGGGGGACCTCCTGCAGCTCCCTGCGGCCACCACCACTGGTCGCAGGGGGATTTCCGTGGCTCCCCGTGGTATGGCTGGCATGGGGACCCCACCGCTGTGGGTGGAGGGGGAGGGGCCCATGGAACTCCCAGCCAACCAGCGTCTGTCCAGCCACTTCCCATTTTATCATGGATAGTTTTAGTCAAAGTCAGGGACCAGTCGCTGGCTTCCGTGAATTTTTCTTTATTGACTGTGACCGGTCCGTGACTTTTACTATAAATATCTGTGACAAAAATCTTAGCCTTACTTATAAATAAGTAAGTAAGTAATCCCATGCATAGAGCTCTCCATGCCCATGAAGGCCCTGAATGGAAGAATTCTACAAAGTTATTTACTAAAAATAAGACACTTTCTCCCAGCTTAACCAGGTTTGACTGTTAGAGAATATAGGAATGGACAACCCTTCCCCTCCCCCCCAAAACCACCTGTTTCTACTGTGTTCAAGAACACCTGAAAAGGTTAGCTAACAACTGCAATCTCCCTCCACACACTCCAACATTAGGATCACAATCACAAACTTCCTTTACTTACCATGCTAATGTTCAGAAACTCATTGATATTGAAGAGATTTTCTAGGTGAAGTGTAGTATAAATTCCTTTGTTTTCTTTACAGTCACTATGAAAATAAATGATGTATATATCAATTTGAAAAACAACTTTGGTGCTATTTTTTTAAAATGATTAACAATGCCAGCACATTTTAGGTTAGTCAATTTTTATAGCGTTCTAGCCATATCTTTTGGATGTCAGGCTATGGGAAGGACAGTATTTAACAATTTGCTTAAAGATTCTATGATGCTGTAAAATACACAAAACAGCTTTTCACAAGGACAGCTGCTTTTGTTCAATTGTATTATACTAAGGCTACCTATAATAACTGGTTTATATGTGGGTCACTCATTTTTGCTAGTGATTCACTAGGAAATTAGGGGGTCACCTTATACAGTAGATAGGCAATTTTTGGTGCTGGAAATCTAGAATACGGAAATTGCTGGCAATGAAGACACAAGGAATCACAAAAAGCAATGCATGGTAACAGCAGTAAATCCCGGCCAAGATTTTATATTTTTGGTACCTGTAAACTTTTTCAAAGGTCAAATTAATATCTGGATTTTTAAGCACGATGGCAGAAAGGTAGCTTCGCCAATGCTGATTCAGTAAGTATGGAGTATCCAAAACCTAGAACAAAGTGCACTGAAATTATTTATCATAATTCTACATTTCTAAATTTCTGCCTGAATTTGTGTATGAGAGCCTTCAACACACACGTGTGTCTCACCCTCAGAGATTATCATCTGCTGATGGAAAAAGAAGCAGACACACCAGACCCAATGATCTGTCAAGAGCAGAAAGTGCAAATTGTAGTTTCACATGTTATCATGGGCTGCTGAGCTTCCGGGAGATTTACCTCCAGAGGTAGGCAGACAGTATTTGCATTGCCATTCTCAGTTGCAGATTCAACCAAGAAGAGGATGAGCCTCTCCACCAGAGTGGACACTAATAGTCCCATATTATCATGACTGATGTGTGTCATTGAAAATGCCAAATCGGCACAAAAATTTACAAACATCTTAAAGACTTGTCGGTTTGGAATGTTTTTTTGTTTGGTTGGTTGTTTTGTTTAATATTTTGAATATGAACAACTTCACCTTGAACAAAGTCCTGTCTTCATAGGGTTCACAGACCAGCTTTTCTACATTTCCACCTGTAACAAAGGTGATGACCACTATGATCATCAGCACCCAGGAGAAAAGGAAACTGAATCCTACTCCACTGAAAAAAGGAAAACAAAAAAAACTAGTGAGAATTTAAGAACATTTAAGTGCATGCAGTAGCTAAGCCAAAATTCAGTAACTGTAGCAATCACCAAGAAGAGGCAAAGACTGTTCCCAGTAGCCCTGCATCAAACTAAGGCAGAGGTCCCTGAATTATGTGACATGTGGAGGAATGTTCGGCGGGGGGGGGGGGGGGGCGGAGGGTGTGCAGTGCAGCAGCTTGGGCTAGCCCTCCCGGGGGTGGGAAAATCTCCACCCCCACCACTGCTCTGCTCCGCCCACCCTGACTCTGCTCCCAGACCCACCTCCACCCCCGTTATCGCTATCCATGTCCCCCACCCAGGAGGCCTGGGGGGAGGAGTGCGCAACCCTCAAGTTTGGGGAACACTGAATTGTTTATATGGACATTTAGTTTGTGGCAAGCTGGGGTATAAATCTACATCACACTAGCCTGCCATGCACTACATGGCTGCGTGGACTCTGCTGCGTGCAGAGTGGACTTAATTTACCCCACTTTGAAATGGGAGTAGAATAAAGCACACTAGGGATCAGAGTCTGAGACACAAGCAGGCTCGCTCCTTTCTTAGGTTGGAAGTGGAGCATATTGCCTCTGTCAAGAGTGAGAGCATTGCCTTTTTTAATTTTTTTTTTTAAATGAAGCCTTTAGTCTTCAAAAGTGGTTGTGCAAGTTCCAGCCCTCCTCAGCAAGAAGGATGGATTAAACCCAATGCTAGGATCCCTAAGGATCATTATCGCCCACAGAAAAAAGCCCTCAGCAATCAGACAGAAATAGGCCATATTCCCCTATTCTTCTGATGCAGCCGATAGAATCTCTTTCTTTTGGAGCCCAAACCATGTTTAAAAATATGTTCCATACATATTATTTTTAGAGGAAAACTACAGATTCCCTTTATAGTCTAAATAATTAGACATATGTCCCAATTTTGCAATTCCCAAGTTGGTTTAAATGGATGTTTGTTAGCCAAAATGCTCTCACTATAATAGATTCACATGGCTTATCTTCTCACATGATCCTCTAGTAAATCCTCTAGTAAATGTATATCAATGCCAGCCTAACATCTTTTGACGCATCCCAAGGCTAGAACTTGCTTCCACTGACGCACTTAGTTTCCAAACATTTAATCTGTATTTTCCTCTTAAAAATCTATCACCCCCGCCCTCAGTTGGCCAGCGTATATATTTACCCAGGTAATAAAGCCACTGCACTTCAAAATATACTTTCCACAATACAGTACATAACTGAAAGAGATGTTTGTGTAATATTTAACTTATATTTTTAAAAATATAAACTCACGCCATAAGGAAATTGCCACCAGTGTTTGAGATACAGCCTCTGGTTGTTGGAGAAGCATGTTTATCATAACCGCAAGTTCCACATAATAGTCCAAGACAGTAAAAGACCAGGATCAGAATCACCATGCAGCAGAGAATTAGACAACCCAACCATCTAATGAATCAATATAGACAGTTACAGGATTAATATGTATGACACACCAGAGACAAAAAAAATCAATCATGCATATTAAAGAAGAAATATCAAAGAGATTATAGGGTAAAAATATTATGCAGGGTGACTAATAATTCAGAAGAGACCCATCTCAAATGGGTTATAAACGGAGCAGTGCAAAAATCAAATAAAAATCTGTGAGTGTGGATGTGTTATAGAATTTCCAATTGCTCTTGTAAAGTTTACTTGTCTGAAAATACACAAATATTACTTCATATCTGAATGTTGCAGAACAATTCTGTTTAGATTGGTGGGGTTAAAACCTATGGTAAAGGTGCACAATTTGGCACTTTGCAATGTATTGCTGCAATTACAAAAGCACACAGTTAAATGGCATATAATCAGGGAAATGCAAGATTAACCTTAATTCCTACCAAAGTATTCTTTCCTTCTTACTCATGACAACAAAGTAACTCTGCTCAATCTACCTACATATGTAGAATTTATCCAACACTACTCAACTCCAACACCTTCCATGCCTCTCTCCATCCTTCCTTTCATTTATTCTGATTTCTCTCCCTCCCATCTCTCCTTCTTTCTCACTCTTGCCCTACAAGACATTTGATGCACAAAACAAAATATGCCACCCCCAAATAAATACAAAAAAAAAATTCACAGCTAACCAAAAAGAAAACTGTGGAACTAACGTGATATTTGCAAACCATCATGCTGCTTGTATGTTACATCCCTTATCCCCACCCTTTGATTGTCTTAACAGACTAAGTTCTTTAGTGCAGAAACTGTCTTAGGGTATGTCTACACTACGAAATTAGGTCAATCCTATAGAAGTCGATTTTTAGAAATCAATTTTATACAGTCGATTGTGTATGTCCCCACTAAGTGCATTAAGTCGGCAGACTGTGTCCTCAATACTGTGGCTAGCATCGACTTACAGAGCGGTGCACTGTGGGTAGCTTCCCACAGTTCCTGCAGTCTCCGCTGCCCATTTGAATTCTGGGTTAAGTTCCCAATGCCTGATGGGCAAAAACAGTGTCGAGGGTGGTTTTGGGTACATGTCATCAGTTGCCCCTCCCTCTCTCCATGAAAGCAATGGCAGACAATCATTTCGCCCCTTTTTTCCTGGGTTACCCATGCAAACGCCATACCACGGCAACCATGGAGCCTGCTCAGCTCATTGCTGCCGTTGTGAGCATTGTAAACACCTCACGCATTATCCTGGAGTACGCGCAGAACTCAGCTAAGAGATGCCAGCACGAGGACGATTGTGATGAGGACATGGACACAGATGTTCCTGAAACCACTGTGGCAACTGGGACACCATGGGGGCAGTGGGGCTGTGGTAATTGGGACATCATCACGGCAGTGGGGCTGGTTGATACAGTGGTACACAGATTCTGGGCCCGGCAAACAAGCACTGACTGGTGGGACCACATAATGTTGCGGGTATGGGATGATTCACAGTGGCTGCCAAACTTTCGCATGCATAAGGCCACTTTCTTGAACTTTGTGAGTTGCTTTCCCCCGCCCTGAAGTGCAGGAATACCAAGATGAGAGCTTCCCTGACAGTCGAAAAGTGAGTGGCAATAGCCCTGTGGAAGCTTGCAATGCCCGACTGCTACCGGTCAGTCAGGAATCAATTTGGAGTGGGCAAGTCTACTGTGGGGACTGCCGTGATCCAAGTAGCCAATGCAATCACTGACATTCTGCTATCAAGGGTAGTGACTCTGGGAAACGTGCAGGTCATAGTGGATGGCTTTGCTGCAATGGGGTTCCCTAACTGTGGTGGGGCGATAGACGGAACACATACCCCTATCTTGGCACCGGACCACCTTGCCAATCAGTATATAAACCGCAAGGGGTACTTCTCAATGGTGATGCAAGCACTGGTAGATCACAAGGGACGTTTCACCGACATCAACGTGGGATGGCAGGGAAAGGTGCATGACACTCGCATCTTTAGGAACTCAGGGCTGTTCAAGCAGTTGCAAGAAGAGACTTACTTCCCAGACCAGAAAATTACCGTTGGGGATGTTGAAATGACAATAGTTATCCTTGGGGACCCAGCCCACCCCTTACTCCCATGGCTCATGAAACACAGGCAGCCTGGACAGTAGTAAGGAGCAGTTCAACTATAGGCTGAGCAAGTGCAGAAAGGTGGTAGAATGTGCCTTTGGATGTTTAAAAGTGCGCTGGTGCTGTTTGCTGACTAGGTTAGATCTCAGCGCAACCAACATTCCCATTGTTATTGCTGCTTGCTCCATAATATCTGTGAGAGTAAGGGGGAGACATTTATGGCGGGGTGGGAGGTTGAGGCAAATCGCCTGGCAGCCGATTTTGAGCAGCCAGACACCAGGGCGATTGGAAGAGCACAGCTAGGTGTGCTGCACATCAGAGAGACTTTGAAAACCAGTTTCATGACTGGCCAGGCTACGGTGTGACAGCTGTGTGTGTTTCTCCTTGCTGCAAACCCGTACCCTTTGTTGATTTTAATTCCCTGTAAGCCAGCCACCCTCCCCCCTTCAATCACAGCTGGCAAAGGAAATAAAGTATCTATTGTTTTGAAACCATGCACTCTTTCTTTATTAATAAAAATAAGTGAGATAACTGACAAGGTAGCCCGGGTGGGGTGGGGTGCGGGAGGAGGAAAGGACAAGGCTACATTGCTTATTGTAGCCACACTACAAATCAAAACTGTTTGAATGACAACTTTCTGTTGCTTGGGCCATCCTCTGGAGTGGAGTGGCTGGGTGCCTGGAGCCTCCCACCTCGCATTCTTGGATGTCTGGGAGAGGAGGATATGGAACCTGGGGAGGAGGGCAGGCAGTTATACAGTGGATGCAGCGGGGCTCTGTGCTCTTGTTGGCTTTCCTACAGCTCCAACAGATGCTTCATCATGTCCGTTTGCTCCCCCATTAGCCTCAGCATCACCTCCTGCCTCTGCTCTTCACTCTCACTTAATGCTTTCCTGGCCTCTGCCACTGAATGCCTCCATGCATTAAGCTGTGCCCTTTCAGTGCAGGAGGACTGCATGAGCTCAGAAAACATGTCATCACAAGTGCTTTTTTTTCGCCTTCTAATCTGCAATAACTTCAGGAACAGAGGTGATAGGGGGAGCACAGAAACACTTGAACCTGGGGGGAGAAAAAAAGGGAGAGTAAAATTTAAGATGATACATTTCTGAGAACAAAAGGGAGACTCTTTCACAGTGAATCAAGCAATTCACAGCAGACAGCACGTGTGCTTTAGGTACAGGTCGCATTTTGCCTTTTATATTGAGCGCCTGCCGGTACGGTGACACATCATACACGGCTGGGGCAACAGTTTCCAGGCAGTGATGGTAAGCCTTTTGGTATGCAGGGTTGGCTTCTTCTGCCTTCATAACATGTGGGAATGGTTTCAAACTGCAGTGCCATCCTTTCCCATAGCAAGCAATGCCAGTTGGGTTTCACAATTAAAAGGAGGGGCTGCGGTTTTCGGGTGGATGTGCAGCACACACCTCCCCCCACCTCACCGCAGGGCTATTCTCTGGGATGATCCCTTCACCCCTCCCACCACCGCGTGGCTATTCTCCAGGATGATCCCTTTTAGCCATGTGCAAACAACCCAGCATGAACGGGATCCTTTTACTGTTCCCTTATAAAAATTCCACTACTTCAACCAGGTGACTATGAATGATATCACTCTCCTGAGGCTAACACAGAAAGATAAAGACCAAATGTTGCTTGAATGCAACCAAAATCCAGGACCATTCACTGCCATGCTTTGTGCTGCAATGATTCCAGACTACTTGCTAGGCATGGTAAAGTGTCCTACCGTGGAGGACGAAATAAGGCAGTCCTCCCCAGAAACCTTCTGAAAAGGCTTTCAGAGTACCGCCAGGAGAGCTTCATGGAGATATCCCTGGAGGATTCCTGCTCCATCCCCAGACACATTAACAGACTTTTCCAGTAGCTGTACCGGCTGCGAATGCATCCCAATTCTTCAGGGCAAATCAAACATTAAACACTGTTGCTTTTAAACCCTGTACTGTAGTTACAAATGTGCACTCACCAGAGCTGCCTTCTCCAGCTTCAGGGTTGGGGATCCCGCCTTGGGAGGGTATTGGCTCCAGGGTGATTAAAAGGTCCTGGCTGCCAGGGAGAAAGGATTCGCTGCTTGCCTGCTGCGCATTCTCCTCCTCTTCCTCATCCACAAAATCCTCCTCCTTGTTGCGCGAGACTCCCCCCTTGCAGGTGTCCATGGACAGTGGTGGGGTAATGGCAGAGTCTCCCCCTAGGATGCCATGCAGCTGATCATAGAAGCGGCATATATGGGGCTCTGACCCGGAGCGACCATTTGCCTCCTTTGTCTTTTGGTAGGCTTGCCTGAGCTCCTTAACTTTCACTAGGCACTGCTGCATGTCCCTGTAATAGCCTCTCTCCACCATGCCCTGTGCGATTTTGGCATATATATTAGCATTTCTTCTTTTTGATCGGAGTTCGGCCTGCACAGATTCTTCTCCCCATACAGCATCAGATCTAGGGTCTCCCTTTCGGTCCATGCTGGAACTCGTTTGCGATTCTAGGGGGACTGCATGGTCACCTGTGCTGCTGAGCTCGTCACGCTGACCAAACAAGAAATTAAATGCAAAATTTCCCGGAGCTTTTACTGTGTACCTGGCTAGTGCATCGGAGTTCAAAGTGCTGTCCAGAACGGTCACACTGAAGCACTCTGGGATAGCTCCCGGAGACCAATACCGTCGAATTGCATCTGCACTACCCCAAATTCGACCCAGCAAGGTCAATTTTACCGCTACTCCCCTCGCCAGGGAGGAGTATAAAAGTCAATTTTAAGAGACCTTTAGGTCAATGGAACGGGGTTGGTTGTGTAGACGCATTCATTTTAAAATCGACCTAACGTGGCTAAATTTGACCTAAGCCCGTAGTGTAGACCAAGGCCAACTTTATGCTTGTAGAGTGCCCAGCAAAATCCTGACAAGGCCTCTACCACCAGACAAACAATAAATTACAACAACTTCACAATAGCATCGAGGCTGCACTGTCGCTCAGCGATCACAATTTTATTGTCCTGACAAAAACAAATAATTATGTCAAAATATTCCTAGACAGCGTTCCCCTCCTACCTTATTGCTTAAGTAATGTGTACCTACCTGTAGAAATCATACTGTTCCACTACTGGGAAATAATCTTGAACATATGCCTCACTCTGAGTAAGATATATTGTTAAATCAGCTAGAACCTTCTGAACAGGAAGCATTTTAGTGAAGCTAGTGATATTTGAACCAATCAAGTCCAACAAATTTTTGATATCTGAAAAACCAAGCATTGTGGGAGTACATCATTATAAGACCATAAAAGACAAATTATATTCTATATACACCAAGTTAAAATGCTCATTCATTTCAGCCATGTATCTGGAGAAAGGCAAGCCATGAAGACAAGCATGAAACAGGACAGGCAAGCCACAAGGAATATTAGCTTTCAACGTAAGATAATGGCATTTTAAGACACACATACTGTAGTTTTAACATTTAATTTAACAATGAAAGATGTTGATGTCATGTCAGAGTTTTCTTTCTGTTGATTCATTTTAAAAAGAATGTGTTTTTTAAATCCAGCTAGCTTAAATCTTCCATTTTTTTTGGTAATATATGAAATAACAATACTGAGCCAGGCAATTAGGTACTAAGTTTATGAATGATTATTAGGAGAAGTTTTAAGATTGTTTAAACTAGGGCTGTTGATTAATTGCAGTTAACTCACATGATTAACTCAAAAAATTAATCGGGATTAAAAAAATTAATCAATCAATCAATTGCAGTTCTAATTGCATTGTTAAACAATAAATACCAATTTAAATTTATTAAATATCTTTGGATTTTTTTCTGCATTTTCAAATATATTGATCTCAATGATACAGAATACAAAGTGTACACTCACTTTATATTATTATCACAAATATTTGGACTGTAAAAGCGATAAAACAGTATTTTTCAATTCACCTCATACAAGTAATGTTGTACAATCTCTATCACAAAAGTGCAACTTACAAATGTAGATTTTTTTGTTACAAAACACCATTCAAAAAAACAGAACAATGCAAAACTTTAGAGCCTACAAGTCCACTCAGTCCTACTTCTCATTCAGCCAATCACTATGACAAACAAGTTTGTTTACATTTATGGGAGATAATGCTGCCCACTTCTTATTTACAATGTCACCAGAAAGTGAGAACAAGCATTTGTGTGGGACTTCTGTAGCCGGCATTGCAAGGTATTTACATGCCAGATATGCTAAACATTTGTATGCCCCTTCATGCTTCGGCCACCATTCCAGGGGACATTCTTCCATGCTGATGACACATTAAAAAAAGAAAGCGTTAATTAAGTTTGCGACTGAACTCCTTGAGGGAGAACTGTAGGTCTCCGGCTCTATTTTACCTGCATTCTGCCATATTTCATGCTATGGTAGTCTCGGATGATGACCCAGCAAATGTTCATTTTAAGAACACTTTCGTTGCAGATTTGACAAAACGCAAAGAAGGTACCAATGTGAAATTTCTAAAGACAGCTACAGTACTCGACCCAAGGTTTAAGAATCTGAAGTGCCTTCCAAAATCTGAGAGGGACGAGGTAGGGAGCACACTTTCAAAAGTCTTAAAAGTGCAACACTCTGATGCAGAAACTACAGAACCCGAACCACCAAAAAATAAAATCAACCTCCTGCTGGTGGCATCTGACTCAGATGATGAAAATTAACATGTGTCGGCCCGCATTGCTTTGGACTGTTATCGAGCAGAACCCGCCATCAGCATGAACATAACATAAGAATGGCCATACTGGGTCAGACCAATGGTCCATCTATCCCAGTATCCTGTCTTCTGACACTGGCCAATGCCAGGTGCCCCAGAGGGAATGAACAGAACAGGTAGTTATCAAGTGATCCATCCTGTGGACGCATGTCCTCTGGAATGGTGGTTGAAGCATGAAGGGACATATGACACTCTAGTGCATCTGGCATGTAAATACCTTGCAACACTAGCTACAACAGTGCCATGCGAAAGCCTGTTCTCAATTTTAGGTGACATTGTGAACAAGAAGCAGGCAGCATTATCTCCTGCAAATGTAAACAAACTTGTTTGTCTGAGCAATTGGCTGAACAAGAAACAGGACTGAGTGGACTTGCAGGCTCTAAAGTTTTACATTGTTTTATTTTTGAAAGCAGTTTTTTTAAAATATATAATTCTACATTTGTAAGTTCAACTTTCCTGATATAGAGATTGCACTACAGTATTTGTATTAAGTGAATTGAAAAATACTATTTCTTTTGTTTTTTACCATGCAAATATTTGTAATAAAAATATAAAGTGAGCAGTGTACACTTTGTATTCTGTGTTGTCATTGAAATCAATATATTCGAAAATGCAGAAAAACATCCAAAAATATTTAATAAATTTCAATTTGTATTCTATTGTTTACCAATGCGATTAAAACTGTGATTAATTTTTTTAAATCCCTTGATAGCCCTAGTTTAAACACTATTCCTACAGTATACAACACACCCTGTTAAAGAATTGAAGATCCTATATTAACTTCTTAACACAGGAAGAGTAAGAAGTTATAATCTCAGTCTTTACAAAATGCATACTTTAAATAAAAAGCCTTTCCAATTAGTTAGCAGCATTCTTCAAAAAGCTGTGCTAATGAAGTAATATTTTGGTCATCTCAATTTATGAGGGAACATGCCAATCTGTTGGCACAATTTAACAATTATATTTAGCTGCACAGAGATCCTAAAATATTTCATACTCCTATTGCACTATAAATATATAAAGAAATGCATTTTTCTTCATTCTTTTATTCCTTCAAAATTCTGATGCACCCTATTCCATCAGGATACATTCTGTAGATGTCAACTTGTCATATGAATTTGGTAATGCTCAGCACTGTCCCCCCTCCCTCCAGGAGAATCAGGCCTTTTTTACGCTTCGAAACAAATAGATTCAGGTACCAGGTTTCCTAGACCCAAACCCTCCTCCTCTCTGTTCATGAAATTACTCTATTACAATTTTTTCCCCCTCTGTTTTTAACTTGATGTCTACCCTGCACTCAGTTATTAGTAAGAAACATCAAGCTGCTAAAATAATGAAAGCCTGCCTTGTTTTATGCAAATTGCCAGCTACTGGAAAGGAGTATTTTTGCATTTAGATCTCCTTAATAAAGAAAATGTAACACCATCAGCTTAGAAAACTTTGACTCATTTTAGACAAGGTCACACAGTATGCTATGTTTACATACATACTGTGTATTATTTTCCCAAACTTACAAGGAACAGCTGTTTATATTGGCAGAACAGGTCCACAATGCAAGAACAGAAATTAAAACACATTAGTATACACATTCATATATTAAATGTACTACATGCTACCCTTTAATGATAACTAAACTATTAGCCAATTTAACGATTTTAATGGTTTGATTTTTGGGTACTTAAAAGGTTAGATAAAGAACAAGTTAAAATACTATGTAAGGCATGTGTTTTACCCACTAGATTTTATACCACAACGTAGATCAGTTTCTTTTTTTATTAGGAGCTTAGCTTAAATAAATAATAAATATTGTATGCGTGCTTTTTCCAACCAAGGCACGGTCAACATTATAGCACAATAAAGATATAGTAACCCAAATGCCATTTAGACATCAAGATTTCACTTGCAAGGCAAAAACAACGAGAAGTCCGGTGGCAGCTGAAAGACTAACAGATTTATTTGGGCATAAGCTTTCGTGGGTAAAGCTTATGCCCACATACATCTGTTGGTCTTTAAGGTACCACCGGACTCCTCATTGTTTTTGTGGATACAGACTAATTTAGGGAGGAGGGATAGCTCAGAGGTTTGAGCATTGGCCTTCTAAACCCAGGGTTGTGAGCTCAATCCTTGAGGGGGCCATTTGGGGCAAAAATTGGGGATTGGTCCTGCTTTGAGCAGGGGGTTGGACTAGATGACCTCCTGAGGTCCCTTCCAACCCTGATATTCTATGATTCTATTACAGCTACGCCTTTGATACTTGCAAGGTAGCAGTAGTCTAAGAAACAATGCACACAAACACCATATGTTGTCTTCTTAGATTTAATTATGAGACAATAATACTGCCAAAGGTGGTCTTCTCATTCTACAAAAATGTGAACAAGTTTTATATTTCATCTTTGATAGCATTTTCTGAGACATCACCAATAAGGAGGATACAAAAATATAACCATGGTAAAGGAGTGATACTAAACTTTAATGTTATGCTCTAGAAAACAATTTATCAATCAAAATAAAAAGCAAATTCTATCATCAGTTTCACCTGATAAGATGTTCCTGGTTTGGTTCAGCACTAAATCTGGAGTATCATTAAAGGCTGCATAGCCCTAAAATAAACGGTGAGAGTTAAAAGAACATCTCAATGCCAAATTGCTCACATCTGTTTTTCTATTATAAAAGGGCTAACATTATACACATCACATCTTATCTGGTATGTCAAACAAATTTTATGTCACCCCTTGAAAGTACAAAAATACTACAGAAAGCTTAATGAGAGAATCTAATCCAGGTAGTTTACTCTCCCAATTAGTCCCTGAAGAAGTAAACACACACACACACACACACACACTTTTTAAACATACATCAGTCACATTCTCATGATTATGACCCAAAGGTGCTTTTTGTCCAACGCAGACCTAAAGCTTACAGAGCTAAGGACACAGGCATGTATTCTCTGTAAACAATGCTGAAATGCTGAACACCTGCACAGTCTTCTCCTCTAAGAGTGCCCCCAGCCCATCCCAAAACAAAAAAGTCACATTGAGAGTGGTGAGCAGAAACACCAGTCAGGAAAGATGACCAACACGGTCACCAGGGCCAGAATTTCAATCCTTTTCCTCAGGCCTTTGTTTTATGGAAACAAAGGATTATGAACAAAAAAACCTCAAGATGCTCAAAACAGTGGATGCCAATTGCAGGAGAACTTTCCATCATCTTAACCAGATGGGAAAGGAAAGGGCACACTTCACTCTACCTAGCCATCACTCACTACCTTTGTATCTCCCCCTCACTCTTATCACCCATGTGACAGGCAGGGGTCTGGATGAACCCCTCATGCCCTGGGGCTTGTGGACTGCTTTTCTATCTTGTAACAGGGCTTCTACTACAAGTACCTCAGCTTTAAAATAAGAAAAGGTAGTAGACCAGTGGTGGGCAACCTGCGTCCATCAGGGTAATCTGCTGGCAGGCCACGAGACAGTTTGTTTACATTAACCTCTGCAGGCACGGCCATCTGCAGCTCCCAGTGGCCATGGTTCGCCATTCCTGGCCAATGGGAGCCAAAGGAAGTGGCGGCCAGCACGTCCCTGCAGCCTGCGCCCTTCCCGTAGCTCCCGTTGGCTGGGAATGGCGAACCGCAGCCACTGGGAGCTGTAGGCAGCCATGCCTGCGGACGGTCAATGTAAACAAACTGTCTTGTGGCCCGCCAGTGGATTTCCCTGATGGGACGCAGGTTGCCCACCAGTGCAATAGACCCAGATTCTGTCTTTTTGCTTTTGAAGAATATCCTGCAGTAGACAATTAATGTTAATTATGGATGCACACTGCTCTGAAGATGTAAAGCCTTAAGTAAGTATTATTACATATTAAATCTTAAGATGTGAACCAACGCTGGGACAGTTAGCAGAGAAACCCACTAAGAAGAGGAAATGGAAAGAAAGACTTTTACTTGGGAAAGCGAAGAACAAATGTCATATGTAATCGTCCCATCCTATTATTTAACGTAAAGAAACATACCTTTTGAACCAAACTGGAAAGGTCTATTTTAAGGACATCATTGACTTTGGCAAGCTGTGTGCTCACACCTGGCAACTAGGATGGAAAAAAGCATTCTTGAGATAAACCAAAATACCATATACACTACTTGACCATATATTTCAAAGGAGATGTAAAAACAAATTGGAAGAATATGTACAGCACAATATTGCTAGTGCTCTCCTTAAACCTTCATTGGATGAAAGCAAAATTTATAATCAATTATAGTTAGCAGATCATAGTGTTGGCCAGAACAGCACTTTAACATAGCTGTTTGACACATATATCTCTCTATCTTACTTTCTAGTGCACTCAAGATGAAAGCAGTCATTGAAATTGCACAGATGAAGAGATACAGAACAGATCATTTTACTACACAAATTGAGCCTAAATCAGAGGAATATTCCTGAGGTAATACAATGAAACTACACTGTGAAATGTTGAAAAAATATTTTCTTACCCCACTGAAGTTAGCATTGATATTCAGTTGATTTAATGAATTTCTGATAATGTTGCAAGTTGAAGCAGCTTGAGCAGCAGAGCACGCAGAGTCACTGAGTGTATTGCTCAGGTGTATTTTAACATTGGTCAGGTTAGCATGCAGCCTTTCAGTACCTTCCTGCAAAACCTCCACAGAGACGCTCACATTTTCCAGTGCCTCCTTTGTTTCTCTGATTGCTATGATGATACAAAGATTTTAAAACAAGTTTCATTTAGAAGTCAGTCCAGTTACTCAGCAAGATGCATACATTTAATGACAAAAAACAACTATTGCAGCAGAAAATATACTGCAAATAGAAGCATGGCATATTTTGCTAGCACAGGCCAAACATAATCAGTCAGTCAATCTATTTTTACCAGGATTCCACCCACCCCCAAAATGTACCCCTTTTTACTCTTTGTTCGGTTCACTAGTTTTGGTGGATTGCAACACAGAAATACAATGAGACCACTGTTTCATTATCATATACCAGCGCAAGTGGGTCAAGTCATTAGCAACAAATCCAGGGCCTTGTTTTGCAAGCTCAGTACGATATTTTCTGTATTTCTATCACTACCATACACTTGGGGCACATCACTGAACTCTGAGTTTCAAGTGAAACAGAACATGTTGCACCAGCCAACACTAATGCTGGTTCAACATTTTCTGCCTTTAGATCTCACCCCAGTCATACAAAAACAAAGAAGTGCTGAACAGAAGAGTAATAGACAAACAGATACAGCTAAAAATGCACAAGAAAGTGCACAAAAAATGAACCACACTTCACACAACACACAAGATTTTGTCAAGTCTTTTACCTTTGATAGCCCTTTCCACTTTGACTTCAAGCCAAATAGAAAAATAAAGCAAAGAAACGAGAATGATAATGGGTGATGAGAAAGGGGTCTGGTGATGTGTGCAAACAGTTTCATGTGCATGGGTAGAGAAAAATAAAAAAACCAGTGACTAACTTCAGTGATAATTTGCACTTTTGTATGTACAACTGCACCACTTACAAATTCCTGAATTAGCAATCTTGTATAAAACAAGAACTGTTGAAATCATCTTTATAATGGAGAAATCACAGAATCAAGTGTTACTAAGCCCCAAAGCATGTATGGTCAAGAAATTTTAGTTGCTGGTATCTTCACAATAAACTAGACAAATATTTTAACTTGATGGTGCTAGCCCAGGCATAAAAAGCAGCAACACACCTATGAGGACTGAAGGTATAAAACAGTATGACCTGCCTGAGAAGCAGACAAACTACTACTCATTAATTACAGTTCACAAAAAGTTTGAATGTTTCCTAATCAGCCTTTTCATATAAGAAGAAAAAGTCTGGCAATAGATATACAATTTCAAATTATGGGAAATTCACTACAAAGACCCAGCCGAATAAGCTCAAAACCTTTCGTACAATGCAATCAATCCACTGGCTAACTCTGCTGTCTAAACTTTCTACCACTGCAACTTCCATAAACCATTGGGACTACTGGAAGAGGTAAAGATGGGACGTTTACCTAGCCAAAACCTAGCATTCAAAGACGCTTATAAATACCCAGAAGGTCCAGTATCCGTCCGTCTGAAAGTTCACAGAGGTCAAATACCTTTTTAAGCAGAAAGATACAAGGATGCATATTCTGAGGAAAAGAAAAATAAGCTCCTGCCACTGGAATAATGCTCTTTCCTCTGTAATGGGACCATGCTTTCCCCTCTTGTCCCAAGGCATGCACAAAACTCTCAATTCATTTGATAAGTGTCACTGCCCAGAAAAATACTCCACCTATAGACTGATTACAAAATTACGTAAACTTGTGGAATAGGGAGAGGGTGTCTCTCTTAACAAGGCAATGGAACGTTAATAAATAAAAGCAGAGATGTGCATTTACCTCCTGCCATCATTAGAGCTGCATCGAGTGCAGGGCGCACTTCTTTCGCAAACCGCTCTTGAACTCTGCTGCCAAGCAATGGCCCAACATCTGTAGAAAGAGAAAATAAAAACACACTGCAAGCCAGTTCAATACAATCCTGTATCACTACTTATCAGAACAAGTATCTTGCACCAATTTTTATTAACTTCTAAAAAAGCTGCACTCAGGACTAAAATCAAAGTTCAGTGTAAGAAGACAACTTCACTGCTCACACCTTCTTTGGCAACACTTACCTCTAAGACTTATGGGATTAAACAATAAATCAAAAGGGAGTGACGTCTATTTATTCGTGCCTGACTTGGGAAAGTGAAGACAATAGCAATGCAACAAGACACCAGAAACGCGTACTCCAGTATTGCTTTTTGTTATCGAAGCTCTGCTCCTTCGCTTTAGTTTTTCATTTTTCAGAACACACTTTTTTAAGAGTCCATCATTTTGCAGTGAATTTTGGGCAACAATCCTTTACTATGAATTATTTTTCATAGTGCACAAGAAATAGGGAAATTGATTCTTTGGATCCCTTTCTCCCTCCTTTTCCCCAAAAGCCCCAGCTGTGTTCTTAAAAAACAGTCCCAAAGATTCTTTAAATTTTCCATTTTTGGACTTCTGCCCATCACTGTAGTATCTGACTATCTTCCACATAGAATACTTGGCAACAGTGAAGTCCCTAGTGAACTTCATGGAGTCTCTAGCTTCCCTCCATTTTCAAGTCACAGAAAGCTCTTAGGGTAGGTTTTTGGGGGGCAGGTTTGGGAGGCGGTGTCAGGGGGCTATGTCATGGGAGCATCCAAGGTGGTCAACATTGTTAATTCTGGTTATGGTGGAAAGGCTTTATTAAACAGGAAGGTTTTTCAGTGTTTCCTAAAAGCGGTCAAACTCTGGATTTGTCTAAATTCCTCCATAACTTCATTCCACAGCTTAACTTAATTTAAAATGCTTTGTCAGCAGCTCCCATACACTTTGTTCTGGCTTTTCACTATTGCTCTAGAGCAGGGGTTGGCAACCTTTCAGAAGTGGTGTGCTGAGTCTTCATTTATTCACTTTAATTTAAGGTTTCGCGTACCAGTAATACATTTTAATGTTTTTTAGAAGGTTTCTCTCTTTAAGTCTATATATTATATAACTAAACTATTGTTGTATGTAAAGTAAACAAGGTTTTCAAAATGTTTAAGAAGCTTCATTTAAAATTAAATTAAAATGCTGATCTTACGCTGCCGGCCCGCTCGGCCCGCTGCCAGCCTGGGGTTCCATTCACCTAGGCTGGCAGCAGGCTAAGCGGGGCCTGCGGCCGGGACCCCAGACTGGCAGTGGGCTGAGTGGCTCAGCCCGCTGCCGGTCTGGGGTTCTATCCGCTGGCTCCTGCCAGCCAGAGTCCCAGCTGCCGGCTCCTCTCAGCACGCTGCTGGTCTTGGATCCCGGTCCTGCCCACATAGAGGGGGAACCTACCTTCTCCGTGGTTCTAGCCCATTCTCTTCCTCTCTCTCTGCACTGAGCTGAGGGTGGGAGTGCACTGATCACAGGGCTGGGGGTGAAGGAACAGGTTGGGGGTTAGGGTGCAGGGTCTGGCCAGGAGCTAGAATGAGGGAGGAGGCTTAGGGTTGGGGCAGGAGCTTTGGGTGTGGAGTGCTTACCTGGGCAGCTCCCATTTGGTGCGACGGGTGCAGGTGGGAATGTGGGGGAGGGGCTGCAGGAGCTCCTGTTTGGTGCTCAAGGTTGGGGTGGGAATGTGGGGGGTGCAAGAGTCAGGGTGGGGGGCTACGGGCGTGTGAGGAGGGTGCAGGAGTCCGAGCAGGGGGTGTAGGGGGGGCTGGAGTCAGGGCAAGGCGCGCGTGTGTGGGGGTGTGTAAGGGTGAGGACAGAGGGCTGGGGGTGTGGGCTAGGGTCGTAGGGGTGCTCCCAGCCCCCTGCCCAGAGCGGCTCAAGGCAGGGGGCTGGAGGGGATATGCCCTGTTTCCACCTCCTTGCCCAAGGCCCCATCCCCATCTCTCCTCCACCTCTTCCCTGGAGCAGCAAGCGCGCTGCAGCTCCACTTCTTCCCCTCCCTCACAAGGGCCATAGGCTGATCAGTGGCAGAGAGGGAGAGGAGGAGGGGCAGGAAACCAGCATGCTGGGAGAAGAGGCGGGGGAGAGGAGCTCGCCTGCCCTGCAGCAGCAGCTGGCAGGACCACACTTCTTCACCCTGCCCCCATGGGGCGGAGAAGAGCAGGCCGGGGCGGGCAAGATTTTTAATGGGGTCCCGGCAGGCAGCAGCGTGCCATTAAAAATTGGCACGCGTGTCATAGGTTGCCGACCCCTGCCCTAGAGGAATACAACTCTTGGTGGCTTGTAGATGGAGATGTGGCCTCTTATGAGCTGGAACCTGTCCCACAGTCTGCTTTGAAAATAAAGACTCAGGCCTTAAACTGGCAGAAGCTTACAAGAAGTGGAAGATTGGACAAGTGACCAGGGAAGAGGATAAAAATATTGCTCAGGCATGCAGGAGTTAAATCAGGAAGGCCAAATCACACCTGGAGTTGCAGCTAGCACGAGATGTTAAGAGCAACAAGAAGGGTTTCTTCAGGTATGTTAGCAACAAGAAGAAAGTCAAGGAAAGCGTGGGCCCCTTACTGAATGAGGGAGGCAACCTAGTGACAGAAGATGTGGAAAAAGCTAATGTACTCAATGCTTTTTTAGCTCCCAGGCTGCTGCACTGAGCAGCACAGCATGGGGAGGAGGTGACCAGCCATCTGTGGAGAAAGAAGTGGTTTGCGACTACTTAGAAAAGCTGGATGACCACAAGTCCATGGGGCCGGATGCGCTGCATCCAAGAGTGCTAAAGGAGTTGGCAGATGTGATTGCAGAGCCATTGGCCATTATCTTTGAAAACTCACGGCGATCGGGGGAGGTACCAGACGACTGGAAAAAGGCTAATGTAGTGCCCATCTTTAAAAAAGGGAAGAAGGAGGATCTTGGGAACTACAGGCCAGTCAGCCTCACCACAGTCCCTGGAAAAATCATGGAGCAGGTCCTTAAGGTATCAATTCTGAAGCACTTAGAGGAGAGGAAAGTGATCAGGAACAGTCAGCATAGATTCACCAAGGGCAAGTCATGCCTGACTAATCTAATTGCCTTCTATGACGAGATAACTGGCTCTGTGGATGAGGGGAAAGCGGTGGATGTGGTGTTCCTTGACTTTACCAAAGTTTTTGATACGGTCTCCCACAGTATTCTTGAAAGTAAGATAAAGAAGTATGGGCTGGATGAATGGACGATACGGTGGATAGAAAGCTGGCTAGATTGTTGGGCTCAACAGGTAGTGATCAATGGCTCCATGTCTAGTTGGCAGCCAGTATCAAGTGGAGTGCCCCAAGGTCGGTTCTCAGGCCGGTTTTGTTCAATATCTTCATAAATGATCTGGAGAATGGTGTGGATTGCACCCTCAGCAAGTTTGCAGATGACACTAAACTGGGAGGAGAGGTAGATACGCTGCAGGGTAGGGATAGGATACAGAGGGACCTAGACAAATTAGAGGATTGGGCCAAAAGAAATCTGATGACGTTCAACAAGGACAAGTGCAGAATCCGGCACTTAGGATGGAAGAATCCCATGCACCGCTACAGACTAGGGACCAAACGGCTAGGCAGCAGTTCTGCAGAAAAGGACCTAGGGGTTACAGTGGACGAGAAGCTGGATATGAGTCAACAGTGTGCCCTTGTTGCCAAGAAGGCCAATGGCCTTTTGGGATGTATAAGTAGGGGCATTGCCAGCAGATCAAGGGACGTGATCGTTCCCCTCTATTCGACATTGGTGAGGCCTCATCTGGAGTACTGTGTCCAGTTTTGGGCCCCACACTACGAGAAGGATGTGGAAAAATTAGAGAGAGTCCAACGGAGGGCAACAAAAATGATTAGGGAACTGGAACACATGACTTATGAGGAGAGGTTGAGGGAACTGGGATTGTTTAGTTTGCGGAAGAGAAGAATGAGGGGGGATTTGATAGCTGCTTTCAACTACCTGAAAGGGGTTCCAAAGAGGATGGATCTAGACTGTTCTCAGTGGTAGCAGATGACAGAACAAGGAGTAATGGTCTCAAGTTGTAGTGGGGGAGGTTTAGGTTGGATATTAGGAAAAACTTTTTCACTAGGAGGGTGGTGAAACACTGGAATGCGTTACCTACAGAGGTGGTGGAATCTCCTTCCTAAGAAGTTTTTAAGGTCAGGCTTGACAAAGCCCTGGCTGGGATGATTTAGTTGGGGGCTGGTCCTGGTCCTGCTTTGAGCAGGGGGTTGGACTAGATGACCTCCTGAGGTCCCTTCCAACCCTGACATGATTCTATGGAGGTAGATACATACTCAGTTTAGTCTCTAACTTCAAGAGCATGGAAAGTCATAAATGAATGCTGAACATGCAGATGACTATTTTAAATTATCCTCCAAATGCCCATTCGTCTTGTGCATGGCCACCCTTTCTCTGAGACCAGTTGTGAATTCTGTGGCTCTGTCTAAACTAGGATTTTAAAGGTATGATATTAAATAATGTGATAACATGTTTTAAAAGCCTAGCATAGACAAGACATGCTGTTTTTAACATGTGCTATAGCATGTTAAAGTAAAGTATATACGGTCTTATGTAAACAGATTTTTAAAACTTGCTCGCTAAAGGGTGCTAACACCACACCTTTTAGTCTAGTCTAGAGAAGATCCATATGTAGCTGGGCTCCTTTTAACTTTAGACACTGAAGTAAAAGCCTTGGGGGAAAAAATTCCATATTATGGCTTTTTCTTAAAATGCATTTATTTATTCATTCATTAAAAGTTTCAGTCCCCAAGTGCTATAACTGTGCTGCAGAGGAAAACGCAGCAACTGCTTTAAGTTTCATGATCTGTGCTTTTCAAGTGCTAATTATAAAATAATTGCTCTCAATAATTCTCTCTTGCTCCAGCCAAATATCTGAAAGAGTTTTACCATCATCAATAAATGTACATCTCAACATGTCTATGTGGTGGGTATTATTAGAATGCCAAGAACACTGAAACACAGTACCTGATTCGACTAAGCTCAAACACAACCTGAATTGCAGCCAGGAGCCATGTCACTTGTCACCCAGTCCTGTGCTTTAAAAATTAAGAAATGCTTCCTCAAACCACCAAGTACTAGTGATTACTGGACTCAGAAAGGCAAAAATTATTAGTCTTTGACTTAAAGTGAAAGTCATTTAAAGAAGAATGGAGTTTATTTTTTAGAAAAAATGTATATCGTGCCATGTGACATTTTTCATGAAGAATTATATTTTTGTTTTATTGATCTGCTTGGGATTCTGATTATAACAACTGGACTTTCGTATTGCGTTATAAGTCATTCACAAGCGCATCAGTGAACTTACCGTGAATACACATCTAACATAACATAGACATAGCTAATAAAAAAAAGGTTTTATTGCTTACTATTAAGGTCGGAGAGTGCTTTGTTCTTGGTAGTGTTGTATTGGCTCACCAAGTAGTCAATTTGCTAAAAGTTTTAAAAAAATATTTTTAGTAAAGAAACAGTAACTACCCCACACATGCATATTTAGCTGCAAACCCCCAAAACTCTTGAACTCTATCATTAATACTTTCAACAATGTACAATGCAATTCTCTTTAACCGTGAGATGCTTAATTGAGAAGTCTCCTAGTGAGCAGATTTAAACCCCAGTGATGATTAATAGCAGCAATTGATGCTTCATGAGGATTCCTTCAAGTGATTTAGTATGACTAGGGTCTTGTCTCTCTCTGTTTCATGCTAGTTCTATCCCTCTGGTCATCTAACAATGTTTAGTCCCTCCTTCACTGAGATATATACAGAAAGTGTCTGAACTGCTTCACCATTTTTTATTCCTTTGCCCTTAACATGCTAAGCAGCTTGCAGGCGCTTCCATTGCTGGCCGTGGGAAGGGTGGTGGCTGTCCTTTTCCAATACTATGGTTCTGTCCAGTGACAGTTTGGGCTCTGCACTGTCCCAGACAGCAGCATTATTATGACGATGAGGTCTTTTGTTAATCAATTTTTGTTTGGTTTGTATTTCTATTTGGCTTGCATCTTCAAGTATTCAGTGTAGTAAATCCCATATGTCACAAAAGCAGCGGTGATTAAATGTCCAAAATCAACAAATGCAGCATATGAAACATTTTCTGCCTGCCTGAGATTATGTTTTTGCCTCTCTTATCAATATACCATAGTTTTCTAGGCTCTAGAGTCTGTAGAAGAAACTAAATTAAACAGTTCTTAGCAGAACTGCTATGAATTCCCAAACAACGTCACAAAACAAAGTGGGATTTAGAATGACTAGGAAAACAAGTATAGATACCCTAGGGGAAGGGGATATAAGTTGATGTCCTTAATAGACAGACTGTCAACTGCACTGAAGTGTGGTGTTGACAGTGCAAAATTTATATAGCCTGCAAATCTTCTATGACAACAGCTCTGAGCACCTGGCATCTTTATCAAATCCTCTATACATTATGCACTTAATGCTGATTGGCTGTGTTAAGTTAGACTTCTGAAGTACTGTCTGCAGTCTACAATCAAATGGATTCTATACCACAGTCAACAAAACGAAAGAGCCTTCCTATTAGTCTCAAGAATTTCTAAGATTTAATTAGAGGCACATGAGCACATGATGTAAAGATGCCTGTACAACAAAGCAACATATTAAGAAAAGTCACATATAATAGAATAAATGTTATCTATAGTCACTAGAGTTAATTCTACAGAGAAAGAACTAATAATCCTAGGTAAAAACTGGAAAACAATACATAAAACTGAGGCTTTGATAAGTTTCTGCAGTTTCCATGAGTATTCTAATACTTATTTTAACTTAGTGCAACAGACTTTTAGGAGTCATTAGCTTTTTAGATATTTCATATATACATCACGATAGCTGAAGGAAACACAATAGATTGTATATTCTGACATTTCCTACAGTAAGCACTCAACTGTGGCTGATGCAAAGGAGTGAGGGGGTTGGAAGAATTCTTGGTATAACTGGGTCACAACCACCAATGTCAAAAATGATTGTAGACTTATGAAAAGCACTCCATACTGCAAACCAAAGGTTTACTATGTGACCTCATCTTTCTTTCACCACATCTACCGCAAAGGACTCTGCCACGACATTGCATTTACATACATATGTGCTGGAGGCAAAAGAGAATAATATGCCCAGATGTGGAGAGAATTAAGGAAGTGGTGGATAGAGATTTCCCTTCAAACAACAGTGTACTCCAGCCCAGGCTGCAATGTTGGAGGAGACATCTTGAATTCCCAGACTCTCACGTTATCACTGCAAAGCCCTCAGTCAAAAGAAAAGCAGTTCATACTCTATGAGAGAGTGGGATTATTATGACCAATGCGGAGGATGGTCACTGTGCCCACAGGTGAGACAGTATTGCCTGAACTGGCTCTGTAAAAACTTTAGCTACCAATAAGAAGTAGGATATTTGTTTGCTTTCCACATGATTTTTAAACAGTATGTTTTTTCAATTTTTAACAAATTAAACATCTAACACAGAAGGGAAAAGCTATCATATAAAGTTCTCTAATAGGAATTCATCTTTCACTGGAGAACGTCATATAGAGAGGTATTTGGAGGACTCTTTGCAACATAAAAAGGAAGTGTGAAGTCTTAAGGACACTGTACTTCATATTTGGGATGCCTCAATATATGCATTTAAAGAAAGCATAAAAGGTGTTCAACAAAAAAACAGAAAAGGCTACCATCCACTCCAGAGGATATTGGCATAAGGAAAAGGAATGTAAGGAACTGTTGCCCATGCATACTTTTATAAGAATTGCCAAAAACAGGAGGTTATTTCCCTTAAAAAATTACCTCTTTGGCAACGCGCAGTGCAGCAACAGAAAAAAGGCAAAGGAATATCACATTACTGCAGAGCCTCTTATTTGTTCGAAGAATGCTGGTCCACAAGAATAACTGGTGGATATTTATTAACATATGAGAAGTCCTTTATCTTTAATTGTATTGTGCATTATATATTATATGATTGGCAACCAGAGCAATGGATGGGCACCCATAAAGGAAATACAGTTTGTTGCATGCATCACTTATACCAAATAGAAAGAAACACTATTTTCTGGAATACTTATCTTACATATACAATCACATATATAAAGAAAACATCTCTTTACCCCTGGAGTGTCATTGAGGAAAATTCTCAGGTCTTTAAAATTACTGTGCACCAGGTTCTTTGCTCCTCGGACTTGACTTGTTAAGTGTTGGTTGGCAGCATAAGCACAAAGGACACCGATACTATAAATAGAAAGATAAGAGCTATTACTTTACTACTGCAAATACCCATTCTGCCAATTAAGAACAAAAAACATAGCAAAGCAATCAACATTTATCTGGATAACGGAGTCCCTGCAGATAAATTAGTATCTCCTTTTAATATAAATTTTATTTGAACCACTAGGTGGCACTAGGGAATTAGCTATAAGATTTGACATATCACATCACTAATTTTCTACATGTTTAATAAAGAAATCACGTTAACTCAAAAGCCTTCAAAAGGAACACACAATAGCAAGACATATTTGCAGCACTGCAGTTGTCAAAAATTTACAAAATTTATACAAGATACAAATACTATGCATACTTGGTTATTTTTTAAAACTATGATTTATGAAGGCTAACATTCCTTTTCACTAGTAATCATTAGTTTGACACACCTAGAAGAAAACAGTTGGTAAAATAACTTATTATTAAAAGGAATCATACATGAAACACGTTTTAAATTAGAATTACTTCCACTGCTAATTTTTTCACTATGGTCCCAATCTTCCAAATACTTTACATGTACTTAAAAGCACATAGTTTAATTAACTTCAATGGAGTTACTCATATGCTTAAAATTAAAAGGATGCCCACAGAGTTCGCAGAACTCGGGCCATAGGGAGAAATATATAAAACAAATTAACAACTTGAAAGATGGTAGGCAGATGGGAGTTTCAATCAGTGCATTTGGTGATTATTTTCCCAGTTTGGCCATTATGGTTACAAAATGCTATCTTCAACAGAATATATCTGTATTTACAGTAAAATATGGTAACTAAAAGCCCATGACAAGCTTGAGAGAGTTATCTTAGACTATAAAATATTTCATTCTTTGTTCACTTTCTTTCCACATGGAACTATGTTTATCAGTTGCCAAAGTGAGACACTTCTTAAAAAATCCCTGTAGTTACTGAAACCCTGTTCCACTCCTTTTACATATAGATCTCTGCTCTCGTAGGCTAAGAGCCGCACTCTGAAGCTCAGGTGGGAATGCAACAGTGGAATCAAGAGAGATGGTCTCTATGGTAGGCAGAGAAGAAATCCACTTTGCAGGTTAAAAATTAAAACCTTAAATTTCAGACGGACTGGTGGTAGATCAGACCATGGGTGTAACATGCCCCTCTTTTGGGAATGTTGCTTAGGAAGGCAGGTATTTGCCTTCACTACCTGCAATTTCTGGATAGCATTAAGGTGTAACTTCATGCAGTTTGCATTGCAGTAAACCAGTTTGAGGCTAGCAATATCAAAGGGAGCTGACAGATGCAAAGAGCACCATCTAATGGTATCATCATGCTAGGAGATCACTAACACAAATGGCTCTGTACTACATCAAAATCTACAACTGGGGTCAAAGAGACCTGAGCACTTCATACTATTAATGGTTTATTTTACCGTAGTGCCTACAAGCCAGCCATGTTGAGTGCCCTATTGTGTTAGCTGCATGGTAAATAACTGTTCTGACTCCAGAATTCACAATCTATGGAAGACATGATTTAACAAGTGGAGGAGACCAGCATATCTGGTGGGGTGGAAGGGTAACGAACAATAAGACATGCACAATTCTTAGCAAATCAGGAGCACAACTTGCCACCCGATTAGCCATTATCATGTTGCAATTTTGTGTATTTGTTACATTTGAGTTCAGTTTTGAGGAGACACAGTATTGGACAGCAGTTTTTTATATTTTAACTAAGAGGTTTTTCCCATATATAAGGGGTGGCAAGGGACAAAGTATGAAAGTTGCTTGTCAGAGACATGAAGAATCAGATAATCAAGGCAGGCGTTGTTGGCAGAGTGAAGAGAGGAGCGAACCTTGCAATAAAGGTAACAGAGCAGGGATATAGTGGGAAGGGCTTTGAAAGTAGTAATGGACAAGAATCTTAGCCGCATGGGCAGAGAGAAGAGGTCATTTTGGAGATGTTGTTTATTACTGTACCACAAGATGTAAATAAATACTCTAGATGCTGCTAGAGTTGTTCTATTAGAATTGTTTTCTATTAGAATTGCATCACTAACCTTCACCTTGGAGAAAGAAGGATTTGGGATAGGATGACAACTGGCGAGTTCAACATCAAGAGATAATTTCTTAATCAAAGGTTTAACAATTGCTTCCTTAAAAGATGCTAGTGTCCAGCCTTCTCAAAGAGAGCCGTTGATGGTAACTGAGGGCTGTTTACATTGAAAATGAAGGTGTAATTGTAGCGTGAGCAGGCATAACCATACTAGCTTTGACCTAGCTAACGCTGGCGACAATCGTAATGAAGATATGGCCGCATGGGTTAGCAAAGGTCATGGGTCAATTCCATTTGTAGCCCACCACTCCCTGAAAATCCTTGCTAGTCACATCAATCAACACTCAAGCAGAGACGTGCGTCTCCACCAAACAATTTAAAAGACAAAACAAACTGATCTGATATATATATATTAAGCATCTTTAAAAGGTGACCATTCAAAATAAGCCAGCTGCATTTCTGGCAAACATATACATTGTTCTCCTTGTAGATGTGAAAGAAACAATGATTCTGAATATTATTTTCCCAGTGAAAGAAAACTGATTAGCTACTTTCTTTTGACCAACTGAAAAAGAAAAATGTCTCATGACTGACATTCAAATGTAAAGTACAATATTAGCGTGTAACTCACATAACTGAGTTTACAATGACATCTTTGTTCTTTGGAAGGGATTGTTTTTATATCCTTAGAGTATTCTTTTTACAAAGCAAAGAGGTCAGCAATTGCAACCCAACAAAAAAAGGTACTCTGTAAATTCGAATGTGATCTTTTACTCTTTAGCTTTCTGAGAGGAGGGTGCGGGAGAGACGCGAATCTTGAAACAAACTGTGCACTCAAACATTCACCTGTTCTAAGCAGATACACAACACAAAAGGGAAAAACTCTACTTATTACCTAATGAGCTTGAAAAATCACCAAATAAGAGAGAAAAGGAAAAGAGATGACACAAGACTTGCCTTTCCCATAACAGACGGCAGTGGTGTATATCTGTTTAACTAGTCTCCCTGAAAGTCAGATATTTCAGTTTCAGTTTGTGAGATTTCATAAATGGATGTAAACACCATCAATCCAGTTGGTGAAAAAAGCAAAAAAACTTTCCCGAGCATTTTACTTGCAAAAGGTTCAAGTCACAGAAAATTAATATTAAACAGATTTAAAGGAAAAGTACTAAGGGAAAAGTTCTCACCATTCATACAGAAATAAAATGTTGGGTCAGAGTTTTCTTTTTGAACCCATTTGTCAATTCTTCGGATTCATGTGGACTCCCAGGTGCTGAACTATCTGTATTACCAATTACATGAAGGCAGAAGTCCTTCCTTGATACTTGAATAAGGCACTTGTCCACATAACAGATATAACCTACATACTTTAGGATCTACATTTCTGAATATCCAAAATTTATTTACAGGACTCGCAACATGGAAGGATCAAAAACTCATCATGTGGTTTTCCCACCAAAAAAGGAAAGACATTTTCTGTAAACAGGATTAATTTTATTATAATAAGCATTTAAAAAAAAAAAACCCACACACACGCACCCAGCTAACCTTTCTGATACATTGCACAGTGATTAAGGAAGTGACATTTATTCTGCAGTGCATGCATGTGAGAGATTGTCCCAGCTTGCTGATGACTTTGGGATAAATAAAATATAAAATCTTTGTCCCAAAGAGAACAGTAAACACTTGAGTAGGAGCACACCCCTTTTGGAGTGATACATAAGTTGTATCCATCTCAGTTCAACCAATATAAAATATGCTCAAATTCAAATGGTATATCTGTGCTCATTAACAATAGCTCCTGCTCTATAACCATAATATTCATGCATCCAAACTCCCAGCTGCCAGAAATGGAGCCAGACACACAACGAGGGTGAAGTAAAATATTTTATTGGACCAAGTTCTGTTGGGGAGAGAAGCTTTAGAGCCACACAGAGCTCTTCTTCAGGTCTGGAAAAGGTACTTCCAGCATGACAACAAAATCCAAGGTGGAACAGATTGCTTAGCATAAATTAGTTAGCATAAACTGCAAGGGACCATCATGGTAGAGTGGCCTGTTTACACCTCTGCAGTCATAGGACAAAGAGAGGAGGTTACTGGGTTATAGGTTGTTGTAATAAGCCATAAAATCCCATCCCATACAGTATCTCTTTCAGTCAACGAGTTTTAGTTTCTTGCGGAGTAATGAATTTAACCTCCCAGGCTCGTCTTTTGAAAGTGTTGTGCATGTTTCCTTTGAGAATGAGAACTAATAGGTCAGACAGAGTTATTGCTTTGTGAAAAGTGGTCACCCAAAGGTGACAGGGTGTTTCTGTCTCATCATTTTCCTGTGACAGTTCATTCGAGACCACAGTGATGGTCTGGGTTCACCCACATAGTTGTTAGTGGGGCACCTAGTGCACTGGATGAAATATACTACATGTTGTGATTGGCATGTATAGGATCCATGGATCTTGAAAGGTGTTTTGTTTGAACACTCCACTCCAACAGAAATGTAGCCAGACGTACTCCTGGCTTTAGAACATTTTCTCCCCCATTTTCAATCAAATACAAAATATTTCATTTGTCTGAGAAAATACAGGTCTACAAGAAGAGACTAGTCTGAAACTTACTAAGCTGAATAAAGGCATATTTATGGACATAAAAAGACTCCAGAGCCACTTGCATCTCGTTGATGAAAGTGTGGTATACTGTCAGAAAAACGGTCTGTATAACTTATTTTTTTGTTTAACTTTGCACTTTTTTACTTTCCATGAATCTTGCCACTCAACTCTGATTAGTTTACTAAAACAAGGTTTTAATACTCTTACCATTGTTGCGTATCAGTGGAAGGGCAGAGATATTTTCACTCATGGGGAACATGGCCAGTCAATTTCTGATTTTAGAATCGTTATTAGCAGTGATGTATGAATGAATCCGGAATAGTCATATGCCAGCATGCTGACGTAGAGAAAATTCTGATTTTGACTTAAGAAAATTTGAGGGACAACACACACAATCACTTCTGACCACCACTGGACTATTATCAAAATGTGTTAAAATGTGTTGCATCCTAACAACTCTTCTCAATGGGATGGCCTCTGAGCACAAGACAGGTAACCTTTTGTTCATGAATCACCAACTTTAAGTGGCCATTTGGATAATTTGATTGAAAAACAAAAACAAAGAGTCATCTCCCTGGAAAAAGTCTCACATGCCAAATTCAACACAATGATGTTTCACACCTTAAACCCCTCAAAAGGTAGGTTCACTCATTAATGTGACATTAACCATATTAGAGCTACTGTAACGCCGTTGTAAAATATCTTTTCTGAGCAAAAGTGAACATATTATTTTCAGCCTAATAAAAATCATTTCAGCTTCTACAGATGATAAACTAGACTAAATATTCCTTGTTGTACAGTACTGCATGATCAGTACTGTGCAAAATGAGCATTGTGCTCTTTATTATACTTGCCTGATAATTAAAGAAGCAACAAAAAGAAACGTTGCAAAGCAGCCTCTCCGACAGTCAGCATTTTTCTTGTGTCTTTGGTGCATTTCCCCACCACAGTTGTCACAGCAACGACACATACAGAAGCAGAGTCCCACAAGAGGCAGTAACAGAACAAATAGCAATCCCAAAGCAGCAGACACTATAAAGCCGATTTCATAGTAGATTGCCTGCAATTCAGACAAAAATAACTGTAACAGCAGATCTTATATAGTTG
Organism: Lepidochelys kempii; assembly: GCF_965140285.1. Taxonomy (NCBI): domain Eukaryota; kingdom Metazoa; phylum Chordata; order Testudines; family Cheloniidae; genus Lepidochelys; species Lepidochelys kempii. The sequence continues at coordinate 111,716,409 of NC_136383.1, read as the reverse complement.
TTGAAATTCAGATACAGCCCCTGCTTAAAAACGAAATTAAAGCTACAAGATCCACTAGTTACTGTAGGTTTCAGAGTAGCAGCCGTGTTAGTCTGTATTCACAAAAAGAAAAGAAGTACTTGTGGCACCTTAGAGACTAACCAATTTATTGGAGCATAAGCTTTCGTGAGCTACAGCATCCGATGAAATATGCGCAAATAAATTGGTTAGTCTCTAAGGTGCCACAAGTACTCCTTTTCTTTTTCTAGTTACTGTAGTCATTGGACTCAATGTTTTCTAAGTCATCAATACAAATCTAACAACATTTCTATCCCAAACAGATAAAAACATTGTAAATGTTGACAACTAACCTATCAAGAAGCGGTTTAAGCAGCATATTTAACAAGTAAACAAGCTTGTGATATTGATGCAACTTGCATTTTAATGGATTAAAAATGGGCACATTTGATTAGCAGGCCCACAATTTGATCCATCTCTCATAGCTGTTCCAAAAAAACTATTTGAGACTACCAGCAACCCTAAATATACCAACATACTGTACTATGGTGGGAAATGATTTGTTTTTGTTCTTAAAAAAACAGATTTCGGTTATGAGTAGAAGGCCTGATTATGAAAACTGAAGAGAAATATTAAATGAAGGACTGTACCCTCTTCAAAACAAAATGTAAAAATAGCTGAAAGAAAAAAAAAACATCAAGGGATGGATTTTAAACTCTGTAGGACAGAGGCTCTTGATCATCTACATTGCTATGCTCAGTTGGCAACAAACTAACAGCAACTAAAGGAAAGATTTTTCAAAGGCACAAAAGGCAGCTGGGAACCCAACTCCCTTTTAATCAGTGAGGTGGACGCTTAACTGTCCTTGGTGCCTTTGCAAACCTCCTGATAAGGGTATGTCTACAAAGCAAAGAAAAATCTGCAACTGGCCCATGCCAGCCAACTCGGGCTGTTCCATTGTTGTGCAGACTACCAGACTCAGGCTGGAGCCCAGCTCTGGGATCCTCCCAGGGAGGCTAGCCACAGGGTTTTCTATGTTGTGTAGATATACTCTAAACAGTGGTTCTCAACCTTTTTGGGCTCAGGATCCAGTTGTAAATGTTTATGGCCTGTGACGACCCAGTAAATAGTTTGGGGGTGAAGGCCCTGGGGTGGTTTGGTTGGGTGCTGCCTCCTGGGGTCTTGGGTCCCGCCTAGCACTCACCTCACAACAGCAGCTCCTGTGCTGTGGGGCTAGCTGGGCTTGGCTCTCCGTTTTGGGCATTGCAACCTCCAGGGTTGCAGCTCCACTCAGGTTTGGCCCCGCCCCCCTGACTGGACCAAGTTTGTGAGAGTGGAGTTGTGACATGGCTTATGGAGTTGTAGTGCCACTCACTCAAATTTGGGCTACCCGGACTGCCGTTATCATGACGGCTGGGCCAAACTGGAGTGGTGCTGGGACCCCAGAGTTTGCAGTGCCTGGAGCAGGGAGGCAAGCCCTGCCAGACCTGTGAGACAGGAGCCACAGGAACTGCCACACGACCTTTGAAACATTCTGGCAACCCAAAATTGGGTCCTGACCCATGGGCTGAGAAGCTCTGTCCTCAAAGGCTATTAAAGTCACTTGGAAAAGTCTGTGTTAACTTTAAGGGTACTATAATTATTACACTTACTACTTTGACTCATCCTGTATCTCTTGTATATAGTCTGTAAAGCAGTAGTATCTTGGCAGGAACAAGATGGAATAGATGTTGTATTGTCACCGAATACAAGTCATAAATTTCTCACTAGCCATCAATCATCATACTTCACTTCTAATCATACTAAATCTGCTTCCAATCCCACCAGTCCTTGGAGAATAAAAATTGCTTCACATGCAGTGTCAATAGTAATCCACCATCATTAACACAGTTGTAATCGCTGACCTTATTGCCAATCCTAGAATAAACTCTAGGAGACTAGTGATGGTTTAGAACTGCTCTGTGAATAAGAACAAGATAATTTTGGTTGGATTTAACAAGTCAAATACTTAGCCAAAGTTTGTTAAAAAGAAAATCAGAAAAGATTACAAAGTAACTAAAAATGAATAGAAATATGCTTTAGTAAGTTACCTGAACAATCTGGAACGTAACCAAATCAAAAGTGGCTTAAATGAAAAAACATCTCCATTTAGAATGACATGAAAAATAGTAATGCATGTTTTGACAGGAGTAGTGAATATAGTCCCTGCTAGTTTTGAGAAAAGAAAAGAAAGAAAAAAAAAAAAGGCCAAGACACAGAGCACATCTACCAGATACAATGGAAGGCATTATTACCTGAAGAGTCAGGACAACATTTTCTGGCTGTGGAAGTCAAAGCAGATGGAGAATGTGTATAATGCACAGGCAGCATGCACAAAACCAAATCATGTGAGTAATTAATAATTAACCATAACTGAAACAATTAAAAATACCCAAAATAAAAAAATAAAAGCCACTGAACTAAAAAAATTGCAGAGAAGCAGTAAATAATTAAGCCAAATATATTATGTAGTAGAGGATTTCTGATTGCCTTGGTAAGTTAAAAGGATTCAGGATTTCTTTATCCACCATAAATAGCACTCAACCTTAAAATGAAAACAGACCAGTTATTTTTGTATGGACCATCAGTTATATTTCCCCAAGACATTTCAGAGAAGAGGAGGGTCAGATATTGTATTAGTGCGCGGTTTCCCAAAGAATTCCAGCTGTCAGAGCTGTTCCACTATACTTTTGCTTTTTGAAGTTACGAATTGTTTTGGCATTAGGAGAAGCAATTCCAATAGCAGTTTTCGTGCCTTGGCACATTATACAGAAAGTTCATCTGCACTTTAAAAGTCTGTCGGAAACTTAAAACCTACAAGGGGGGATGGGACAGAAGGGAGAAATCTAATTCAACAGGGTCATAAGCGTTTCTGCTACCCCATTTGCCTTTTGAGAAAACAGGGGGGAAAAGTTCAGTCACGGGAGTTTAAGAAGCTACTCTCTTCCCTCTTGTTCTCAGAACTTATGCACAGATTAAAACAAAGAATTTCTTAAAGTTAGTTGTTTTTCTGCATCTTCGTGTGGCAATTCATACCCAATAGGGGTTTCCTCTTTTCCTGGTAAGTTAGAAAATAAGAGCAACCCAGCAGTTGTTTGTTGCTATACTGAAAGTGCAGAACTCACTGAGAAGAAAACATTTCCAAACCACCCAAAGACTTGAAAAATTCCTGACACTATACTTAAACGTTTTTGCATCAGAAATGCCAATTCATCAAAACAGAAACTTGAGAAAGACACCTACCCCAGAATAAGCAACAGATGAGTGTTTAGGACGCACACCGGCGATGTGGGAGACCCAAGTTCAAGTCCCTGCTAGGGCTGTCGATTAATTGTAATAGCCATTTTAATTGCACTGTTAAACAATAGAATACCAACTGAAATTTATTAAATATTTTTGGATTTTTTTTGCATTTTCAAATATATTTCAATTACAATGCAGAATAGAAAGTGTACAGTGCTCACTTTATATTATTTTGATTTCAATATTTGCACTGTAAAAGTGATAACAAGAAATAGTATTTTTCAGTTCACCTCATACAAGTACTGTTATGCAATCTCTCACAAAAATGCAGCTTACAAATGTAGATTTATTTTGTTACGTAACTGCACTCAAAAATAAATTGCAAAACTTTAGAGCCTACAAGTCCACTCAGTCCTATTTCTTGTTCAGCCAATCATTAAAGACAAGCACTTTTGTAGCGGACACTGCAAGGTATACCTGCCAGATATGCTAAACATTCATATGCCCCTTCATGCTTCGGCCACCATTCCAGAGGACATGATTCCATGCTGATGATGCTTGTTAAAAAAAAAAAAATACATTAATTAAATTTGCGACTGAACTCCAGGGGGCAGAATTTACCCAGCACATGTTCGTTTTAAGAACACTTTCATTGCAGATTTGACAAAACACAAAGAAGATACCAATGAGAGATTTCTAAAGGTAGTTACAGCACTCGATCCAAGGTTAAAGAATCTAAAGTGCCTTCCAAAACCGGAGAGGGATGAGGTGGGGAGCATGCTTTCAGAAGTCTTAAAGAGCAACACTCTGATGCAGAAACGACAGAACCCAAAGCACCAAAAAAGAAAATCAACCTTCTGCTGGTGGCATCTGATTCAGATGATGAAAATGAACATCCGGTCTGTACTGCTTTCGACTGTTATCAAGCAGAACCTGGCAGCATGGACTCATGTCCTCTGGAATGGTGGTTGAAGCATGAAGGGACATATGAATCTTTAGCACATCTGGCATGTAAATATCTTGCGAAGCCGGCTACAACAGTACCATGCGAATGCTTGTTCTCACTTTCAGGTGACATTGTAAACAAGAAGCAGGCAGCACTATCTCCTGCAAATGTAAACAAACTTATTTGCCTTAGTGATTGGCTGAACACGAAGTAGGACCGAGTGGACTTGTAGGTTCTAAAAAGTTTTGCATTGTTTTGTTTTTGAGTGCAGTTATTTTTTTGTACACAATTCTACATTTTTTAGTTCAACTTTCATCATAAAGAGATTGCACTACAGTACTTGTACTAGGTGAACTGAAAAATACTATTTCTTTTGTTTTTTTTACAGTAAAAATATTTGTAATAAAAAAATAAGTGAGTACTGTACACTTTGTACTCTTTTGTTGTAATTGAAATCAATATATTTGAAAATGTAGAAAACATCAATATTTAAATGGTATTCTACTATTGTTTAATAGAGCAATTAATCACACGATTAATTTTTAATTGCTTTGATAGTCCTAGTCCCTGCCCTGTCATTCTCCCACATCCCCAAATGCCCTGAACACCAAGATACATTGGCCATTCGGAGGAGGGTCTCTCTCTGGTTTTCATGAAAAAACTGCAACAGTCTCCGTTTCATCCCACTGTGGAACAAGAAAAATTTAAAAAATCTGAAAAAGTTTTGTGGGATGGGAAACCTGTTTCTGTTCCAGCTCCAATTAAGATGCCCATCTACCCAAACTATGAGATATGGATATTTATTATATGTGCCTCCAGAAACTCCATGCAACTCTTATTGGAAATGTCATCACATTTAGCTACAATGTATCTAAGGTGGTAATGGCACTGGATATATTTTTCATAAAAACAAATTTTATTCTTCATTGTAAATGGGTACCAAAATTTGATTTAGAAAATAAAAAGTAAGTTAATCTTTCTCACAAAAAAATAAAACAAACAACCCCTAAAATCATGGCAGCATGATCAATTGGGTATCTGTGGGGACATCACCTTCTGCCAGGATAAACCAAAAATTGACTGGAACAGCGGTTATTTATATTCTAACATACCTGAGATAGCCACAGAGGGTGCTAAGACAACTACTAAGACAATAGTATAGTTTAAAAATGAGTTTATTAGGAGGGTTTACTACACAGGATTACAACTGACAGTGGTTTCAAGTTTCCTGTGAATTCTATGAAGTAGCAGGGAATGACTGACAGATGTCACCGACGATCTAAACGCCTTGTTCAAAGGGTCAGTCAGTCCATGAAATTCAACCTCTAGGCTTACTTCTATGAATGCAAGGTGTTTTGTTTGGCCCTGCAGCCTCTAATGCATCATCACCAAACAACCCCCCCCAAAAGAACTTGTGAGATCGGGAGGAACTTGGTACAGCCTTAGGACAAGTTCCAAACATCTGGATACTAGGCAAAGGATATCAGGCTATTGGAGTAAGAGGCTCAGTATCAGAAAGGCTTTCCAGAAAGGCCTCAGGCCAGTGGGCATGAGTCTAGGGACCAGATTTGTTTTCCTGAGAGCACACAACACCATTCACAGCATGCTCCAGTACCCTATAACCTAGCAGATGGTACAAAGTATCATGTCACCAATCTGGGCCCAGTTAAGGTCCTTACTGCAGGAATTCAACCCACCACAGTGCTTGAGACATGGCCCATTGTGCTTGAGTATGGCTCAAGGAAATGAATTAGTACCACATCCAAATTGGGTTGTATTCCCTGCTGTTGCTGGATATCTTGAGAATGTACACTATTCTAGGGTAACCATGCCATAGGGAGAAGGTAGGGAAAACATGTTTTTGTAATCACTTTAATCTAAAAAAAAATATTTTATCAATGGAATGTGGAAACTCAGCTGTCTGAAGGTAGTAACTGGAACCAGCCTACGAACCGAGCAACTACAGTTTTCTATGTTTAAACATTTTTGGACAAAAGCAAATACTTTTGCTTAACACAAAGCCAGAGCTTAGTTTCTGTGTGACAGATACAATCACATTTTTATACCTGGAATACTAGTGAAAACTGCTGCTAAGATTGCCTGAGTAATTCTATTTTAAAGTATATTTTCAGTCAGTTTTTGGACCTCCCATGACATCAAAAAACCAACATATATAGGAAAAAAAGACAAATAATATATATTTTACAATAAATATTTACATGCAATCATTGTGTATGCTAAAAATAAGCATTATTATAGGGTTAAAATGATTCTGGTATCTGAAGGCCAGCAGGAATTCCTGGTTCATAACTAGAAAACAAAAAAGGGCAGATTTTTACTAAACATTTTGGCTTCAAATATTAGTTTTGCACAAAAGATTCCATACATTTCATGAACACTTACTTGCAAAAATTTTCTTAGTATTTTTCAAAAAAGAATTTTACATGGTATTTTATTTGAAACCATGAAAATAGTTAGTCAGATGTCAATCAATCATATATCCAATTGTTAGTTTCAATTATTCTTCTCTATTTAAGGAAGAGAGTCTCAATGTTTCAACTAAATTATGAATACACACACTTCCATTACTATGTGTAGACAAATTACCTTTTGATAATCATCCTGCACATTTCCAAACGTCTGCTGTGCTAGCTTTTTGATGAGATCTGAAAATAAGCAAGAACATTCCAGAGTTTTAGATAACGTAAGTTAGAAAATATTAGTAAATTATATTGCTGGTTAGGTGGGATGAAACTGAGAACAGAAATCAAAGATGACAGACAAATATACCCAAGTTTCTATAACTACAGTAGAATGATACATTTTTAAACAAATTTTTAAATTTTATGAGAATGTTGAAAGATAACGAGGTTAAGAAGGTCATACTGAGAAGCAGTAAGGTTATTTTTGTTGAGGTGATCTTATGTGCCATAGAGACCAGTGAAATCATAAATCAGATACTAGGTTACCTACTACCTAGGCATATTGATTTGGGCGATTTTAATGCACCTTGTTTGTGCCAGGTCAAGCATATCTTCATTGGAAACCACCTACTAAGCAATTAAGATTTTTATCATAACAATCTTCTAAATTAAATTATACACACACACACACCCCCCCCCACGGAACTGTATAACTGGTGCTCAAATATTCTGGTGTGGATATTCAATACAGCTTTTTTGGGGGGTGGAGGTAAGGGTGTGGCCTGGGCAGGGAATCACTGTACCTGCAAAAAGAAAAAGGAGTGGCACCTTAGAGACTAACAAATTTATTTGAGCATAAGCTTTTGTGAGCTACAGCTCACTTCATCGGATGCATTCAGTGGAAAATACAGTGGGGAGATTTATATACATAGAAAACATGAAACATGGGTGTTACCATACACACTGTAATGAGAGGTTTCAGAGTAGCAGCCATGTTAGTCTGTATTCGCAAAAAGAAAAGGAGTACAAGTGGCACCTTTGAGACTATACATTTGTTAGTCTCTAAGGTACCACTAGTACTCCTTTTCTTTTTACTGTAACGAGAGTGATCACTTAAGGTGAGCTATTACCAGCAGGAGAGCAGGGGGTGGGGGGGGTAAGGAAGGAAAACGGGACTTTTGTAGTGATAATCAAGGTGGGCCATTTCCAGCAGTTGACAAGAATGTCTGAGGAACAGTTGGGGGTGGGGGGTGGAAATAAACAAGGGGAAATAGTTTTACTTTGTGCAATGACCCATCCACTCCCAGTCTCTATTCAAGCCTAAGTTAATTGTATCCAGTTTGCAAATTAATTCCAATTCAGCAGTCTCTCGTTGAAGTCTGTTTTTGAAGGTTTTTTGTTGAAGAATTGCAACTTTTAGGTCTGTAATCGAGTGACCAAAGAGATTGAAGTGTTCTCCAACTGGTTTTTGAATGTTATAATTCTTGACATCTATTTGTGTCCATTGATTCTTTTACGTAGAGACTGTCCAGTTTGACCAATGTACATGGCAGAGAGGCATTGCTGGCACATATGACGGCATATTTCACATTGGTAGATGTGCAGGTGAATGAGCCTCTGATAGTGTGGCTGATGTGATTAGGCCCTATGATGGTGTCCCCTGAATAGATATGTGGACACAGTTGGCAACAGGCTTTGTTGCAAGGATAGGTTCCTGGGTTAGTGGTTCTGTTGTGTGGTGGGTGGTTGCTGGTGAGTATTTGCTTCAGGTTGGGGGGCTGTCTGTAAGCAAGGAATGGCCTGTCTCCCAAGATCTGTGAAAGTGATGGGTCATCCTTCAGGATAGGTTGTAGATCCTTGATCATGCGCTGGAGAGGTTTAGTTGGGGGCTGAAGGTGATGGTTAGTGGCTTTCTGATTTTTTTTTGTTGGGTCTGTCCTGTAGTAGGTGACTTCTGGGTACTCTTCTGGCTGTGTTAATCTGTTTCTTCACTTCAGCAGGTGGGTATTGTAGTTGTAAGAATGCTTGATAGAGATCTTGTAGGTGTTTGTCTCTGTCTGAGGGGTTGGAGCAAATGCAGTTGTATCATAGAGCTTGGCTGTAGACAATGGATTGTGCGGTGTGGTCTGGATGAAAGTTGGAGGCATGTAGGTAGGAATAGCAGTCAGTAGGTTTCTGGTATAGGGTGGTGGTTATGTGACCATCGCTTATTAGCACCATAGTGTCCAGGAAGTGGATCTCTTGTGTGGACTGGTCCATGCTGAGGTTGATGGTGGGATTGAAATTGTTGAAATCATGGTGGAATTCCTCAAGGGCTTCTTTTCCATGGGTCCAGATGATGAAGACGTCATCAATGTAGTGCAAGTAGAGTAGGAGCATTAGGGGACGAGAGCTGAGGGAGCGTTGTTCTAAGTCAGCCATAAAAATGTTTGCATACTGTGGGGCCGTGGGGTACTCATAGCAGTGCTGCTGATTTGAAGGTATACATTGTCCCCAAATGTGAAATGGCCCACCTTGATTATCACTACAAAAGGTCCCCCCGCCCCCCCCAGCCCGCTCTCCTGCTGGTAATAGCTCACCTTACCTGATCACTCTCGTTACAGTGTGTATGCTAACACCTATTTTTTCACGTTTTCCATGTATATAAATCTCCCCAAGGCATTTTCCACTGAATGCATCCAATGAAGTGAGCTGTAGCTCACAAAAGCTTATGCTCAAATAAACTGGTTAGTCTCTAAGGTGCCACAAGTCCTCCTTTTCTTTTTGCGAATACAGACTAACACGGCTGCTACTCTGTACCTGCAAACTTGCTGGAGGGAGATCTGAGGGCCTTCACTGCCTATCACTGGCAGACAGATAAAAGAAAGCTTTCATCTTATTATCTGTGTTGCATCTATTCTGAAGCTCAAGGAGGATTAAGAGTTCTGAGGACTGAAGTCCCCAGAACTCTTAATCCAGCATTTTTCAAAAACAAAAAATAGAAGATGATGAAATAGTTTGTACTGCAAAGCATCATCATTTGGGGAAGACTGAAAAATGCTGGAAAAATGGAGCCGAATGCCTCAGGAACAAAGGTACATATAAAAGCTGCCTGGAAGGCAGAGAATCCTATTCAAGGAAAATATTTTGAAACATGGCTATTAAACACTTTAAATGTTAGCAGACCTCTGATGGAAAGGACACACAGAATTGCAGGAGCGATAAGCAACACACCAAAAGCTACAGTTGTGAGATTACAAACATATTGCGATCAACAAGGAGTCCCTACTGCATCAAAATCAGTAACAGAGGCCAAGGACTCTGGGAAGAGAATTTATATTTCCCATGATTTTTCAGCTGCAATACAGAAACACAAAAGCAGAATGTAACCAACCCATTGATGCAACAACTCCACACCAGACAAATTCAATGAACTGACTTAGCCAAACACATTGCAGATTTTCTACAAATACACTACACACCTTTCCCACATCAACAGAAACACTGAATTTCATCAAAAAAACTTCAATATCTAAAATAAACTAGGGACCCACCTGGTGCACAGAAGTGTAATGTAAATTCCTTATTTCTCTGACAGACGTATTTTATAACAATCAACAATGGTTTAAAATTTTCCTTTATCCTTTTAATGTAGTAATTGATAACAGATAAATGAGAGCCAGTAACACTTCTGGAATGGAGGAGGTACTTTAAGCCAAAGTTTTATGGGAAAGAGTGGATTTATTTATAATCAGACTTGCACATGCCCCATTGTTTTATTAAAAACATGGGCCAGATCCTCAGCTGGCGTAAATTGATATAGCTCTACTGAACTAAATGAAGCTGTGCCGATTTACACTGAGTAGCTGGTCCTTTATTTGTCATTTATTTACAGAGCCCAGCCACGGACCAGCCACTTATACAAGGTACAATCAAGATCTCATGCAAGATTGGAAAAGCTCTCTGAATACAATACAAAAGCTTCTTGAGAATGGCCAATAATGGGAAATCAGCTTTTCACAAGGACTAACGGCTTTTATATTCTGAACATGGGGAAGTATGGGCCTAGAAAGGATATTGGACTCTGCAAGAATAGGCACAAAACAACAAGTTTCCCATACTTGCAACAAAAAAAGTTTCAAGCAAGCCATGGCTGTGCTACCTGCAGATAAGAAATTAAAAAAAAAAAAATGTTGAAATTACAAGGCCGCTGGTATTGCATCCTACTGAACAGTGAAAAGAACCCTCCCCCTCTTAAGGCTAATGCTGTTACGTCAGCAGCTAATAAAATACTAGTGGACCCTAACTTAAGGGAATTTCATAGTAGAGCTGGTCAAAAATTTACTAGTGGAACAGTCTTCCATTGAAAAATGCTGAATCAACTCCAAAAATTTTGATAAAAAAAATAATTGAAGTCCTTTTTTTGATATTTATATTACACAACAGTACCTAATATAAAAGTGAAAACAATCAAAACAGAAGCACTTTGATAAGGTCATTTTGATATTTCTGAAACAAAATGTTTCAGAATTTTAGTTCTGTGGGAAATTTTAAATTTTTGTTCCAATTGGGGATGATAGGAGATTTCAAAACACTGGAATTTCCTGTGGAATGGAAATAAAGTTTCACAACCAGTGTAACTTTGTAGGCACCTTTGCCTTTTGGAATAAAGAATTAAACAGAAGTCAGCCAAATGCCATATGTTTAAAGAAACAAAGAAGAAAACAAAGAAGAGTCAACTAACTTATTTCTTATTTTAATGAATTTGAAAAGGCTCTGAATTGTGGTTCTGAATCACAGAAGTTTTACTTAGCTAGACACGATTACCTCACTATTAGAGCTGTCATTCAAGACTGATGGAACTAATTAGAAAATACTATGAAAAATTGATGGAGAAAATAGTTTTTCAAACTGTGTGAATTACTGCATACACTCCAAAGCAGGCCCAACAGAAACAAACTAACTATCTTTAACTTCCTGATCATCAAGATTGATATGTATTGTTTAGCAATTAGTCCCTTCAAGTAATTAGGCAAACTGTGCATTAAATACTGTATGAAGTTCAGATTTCACTCCATGTGTTGAGCTATTCACCAAATAACGTGAACACTACTCGAACAATACTATTTTTCTCTATTTTTAGAAAGCCCATCGCCTCTGCATTCACTCTTGGTAAGGTTTCCAGATATGCCACAGACTACTAATCCTCTCTGACCAGGTGTCAGTCATTTATGCGAACAGCTATCTTCTCTATGATTTAATATTTTAGAAGTTCTTTGGTATCAACTGTAGTAACACCCATCATAATGAACTCATTTGATATTAAATGTGAAAGTCATTAAACATTATATTAAATGTGCATTCAGGAGCAATAGTATCACTGTTGTAAGTTTTTGACAACACAAGTCTTATTCCTACCAGGTGACAAATCTTTCTACATTTTACACCACTCTGTAGAAGTCTATAAAATGGAAGGATTCCGCAACTTGAACATATTTATCGAGTCCAATTCTTATTTCCAAAATAAAACTAACAGGAAGGCATTGTGAAAAAGCATGATGACCTCTATTTACAAATTAACTGGATTCATTTTTAAGTCCATGACTGAGCAGATGTATGCATTGTTTCATATGACCAGTAATCCAAGGCTTTAACATAGAACACATTTTATCACTGAGGTTAAAGAGCTTTACTTTATAAGGCTCACTTACAATACTAATTACGTTAATACTTTACTCAGTCTCTTTCCAGCTTTCCACGCACAAGCAAGATGCCATCTGCCCTAATAGACTGAACTATTGACTTATTACACCACCATCTTACTGATATTAGCACCTTCTTGCAGAGCTTCATAGAAAGACTCCTTTCCATGTGGTGTGAGTGTTGTGCAGATGTTTCCAGGTACACCTGTTCAATGTTGTAATACTCAGACCATAAAGGTTGCTTCTTGGCACTATTCAACAGACAGGGATGGCAAAAGAGAATAGAGACTTAACAATAAGCTGTCTAGATATTAACAACCAACACAACAAACTGGAACACAATTCCCACTGCCAGGAAAGTTTTACAGGACTAGGTGACAGAAAAAAGCAAGCAAACAAACAAAAGTTGGGACAATACAATTGGTAGGGGGTCTATTTAAGTGGCAGAGAAATCACTTTTTTGCAGCTTGGTCAAGGCAGAAATAATTTCATTGATATGAAATTTGCTATTTATGCTGTGATCAACCCACGAAAAATGTGTGATTTCTCCACAGTGCTTCTCAAACTTGGGGCACATGGCCCAAAAAGGGGGTCACAAGCCTCTTAGGGGGTCATGATATTGCCATGCTTATTTCTCTGCTGCTGCTGGTCGCACTGCCTGACCCTGGGTGGCAGGAGAGCAGTGGCTGCCGCCCAGATCAAAAGGCAGTGCTGCCACCAGAACAGAAGTAAGGGTGTGGCCAGCAGCTGCCACTCTCCACTCTGCCTTCAAGGGCTGGGCGGCCAGAAACCAGATTTCACGGGGTGTGGGGGGACCATATTTCACAATCCATGATGCAATTTTCACAGCAGCAAATTTGGTAGATCCCTAACCACTGGGGATATTATTCTTGTTCTGAGCGCCTACAAAAAGAGCATTTAAAAAAAAATTAATTACTTTGGGCCAAATTCAGTCCCCGTGTCACTCTAGTAAAGTCAATGAAGTTACACCAGAAATACATTTGCCCCATTATGCTTAATACAGAATATTAGTCCCTGATTCTGCAAAGTAATTAAGCATGTGCCTAATTTTAAGTGAGTAGCACCTATTACTTCAATGGGGCTATTTCAATGCGCAAGTACCTTGCTGACTCTGGGACTCTAAGACAATGATGGAAAACTACATCATGATAAAGTTGCTCACCACTTTAATACTGTTAAAATGCTCTCACTCTTAACCCATGGTATTTCATAGCATAACTCAAGTCAACAGGATTACTCATATGCTTAAAGTTAAGCATGTGCTTAAGTGCTTTTCTGGATTGGCGTCCATGTGAGTACATCTAGTGACAAAATAAGCAATTTCACAATGTTTAGAAAATTTACCTATTAGCATGAAATGAATGTATTACTTCTACTTCAAACTCATTGTTTCTTTTAAACATGACTTGTAAAGGTCTACCCCAGGTTTTAATACAAACTTTCAAGATTAATTAATGCACACAAGTTTCATGCTGATCACTGGAGATATCAAAAAAAATAGCTTGTGATCTCACAGAAAAGATAAGTGGAAGTTCAGTTTGTCATCAATTAAAGTCTTTGTTTTGACTTCATGGGACTGATCCAAAGCCAACTGAAGTCAGTTGGAATCCTTCTACTGACTTCAATAGGAGTTGGATCTGATCCCGAGTGAAGAGGTCCACTCAGTCTGGAATCTAGGCTACTGCTCCTTGTTGCCACATCACTGCCAGGTAGCTTTTGCTCCCTAGCCAACTACTTGGCTTTCAGCACCCAGCATAGCTCCTTATTCCAGCAGCCCCCCAATCAGCTCTAGTTTCCTACTACCTCAGTCAGACAAGAATCCCTAGTGGCAGGGGCAATGGCAGAAGGACCCCGCACACAGGCTGTTGCAGAGTGGGACAGGTCCCCCTGTGTAGGTCATTTCTGCCCTGCTTACGCTAAGGAATCTTTACCCTCCTCAAGCAAGGAGAAAGTCCATAAGATTCAGCCCTCTCCCAGGGCAGACACCAGGGAAGCACCTGAGCTAAGGCAGGGATCCAGATGGGGACCAAGTGTTCCCTCTTTCCTCCCTGCTTATGTTCCTTGTAGCCTTCAGGCCTGTGCATGAAGTGTCTACACTGCAGTAGGGAGTGAGTGGCCAAGCTATTCCTCCCCACACTCCAAGCTCTAGTGGATAGGGACTCTGGAGCAGGTAAGAGAGCTTACTCTTCTTCTCACACAGTCTCCTTCAGGCAGTTTACGCCCATTTTCCTGAAGGATGATGGAATTAGGGGTCTTTCCTCATAGTAGCCCTGTCCCTTTATATTTTGGCACGGTCTCTCTCCATGCAGTTGCTAGCATCATCTTCAAGGTTAACTAGTTTCCTTAGCAATCAGGTCATTCAGCTACCATTCTTTTGCCCCCCTCTGTCAAAGAAACTCCTTACTTAAGTGTAATCCGCGCATTACATTCTTCCTGAATAAAACCTGGAAGTTTTGTAAATCAGGCTTACTATCGGTACTGTTCAAAGGTACAAAAAAAGAGGGAAAGGACTTGCATGAAAGAATTACTTAATAGTAGAGATACATGCCTTGTATTTCAAAGCACATACCCTTTGTGAGCTGGCCACATCTTGGACAGAAAAGGTAGAAATCTGGCAATCATTCCTCACTGTCATAGGACATTACAGAACTGATGTTTGCAGACATAACTTTTGGGTGCATGTTCTGAAGTCCAAGACTACACCTCCTAGTTCTCTCTCATGAAGAATGTCCAGAGTTATCAGAGGGTCTGCGACAACCTGTGCTGTGTCTAATTTGTTGGGCTTCTTGCAGGAAACAAAGATATTCGTCCTGCCTAGTAAACTGCCATTTTCTGGAGGAGCCCACCAGCATGGAAGTCCCACTTGAGTACTTTGTATACAGTTGGTTTATCTAGTAATGTATTTCAGAGTTCTCCGTTTTGAATTAGAGACTGAGCATAAGGAAGCTTTGAGTGGAGCAAAATGAGTCAGGACTGCTGGAAGGGTGGCTATAATGGGCATTAAAAAAAATTAGCAGTTAGCCAGTTGACATTAGTCTTTAAAATAATTCAGATAATTGTAAATAACTTCCCATATTCACATATTTTAAATGCTATTAAATAATAAACTCATGCAAGTTGTAGGAAAACATGCTTCTTATGCCACATTAGTATGTTTCATAGAAACCCCACAAAAACAACGTTGTGCTGCCCTAGGGGATCCTGGAAACCCTCCCAACATCACCAAACCGATTCAATGCCCAGTGGACTTAATATTTGTATTAAGGATGGGAACTCACATTGCCAGATTTTAAACCCACTCAAACATCATTAGCTCACCACAGAATGAAGCAGCTAAAAGTTCAAGCATTTCTCCCTCTCTACTCACTCACTGAACAGCTATTTCCGGACTCTCAATCTGCTTCTGCCCCTCCTCACCACATCCAGCGTCCAGTCTCACGCCCTACTTTTGCTACCACTACATCAGAGATCTCCCCAAATCCCAAAATGCTGATCTGTCTTTTACAGTAGATGCAACACGGAAAATGAACCACAGTGTAAGTGTCAGTTAAGTGCTTACAAAAAATAGCAAGCTTTCAGAGTGTATATTGTTATCTTTGTAGCTGAACAGTTAAGGCACTGAACTATCTGTCGAATTTCAAAAGAGTTGTATAAGAATATCAGGAGCACAGCTGGGATGGTGGGAAAATGGGGTTGAGATGCAGTGTGGAATAGGAGATGGGGAGAACAGCAAGCGTGAGTGTGACAGGGAACTGTGTGACTGCTATTAGGAGGGAGAACTTTATCAGAGAGAGGTTTCAGAGTAGCAGCCGTGTTAGTCTGTATTTGTAAAAAGAAAAGGAGTACTTGTGGCACCTTAGAGATAGGCTTCTGGTTACAAAATGCAAAGCATTTCATAGAAATGTTGAGGTGTGATGCAACAAGAGTAGCTGGGTGAATGGGAAGCAGTAATGGGGAGACAGAAATTTAATAAATCCCTCTTCTCACTAGCAAATCCCATTGAACTCCTGAAGAAACAAAATATAATTTATTAGCCAACAGACACACTCCTTTCAAGGAACATTTAACTTGTACATGCACAAGAGCTCCTTATTTTCCAAAAACATAGATGGAAGCATGGTAATTTTATAAACTGAATGGCCTCAAAGTCTTATTATTAACCAGGAAGCAGAACTAAGCAATTTAAACCTCCATTCTCCCCCAAAAGTTCCTCAGTCTTTACAGCTGCCAAGCACTGGGCACACTCACATTATCTATCTATACAGTAATCCACACAGACAAAAATTTTTAAAAAGCATAGTCAGAAAGCAAATCATTCAAAAAACAAAAGCCATTATGTTGATTGTCAAGAAAATGGGACACACAGAATAAAAGTTTTTCCTTTGAAAAGAACCTTTTCAGGGACGTGGTGATTGTTCTTCACTACCCAGAAAATCCTTACATGTTGCAAATTTGCAACAAAAACCAAAAAATAATTGCCGTCAGAAAAATCTTTGTTCAAAAATCTGCATACATAATCCAAACAATGTCAAGAGGGATGCACTTGAAAGAGTATTCTATACAGAAATTACATTCAATCAATTTTAGTAAAATATTTTTAAACTTAAACTAAACCATATTGTTTACAGCACTATAATTATCCATCACCATATATTTTTTGTCTGTAGTGGCTATATATGGCCTCTTCTAGGCCACCATCTGGTAAAGATTTACAACAGATTAGGGGCTAGGGTTCAGCTCAGGGTGCTGTACAGGATTGCCTGTTTTAACCCCCTGCAGACGCTGAACAACTTGCCGGTACTTTGTGGTTCGCATGTCCAAGGTGTACTGGAGTGACACTTTAAAACATTTAAAGAGATTATTTTAACACATATGTATAACAAAGGTGGTTTTACCTTAAGTGTCAGATTTCCAGCTCCCTCCCTCTCCTCTCAAAAAATGTTCCAGTATATTGTAAGTAAACTGAGAATAGGAGAGAATTCTGCTTTCATACTCTAACGCATGCCTATGGCAACATGAATGCAGACAACTGGAAGTAACACAGGAGAGCCCTACTAGTATTGGTTTTTAATTACTTCAACAACTGACTTTTTGGCAACCACATTATGGTCTCAGAATTCCTCCTCTGTATTTGCCATTTCTCTGCAAGGGACACTATACTCCATATGCACCTGAACCACTAAATATGCGATGGTTGCAGAAGTACCATAGGTCACAGATTAAAAACAATAAACATTTGAGCTCAGTCAAATAAAATCTGAATTATGCCGTGCCTTCTTCCCCCTCACCTCCATCCTGCTCAAAACACAACAATAGGGGCAAAGTTTCCTTGTTTCCTTTTCCTTATGAAAACAGAGCACTGTACATGGTTCAATTGAAAAGTCAGAAGTTGTTTTAGTACAAGTTGTTTAACCAGGTACATAACAAAGTCTGCAGCAAACTCTCAAAATCAGGTGGTTTACAAGAGGCTCGGCAGATACTTTTGACAGAAAAAAAAACCCAACTCCGGTATAAAGAAAGTTTCCAGGATTTCTGTTATGGGATTGGCAAGGAAAGATTAATACATGTAGAATCCAATTAATCAGAGTTCGATTAAGTCTCCTGGAGTTCTACGTTGGAGAATGTTGGCTTTCTTGCTAGCCCACCAGCTTTGATGAGGCCACGCACATGTTGCTCCTTTAAGTCATTTGTTCTGTAAAGGAAAGCTAATAGTAATTTTTGACCCTCTGGGTTTTACCCCTTTAAAGCCTGCCACTACGCTCATTCTAAAATGGAGAAAGACGCTGTGGAATCCAAAACTCTATTTACCTGAAGAGTTGATTTTTGCCAACCCATCTTTGTTGTTGAAAAAACATGACTGCCTACTTCTATTCAGCAGACTTCTTGAATGGTGAAGAGAAATCAATGCTAATACATAGTAGTCTGACTAGTGTCTATTCCAAACACACAAGAACAACAACAATGTATTTTAGCCGATAAGAACTGGAAGCAATTTACAAAAGGCTACATCTTAAAAATATACTTGAAAATAATTTTTGGCTCTTATATTCTTTCAAAATCTGGGATCTTTTAAATATTGGAGTTCTCAAGAGCAGATGAAATGCAGACTATTTCTGCTATTTTTCTCTATTAAGAATAGTTAACTGTTACTTTCCAAATCTATAGTTTTAGCTAAAAGGCAGAGACGAGCATAGTGATTATTCTTGCCTATCAAAGAGAGAGCACAAATTTTAGAAAGTTATTTCCACACTTATCAAAATCCTTATTTCATTAAATGTGTTATGAATATTGCAACATTTTCTGACTTGGATCTGAATAGCCAAAAGGACTATGACACACATGACAGTCTTTAAAAATTGGAAAGCAAATTCTACTGAGGAAAATAGAAAGGAGCATAAACTGACAAGTCAAGTATAATTAGGCAGGCCAAAAAAGATTCTGAAGAGCAACTCTAACAAAAGACACAAAAACAAAGAGCAAAATTTTGTTTAAGTACATTAGAAGCAGAAAGCCAGCTAAACAATCAGGGGGTGGGTGTATGAAGGCCCCTTGGATGATCGAAGTGCTAAAAGAGCACTCGAGGAAGAAAAGGCCATTCTGGAGAAGCTAAATGCATAGATTCATAGATATTAAGGTCAGAAGGGACCATTAGGATCATCGACCTCCTGCACAAGGCAGGCCACAGAATCTCACCCACCCATTAATTTCTTGCATTGGTCTTCACTGCAGAGGTTGTGAGGGAGATTCCCACACTGGAGCCATTATTTTTAGCTGACAAATCTGAGGAACTATCCCAGATTGAGATATCAATAGAGGAAGTTTTGGAACAAACTGATACATTTAACAGTAATAAATCACCAGGACCAGATGGCGCCTAAGAGTTCTGAAGGAACCCAAATATGAAATTGCAGAACTACTCACTGTGGTATGTAACCAGTTGCTTAAAATCAGCCTCTGTCCCAAATGACTGGAGAATAGCTAATACACAAAATTTTATTATCTCTTTGTTTAAGGCTCCAGAGGTGACCCTGGTAAGCCTAACTCCAGTACGAAGCCAACTGGTTGAAACGATAGTAAAGAACAGAATCAGACATATAAACATGATTTGTAGGAGTAAAGAGTCAAGGTGGCTTTTGTAAAGGGAAATCATGCCTTACCAATCTACTAGAATTCTTTAAAAGGTCAACAAACATTAACCAGGGTGATTCAGTGGATACAGTGTACTTGGGTTTGCAGAAACCCTTTGAACGAGGTCCCACACCAAAGGCTAGTAAGCAAAATAAGCAGTCATGGGAGAAGAGGGAAGGTCCTCTCATGGATCAATAACTTGGGCCTAGGCTACACCTGGGGGGAGTTGATGGGGAGAGGGTTTCAAACTAAGATACGCAACTTCAGCTACGCTATTCGCATAGCTGAAGTCAAAGTATCTTAGTTCAACTTACCAAGCCGTCCTCACGGCGGCGAGTCGACCGTGGTGGCTCCCCCATCAACTCCACTTACTCCGTCTGCCGAGGTGGAGTACAGGTGTTGATTTGAGGATCAATTTATTGCGTCTAGATGAGACACGATAAATCGATCCCCGATCGATCAATCACTACCTGCCATTATCCTGGCAAGGTTCATCTTATAAAGTTATACCTCATAGACATTTCAGTTACCAACATATATATTTCTTGCTAAAAACCTAAATATCCTCTGAAGAGCTCTATATTTTGGGGAACAAAAATCAGTATTTTAACAAAATAAGTTCACAAAGGGATACAAAAGCTATTACAGATTCAGAACAAACAACAACATTGTCTGAGACAGAAGCACAAGCCAACTTACATACTGAATGTATACTCCATGCAGATACCAGGCTGTTGGTAGAATGGCACAATATATCACTGTGTGCAGGTTAGGCATGCCCAGCTACCATGGGTATAAATAGCTGTGTAGATGGTGAGGCATCACTTAGGCGATTAGAGGAGAGTGCCCTACATGCTGAACCTGCAGGGTATACACCTTACGCAGCGTTCTACACACTGAAGCCATCCCTGCCACATCTACACTGCTATTTTTACTCCTGCTGCCTCCCCACTACCAGAGCCCTTCCTCATCACAGAAAAAGGCTCTGTGCACCCCTGCCCACCCCCCAAAAATGATAAAAAAAATAACAAAGAAACTTCACAATCTACAACCCCCAGCTGTCTTTTGTGCAGGTTAGGTATGTCCTGACCAAACCAATTGGATCAGCTCTTGCAGACAAGACAAATGGAGGATCACCTAGTTTGAGAATCTCAGAGTTTAGGGGGTGAAGGATGGTGCTCTCAGGATTTAGGGAGTTACCACATCATTGCCAGCCCTTGACATGCAAGTTATTTTCATCTGAGATATCCACTGAATACAAAATTGGTGCACATTACAATACTTTACCAGATAGATCTGTGTTCTGACCAAGTTACACTACCACAACCTGTGAGGTGTAACTTGCATAACTACTGAAATTGATCCAGAGACTTATATGCAGGATGCTTACACTTCCAGAGCACATGACTGGGCTAACAGGATAAGAGAATGCCTGCTAGACGCAGACTTTAGGATTGTTAGCAGTCAGAAAGAAAGTCCCAGATGCCACTTTGGGAAACATCAAAAATGACTTACTCTTATGTAAAGAAAACGGAATACCTGAACCCATAACCTTTTGGACATTTCATACATCTCTCTCTATTGTTTGTCCTATGCCAACAACATTCAATGTTATTTACAATTAGAACTGGATATGGAGACTTAAATTGGGTATAATTTATACACAGTTGTATAAACTGCCCAGCTATACATGCTTTGTAGTGATTAGCTAGTAGCAGGACTTTACTACTCCTTTTTAAAGCTACATCATAATTCCAACCACCGCACTGGAGGAGAGAATGAAGGCACGGGATCATATGGCACACTTAACGGGACTGTGGAGTGTATGCACACTTTTGTGACACTTTGGACTGAGACTATATAAATGGAGCAGTCATCTCACCAAATCTATAACAATTGGTTATTCTATAACAATACTCAGGGGAACTAAGTTTTCTGTGCAAAGGATCCAAAGACATTTAAAATCTAAGAGCAAAACTTAGCTTTCAGATCTATACAGCTGGTTTCAACTTCAATATTATACTTTCCCGACATGCACACATCTCCTTGGATATCACTGGAATGTCTGCACAAATAAGGACAGCTTAAAGTAAAGATCCAAATTTTTGCCTACTCTTTGGCTGAAACTATACTTAGAAGAAATATTTATTGGGTATGCACAAACTAATCAATTACTATACATGATAAGGATGCCTACTACTTTCCCACGCCTTGTAACCTATCGCTTAGATCAGCCTCTGTACCAGATGACTGGAGGATAGCTAATGTAACGTCAATTTTTAAAAAGGCTCCAGAGGTGATCCTGGCAATTACAGGCCAGTAAGCCTAACTTCAGTACCAGGCAATTTGGTTTTTCCAATGTGCATTACTTTGCACTTATCCACACTGAATTTCGTTTGCCATTTTGTTGCCCCAACAAAGAAAATAATTAGATAATTTCATGAAGGATAGGTCCATCAATGGCTATTAGCCAAGATGGCTAGGGATGCAACCTCATGCTCTGGGTGTTCCTAAGCCTCTGACTGCCAGATGGTAGGACTGGACAACAGGGGATGGATCTCTCAACGATTGTCCTGTTCAATTCCCTCTGAAGCAACTGGCATTGGCCACTATTGAAAGACAGGATACTGGGTTAGATGAACCATTGGGATGACTCAGTAAGTCCATTCTTATGTTATTACACAAAATTACCTTCTGCTACTGATTAGATCTGGTTGTCCATTTCTCGTTAATTTTGCTCCTTGTTAGCAACTGGTTAACTTAACAAGGGAAGCAAAGAAATTAGCTCTACAAAAGTCACAATTTTAATCTATTATAGAGTTACAATAGTTTTGTGTTAAGACTTGCAAAGAGATTCTGCTTCAGTGCCTTACACATAACACATCAAATGCAGTTTTCAGAATCAAACAATTCATAACATCTTTCCCTTTTCACTCATCATCTGAGTAGGTTTTACCTGTGCTTTGTTAGTTTACTTACAATTGACAGTGTAAGTGCTATGCAGCAATAGTAAATTCTACTAATGTAGTTCCTTTCCTGAAAATTTTTTTACAAACATTATCTAATCATTGTAACATTTGTGAGAGATATGGAAGTTTTATAGATCGGGAAAATGAAGCAGAGAGGTTACAATGCTGAGCACTGCCACTTGCAACTCCCAATGACTTGAAAATTGGGGCATAACTATCTTGCCCAACATCACATGGGGACTGAATGACAGAGCTAGCATTGGACTCAAGTTCCTAAACCCCAGTCTTGTGCTCAAACTACTAGACAACAGCTCTCAGACCGATTGTACTCTTGAGTTCTGAGATTCAGTCAATACTGTACTTGGGAAACAACATTTTATCCTCCCTCCCCATTCTTATGTTCTAACTTGTGAAAGATGAAACAATTATTTATTAGTGAAACTAAATTAATCTATGATGGTAGCATGGTACTAGTGAAACAGCTTGTTTATACCACTTAGTGTGCTATGAGCCTTCAGGTGTGAATTTGTTGTATACAGGGCATGGTCAATATCAGGCCTCTCAAACTCTGTTTACCTTAGGGCCTTAGCACCAGACGGTGCAGTCACCCCATAATACACTGCCTGTACCACACTGATTAAATACAGTGGGCCATGCCTATAATTTTGTCTTATTTTACTGAAAAACAAATGGGTGTTTCTCTTTAGCCTACTTCTCTTAATGACTTCTCACTCTTTAGCTAGAAGAGGAAAACTTCTAAAATGAATATTTGCTGTGCACACCCTGTCGTCAAATGAATCCCAGATTATTTTATTGGAACTAACAACTGGTTTCCATAGGAACAAAGATGGAAGCCACTTTAATATGTTCATAGCAACCAAAGGATATTGACCAGGGGTCTCAAAGTCCCGGCCTGCGCGACATCTGCGGCTCAAGAACATCCTCACTGCGGCCTGTGGAGGACAGACGCAGGCAGACACACTGCCGGCAATCTCAACTACAGGCGTTGCCCCCCACAGCTCCCATTGGCTGTGGGAGAGGGACAGAGATACCATCACTAGTTGACGGGCAGAGTCAGCCATAGAGGCAGCATCACTTTTTCCCACAAGTCATAGAATCACAGAATATCAGGGTTGGAAGGGACCTCAGAAGGTCATCTAGTCCAACCCCCTGCTCAAAGCAGGACCAATCCCCAACTAAATCATCCCAGCCGGGGCTTTGTCAAGCCTGACCTTAAAAATACCTAAGGAAGGAGATTCCATCACCTCCGTAGGTAACGCATTCCAGTGTTTCACCATCCTCCTAGTGAAAAAGTTTTTCCTAACATCCAACCTAAATCTCCCCCACTGCAACTTGAGACCATTACTCCTTGTTCTGTCATCTGCTACCATTGAGAACAGTCTAGATCCATCCTCTTTGGAACCCCCTCTCAAGTAGTTGAAAGCAGCTATCAAATCCCCCCTCATTCTTCTCTTCCACAGACTAAACAATCCCAGTTCCCTCAGCCTCTCCTCATAAGTCATGTGTTCCAGTCCCCTAATCATTTTTGTTGCCCTCCGCTGGACTCTTCCCAATTTTCCCACATCCTTCTTGTAGTGTGGGGCCCAAAACTGGACACACTACTCCAGATGAGGCCTCACCAGTGTCGAACAGAGGGGAACGATCACGTCCCTCAATCTGCTGGCAATGCCCCTACATATACATCCCAAAATGCTATTGGCCTTCTTGGCAACAAGGGCACATTGTTGACTCATATCCAGCTTCTCGTCCACTGTGTAACACCTAGGTCCTTTTCTGCAGAACTGCCGCCTAGCCATTCGGTCCCTAGTCTGTAGCGGTGCATGGGGTTCTTCCGTCTTAAGTGCAGGACTCTGCACTTGTCCTTGTTGAACCTCATCAGATTTCTTTTGGCCCAATCCTCTAATTTGTCTAGGGCCTTCTGTATCCTATCCCTACCCTCCAGCGTATCTACCTCTCCTCCCAGTTTAGTGTCATCTGAAAACTTGCTGAGGGTGCAATCCACACCATCCTCCAGATCATTTATGAAGATATTGAACAAAACCGGCCTGAGAACCAACCTTGGGGCACTCTACTTGATACCGGCTGCCAACTAGACATGGAGCCATTGATCACTACCCGTTGAGCCCGACAATCTAGCCAATTTTCTATCCACTTTATAGTCCATTCATCCAGCCCATACTACTTTAACTTCCTGGCAAGAATACTGTGGGAGACCATGTCAAAAGTTTTGCTAAAGTCAAGGAACACCACATCCACCACTTTCCCCTCATCCACAGAGCCAGTTATCTCGTCATAGAAGGCAATTAGATTACTCAGGCATGACTTGGCCTTGCTGAATCCATGCTAACTGTTCCTGAGCACTTTCCTCTCCTCTAAGTGCTTCAGAATTGATTCCTTGAGGACCTGCTCCATGATTTTTCCAGGGACTGAGGTGAGGCTGACTGGCCTGTAGTTCCCAGGATCCTCCTCCTTCCCTTTTTTAAAGATGGGCACTACATTGGCCTTTTTCCAGTCGTCCAGGACTTCTGCGGATCGCCATGAGTTTTCAAAGATAATGGCCAATGGCTCTGCAATCATATCCGCCAACTCCTTTAGCACTCTTGGATGCAGCGCATCTGGCCCCATGGACTTGTGCTCGTCCAGCTTTTCTAAATAGTCCTGAACCACTTCTTTCTCCACAGAGGGCTGGTCACCTCCTCCCCATGCTGTGCTGCCCAGTGCAGTAGTCTGGGAGCTGACCTTGTTTGTGAAGACAGAGGCAAAAAAAGCATTGAGTACATTAGCTTTTTCCACATCCTCTGTCACTAGGTTGCCTCCCTCATTCAGTAAGGGGCCCACACTTTCCTTGACTTTCTTCTTCTTGCTAACATACCTGAAGAAACCCTTCTTGTTACTCTTAACATCTCTTGCTAGCTGCAACTCCAGGTGTGATTTGGCCTTCCTGATTTCACTCCTGCATCCCCAAGCGATATTTTTATAATCTTCCACTTCTTGTAAGCTTCTTTTTTGTGTTCAAGATCAGCAAGGATTTCACTGTTAAGCCAAGCTGGTCGCCTGCCATATTTACTATTCTTTCTACACATCGGGATGGTTTGTCCCTGTAACCTCAACAAAGATTCTTCAAAATACAGCCAGCTCTCCTGGACTCCTTTCCCCCTCATGTTATTCTCCCAGGGGATCCTGCCCATCAGCTCCCTGAGGGAGTCAAAGTCTGCTTTTCTGAAGTCCAGGGTCCGTATTCTGCTGCTCTCCTTTCTTCCCTGTGTCAGGATCCTGAACTCGACCATCTCATGGTCACTGCCTCCCAGGTTCCCATTCACTTTAGCTTCCCCTACTAATTCTTCCTGGTTTGTGAGCAGCAGGTCAAGAAGAGCTCTGCCCCTAGTGGGTTCCTCCAGCACTTGTACCAGGAAATTGTCCCCTACACTTTCCAAAACCTTCCTAGATTGTCTGTGCACCGCTGTATTGCTCTCCCAGCAGATATCAGGGTGATTGAAGTCTCCCATGAGAACCAGGGCCTGCGATCTAGTAACTTCCGTGAGTTGCCATAAGAAAGCCTCGTCCACCTCATCCCCCTGGTCCGGTGGTCTATAGCAGACTCCCACCACGACATCACCCTTGTTGCTCACACTTCTAAACTTAATCCAGAGACACTCAGGTTCTGCAGTTTCATACTTGAGCTCTGAGCAGTCATACTGCTCCCTTACATACAGTGCAACTCCCCCACCTTTTCTGCCCTGCCTGTCCTTCCTGAACAGCTTATATCCATCCATGACAGTACTCCAGTCATTGAGTTAACCCACCAAGTCTCTGTTATTCCAAACACATCATAATTCCTTGACGGTGCCAGGACTTCCAGTTCTCCCTGCTTGTTTCCCAGGCTTCTTGCATTTGTGTATAGGCACTTGAGATAACTCACTGATTGTCCCGCTTTCTCAGTATGAGGCAGGAGCCCTGCCCTCTCGTGTGCTTCTGCTTCCTCCCGGTATCCCACTTCCCCACTTACCTGAGGGCTTTGGTCTCCTTCCCCCGGTGAACCTAGTTTAAAGCCCTCCTCATTAGGTTAGCCAGCCTGCTTGCAAAGATACTCTTCCCTCTCTTCATTAGGTGGAGCCCGTCTCTGCCTAGCATGCCTCCTTCTTGGAACGCCATCCCATGGTCAAAGAATCCAAAGCCTTCTCTCCGACACCACCTGCGTAGCCATTCATTGACTTCCACGATTCGACGGTCTCTACCCAGGCCTTTTCCTTCCACGGGGAGGATGGACGAGAAGACCACTTGTACCTCAAACTCCTTTATCCTTCTTCCCAGAGCCACCTACTCTGCAGTGATCTGCTCAAGGTCATTCTTGGCAGTATTATTGGTGCCCATGTGGAGAAGCAGGAAGGGGTAGCGATCCGAGGGCTTGATGAGTCTCAGCAGTCTCTCCGTCAAAATACCAAACAACTATCTGATGCACACCTTGCTGCAATCCTGAAGGTTTCAACTTGTCAGTCACTGAGGCCAAACATGAACAAACTGACAGAACTGAAGTGTTGACAGGTGGCTGGCCAACACTAAAACCTCTCTGGGAGGCGAAGAATTGTATAAAGTTGTATGACAGTTTTATTACTTCTAAGAAATTTGAAATAAAAAATATAAATGTTTTAATTTCTGAACACCATCTTCAGTGGCATTATTGGCCTGCTGAGAGGATTTGAGGACTGGCGCTGGCCCTAAGGTAAACGGAGTTTGAGAGGCCTGATATTGACCATGCCCTGTATACAACAAATTCACACCTGAAGGCTCATAGCACACTAAGTGGTATAAACAAGCTGTTTCACTAGTACCATGCTACCATCATAGATTAATTTAGTTTCACTCATAAATGATTGTTTCACCTTTCACAAGTTAGAACATAAGAATGGCGATATTGGGTCAGACCAAAGGTCCATCTAGCCAGTATCCTGTCTTCCAACAGTGGCCAATGCCAGGTGCTTCAGAAGGAATGAAAAGAACACGTAATCATCAAGTGATCTATCCCCTGTCATCCACTTCCAGTTTCTGGCAAATGGAGGCTAGGGACATCATCCCTGGTCATCCTGGCTAATAGCCATTGATGGACCTATTTTCCATGAACTTATTTAGTTCTTTTTTGAACCCTGTTATTATCTTGGTCTTCACAACATCCTCTGGTGAGAAGAAAAAACCCAAAGGCTGTTTTCTTATATCTTGTCTTAGTTGAGTGACAACAAATTGTAATTCTCCTGGAACTGCCAACTTTTATTATAATGACAAGTTTCAGAGTAGCAGCCATGTTAGTCTGTATTCGCAAAAAGAAAAGGAGTACTTGTGGCACCTTAAAGACTAACAAATTTATTTGAGCATAAGCTTTCATGAGCTACAGCTACGAAAGCTTATGCTCACATAAATTTGTTAGTCTCTAAGGTGCCACAAGTACTCCTTTTCTATTTATTATAATGTTAGTTATATTACTAACAAAAGATGAGATAACAACAACCACCATTTAGATAGAGATTTTCAGCACTTTACAAAGGAGGGTAGCATCATTATCCCAATTTTACATGGGAACTGAGACTCAGGGAGTTGAAGGGACTTGACCAAAGTAACCCAGTAGGCCAGTCAGGAATGGAACCTAGGTCTCCTAAGTCCCAGTCCCGTGCTCTATCCATTAGACCAAACATCTCCCCACAGAATAGGTATGTATCATATGCTCAAGGACAAATTCTGCTCTCATTTAAACTTGTGCAATTTCCAGTGAAGTCAACAGGATTTAGTGAGTGGAACTGAAAACAGACTTTAGCTCTCAATACTTATACTCACTACAGTCCTTCCAATCAAACCCCAAAATGCACAATTTTTAAAAAACTAGAGGACTAATTTCTTTCCTCACAGTGGGAACTTATTGCCCTTTTAACTCAGCAATTTAAACAATTAGTGTACTGAAGAGATGCGGCAATTCCCCGTCCTAATTCTATTAGTGTATATAAGACTTAAGACATGCATGTGATCACACAACTAATTTTCGTATTACATAAACTTACGATTTTTAAAAGTTAGATTTAGGGCCATGAAACTCTTCTAGTGACCATTTATTTTCAATTATGCATTAATTTCAAAGAAACCAAGGTAACATTTACATTTTCAATAGAAGCTGAGTAAAACATTTAGAACTAGCAACTGCAACTGAAATATGATTGCGTCCACATTTTTAGGCTACCATTTGGACCACTATTTTTATTACTTACACACACATCATTGTTATCTTTACTCAGACACAAACAACTTTCTCCTGTTTTCTTCACTTACAATGCAGATCATAATTACACAGAACTTCTTAAATACCTAAAATTATTGGAGTATTATTATGCACCCACACAAGGCAATCTAGTACAACAGCACTTTGCCACATAAATATTATCCATGTTTTTACAGTAACCCATTTTGTGATTTCAATTATCTTTCTCAAAATAGCCAAGCTATGAATTATCTAGTTCCTATTTTTATTCTGATCCTAATCACCATAACATTCATTAAACATGTCAGGATTTTTATTTTATTTTTTTAAAAGATGTATACTTGATTTTTTTCTGCAAACCAATGACAGTTATCCACCTTTCCGCCCTACATCTAACTTGCTATTATCTGGAATGAAAGATCTGTAACTTCTAAGACTTAGAGTGCTTCTTTTAAAAGACACTTTCTCCAACATAGCATCCATAGGAAGCCAATTTATTTCATAGACTGGAAGAAGAGCTACGTGTAAACTCAAAAGCTTGTCTCTCTCACCAACAGATGTTGGTCCAATAAAAGATTATTACCTCACTACCTTGTCATTCTAAAAACCTGGGATTAACACAGCTACACCACTGAATATTGTGCCACTGCCATTTGCCCTGAGGCAAAAAGTTCGCAATAACTTCCTTATTAATTGCTTACTGTTGCTTGAAAGCATGTCACATCTGCATTGGCCAGCCTTGAAACATTCAACTGTCCTTGAACATTACTACAAGCAGATAAATGGTTTAAGCACAGTAAGAATACATATACACAATTTAAACAGTAAGAGTCACTACGACTTAATATAGTACCTTTAAAGAAACCCCCCTCTAGCACTAACAAGGAAAATTAGCAGGCCATGTACTACAGGTGAACAAAGAGAAAGGTCAAAAAAGGTGGAAGTGGGACTCTTAGCAATCTCCGCATTTCTCAACTGCTATTTGAATGGCCATGTTTTTCGGACCTCTTAATGATCAGGACCATTTATTAATTACATTTCTCCTCTGATTCATGACTATAAAGCAACACCACATTGATTACATAATGGTTTAGGGGAAAACTAGGCTAATACCCACAGCTTACATTAAAGATTTAAACTCTTCTGAAGCCTCTGCCTAATTAATAGCAACAAAGTTTACAGTTAAACACTCTGAAAGAGGTTGAGTCAAGGTATATGTGCACCTAAAAATTATCTGTGTGTTTCAACTCTTGATTGGAGTAAGCTCTATTCTAGTGTCTTTTTTTTTTATATATAAAGAGTTAAAAAGTAACCTTCATAATTAATACTTTAGATATGAAATAGAACAGCATATGGTAAAACAGATTATGGGATTAAACTAATTACACGATAACGCAGAAATCCACATCATCCTTCAGATCTAAATTTTGGGATAGGGTGTGTGGTGGAGAACAAAAAAGACTTCACATAATACAAACTTTAGAAACTGTGTTTTAAAAAAAATATCTGGGGGTGGGGGAGAGGAAGAAAAGCACATGTTAAATAAGAACAAAGAACTTATGTTTAGGCATCTACTTGCTCTCCATGGGCCTAACTTTGTACACCTACCACTGGGTATAGAATTTACTACTGTAATCCTATGGGACTAATAAAAATTTAAATAAACCCTATGCCTGCTAGTATTTACAAGTTTAGTCCCCATACAATTAAAATTTGCATCTATTTTTATAGGACCCATTCCTGGAGCCCTTATTCACAAGAGTAATTTCATTAAAACCAATTGGATAATTAATATAATAAATGGATACTTATAAGGCTTACAGGACCCAGTACAGTATTTATGTGAACTTGTAATAACTCAGAGGGGTAGTCAGAGTGAAGAATTAGCCTGTTCTTTAAGTTTTGGTTTGAATATTACATTAGAGACCCATTCAAGTTTGTTTTGACCTCTTTCTTCCATAGGCATTGACATGGTTGTGGACTTTATATTTTTATACTGAAAAAAACAGAAAATGATGGAAGACACTATACACAGTAGTAACCAATTATGAAAGTTATATCTCCTTGTAATTATACTGAGAAGTGTAGTAGTTGGACTGATGTACAAACTACTGTCTTTCTAAATCCCAATTATTTCACCTGAAAAGGTTTCTAAGATACAATGGAGGTAGTATTTAAAACTAGTAAATATTTTTTGTGCTTACCTATAGCTAAAAACAGACAAAGCAATTTGGTGAAAATCTGTGAGCAAACAAAATAAAAATACTGCTCAGATTTCATATACTAAAATTTCAACCTGCTGTGAATTTTAATGCCAAATTTATACAAACAGTATTGACATTCTGTTTTAACACCTGAATTAGACAGTGTAAATATGGTGAAAAAAACAAACCAATAATAAAACCAGATCCACAGCTCCAGGAGCTTACTAAAGAGCCTTTCATGGACAATCTAGAAATCTTGAACATGTATACTTCTCTTTTAAGATTTCTTTTCCAGCTTTGGGAAACAGAGTGGTGTGGTGGGGTTGGGGAAGAAAGGACAGAGAAATAGTCCAATAGAAGAGTAAAACCTTAATTTTTTAAGATTACAAAGCTAAACAAATAAGCCACAAGTTAGATGTAGCTATACAAAGTAATTGTCTTTATGACTTCAGTACAGATACAGAAATGCATGAAATTTACTTTGCTACTGACATTCCCTTTGCAGAATAATCTCTAGAATAAACCTTGTAATTACATAGTAAAAAGTCACAGTCTCACAAACACTGCAAAGGAGAATAAAATTTTATCCCAGATTAAAACCTGAGGC
Source organism: Lepidochelys kempii (assembly GCF_965140285.1). Classification (NCBI taxonomy): domain Eukaryota; kingdom Metazoa; phylum Chordata; order Testudines; family Cheloniidae; genus Lepidochelys; species Lepidochelys kempii. Next base: position 111,684,892 of record NC_136383.1, on the reverse strand, counting down.
GAGGCATTTTATACTTTACTCTGAATCCACTGCTTCTGAAAGAGTGGAGCTGGGAACAAATTTCAGTAAAAAAAAAAAAAAAAAATCACTGTTTACTATGAAAATGAATGTCTTAAAAGTAGATCATTAAAATAAGCTATAATTTTACACACTTACCTTGTGGAAAAGAATTTGGTTGCACTAAATAAAGGAAAGCATGGACTAGTCTAAACAAAATTCCTATTGGTCCAGGTTCATGATATGTATTTGTATCATATGTCTTCACAGGCACAAATCCAAAATCCAAAGTTCCAGGAGGTGGTTTGTGTAAAGGCTGCACCTCTGAAAGAGTACTTCCACAAAGCAACAACAGCAGCAGAAGTTCCACAGCCATGGCTAAAAGTATTCATAAAATAGGAGGTAGAGATTTTGCTCTCCCAAAGTCTAGAAATCTTCAGCACATTAGAAATGTACTCACTGGGAGTGAGATGTGTCAGCAGGAAAAAGCTGATGTCTTTAGTCCTTTGCTTAGTCTTTGATAATGTACACTGACTTCGGAATGGTGTAGAAGCTCTTCACAGAACTGAGGCAGTGCACCATCTCTGGCAAAGACAGAAAACAACTGTTTAAATGAGCGCCCTCACTGCACGAGGGTATGAAAATGTGAGATGCCTCCAATCTCATGTGGAAATATAACACAAAAATGATTATACTGGCAAGCTAAATAGGGCAGAATAGACCAATTTATTCCCATGTGTGAAAAAACGGATCCATTATACACACAGTACTTGAGGAAACCACTGATTATTCACAGTTTTGACTGAGCCTTTAAAATAAAACAAATTTAAAAAAAAAATCACAGTATTAGGACTGCAGCATAAAGAGCAAATGAAATTAAAGGAACAAATTTTTACTTTACTTATAATTGTAATAAAGTCAGATTAATTGTATTTAATCACAAAATAATCACAGTGCATTTTATGAATGCTTTAACATGCAACTCTAAATGCATGTAGACAGCCACACAAGGACTGATATACATAAGCAGATGATTAATACAAAAGGACATAACTTCTCTGCCCTGAGAATTCATAACTTCCCAATGTTGCAAAACTTTTTTCCCCCCACATAGGTTAGCAGCGGCAAATTTATCTTTACTCTTGTGGCATTATTTTATTAACAGAGGAGCCATCGATTACCACCTATCAAAGAAGGATTTAAACTTTCAATTCATTTTATAGTGTCAGTAACATATGGTCATGGGAAAACATTTTTTTTCTGGCACACAACATTGTAGGAACATCAGACAGGGTATGTGGACTTTAAATATAAAATATGGATTAAAATATCAACCTCGGGCATTTTCTAATAATAAAATATATTTAATTCCCTCAAACATGAAATACCCCCCAAACCTTCCCCCCACGTATTTAGTATTACATATTTCCCTTTCAACATAGAAAATAATGTAATCTAAGTTATTCTTCACTTTCAAATTTGTAACTAAAATGAAGCTAGATTCAAGAAACACCTTCTCTGTCAATTACGGAAAAATCTGCTTGCCACAGATAGATAGAAAGCTTTTCCTGTAAGGCACGAATGGGTCTCATCCACAAATTCCTGTTAACTTTAAGGCTTTCCACAGGGCTCTGTCCTTGGCCTCCTACTCTCCTCCCTCAAAAAGTAATCTCAACCACAAACACAAACTTAACTACCATCTGTATGCTTAGGGTTAGTCTGTTAGTCTATAAGGTGCCACAGGAGACTCTGCCGCTTTTACAGATCCAGACTAACACGGCTACCCTTCTGATACTTGCCATCTGTATGCTGACACTCACAAATCTACCTGTCTTCTGTCCAAACAAAAACTTAGGCTGTCTCTGATTGCTCTTCATGGATGTCTATCTGTCGGATCGAGCTCAACATGGCTAAAACAAAGCTCTTAATCCCCCACCCCACCAATCCTCCCTGCTGCCCCCTTTCTCAAATCACTGTGGAAAACACTACCAATCCTACCTGTCACTCAGGCCTGTAAGCTGGGTGTCATCTTCAACTCGGACCTCTCTCTGGGTTTTCATCATTTCACATCGCAGTTAATCCAACCTCCTTCTTTCTGACCTTGACAAATGGAACCATCACTCATTGATATCCATTCAAAGTGCTGCTCCAAAGCTCGTTTTCCTAGCCCATTGCTTTGCTCACGTCACCTCTCTTTTTGCATTCCAGCACTGGCTCCCTCTTTCTATCATTTCAAACATCAGTTGTCTTATTATTGTAACCTATGGCCACCCTACCTATCATCTCTCATTCAGCATTGAAAAGTCAACTCCCACATCCATTCAGGCCTTGTCAGCCTCCATCATCCACTTGTTAAAATTTTCAAACAAGCACCTTTGTGCTTTCTTCCACGTTGCCCCTCATGCTTGAGAGTAACTCTCCACAAACATTTACAAAAATAACTCAATATCCTCCTTCAGAACTCTCCTTTGCTGTGAGGCCTACAAAAAACAGGAGGATAGTTAGGTTGCTGAGACCACTGCCTATCTTGCTGGCCAATACGGTCTCAGTTTCCTTTTAATCCCAGTCTGTCTGCTTCACCTATTGTCTCTTGTCTTATACCTACATGTAAACTTTTTGGGGTAGGAACAGTCTTTTTGTTTTGTGTTTGTACAGCGCCTAACACAAAGGAGCTCTGGTCTAGGACTGGGGCTCTGATGCCAGTTGTAGCTTCCCAAAACAGAGTGAAATTAACAAGACTCTGGTCACTTTTCTATCTTTTATTAAGAAACCTGAGAGTAGTAGTGAAAATACAAGAGTCACGTCAGTTTCACTGCTGAGGAAGTCTATAAGTAAAAAGCCAATACTGTTCATTTCAAATGAAACATATGAATTTGCCTATGTGTCACTGAGGCCTAGTTAGACAACTCCGCCAACTCAGTCCTGGGCCAGTTGGCTGTACTGCCTATTTAGTGCAACATAAGCAGAAAAACAAGAACAAAAAAGATGAGGAGCGGCATTTCTGTTCTCCTCCGACTTCAGATGCCAAAATGCTCTTTCTTAAAGGCTAAATCCTTCAAGAGCATCCATCTGGTATGCAAATCCAGCCACAGGACAGATCCAGGACTCCTGCTGGCATACAGGCCTCAACTGACTGCAAACCCCTTAGAGAGGCCAACCAAGCTACCGTCTAGCACTCTAGTGGAGTCTCCTAGATTCCTTGCCCTTCAGGACATCAGTACACATATAAAGGACACCTGTAACACCTTAGTGATCTATTGTCATGTATGGCAACCACTAATTTCTTCTGAATTGTGTCTGGACCCATATGCTGGACTCAGCTTTGGCCTATGAGTGGAAATGAGAAATATAATCACCTTACTGTTTTCCTGGTCCAACTGTACTTTCTCCCAGCAGAGTTCATTACTTTCCCAATAGCGTGACCAGAGGTCCCGATTTTATGGAACAGTCCCAATATTTGGGGCTTTGTTTAATATAGGTGCCTACAACCCCCCCAGCCCCATCGTGATTTTTCACAATTGCTGTCTGGTCACCCTATTTCCCAAGCAAGAGGTGAACCACCCAGACTGGCTTATCCTTGAAAGGTCATGAATCTGGTGAGCTTCTAGAATGCCCTGGAAGAAAAGAGCCATCCACCTACAGGACCAACGGTGAAATAACACAAACAATACACATGTTTTACTATCAAACAACCCCTGTCCCCAGATCTCCATGGTGCACCAAAGTTTGATGAAACATGAAAAACATGAAGGCAGAAAACGACAATGTTGGTGGTGATGCAGGAGTACGCCAGAGCTATGGGGAAATCTGAGAACCTTTTCCCATCTTTCATAGCCCCTGTTGAATTACACACAGCAAGTGTTCTGAGGAGAAATCCAGTTTATCAACTGGACTACACCAAGCTACACCACAGATCCATTACTTATTGCTGCAAAGAGCGATAAACATGCTTTGTTCAAAATATCAGTCAACAGCTAGAGGAGCTCTCAGACAGAAGAATTCAAAATCAGAGCCAGGAACAAAGATTATTCCTCTCCTTCGTGACGTTCAGCTTCTGTATCCTCTCAGTAACTGTCCTATCTTTGCTAGAGAAAGCCAGGAAAGAGCAACTCTAATAATACTCTAAATATTTGAATAACCTATGCTTATTCAAAAAAGGTGGTCTTTTCAACTACCCTGAAGCATGATGCTCAATGCAGTAGTCTAAAAGCCACACATATAAATTCAAATATTTGAATGTTTTCAAAGCAATAACTGATTGTTGCAAAGCATCTATGCTATGAACCAAACAGATATATAAGCCCAAAGGATCTCTTATATTCCCCCTCCCCCCATTTGTTTACTTCATTCTTTAGTCTTCAAGATTTTCTTCATCATGGATTGCTATCTTATCCCTTTATATATTGTGCTATGATTAAATGTAACAAGCAACATACATTGTAAATTGCTTAGAATGCCTCTAATTATGGAATGGTAGGAACATCATAGTTAAAGTTGGGTTCTATTTCACATTTAAAGTTAACAGGAGTTCAGCGTCTTTGTTTTGTATGAAAAAAATAGTATTTCTGCCCAAAATTTTGAACACAACTTCTGAGAGAAATTTGAATTTTCTGGTAATTTTCAAGTAAATCTATTATTTAGCTTTGAGTTCTAATCAATTAGGATCTGATTCAATGGTTAATGAAGTCAGTGGAAAGGTTCCAATTGACTTCAATGGGTGATAAATTGAGCCCTTAATTGCCAAACCTGAATAGGTTTGGTTTCACAGAATTATGCAGACAGGAGTAAAGCATTATGAAGGTGCCTCCTTGATGGAGAAAAAGAACTATTACCAGTGTGACTCTGTAGAAAATATTAAGTCATACAGTAACAACGTTAAAAGATTTGTAGGCTTAACAGAAGAATTCTGTTGAGAATGCAAGGTCCAATGAGTCCAATCCCATATTTCAGGACCCTAATGGGCACCCTGCTATGAGGGCAAGAACATATATGTTCTTCATTTCTACAGAGGCCAATGAAATCCGCAGATGCTATCATTATAAATATAAATAAATTTAGCAACCACACATTAGAAATAAAATAGCTTTCGTTCCCCTGGCCTCTTGGGAATCAAAAAGGAATGCCTCTAGAATCCTTACTGGGGTCTCTATCCTACCTCTGACAGGTGGTATTTCTTGCCATGCTATTTCAAAAAACAGAGTGTAAATTCTCCTCAAGACCAGTGCTCTGTAAAGCAACAGCACATTATGGGTGCTGTATCAATAATAGCAATCAGGAGCTTGCAGAAATGTTACCAATCCTATGGCACAAAAAGCCAATGTGCATCTGAATAGGAATTCCACTCACTGAATGACAGCTCCCCTACTCAAATCACAAGGGATCTGGGCTATGAATGGGATCCTTCTGTTTTCCTTACCTTGCTCTGCAAAAGAAAACTTTTTGGAAGTTTGTTGCTCGCTAATGATGCTACAGTAGATCGACAGCGTTGGAAAAAGAGACCTATCCACAGAATACGTAATCAGTAAAAAGACTACCAATCCCCAAGGCAAAGCTGCAAGAGCGACAAAAAAATGCTACAAACATAGATAAGAGTTTATTTCTAGGACACTCTTCACCATAGCATGAGCCCTTTGTATCATTAGAAACAAAACGCACATTACTCTATACTCTTGCACCTTGTGAGCTACATTCATGGCCATACACAGATTTTTCATATTCAGTGGGGGGGGGTGGGGAGGAAACAGAGCAGTATAATATTTTAAAAGATTTTTATTAATTAATTCACAAGCTACAGGACATTTATTTTAATGTCCTTGTTTTTCATGAAAACCTTAAGTTCAGCTACATAAAAAAGAATGTAACTGAATGGAATAATTTAGTTTATTTCTCGTTGTAATTGGAAAGGGTATTAACTTTCATCTTTAAAAATACAAGTTTTTGGCTCCCCCCAAAACCCCTCCTCATACCTTTCTATATACAGAAGTCACTACACCAGAGATGGGCAAACTACAGCCGGCGGGCCACATCCGGGCCTTCAGACATTTTAATCCGGCCCTCGAGCTTCCACTGGGAAGCAGGGTCTGGGGCTTGTCCCACTCTGGCACTCCAGCCAGGGAGTGGGGTTGGGGGCTTGCCCCGCTCTGCGCGTGCCCCAAGTGCTGCCCCCGCAGCTCCCATTGGCTAGGAACCATGGCCAATAGGAACTGCAGGGGCGGCACCTGCGGACAAAGCAGCGCACAGAGCCTCCTGGCTACGCCTCGCGTAGGAGCCGGAGGCGGGACATACCACTGCTTCCGGGAACTGCTTGAGGTAAGCGCTGCCCGGAGCTTGTACCCCTGATCCACTCCCATGCCCCAACCCCCTGCCCCAGCTCTGATCCCCTCCCGCCCTCCGAACTCCTCGGTCCCAACCCAGACCACCCTCCTGCACCCCCAGCGCCATCCCAGAGCCTGCACCTCCAACGAGAGCCCTCTTCCCCCCCCCGCATCCCAACCCTTTACCCCAGCTTAGAGCCCCCTCCCACAACCTGAACTCCTCATTTCTGGCTCCATCCCAGAATCCGCTCCACCAGCCAGAGCCCTCACCCCCTGCCGCACCCCAACCACCGACTTTGTGAGCATTCACGGCCCGCCATAGAATTTCCATACCCAGATGTGGCCCTCGGGCCAAAAAGTTTGCCCACCCCTGCACTACACCCAACTCTAGGGCATCTGCGGTCTATCACTCTATAGAGCATGCCACAAACTTTATATAAAGTATGCTATAATACTAACTCCATACAAATAGCACATTTCATCCAAGATTCTCAAGTCACCTTACTACATTAGTTAAGCTTAGACATGCCTGACACAGAGACAGATAGGTAGGTAAGTAGGTAGGCATCCCCTTGTTAAAAATGGAGAGATTGAGACACAGAGTGGTTAAGGAACTGTTCTAAGATCAGACTGAGCCTCAGCTGCAGAGCCAGAAACAGCACACAGGTTCTCCAACTTCTCATTTTCTATTTTAACAACTACACTGCACTTCTTCCCTTTAACGCTGCAATCTATGCAAACATAATATTGCAATCCAGTGATGTGACTGCAATTCACTCTGAACTGAGATTCAATCAACCAGGAGCCAGACTGTTAGAGCAGGATGTGGGAGCCCTCTGGCAATGAACAAAGAATGGAGGGCAGAAGAAGGGGCATTTGCCCATGCTGGGCACAGATCAAGGACAGATCAACATTTTTTTTTACATTAACCATTTGAAAAGTTGGTCTATAATTCCATCTCAAGATTCCATTGACACCAACCACCACAAGAGCAATGCAAATTATGAGGTCACAGCCACATGACTGACAGTTACCTGTACTGTATTATAACTTTTGATTCCATACACAAAAAAAAATATAAATCTTCACATTCAGAATACATAAAATGATAAGTCACACTAGCCACTGGCAAGTCACAAAAGGTGTGGTGTTCGGTTACAAAACCTCTTCTAGGCCTGTGATTTAATGACTGCAACTTGTTGCCATAGGAGGAGTAGGGAGTATGTGAACCTTCTAAACATCAGGGACTGCAGAACACAGTAGCAAAACAATAAACAAAACTAAATACTGGATAGTCTCAACTTGTATCTAACATGCATATTGTGAGTTCCAAGTGGGATAAAACCGGAGAAGGGCTTGAGTCACAGCAGCCAGATATGCAGAACACAGGAATGTATTTTCTGGATGTGTCTCAAAAAATCAAAGATTTAAAAAGGAAAATTTAAAAATTCGTTGTGTTTTATTGAAACACAGCAAAATCCCTCGTAATAAGGTGATAATTTTAACAATTGCCTTAAAATTAATTCCGGGGAGGCAGTCTCCATCCCCAAGAAAGAAAGAGTTGGGCAGGTGGTCTAATTTTAGCCAGTTGACCAGATGTTTAGATTATAGATTCATTAAGTGGAACAGAAAAAAAAATCAGTTTGTTTGCTCTGATAATATTTATAAAGCATACCCTATGAGGGCACTGTAGAGCAATAATAAAAGATTATAAAAACAACAAACATTATGAAGCCATTCCATAAAAAGGAAATCTGCCGTGCTGACAGTTCAGAACTGGTGGGGTGTGCTGGTAAGGTTCTAATGCAGAAGAAAATGGATTACAGCATATAATTGCGTACATAATATCTCATAAATGGGACAAGACCTCCCCCCTTCTTCCAAATTATATTTAAATAGTTGGGATTTTCCTCCCCCCTCCACCAGTTTAATTCTAAAAATTACATAGTATGATTTGTGTTTAAACTCTGCCCTGGTTGGAGTTACAGAACTGATTTTACAGCTTCTTTCTTAATTTCTTCCCTGGGTATGATGCATGGAAGGAGATAGAGTCAACTCCTCTCTCTCTCCCTCCACCTTCCCTTCCCCACCCCACAAAACAAACACACTTCATGATTGAGTTCACCCTGCTGGGACCAGAATGTAATCATTCATGACCTTTCAATATGATTTGTCCTGAACTACACTGACTAATGGTCAGTATCTCATAATCTAACTCAACTCTTCACACTCATGTGTGAGCACAATAAAATGTTATAACATATACAAAGCCATGAGATGAGCATGGCTGGGTCTCTGCTGCAAGTCTGGACACAAGATTGGACTGCAGATACGACAGCATAGTATTGCTTATTACAACAGTACCTCTTGAACCTGGTAGATAAAGTGGTTTCTAAAACAGCACCCTACTCATCTCCGTAGTGTGGTTAGTCACTATCGAGGTACTCTCAGCACACAATACCGGGGTACTCTCAGCAGAGACTTTGACACCGCCCCATACACATATTTGGGCTACTGGTTAGCGTGGTATACGAGTTAATCTCTCTGGAGGTCCTCATTTTTCTCCCACAGTACTGCCTTGTGCTTGTCTCACATCCAAACCTGGTCTCGAGTCCACTTCCTTTCGAAAAGTCAATGACCCCAACATAAACTACACACCCTTCTCAGCAAAATTCATACAGACACAGCATTAGGGGGTCAAGGAATCATCTTCATTCACAGCAGAGAATATACAGTCCCATCACAATGTTTTCGATAACGGGAAGGATGTCCCACCCTTCCGTCACACACGCCTCCCCCCTTCATAGTGTTTTCTATAGAGGGACCCCTCGCTTCCCTCAATGCTTCCTATGGGGGTTCCTTCTGCTTGCCCTCACCCCACATCCACTGTTTGGATGTGGGGTGAGGGCAAGCAGGGTCTCCCTTCCTTCTCCCATGGCTATTACAAGGGATCCCTCCACGGCCTTCACTCCGGGTGTGTTCGGCAGCACTGAAGGACCCGCCCCTGAAAACTCTCGTGGGGGCCCCTGAAAACTCTCGTGGGGGCCCCTGTGGGGCCCAGGGCAAATTGTCCCACTTGCCCCCCCCAGCGGCCCTGGATCCCTCTCCCTCACACCCCCAGACTACACAAGCAGTGTAGGCACAAGCAGACTGAGCAATGGATTAGCGGCCCAAGAAGCTCAAAGGGGTCCTGATTTAGTATTACCCCCAAAATACTGGTCAAGTTATTGAACGTGGGCTTTTTAACGATTAATATGCATTAAGTTTGCCTTTTTTGGGGGGGGGGTTTGTACAAATAATCAGTATTTTAGCGGTGGGTGACGGATCAGGCCCCACCCCAAATATCCCTGCTTGGGGCCCCCCCATGGGCTAGCTCTGCCTCAAAGCTTTCTATGGAGGTACCGCTCCACTCTCTCCAGTGGTTACGTCTCTCCCGCACACACCGATGGTTTCTATACCCTCTCACACCCCAGCCCACGGGCCAGGCTTTCCGAGACCCCGACCCCCGCCCGGCGCTTCCTGCGGACCCGCCACCCGGGCAAGAGCAGCAACTCGCAGGGCAGGATCCGTGCACTCTGCCCAGCAGCCCGGGTGCAACCCCCTCCCCCGGGCTCCCGCACCACGGAGCGGCGCCGCGGCGGGCTGCAAGTGGCCGGCGCGCGCGGGGAGAGCCAGCCGGGCACTCACCCCGCGGACAGCCCGCTCCCGCAGGCTCCGGCTGGTCCAGCGGCTCCCGGCTCAACGCGCCGAGTCTCCCCGCCCGGCCGCCTCCCCGCCAGGCAGGCGCCGCCCTCTGCCGCACGCACCAATCAGCAGCTCCCCGCGACCCCACACCCCGCTCATGACTGATTCGGCGCGGGGCTGCGGGAGCAGCGCGGGAGGCTGAAGTCGGGCGAGGGGCCGCGCGCTAGGTTCCCCAGCAGCATGCAGCGCTCGACCACCTGCTGCTTTCTGTGCAAGCCGCGGGGGGGGCAAAGAGACTCAGCCCAGAGCTGCGGGCTCCAGACTTTAGGCCTCCTGAAACTTCAGAGCTGGCTCCAAGTTGTGCAGGTGGTTCCTGCAGGGGCCTGAGGGACTCCAGCAGCCAGGGGTTCCGGATCCAGATCGTCTTCACAGGTCGCCCTTTATTTCTACAGTGGTGGGGCGAACCAGCGACCAGGGTCCAAAAGACACCTCTTTGCTGTGAAGAGTTCAAACTCAAAACGGATCCCATGGGACAGTATCCCTATACCTAGTGGGCTGAGCCAAAATATGAGCTCCTCAAAAAACTGGGGAGAAACTAGAGTTTAATTTTGTCAGTTGGCGCCAGCCTCCCATTTTTACCCCCTAGATTGGTGATTTGTGAATGCTCTTCTGCCCCTTATTCTGAGGTTTAAGAAAGCAGCACTTAATATTCTTTTGCAATCCCACACTTATGTGTGTCCTGTAAATTACATTATTAAAAGCTGTTTCTATCTTTGGCTTTTGGAACAATATCTTATTTTATCTTTTCTGAGGTTGCCCTGATTTCCTAACAAGATTCTACTTTCTACTCCCAGGATTCGTGTCCCTGTTTCTAAGTGGTTCCTTTGACTTCTAAAAGAGACCAGTGAATTTTTAGTAGGACAGGGAGCCAAATTAATGTCCCCAAACTCTCTATTTCTATATGTCAATCTGCAGGACCTTCCATTCTCCTGGGACTGTATTTGTGTGCTCCTTGTCACGTTGTGTATTTTTTTTATTTATTTTTGAGATTTTCACTTGGTTTTAAGAACATAAGAACAGCCATACTAGGTCAGATCAATGGTCTGCCTGGCCCAGTATCCTGTCTTCCAACAAGAAAAGGAGTACTTGTGGCACCTTAGAAACTAACCAATTTATTTGAGCACAAGCTTTCGTGAGCTACAGCTCACTTCATCGGATGCATGCCGTGGAAACTGTAACAGACTTTATATATACACAGAGAATATGAAAAAATACCTCCTCCCACCTCACTGTCCAGCTGGTAATAGCTTATCTAAAGTGATCATCAGGTGGGCCATTTCCAGCACAAATCCAGGTTTTCTCACCCTCCACCCCCCCACACAAATTCACTCTCCTGCTGGTGATAGCCCATCCAAAGAGACAACTCTTTACACAATGTGCATGATAATCAAGTTGGGCCATTTCCTGCACAAATCCAGGTTCTCTCACCCCCCTCCCAAAAACCACACACACAAACTCACTGTCCTGCTGGTAATAGCTCATCCAAAGTGACCATTCTCCCTACAATGTGCATAATTAAGGTGGGCCATTTCCAGCACAAATCCAGGTTTTCTCACATCCCCCCCACCCCCATACACACACAATCTCACTCTCTTGCTGGTAATAGCTCATCCAAACTGACCACTCTCCAAGTTTAAATCCAAGTTAAACCAGAACATCTGGGGGGGGGGTAGGAAAAAACAAGAGGAAATAGGCTACCTTGCATAATGACTTAGCCACTCCCAGTCTCTATTTAAGCCTAAATAGAGAGCTGAGGAAGCGTTGTTCTAAATCAGCCATAAAAATGTTGGCATACTGTGGGGCCATGCGGGTACCCATAGCAGTGCCGCTGATCTGAAGGTATACATTGTCCCCAAATGTGAAATAGTTATGGGTAAGGACAAAGTCACAAAGTTCAGCCACCAGGTTAGCCGTGACATTATCGGGGATAGTGTTCCTGACGGCTTGTAGTCCATAACTATTTCACATTTGGAGACAATGTATACCTTCAGATCAGCGGCACTGCTATGGGTACCCACATGGCCCCACAGTATGCCAACATTTTTATGGCTGATTTAGAACAACGCTTCCTCAGCTCTCGTCCCCTGAAGCCCCTACTCTACTTGCGCTATATTGATGACATCTTCATCATCTGGACCCATGGAAAAGAAGCCCTTGAGGAATTCCACCATGATTTCAACAATTTCTATCCCACCACCAACCTCAGCCTGGTCCAGTCCACACAAGAAATCCACTTCCTGGACACTACAGTGCTAATAAACAATGGTCACATAAACACCACCCTATACCGGAAACCTACTGACCGCTATTCCTACCTGCATGCCTCCAGCTTTCACCCTGACCACACCACACGATCCATCGTCTACAGCCAAGCTCTGCGATACAACCGCATTTGCTCCAACCCCTCAGACAGAGACGAACACCTACACGATCTCTGTCAAGCTTTCTTACAACTACAATACCCACCTGCAGAAGTAAAGAAACAGATTGATAGAGCCAGAAGAGTTCCCAGAAGTTACCTACTACAGGACAGGCCTAACAAAGAAAATAACAGAACGCCACTAGCCGTCACCTTCAGCCCCCAACTAAACCCCCTCCAACGCATTATTAAGGATCTACAACCTATCCTAAAGGATGACCCAACAGTCTCACAAATCTTGGGAGACAGGCCAGTCCTTGCCTACAGACAGCCCCGCAACCTGAAGCAAATACTCACCAACAACCACATACCATACAACAGAACCACTAACCCAGGAACTTATCCTTGCAACAAAGCCCGTTGCCAATTGTGCCTACATATCTATTCAGGGGACACCATCACAGGGCCTAATAACATCAGCCACACTATCAGAGGCTCGTATACCTGCACATCCACCAATGTGATATATGCCATCATGTGCCAGCAATGCCCCTCTGCCATGTACATTGGTCAAACTGGACAGTCTCTACGTAAAAGAATAAATGGACACAAATCAGATGTCAAGAATTATAACATTCATAAACCAGTCGGAGAACACTTCAATCTCTCTGGTCACGCAATCACAGACATGAAGGTCGCTATCTTAAAACAAAAAAACTTCAAATCCAGACTCCAGCGAGAAACTGCTGAATTGGAATTCATTTGCAAATTGGATACTATTAATTTAGGCTTAAATAGAGACTGGGAGTGGCTAAGTCATTATGCAAGGTAGCCTATTTCCTCTTGTTTTTTCCTACCCCCCCCCCCCAGATGTTCTGGTTTAACTTGGATTTAAACTTGGAGAGTGGTCAGTTTGGATGAGCTATTACCAGCAGGAGAGTGAGTTTGTGTGTGTATGGGGGTGGGGGGGATGTGAGAAAACCTGGATTTGTGCTGGAAATGGCCCACCTTAATTATGCACATTGTAGGGAGAATGGTCACTTTGGATGAGCTATTACCAGCAGGATAGTGAGTTTGTGTGTGTGGTTTTTGGGAGGGGGGTGAGAGAACCTGGATTTGTGCAGGAAATGGCCCAACTTGATTATCATGCACATTGTGTAAAGAGTTGTCTCTTTGGATGGGCTATCACCAGCAGGAGAGTGAATTTGTGTGGGGGGGTGGAGGGTGAGAAAACCTGGATTTGTGCTGGAAATGGCCCACCTGATGATCACTTTAGATAAGCTATTACCAGCTGGACAGTGGGGTGGGAGGAGGTATTTTTTCATATTCTCTGTGTATATATAAAGTCTGCTACAGTTTCCACGGCATGCATCCGATGAAGTGAGCTGTAGCTCACGAAAGCTCATGCTCAAATAAATTGGTTAGTCTCTAAGGTGCCACAAGTACTCCTTTTCTTTTTGAAAATACAGACTAACACGGCTGTTACTCTGAAACCTGTCTTCCAACAGTGACCGTTGCCAGATGCTTCAGAGAGAATGGACAGGGCATTTATCAAGTGATCCATCCACTATTGTCCATTCCCAGCTTTTGGCAGTCAGCGGTTCCGGGACACCAAGAACATGGGGTTACATCTCTGATCATCTTGGCTAATAGCCTATCATCCATGAATTTATCTGATTCTTTTTTTGAGGGGTAAATAACGCTTCTCCAACTGGGTTTTCCCCAACTGGGATATCAAAACATAACTGGTAGGAATAAGTCTTGTGCACTTTTCACAGAGTCAGTTTCACTTTTCAGTGCTACTATTCATGGCACAGTAAGAATTTACATTGGTGAAATGAGATCAGAATGCTGCCCTAGATATCCCTAAAAACACTGATCTATAGAAGGGCCCCCCCCCCATTTTTTCACTCTGTTTACAGATAGAAATAACTGACAGAGGTAGAAAGAAACCAAGGACACTGCTATCTACAGCTGTAAAATATCCTTAGGGAAAATAAAGGTGTAGCAGCCAAATTGGAAGCATTCAAGAATGAACTAGGGAATGAGGAGTTCAGATTCAATAGTACATCACCTAAAATAGTCACAAATGATTGGGCAACATTTGTTTCCAAATAGCAAATGCAGGTCATGAGCACCCAAAACTTTTCTTCAAACTATCTACTGAATTTGATTCCTTTGCCCTATATAAAAATAAAATGGAAAGGCAAAATTTCAGTGCCAATTTGATTACTGTACCTACAGGCTATAGAGGTAAGTCATACAGTTACAGAGATAAATAATTGCAGTGATGCATAGGAGAGCAGTCAGAAATATGGAAGAGATTATGTATATAACGGGGTGACATGAGAAGTCAGATATAAAAGTAAATCTAGCTCTGCTTGGCCAGAAGATACTCAAGTTTTCACTTGGCTCATCAATAGTGAGCTACCACTATACTATTATATGAAAGACAACAATAGTTCGCATATCCCTGTAGGTGGGTTTCTTCTGAAGTACTTAAATGGAATTATAGGCAGATCTGCTAATTTTCACAAAATAGAGTTAGTTTTTGCAAAAAATAAATTTGTCAATGAAACTAATTTGCTAATGTTAGGCAAGTCCATGCCTTCTGTTCAACATGAACAATGCATAACATCTTTCCCAGCTTTTGGTGTATAGGGTGGTGAATGAAACAAAGGTACAATTTTCCAGTTATGTGTGAGTTTCCTTATACTACAGGTGTCCAGTCTTTAGGCACTTGAAAGTGACTGTCAAGATAATTAGTGTAGGACTATTGACTGAAAATGTGTTCGCTGAGTGGCACGCTGATTTTTAAATGGAAATGTCTGAATTAGCCTTATCACCTTGAGATGGTGGATGGGGGTCTGACCTCACCATCTGCCTTCTACTGCTTTGCAGGCAACTCCAGGAGCAGCTCTGATGTGATCCAAGAGCATTCTGAACAGCTGCTGACCTTTCCCTGCTACAGCTGCTCAGCAGTTTCCCTACTGATTCCTGCTGCACCTCAGGGGAGGAAAAAGAGAGTAATTCTGTTCCTGTTGGATGAAGGATAGTAGGGTGGGAGCTCAAATGGTTCTGCCTGAGTCGAGGGAAGTGCCTAGCAAGTGATGGCTGCCTTGCCCTAGGCAGCTCCCCAAGTGCAGCCCAGAAGAGTGGGGAAAAGAGAAGAAAGCTGAGAACTAACACAGTAATGACCCCCTGATTTTCTGACCTGGAACAAGTTTAAGCAGCCTAACTTGGCAAGCACCAACTTACAGCAGCTGGCAATGGTCCTCAAGGCCCAGATCCACAAAAGGATTGCCCATGTTAGGCACCTAAGTCCAATATTTAGGCAGCACTATGATCCTCAGAACCCTTGCCCCCCTGCTGCCCAACTCTGGAGGCACCTAAAATCCTTCAGCACCTACATTTTCACTGTACAAGTTCCCAAGGCCACAGAGCCTATGTGTCTGCCTCTGCGATGAGTACTGCTTGCTCAGGCTGGCGCCTGGGCACCTATCTCTCACTTGACTCCCAGCATAAACCTCAAGCCATAAGAACATAAGAACTGAGTCAGACCAAAGGTCCATCTAGCCCAGTATCCTGTCTTCTGACAGTGGCAGATGACAGGTGCCCCAGAGGGAATGAACAGAACAGGTAATCATCAAATGATTCATCCCCTGTCACCCATTCCCAGCTTCTGGCAAACAGGCTAGGGACATCATTGCAGCCCACCCTGGCTAATAGCCATTGATGAACCCTACCTTCGAGAATTATCTAGTTCTTTTTTGAACCCTGTTATAGTCTTGGTCTTCACAACATCCTCTGGCAAGGAGTTTCACAGGTTGACTGTGCATTGTGTGAAAAAATACTTCCTTTTGTTTGTTTTAAACATGCTACCTATTAATTTCAGTGTCTGACCCTTGGTTCATATGTTGTGTGAATGGGTAAATAACACTTCCTTATTTACTTTCTCTACATTAGTCATGATTTTATAGACCTCTTTCATATCCCCCCTTAGTCGTCTCTTTGCCGGGCTGAAAAGTTCCAGTCTTATTAATCTCTCCTCATATGGCAGCCATTCTAGACCCCTAATAATTTTTGTTGCCATTTTCTGAACCTTTTCAAATTCCAATATATCTTTTTTCAGATGGGGGCAAGCAGATCAGCATGTAGTATTCAAGATGTGGGTGTACCAGGGATTTATATAGAGGCAATATGATATTTTCTGTCTTATTATCTATCCCTTTCCTAATGATTCCCAACATTCTGTTCTCTTTTTTGACTGCTGCTGCACATTGAGTGGATGTTTTCAGAGAACTATCCACAATGACTCCAAGATCTCTTTCTTGACCTAATTTAGACCCCATTATTTTATATGTATAGTTGGGATTATGTTTTCCAATGTGCATTACTTTGCATTTATCAATTTTAATTTCATCTGCCATTTTGTTGCCCAGTCACCTAGTTTTGAGAGATCCTTTTGTAGCTCTTCACAGTCTGCCTGGGACTTGACTATCTTGAGTAGTTTTGTATCATCTGAAAATTTTGCAACCTCACTGTTTACCCCTTTTTCCAGATCATTTATGAATATGTTGAATAGGACTGGACCCAGTACAGACCCTTGGGGGACACCATTATTTACCTCTCTCCATTCTGAAAACTGACCATTTATTCCTACCCTTTGTTTTCTATCTTTTAACTAGTTACTGATCCATCAGAGGACCTTCCCTCTTATCCCATGACAGCTTACTTTGCTTAAGAGCCTTTGGTGAGGAACCTTGTCAAAAACTTTCTGGAAATCTAAATACACTATATCCACTGGATCCCCCTTGTCCACATACTTGCTGACACCCTCAAAGAATTCTAGTAGATTGGTGAGGCATGATTTTCCTATACAAAAACCATGTTGATTCTTCTCCAACAAATTATGTTCATCTATGTGTCTGACAGTTTTGTTCTTTACTGTAGTTTCAATCAGTTTGCCTGGTACTGAAGTCAGGCTTACCGGCCTGTAATTGTAGGGGTGACCTCTGGAGCCCTTTTAAAGAATTGGTGTCACATTAGCTATCCTCCAGTCATTTGGTACAGAAGCTGATTTAAATGATTGTCTATAGACTACAGTTAGTAGTCCTGCAATTTCACATTTGGTTCCCCTTCCTGAAATTAAATGCTAGTAGTGGGCTGCTGTGGTGTTTTCCCCATCACAGGGATGTTAAATTTAATTATATTATGGTCACTATTATTAAGCAGTCCAGCTATATTCACCTCTTGGACCTGATCCTGTGCTACACTTAGGACTAAATCAAGAATTGCCTCTCCTCTTGTGGGTTCCAGGACTAGCTGCTCCAAGAAGCAGTCATTTAAGGGTTCAAGAAACTTTATCTCTGCATCCTGTCCTGAGGTGACATGTACCCAGTCAATATGGGGATAGTTGAACTCTCCCATTATTATTGAGTTTTTTATTTTAGTAGCCTCTCTAATCTCCCTGAGCATTTCACAGTCACTATCACCATCCTGGTCAGATGCTCAGTATTATATCCCTACTGCTATATTCTTATTATTCAAGCATGGAATTACTATCCATACAGGTTCTATGGTACTGTTTGGTTCATTTAAGATTTTTCCTTCATTTGATTCTATGCTTTCTTTCACACATAGTGCCACTTCCCCACCAGCATGACCTGTTCTGTCCTTCTGATATATTTTGTACGCTGGTATTACTGTGTCCCATTTATTATTGTCATTCCACCAAGCTTCTGTGATGCCTATTATATCAATATCCTCATTTACTATGAGGCACTCTAGTTCGTCCATCTTATTATTTAGACTTGTAGCACTGGTATATAAGCACTTTAAAAACTTGTCACTTTTTAGCTGTCTCCCATTACATGACGTAATTGAATGAGACTTTTTTTCATTTGACGGGTTTCAGAGTAGCAGCCGTGTTAGTCTGTATTCGCAAAAAGAAAAGGAGTACTTGTGGCACCTTAGAGACTAACAAATTTATTTGAGCATAAGCTTTCATGAGCTACAGCTCACTTCATCGGATGCATTCAGTGGCCACGAAAGCTTATGCTCAGATAAATTTGTTAGTTTCTAAGGTGCCACAAGTACTCCTTTTCTTTTTTCATTTGACTGTTTCTCATCAGATCCTACCTGTATTTTATCATCTTCCATCCTCTCCTCCTTACTAGAACATAGAGAATCTCCATTAGTAGAGCCTTCCCTAAGGGATATCTCTGTCCGAACCACATGGTCCTCTCCACCTCTTGGCTTTCCCCCAGCCCCCTTAGTTTAAAAACTGCTCTATGACCTTTTTAATGTTCAGTGCCAGCTATCTGGTTCTATTTTGGTTTAGGTGGAGCCCATCCTTCCTGTATAGGCTCCCCCTTTCCCAAAAGTTTCCCCAGTTCCTAATAAATCTAAATCCCTCCTCCCTACACCATCATCTCATCTACGCGTTGAGATCCTGCAGTTCTGCCTCTCTAACTGGCCCTGCGTGTGGAACTGGAAGCATTTCAGAGAATGCCACCATGGAGGTCCTGGACTTCAATCTCTTACCTCGCAGCCTAAATTTGGCCTCCAGGACCTCTCTCCTATCCTTCCCTATGTCATTGGCACCTACATATACCACGACCACCGGCTCCTCCCCAGCACTACACGTGAGCCTACCTAGGTGTCTTGAGAGAACTACAACCTTCTCACCAGCAGGCAAGTCACCATGCGGTTCTCCCAGCCATCGCAAACACAGTTGTCTATGTTTCTAATGATCGAATCACCCATTACTAGTACCTGTCTCTTCCTAATAACTGGAGTTCCCTCCCCCGGAGAGGTCTCCTCAGTGTGAGAGGATACCACATCATCATCTGAAAGGAGGGTCCCAACTATGGGATCGTTTCCCTCTGCTCCAGTTGGATGGTCTCCTTCCCTGAGACTTTCATCCTCCTCAACAGCACAGAGGCAGTAAGACGGGGGGGTGGGACCGTTCTACTGTGTCCCAGAAAGTCTTATCTATATACCTCTCTGTCTCCCTTAGCTCCTCCAGCTCAGCCACCCTGGTCTCCAAAGCCCGTACATGGACTCTGAGGGCCAGGAACTCCTTGCACCGAATGCACACATACGCCACCTATCCATAGGGCAGATAATCATACATGCTGCATTGGGTGCAATAAGCTGGGTAGCCCCTACTCTGTTGCTGGACTTCTGCCTGC
This sequence comes from Lepidochelys kempii, assembly GCF_965140285.1. Taxonomy (NCBI): domain Eukaryota; kingdom Metazoa; phylum Chordata; order Testudines; family Cheloniidae; genus Lepidochelys; species Lepidochelys kempii. The sequence goes on along the minus strand of NC_136383.1, from coordinate 111,665,282 downwards.
ATTCTCTTTTTTACTCCTGCAGCTGGTTCCTTTGCTGTTGTTTTGTTTTTATCAGGGGGTGTTTTTTGGTTTAAGTTTAAGGAATGTTAAGTGTATGTAGCCCCACCCCTGCAAAAAACTCCCATTAGCCACTCCTGTTCACTAGCTCCTCTGGTTGCTTAGGAGCAGGCTTTTTAAAGCCCTGGTCTTCCTGAGTAGCCCCGCCCCCGGTTAAGGCATTCCCCTGTCTATCTTGTTCCATCAGCATGTCCTGATCCACACTCTAATTCTCCTGGTAACTGGCTATTTAATTCTGTCAGAGGCCTAACACATTTGTTAGGATATAATTTCTTACATATTTTAAAAAGCCTCTTAGGCTAATAGAGTAACTAATAGAGTAAAAGTCCCAGTCTTATTAATTAATTAAGAAGCAGCAGAAGGTGATCTGCTAGTAGACAAGCTACTAGAGAGGGATAAGACATACACTTTGCTAGTGGGTTTCACAGCCATTTGCTAGACCACAGAGCAATATTCAGGCTCACAATTCCTAGGGTCAATTCCAAGTTTTGATGGGGAGTGTGGTTTATTGGTTACAGACCTTGCTGCCCATCCCCTAGCATGTTCCCTTTTCCCCTAGCACGAGCCTCCTCTGCTCCTGACCTTGTTTGACTCTACCTTGTTATTGCATTCAAGTCAAGTGGCTTCCTCATCCTCCACCCTACCTGAGTGCCTTCCAAAGAAACAAAAAGAAAAGGAATACTTGGGGCACCTTAGAGACTTTATTTGAGCATAAGCTTTCGTGAGCTACAGCTCACTTCATCGGATGCATTCCACTTTATGCATCCAATGAAGTGAGCTGTAGCTCACGAAAGCTCATGCTCAAATAAATTGGTTAGTCTTCAAGGTGCCACAAGTACTCCTTTTCTTTTTGTGAATACAGACTAACACAGCTGCTACTCTGAAACCAGGGAAACACTGATTGCACAGGAGAAACAGCCTTTTTGCTTTCCCTTCCAGTTCCACATTGGCTGCTAGCAAACCAGAAGGAGCAATCTCAGGGAAGGTTCTTATCAGGTCTGAGCGGAAGCGCATTCAGGGCAGATGGAATTTTTGCGGACTTTTACTGCCAGTGTCTAGCAAACCTCAGAGTATGTGCAAATGGTGATTTTCAGAGGCTTATAAAGCAGACAAATTTGAGGAAATTGTCACAAGGACAACAAGAAGGCATGCCTCTGACTCCAGGGTGACTCTCATGCCCAATGTCAAGCTCTCCTTCAAAGCAAGGAGGGCTTAGAGCTCAATTAAATGGATGTAAGATTATTTTAACATTGAAAAAGGTATGTATTTTCCCCTATCTTGGTCCCTGAGATGGATGAAGCATTTTTTGTTGAAAGTTAAAAAAAAAAAAAAAAAAATCACCCTGAGGCAGAGACCTGGCATGAAAAATTCCAACCCAGCAAAATTACGAACAGGGATTTATTATGGAAAGTGTTAGGCGGCCTTAACTATAGGTGTCACTGCAAGCTCCACCTATAACAGATAGTCAAGATGAGCTGAATAGGACACGTCACGAGAAGTCAGGAAACATGAGTTCTTTTCCTGTCTTTGCCACAGGCTTTGGGCAAATCACTTAACCTCTCTGTTCCTGTTTCTCCAATTAAAAACAAAGATAATGGTACCAATGCATCTTTATAAAGTGTTTTCAGGCCTGTGGTTTAAATACCACTCTTCAGTACTCAGCACACTACTAATATTTTAATAAATAGTATTTCTTCACTCAATCGAAATATTTGTTCAGGTATGAAAGTGCAGATCTCATCTGAAAAGTGACGTTGCGAAAATGGCATTGTGAGGCTCCATGTTTATTTTATTCTCCAGTATGCTTAGTTTGCAAGTAAAAATTTGTTTTTCTTATCAGTTTTGTGAACTCAGCCCAGCCTCTGAGAGCCAAATTGGCTCTTATTTCCATCTTGCATATCATCACCAGCAACAGAAAGTCAATTTGGCCCTCACTTTACAGCGGTGCAGCTCCATGTTCTTCAGATTATGCCCACAATGACACCTGTGCAAGCACATTGTCTTCAAGGGGCTTATACCAATGTAACAGTTTGCTAAATTCCAGTCGCTCCTGTTACTTATGCCCGCTCACTTGCGGTCTGTTTTATTGGCTCCGCAGAGCTAACAAGAGTAAAAACATTAAATGCTTATTTTTGTCACTAAGGTCAGCAGATAAGAGACAGAACTGAGAGGGAGTAGATGTGATGAGTAAGGAGGTGTCATTTTTAGATAGTCACTTTTCAGCATAAAGCCACACTTTAAGTCACTGAACTTTGCTATGGCCCCACGACTTTTCTTACCTGTTGTTAATGAATGTCATGGAAAAAAAAAACGAACAGTCTATTGAGAACCCACACATGAAGAATGCAGGTAGTGTTTGACTAAGTTGGATGGACAGGGCTGTGTGTTAATCTTCAAACAGCCATAGTAGGAGGTACTGAAAAGTGTTCAATGGTGAAGAAGGTGATGGTAATAGCAGAAGGGGAAATGCTCATTCAGAAGTCTCTATTATAAAATCCTTTACACAAAGTATATCTTGACACCCAAGATAAAGGCGGATATTGGGGACAGAAATTTTGTGATTTTTTTGTAAAATGCATATTATAAAGGAGAGACGAACAAACTGATTGCTCTGAAGCTTGCATTCTTTGTGATTAATTCACATATCTTCCTTATTATGTCTTAAAAGCAAACTATGATAGCTTTGTGCAGTGGGTGGGCCACCCAAAATGAGTGTGCATTAACCACACATTTGCCGTGCAACATCTGGACATATAGGTTGTGTACTGCAAGCATAATTATGTGATTTGCATGCACAAAGAGAAGTGCAATCACGTAAGAAAACTGAACATGCACAAGTCCTTCAGTTGTAGAGAGTGGGACATCAACAGGATGGTAAAAAATCAAGAGAACGTTCTCCAGTGGTTGCATAATCTTGTATTTGTGGACCTTGCAGTTGGAGTTTTTGGTAGAATCTGAATGAGATTAATCAAAATAAATATTAAATTTATAAACTCCATGGCCAGAATTTTCAAAAGAGCTCAGCACCCACAATTGGGACCAGATTTTCAAAACAGCTGCCATTTAGGCACCCGAACAAGTGGTTGAACTTTCAAAAAAAAAAAAAAAAAAAAAAAACCCACCTCAGAACAACTGGTGGTCTACTCTTGTGAAATCTGTCAGTAAGTGTTAAAACAACAGTATCTGCTCGACGCAGAGCACATTTGAGAATCTGTCCCCTGTGGTTGGTGCTCAGCATTTGAAAATATGGCCACACATCAATGTTCTGTGTTACTCCAGAAGAAAATCAGAGAGTGCTACAATAGATGAGATTTAGAGATTAACGATAATGATCATATTGAGCCATTGATTTTTAAGTAGTGCTCACCATTAACTGGAGCTGACCTAGTTATTAACAGAAAGAGTGGCACACTCAAAATATTCCATTATTTGGAAACCTACAATTTCCAGCTATATTCCCTATGCCTACGATGGGTAATTCTGATAGAAGTGGTAGGACCTTTCAAAATGGTACAGAATTTTAAGTTCAGTAACTGTATGCTACACAGTATAATATATTTGAACCAGTTACTTCCTTACTCCTGGGGGGGGGGGGAAGAGACAAGCTCTCAAAGAGGGGATGATCTTATTCCTGCTCATTTCCCAAACTCAGAAACTAACATGACATTTGGTTGTAAACATTTGATTTGTTCCAGTTTATGGCATAATTTTAGCAAGGATTGTCTTCATATGAATTTAGGATTTACCCAGCTATATATCACTTCACAGTTTCTTCAGGGAGCCAGTTTTTTGTCATCTACACGTCTTGCCAATATACTGTGCTGTGCCCCTCTCACAAGTCTGATAAATCTACACGACAACTCATCAAGGAGATCTAAAATGATATTCGTCTCCTTTTATCTGACAAAGCCACTACTAGTTCCGATAGCAGATTTCACAGCTAACTAAAGATGCAAAATGACAAGGGATTACATGATGCATTTACTCTGTGCTAGTAGTTTTTCTAGCGAGCTTTCCTGTCATGATTTTCTATAATCACTGTGTTTAATTTCTGCCTCCAAGCTTTGACATGAGATTTTGACAAATTAGGATATTAGGAATGGAGAAATTAAAAAAGGGAGACTATACAGGTTTTGGCACCAAAATGGAAGGAGAGTTTCCTCCATCAGTTGTGATTGTGTTTGATGGGAGACAGGAAGCATGGCAGGAGTATATATTACACCAGCTCCCAGTCCCTGCTCCCTTTGTACCACTCTGACAGCACAAAGTGGCTGGTAAGCTAGTCTGGGATTGTCCAGATACAGGAGAATCCCCCAGTGGTGTAGAATCGGGTACCTGAAGTAGGATCATGTTGGGGTTGCTGTAGGGCATTGTCAGAGTATCTGGGGGACCATTACGAGCCAGCATAATTGAGAACAGCCTTAAAGCTCTCTAAATTGCACCAGTGGCTGAAACTAGCTCTTAGCCAGTCCCAGTGTTGGGGGGACATAAAAATGACATACGACCACTTTCATGCCCCCTTCCTCTGGACCTGTGTCATGTACAGCTTGGCTGGACCTGAGGACTGAACACACTATAAATTATTCATGGCATATGGAGGGAAGGCTGCCATCCCTTCAAAAGCACTTTGCTAATGGAAAAAATAAATATTGGTACTGTATCTATCACAAGATAACTATTTGTATTATTCAGGACATTCTAAATTCAAGTGTGAATAGATGGGCCAGATATTTTATGGCATCTATTATACCTCAAAACATAGGAGTTATTTACTGTGATTGTGACAAATTTCCCCTTTGTGGTGGAACACACCATTATTGATTTTGAGGGGAAGATTTTTTTTAAAATTATTTGGTTGTTTTGGGGTGGGATCCTCTGAAATTCAACTTCTCTTTTCCTGTTCATTTGCCCCCTTTCACCTTACCTTGAATCAATCCTCCATCTAGTGGAGAAGGGATGGATGCAACATCTCTTTCAAGTTGATGTGCTCAATGTTTTTCACCAGTTCTTTTAATTCCTCAGACAATTTATGAATCCAGAATACTTAAATTCCTATCAAGCCCTTAAGCCAAAGTTTCTGCACAGGAGTAAATTTCACATTGTCTGAAAAATGTTTGCACTAAAACCAAACAATTTTGTTTACATTATTTATATTGTGGTACTACTTAGAGGCCTTAACCAGATAGGGCCCTATCACAGGACGTGGCTGTCCTCGAGCATCCCCACTGGCTGAGCATGGCACGGCTAGCGCTCCCTTCCAGATGTTGGTCTCCTCAGCTTTCCAGGCACCAGTTTATACTGGAGATGTGGCTTAGCCCTCCAGCCAATTGATAAACTTAACCCCTTCCAGGATGGCAAAAGTCCAACGAAAGAGTCCTAAAAAAACAAAAAGGACCTTCTGCCCTTTACTTTAGTCTACCATCTAGGCTCCCTTTGTCAGTTTTTCTGCTGCTCTCGTATGGAACAATTGAACCCCAGGTTTGTTTCCCCCCACCCCTTTCTCAGCTCCTTTCTTGCTCTGGTATCAAGCCCTAGGTCTCCAGTCTTGGAGTGGCCAGCCTACCTCTACTCACCTACCCTCCCTTCCCTTTGCTCCCTGCAATTCCACACCAAGCCTGAGATCTCAGTCCTTTCAGTCCATTAAGCTATCACCTGGCCCACCTTAGTCTTGCCCCTTCAGGCTAATTAATTATGGCACAGGTGTGACTGGCCCCATCTCCATGTTAACCATAGAAATTGCAGCTGAGGAGCCCTGTCAGGTTAAAAGGGCCAGTCACCATGTGACAGGGCCCCATTACACTAGATGTTGTCACAAGATTCACTCCTAGCTGAATGTATTGCTCTTGAGTGTGGAAGTATTGAACAGATCACTGGAGTCCAGCAATGGGCCTCACCCTCCCTTGAGCTCATGCCCTGTATTCCTGTGGATTAGGGCTGATGTACCCATCACCACTAAATATTGCTTGAGGATAATTTTTTTAACTGCCCCAAATTGATTTACCACATCAAAGTTAGTTACAATGCAACTCAAGAGGAGAGACTGTAACATGCATTTTAAATACCTCATTCATTTAACAGGGTACCTAAACACTGAATAATAAAAATTAAGGACAAAACACTTAACCACAAAATAATGAAGACCCATTCAAAGCAAATGCATGGCTAGCCAGAAACAGGAACCTAGCACAGAAAGCTATTTAGTGACTCCCATTGGCAACCATCTCTTTGGAAAAAGGGGTCAACTCCCATCACTGTTTACAATCCTATTCTCTTGCTTATGGTAAGTGAAATTCATTCTGTTGTAGAGTGACCACCCCATGCCCTACACACAGTGTAATCCTACTTTATAGGATTAACTGTTGCAAAGACCTTCAATTGGCTGTCTGCCCTGGAGTGAACTATGCCTGATGTGAGAAAAGAAGATGGAGAGAAGGGTGAGGGTTTTTTTTTTAATATAGATATGGAATATATTCAGCAAAATAAGTAATGAAATTAATTCATTCACTATGTTTTCAGGGAGAATGATAATGCCACCTGTGAAATTCCTTGTAGGGAGCACACCCACAGGACACATCATCAGATTAACCTGACAGGGCCCCTCAGCTGCAATTTCTATGATTAACTTTAGAGCAGCATCATTCTCCCCAAATGAGCTATAAGAGAGATGCCAACATTTGATACCGATCAGAACTCAGCTAACTGAACATTTACAATCTAGGCAAGCAGGAGGGCTGGGTAGGGTTCTGAAACGCTCCTCACAAAATATGTTAAATTCAGCTTGCTCCTCTGATTGGGGGCCCTGTTTGCTGAAGTTCTAATAGCTTGGAATGAGTAGAGGGTAATTGTTATTGTAAAATGCACTGTGGTTTAGTTCCCTCCTCCCTGCCTCAGGCTGCCACCAGCAATGGATTTCTGCACCCCCACCCCCACAGACGCTGCTGTAAAGGAAACCTACAAAGCAGCAGCAAGCTGCTGATGTATTTTCTATCAGATGTACAGAGCAGAAGCACAGTTTATCCCCTCGGTTGCCTCAGAGCTCTCTCCTTCCTCTTGTCAGGTTCAGCACAGGAATGTGCATGATGAGTACAAAACAAGAGAAAGTTGCAGAGAGGATGGTCAAGTGCTTCAGACTTTAAACAGCGGTCACCTTTCAGTACTCTTGGAGACAGTTTAACAGCCAACACTTTTTCCTGAGAAGGGTGTCAAGGTTCCTCCCCCACTCTGAACTCTAGGGTACAGATGTGGGGACCTGCATGAAAAACCTCCTAAGCTTATCTTTACCAGCTTAGGTCAAAACTTCCCCAAGGTACAAAATATTACACCCTTTGTCCTTGGATTGGCCGCTACCACCACCAAACTAATACTGGTTACTGGGGAAGAGCTGTTTGGATGCGTCCTTCCCCCCAAAATACTTTCCAAAACCTTGCACCCCACTTCCTGGACAAGGTTTGGTAAAAAGCCTCACCAATTTGCCTAGGTGACTACAGACCCAGACCCAGACCCTTGGATCTTAAGAACAATGAACAATCCTCCCAACACTTGCACCCCCCCTTTCCTGGGAAATGTTGGATAAAAAGCCTCACCAATTTGCATAGGTGACCACAGACCCAAACCCTTGGATCTGAGAACAATGAAAAAGCATTCAGTTTTCTTACAAGAAGACTTTTAATAAAAATAGAAGTAAATAGAAATAAAGAAATCCCCCCTGTAAAATCAGGATGGTAGATATCTTACAGGGTAATTAGATTAAAAAACAGAGAACCCCTCTAGGCAAAACCTTAAGTTACAAAAAAGATACACAGACAGAAATAGTTATTCTATTCAGCACAATTCTTTTCTCAGCCATTTAAAGAAATCATAATCTAACATGTACCTAGCTAGATTACTTACTAAAAGTTCTAAGACTCCATTCCTGTTCTGTCCCTGGCAAGAGCAGCATATAGACAGACCCAGACCCTTTGTTTCTCTCCCTCCTCCCAGCTTTTGAAAGTATCTTGTCTCCTCATTGGTCATTTTCATCAGGTGCCAGTGAGGTTACCTTTAGCTTCTTAATCCTTTACAGGTGAGAGGAGCTTTCCCCTGGCCAGGAGGGATTTCAAAGGGGTTTACCCTTCCCTTTATATTTATGACAAAGGGCGGGTGAATTATCAATGTTTCATGCGGTGGATTAGCCAGGCATTTTTCAGTGATTTTTAAAGAATGGACTCTTGATTATTTTCTGCATTCTAACTCCAACACAGTTAGAGTATGGAGATTAAGAACTGGAAAAGCCTCCACAGTCCTAGAGTGCAAAGCACACAGAACTCAGTCCATAATTATGCTATTTTGCATAAGTACATGTCCAGATTCAGAATGCTTTTTAACTTGGCAGCTATGTCATAGCAGTGGTACAAGTCTGAATACAGAAACACATTTAACACTTTTTGAGCATAACTTAGGTTTAATGTCTTTGGCTGGATTGTAAATTTACAGTCTAGTAAGGGGTAGCACATAGCTGTGCTGCCCTAGGAGCAGAATAAGAATCAGATTGTGAGAGTCACAGTGTGCCCCCTGATTCACTGCTGCTCCAGGGGAGTAACAACTTGTACCTTTTGCTGGTGCAGCTTATTTACTCCATTACTCTGGTTCAGCTGTGCTGGCTCAGGTGACGAAGAGCCAAAATCCTATCCTGCACACCTACTCCTCACCTACCTGCATTGCAGGTGGAGTAGCAGCCCATTGGAGCTGCTCTTGTCACTGGCAGGGTCAGGCAATATGGACACTGGTGAATAAATGGACAAACAAACACAAGCTCTTCCATAGTTTCATAGATTTGAAGCCCTGAAGGGACCATTCTGACCATCTCGTCTCACCCTCTGCAGAACTTTCCCAGTAGTCTCTGCATCAGTCCCATAACTCTTGTTGGAGCTGTAGCATATCCTTCAGAAAAGACATCCAGTCTGATATGAAGCCTTCAGGTGATGGAGAAGCCAACACATCCTTATATAAATTGTCTGAGTGGTTAACTACTGTCACTGTTAAAAAATTTGCACCTTACTTCTAATCTGAATTTGTCCAGCTTCCACTTCCAGCCATAGGAGCTTGATTTGTCTTTTTCTCCTAGACTGAAGAGCCGTATAATCTCAGAAATCTCTTCCCCATATAGGTACAGGTAGACTGTGATCACCACCTCTTAACCTTCTTTTGGATAAACTAAATAGATTCAGCATCTTAAATCTCCTATTATAAGACATGTTTTCCAAACCTCAAGTCTTTCTTGTACCTTTCCAATTTGTCAACATCCTTTTTGTACTGTGGACACCATAATCAGATACAGTATTCCATTAATAGTCCCACTAATGCCTTCTACAAATGTAATACCACCACTCTGCTCCTATTCAGTATTCCCTTATTTATGAATCCAAAGATTGTGTTTGTTCTCTTTGCTACAGCATCACACTGGGAGCTAGTATTCAACTGGTTATGTGTGATGACTCCTAAGTCTTTTCCTTTAACACACAGAAGCTAGACTCTTAGTGTAACATTCTTCTTGCAGAGAAAGCTCATGCTCAGAATACAGCAACACCTTCCCTTCTTTTTTAAGAAATGCATATTACTGTAGCACATTAAAAATAACAATGGTAAGGAGGAATGTGTATCAGGGTCCAATAGCATTATCGCCATTGTTTATATATTGGATTACAGTAGCTCCTAGAGGCCCAATTGATACTGGGGCCTCTGTGTTAAGCGTTGTACAATCACATACCATAGTCAGAGACAGCTCCTGCTTTACAGAGCTTACAACCTAAATAGACAAGACAGATAAAGGATGGTGGAAAGGGAGTATTGTTATTAATGAGCTACAAGAATTCTAACTAAAATATTAGCTACTGGACTCTATTCAGCATGTGAAATCTGTGAGCCCTGTGCCTTTCTCTCTTTATTGATGTAGAAGAGGTCTTTGACAGAGCTTCTGGAAGCTATTGTTTTCTTATTCCAATATTTTGTTCCATAAGTTTGAAGCTGGGCAACCCTTCTGCTCCTTAATTATTAGTGAGTTGAATTATAGAAATTTGGAGCATGTATGTGGTTTAAAGGAGAGAACCAGGATTGCTGGGATCTATCCCAGATTCTGCCACTGACTCACTGTTGGACCTTGGGCAAGTTACTTAATTTCTCTTTGCCTCACTTTAGCTATCTGTAAAACCAGTCAAAGGAGTCAGAGATGGAAAAGTTCTATCAGGTCATCCAGTCCATTTATTGGTCATCAGGATTGTTTCTGATAATGTATCTTCTAGTGTTTTGTCTGGTCTACTTTTAAATGCCCAAAGTGATGGGGTTTTCACCCTGTTTTTGGGAGACTGTTCTACAGACTAACAGACCTCAGTGTCTCAGTTTCATCCTGTTACTCCTATCAGATGCCTTTCTACTGCACTAATTAGTTCCTGTTGCACCTTAGCATTTACACCCTGCAATTTTGTTTTGGAAAGGAGTGAAGATGTAAATTCATATGTCATGACTTAAGTGTACAAGAAATCTTCCCATAAAAACTCAACCACAGTAAACAGTAGTGATACATATTAGTGTGCTCCTATGTATTATTTGTGAATGCAGATAAAATGAAAGCATCCAGTGATAAAGTACATATTTTTTTTAAAAAACCTTGACATGTATTTGACATCTATTTCACATTACCAAATGTGCATATTGCTGTCTGTTTTATAGGTCAGGTTCAATCGCTTGCCGAATATCTCAATACATCAGAAAAAACCACAAAACATAAAGAAAAGAAACGCAAATGTGAGTGACTAAGAGCGGGAAGAATGTGTGACAAAAATTCCATTGCCAAAAGAAATCTTTGAAAACTCACCAGACACTATAGGGAATGTTATCTGCCCTCATATGGTATGCAGTTCACATTGAAACCAACAGGAGATGCAGATGCAGCTGAGAGCCAAATTTGGCTTCTCATGCACAGAAAATGTTGATAGTTCATAGTTTATAGCAGAGTTAGTAACATACATTTTATGAGCCAAGTTTTCAGCACTCAGTTTCTGCATGTTAGAACTAGTCAAATACATACTTATTTTCAGTTGCTCAAGTTTGGGCACCTGAAACACTGCACAAATGGGAAAAATGTGTTGCCTACTAACTTTGGACTGTGAAACCCAGTCTCTGGTCACATTGGGGCTCTCTTGGGATGGATGGAGTCAGGAGGAGTGAGTCAGGTAACATTTTTATAATTGGGTGCTTACAAGTTTTAAATCTGTATTTTCTCACCAATGAATATCCTCATTAAAGAGATAAAAATCTCCTGCAACATTTCTGCTGTCAAGGTGGGATTTGAAATACTAGCAGGGATTGCTGTTATCATTGTGAGCTAATATTACTCTCATCGAAATGGATCAAATCCCTAAGGCTCTTAAAATTCTTTTATGTCCTTTTGCCAAATATAGGTCAGTCTCATATACAGGTATTTCATGAAGCAAAAACAGGAGGGGGGTTATGTCTGCTCTACATATGTGCTGGAGTGCACCATACCATTTAGCCAGTGGTAGCGTCTCTGATAGCTACTACGGGACTGGGAGTCAGCATTTGTAAATCTAAACCCTGCTCTGCTTCTGTCTCTCTGGGCAATCTTGGGAAAATCACTTTACTTACTATGATGCAGTTTGCCATTCTATAAAATGGGTGTAATAATACATGCCATCCTGGCAGTGCTTTTGTGAACACTATTTAAAATTTCTGAAAATTTTGTCATCTGAAAAGTGCTATAAAATACAGAATACTATATTAGGAAGCTGGATGAGTATATGCACTGTTTGGGAACTATTTGTTTAATGAAGGAAATTATATAAGCAGCTAAATCAAGGACTCTTTGCTTCTCCTATTAGATAAACAGCCTTTTTCTTGCAAGTATGTCTCATCTTCCTAAATCAGTTTCAGGAAACCCTGTAATGTCAGTCACTATTAGCGTTTGGAACAGCATTAAGAGGTTTATGGGAGCTCATACTAATCTGCCTAGGTTAACCTTTATATCCAGGCTCCTCAGTTGTTGTATTTCAGGTTTGCAGAATGTCAGTCCTTCTCACTGGGCAGAAAAGAGTTTAGTCCAGATTTAACTCTGCTTTGATCATGGCGTGATGCAGTAATTTTGAGCTAATTTGTGACCAAAAAGAAATTTCTCATGAGCAATGTATATCTCATCAACTAAGTTGCTTAACTTGTGGAGGAAAACTCTTAGACTCTTCACTCCTGAAAGCTGAACTGGAGCTGAGATGCCAATCTGCAAATATTATTATATTTCATCAGGATATTATTTGGGAACTGAGAATAATGTAATAATAAATAATGATGTGGACAGAATTTTAATAATTCTACTTCACTGGGGAGGAAGAATGGTTTTATGATTAAGGCACAGAGTGTGAGGTGATCTGGATTTTATTCCTGGTTCTGCTGCAAATTTCCTGTGTGACCTCGGCAAATCAACTTCACTGTGACTCAGTTTCCTCATCTGTAAATAGGGAGAATGATCCTAACCCACTAAACAGGGTTGTATTGAGAGCCTGAGAGGAAAGAAGTGCAAAGTATTATTATTAATTTGTATGAGTCTGATCCTGATATCACTTAAATAATTAAGTAAACCCATTGGTTTATGTCTGAATACTTGTGACATCATAGCAGTTTTCAGAAGCCTTCATGATCCATCACTAACTTTGAGCATCCAGAAGCTGACCACCTAGTGATTTGCCACACACCATCCATCCATCTTTTTGCTGGTCATTTCTTACTACAGTGACCTTTCACCATTCGTTCTGTGATAGCTTTCTCAGGGTTATTTCCATTGCTACGCCTAATGTGACCAAAGTACTGATTTCTGATATCAGGGTCTGCTTCTCTTCAATAAGCATTCTAAAATAAGCATTTGTCTTCCCAGGAGAAACACAAGATCTTCACCAGCACCACATCTCAAAATCTTCAATTTTCTTCTTCATCCATAAATCACTAAGGAACAAATAAGACTTTTCACCAGATGCACCTGTGCACATTTTGAGATATTACGGTTTTCACACACTTAAGGGAGTCCATAGCTGAATGAACCAGCCCGTGTCTTCCTCCAGTTCCTTTGGAACAACCTCCTTGATTGGATATATGTGATCCCAACTGAAGAGGCTGTTCCAAAGTTATCATTTACACTATTTTAAAAGCAAAGTAACTCCACCGAATTCAATGGAGTTACTGCAGATTTATAGCAATTTATCTGAGATCAGAATCTACTTCTGTGTTTTATTGTCTCTAGTTTTATAAGAGTCTTTTGTTTTATTTTCCTTTTAATAGTTCTTTGTGGCAAGGAATGTGTGTTTTGTGTTTCTACAGTACCAACAATGTGCCAGGCACTGATAGAAATTACGCTTCTCAGTATGTTTGTACACTGGCATGATCCATTCTACTCTATGCTATGGGAATAGGTTGTGTACTTGCTAATAGTTGTTGGGATGTTTACTTGAATCATCCCAAAATAGCTGTCTGTTTTCTTTTAAATTTCCTGGCAAGGGCATAGTCAATTTTATTAAAAGATATTTTCCATTAAAGGGACATAGTAGTATAACAATTTCAAGGTATAGCTAGATTGTGATTTTCAGAGGTTAACTAAAGTCTCTTCAAAAAGAAAGTGTGGCTGAAATATCTGCTACAGGGTTGTGAAAATAATCTGCTCACAGTTTGAAATGTTTTTTATAAGGGTCAGCCCAGTGGACAGATGAAAGCACAACATGCTGCTACCCAGGTGATTTGCATTTTGGCCCTGAGCTTGGTTCCCTTCCAACTTCCCTTACTGACAAAGACTAGGACTTGCTGCTGAGATGGCATGTTCAATCCACAGTGATCTCTTCTGGACAGCCTGGCAGAAGCCACAATACCATCCATCCTCCCCTAGACTTAGCTGAGAGTCATGGTGTTGTTGAGCCTTTGAGGTTGGTGAAAAGGGAAAAATGAAGAGGATCCTGAAAAGCCACTGCTAGCCAAAAGAAATTATGATGATAAATGTTGATGTTTGTGTCTAGCTGCCTGTTTTCTATTTAAAGATGCAAGGAGGCTTCTGATAAATATTTAAGTGGCATCAATTTATTTAGTTCTGTACATGGTTAACAGTCTGAATACTAAGGAAGGTAAATAGATGAGAACTGTAAATGTATAGTTTTGCTGTATTGTTTTGTAGGGTCTATAGCAGGGATATATCATATTTGTACCAGGGTAGCTACATGACAGAGCTACATCAGACAACCCTCTCAACATGTATAATACAGGGTATCCACACTGGGGCAAGCTCTGTTTTACGTCAGTGCAATGTATCTAGGGCTTTGCTACATTGGTGTAGTAATATTCCCAGTTCAGACGGGGCTTTAGATTCAAAGTTTTCTGCATAACTGCTCTGGCTGTCATGCGGATGATCTCTATCCTCACCTTCAGAAGAATTGCATCTGCATGAACACAGTTTTAAGGCCAAATATTGCCCTTGGCTATGTGCCCACAATTGTGCACACAGTTACACAGTTGAAGTCAGTAAGAATTATGCATGGGTATCCAAGGGCAAAATTTGACCCCTAAGTATTTCCACATCAGTCACACGTTATAGTTATATGAAAGTTTAATTGTAGGTGATTAGCTCAGGGTACTTTGCTATGACATATAAAGACTCCCTAAGTATCACTTGATTAGTTCTCCTGTCTTGACCGTAATACAGAGGTAAAAATACTTAATGACCTGCACTAAATTAAGCAAAACCAGACTGTGATTCAGGTATGCATGACTAAATCCAGATCAGCGATTCTTGCACTTACAGTGTTGACAATGAGCTACCCAGAAAAGGAATTGCTTTAGAGAGAGCTGCTTGCAAGGACAGAATAGTTCCTGGATGCTTGTTTATGACCGTCACTAGGCATCTGTATCATTTAAGGGCAGTACGGCAGCTGTAAGTTTTTTTTCAGAAATTAGAATACACATTAGAAATGAATGTATGCCAATATCCTGCATAAAGATCCAACTTCAGCGAGAGTCCACACAAGCTCGGGGTTAGTCTCCCCACCGGCTCATGAGTCTTCCTCTCTGCAGAATTAGGGCCGTAATCTTTAAAATGTTATTGACAGTTATGACATCATATATGACAGATATATTATATACAGCTGTGCAATAATGTATCACATTTATGCATTGGTCCTCATTTGGTCTCCTATGCAAAGTTATTTTCTCCATTAAAGCTGTGTTTGCCAACTACTGTATCCATCCTGAATGCAGTGGAGGCATGTTAGATTTCCATTTCCTACACATTACACTTATGGCTTCTTACAAAGATGTGAGCACTCATTTGGTAGTGATGGCTGGGAGATATAATTCATTTTGCCAATTCCATTATACAGATCTTCAAAGCGGGGCAGAGCTTCAAATGCAGTACTATGGAAAGTCCTCTGCATATATTGCTCCAATATAGTGTAGTTTGTGGCAAGAAAAACTGTGGGAGATCCTTGAGTGTCAGCTTGAAAGCTATGGAGAGGGTAAAGCAGGAACAGAATTTTGCCCCATTCTATACCTCCAAAATCCTGAGGCCAAAACAGGGTAAGTTATAGCTGCTTATG
Organism: Lepidochelys kempii; assembly: GCF_965140285.1. Classification (NCBI taxonomy): domain Eukaryota; kingdom Metazoa; phylum Chordata; order Testudines; family Cheloniidae; genus Lepidochelys; species Lepidochelys kempii. The sequence continues at coordinate 111,649,614 of NC_136383.1, read as the reverse complement.
TCACTGAACCCTCTGGTTTGGAATGCACTGTCCCATTAAGAGAGATTTCAGGGGTAGTCAGTAGCTAGGGGAGACTTTGGCAGCATGGCAGCAGTCTTGCTGGGCAGGGGACAGTGGGATCCAGGGGCAGACCAAGTGTGACACTCTGTGCCCCAAAGCAACACCCTGGCACCCCCATATTCACCACTGTCATGTAATTATATGTTTTGTACAAAGTATGCATTGTGAGGTACCATTCTAAAAGTCTTGATTTATTGAACATTAATATCCTGTTGGACTGTATGTGCTGTCATTGTATGCGAAAAGTTATGAAGTTTTGCTGTGTGTGTGTTACTGAAAGATGTTGTGAAGTTGGAAACACCCACAACTGGCCTTTCAAGTACAACAATGAAGGAGCCAGACAATGCTAATGGCTCATTAACTAAAACAATGGGTCATATAAAAAGCTTATCCCGACCTGATGGGCCTTCCTGTGAACGCTTCAGTCAGCCTATGGATAATGGCTGCCATGAAAGCATGCAAGGGCGGGTGACCTGATCACATGATACTGAACTCCATTTTGGTACCTGTATTTTTCCACAAACTGGGCTGGGAACTTGGCTTGGAACAAAGGGTTCCCGCTATATGGAAGAAACTATAAAAGGTGGAAGTGACATCACCAATGGTCTCACTTTCCCCACAACTCAACACCTGGAAATACCTCTGGAAGAACAAAGACTTTGAACTGGGGAAGTGTTGGTCCCAGGTAGGAAAGGAAACCTTGCCTGTGTATGAAACAGCTACAAACTGCTTGTACTATCTAACAGTGTGAGAGACTGATAAATCCTGCATAGTATAGTAGGCTTAGATTGCATTTTTGTTTATTTCTTAGGTAACTATCTTTGATCTGTTTACTATCACTTATAATCACTTGAAATCTATCTTTCTATGGTTCATAAAATCTATTTTATCTTTTTTACCTAAAACAGTGTGGTTTGAGTGAAGCATTTGGGAAAAATCTCAGCTCAGTTAAAGGTTTTGTGCATATTCCTCTCCACATCAAGGGAAGGGCAAACTGGGTAATTGTAATAATCTTTACTGGTTGGACTTTAGACCAGGGCAGGATGGTACAGCTTTGGGGTCCTAGGCTGGAGAGCTGGGGGATATTTTGGCTGAAGCTTCTCTATTGTTGGTTCATGCAGTGGCTAGCCACAGCATTCATGAACACAGCTGGCTGTGGTCCCTGCCTGTGGATGTTGGTGTGAGTGCAAGCTTGAAGTGCTTTGCAGCTTGTCACAATGTCACAGTGCAAGAAGGAACCCTGATTGTTAAGACAGTGGGCTCAGCTGTACCCCAGTTCTGGGTGGCACCCTGGGGGGACCCATCACACCAAGGAGCCTCCAGGTAGCTTACTCCTGCTTGGAGAAGCTGCATTCTTGGGGTAGAATCCCTCAGCTTCATTGATGGAGATCAAGGTGGAAGGCAGAGGAACCCTCTCGCTTCTCTGAAATGATTCACTCAGGGAATTTCTGTTCTCCTCATTTCCCTGTTCTGGTCATTCCCACATGTGGGGGCCTGAGTAAGGACTGCAGGATTTGACTCTGTGCTTTGTAAAGGCCAGATTCTTCCTCATGTTGGTAGCTCCAGTTAGTAGCCTCCTACACTGGTAACCCCATGCAAATCAATGGAAGTACTCAGAGTAGAAGGGCAGCAGAATTTGACCCTACAGGATTGATTTGTGCAGAGAAAAAAATAATTCAATTTGTTTTTCCACTTGTATTCGACATATTTTCCCCCAAAATACAAATATTTTGATCTATTGCAAAGTAACATTTACAAATACTGAAAGAGAAGAACTGATCAGTATAAATTTGTGGTGTTTTCTTGGGGGGACTTCATCAGCATACTATCTATGCTACTCTTGCTGTGAATATTTTTCTTCCTCTTTCTAGTCCTGGGGTTAATTAGAATAGGAGATATTGCCTTAAAAAAAGTTAATTAGCACTTCCAATGTACAGGATCTTATTTTAGCCAGCTGTTTTAGATTCATCCACAGGAGATGCCTGTTTTTCTGAGATTTTATACACAAATTAGAATGTGTACACACTTATTTTCATTTGTACACAAAAAATGGTACACACACTACTTTATGTATCTATCCTTTGGCAATTGAGGTTCAATACATAAAAAATTCATGCATCAAAAGCTCCCATCTAGGCAGCCACCTAAAAATTCATGAAGGTTGAGGGGAAAAAATCATTGTCTTTCAAAATAAAAATCCCAGTTTGTCTGTCTTTCTTTTTAATGAATGCCAAGAAGTAGCTACATACGTGCAGCTTGGAGACTTATTTTGAAATGGTAATGCTAGACTCTTCTTGCT